>NC_133661.1:185442375-186133100 GCF_037893015.1 Macrotis lagotis | reverse complement strand
ATGCAGTTTCAAATTACCCCAACCTCATTTAAAAACACATCTCTATTTAGAATTATAGTTCTTTATACTTTTTACCCTCTTAAGTTGATTTTTAAATCACTTCTCAAACCAAAATCAATCTTTTTACTTATACAAAGTCAAACCTGTTCATGCCTTCTTTCTATATGCTTTAACCATCTTCCATACTTCACAAATGGTTCAAGAACCCCAACTTTCTCTATGCCTTTTCATTTTCCTTATAATCCTTTTATTTTCTTCCCATTTTTCAAGTTCATTACTCAGATTATACAACTCACATTTTCCACTATTTTTCCATTTCTTTTTTATTTTAGTACATATTGCCCTGAACTAGCTTCTCTGATTTATTTAAACTTTATTTTGATTGCTATATAGACCACATTGTAATACATGATTCCACTTTTTCACAATATACTTTTCCATTCAAAGGTTTTAATATTTAACACTTCTTGATATTAACTGGTATAACTTTTAAGAAAACAAACTGCCATTCAAAAATCCCACAATCTAAGTAGACTATCCCCTGCCCCCCTTCAGATAAAATAAACCAAATAACTGCTCTTTAAAGAGATAATCTTAAATCTTTTCTGGGGTTTATTCTGTTTTTAGATCTCAATTGTCCCATTATTTTTTTTAATATTTTGGAAATGAAATAACATCAGAATCTATATTTTCACTAATAAACTCCTGAAGTTATAATGTTACCATAGAGTAATCTTGGATTCATCCTGTTAAATGTTCAACTATTTCCAGTACATGCTTCAGTTACCCTTTTTTCTAGTATTTCTATATAATCAATTTGTATACTTTAGAATGAACAAAAACCTGACTCTTGTCCTCCTGAAATATGCTTCCTCAAAACTTTCTCAATCAAAAATAGCAATTCTTTCATGATTTGTTTATTTAAAGATCTGCTAATACTGTCTCTTTTTCTATTTCTAACTTCAAATAATTCCCTTTTTAACACTTGTTTTACTAAGTCTTCATAAAAAAAACTCTGTTATTATTTAGTTCTTTTTCTTAATTCCTCTTTCTGCTCCTGTTTCAAAGATTGAGATAAGAGTTAGGCAAGCAGTGGATGGGCGGGGGGGGGGGGGGGGGCATCTGGCAGTACAGAATTACAAAGAAGAAGCCAGGGAGAGAAAAAAATCAACAATATTTAATCCTTTTTTTTTTTTTTTTTTGCACTTTCCCTTTTTTACTTTGGTATTTCTTCTCAATTACTAAGTTTAAACCCTTGGACTATCAGGGGACACTTCAGGGAGTGATGGTGGCTCCTTCCCATTTCCTTTAGAATTTGCCCTCGCCATCTCAAATCACTTAAGATTGTTTGCCCTACAGACTCAAACTGCTTGGGCTCATGCCAAATTTCCCTCTTGCCTCCATCTTTACAGGTGTGGCAGGGTCCCTCTCCACTCTCTACCTTAACAGACTCAAACTGTTTAGGCAAAGTGGAAAGGCAAATGAGGTAACCTGGAGGTCCTAATGACCTTCATAACTGTTTTGACTAGAAAAAGTAGGAATCTCATGGTCAGTACCTTGTCAGCAAAACAGTCCTATTGCAAAAACAGGATGTCCAGGGTCCCTTAACATGCAAGATTTTTCTTGACATAAACAGTCCTTTAACCCTGAGAGGACTTCATCAGAAATTATCCCACTCAATGTCAATTTCATAATCAAAATGCCAATGTGGATGTGAACTTCCCTTGAATAAAATATATCTATGTATACTTAATACTAGCTAAGGAACTTTGAACTGGGTATAATTACAGGGTAGGGTTAGTCTTCTCTGTAGTAATCCTACCAAGTCTTAAGCCTTCTAATTCAACAAGTTTTGTAAGGTACATGCAGTTTCAATCATTTACATTCCAAAAACCATGAGCAAGGTAAGGAGATAATAAAATTGATAAGCACAGTTTTCTTGATGTTGCTTCACATATATTTGCATTAAATCTTATGGATCACAAATCTAAAATAAAGAGAGAGTCCTATTGTCTCAATAACAATGAGAAAGGCAGTGAGAACAATAATATAGCTGACATTTACACAAGAATTTAACATTGTAATATATTTTATATATGTTTTCTCTTCTGAACCTCTCAATAATATCATCACTATAGGGATTTATCCCTCTTAGAAATCAGGCAACTGAAGTTCAGAGAAGTTAAACATGTCAGAACATAACATAGACATAAAAATGATATGAACAAATTAGGGGAGTATGGGGAATAATTCAGGACCTTACAAAAAAAAGATGATCATGGGAAGTAAAATGGGTAATTGTGACTACATTAAATTTTTAAAGTTTTACAAACAAAATTAATAGAATTAAAAGTAGAAGGAAAGCAGGAAACTGAGGGAGAAGGGGACTTTCACAGCAAGTTTCTCTGATAAAAGTCTCATCTTTCAAATAAATAAGGAATTGATTCAAATTCATAAAAATAAGAGCCATGTCTCAGTTTATAAATGATTAAATGATGCAAACATGCAGTTTTCAAAGGATGAAATCAAATTTATCAATAGGTATATAAAATGTTCCAAATCACTAATAGAGAAATTCAAATTAATTCTAAATATCACCTTTCATGTATTAGATTAGATCAAATGTCAGAAACAGAAATCAAATGATGTAGGCAATGTAGAAAAGTAAGCATACTGATGCTGTGTTGGGAGAACTCCAACCAATCTGGAGAACCATTCATAAGTATGCCCCAGAAGCTATAAAACTGTGCATACCCTTTGACTTAACATTGTTACTACTAGGAATATAAATCAAAGTAATTTTTTATAAAAAGAAAAGAACTCATTTGTACAAAAATATTTATAGCAACTCTTTGTGATGAAAAAATTGGAAAATGAGGGGATACCCATCAATTAAGTCATGGCTACACCAGTTTTATGGTATATGATTGTGATAGAATACTATTATGGCATAAGAAATGATGAAGGGTTTGGTTTCAGAAAAATCTCACAAGATATGTGAACTGAAGCAAAGTGAAGTATTTTTGGTCAAATATTTAATTAATTCATCCCTCAAAAGCTCCTAGATTTCTTGAGTTTTGAGTCCTACCTAAGGATATGGGCTAGACATTCCCAGTCCTGATTAAAACTTCTCCTAAATAACTTTTAATCATGACCACATTTTTCATTCCCTCTTCCTAGTCAAATGTTTTTGCCTCAAAGTGAAAGGTGTTCCAAGTCAGCAAGGTGAAAAGTCAGTGAAAAGGTGTTGGGCCTTGAGTCAGGAAGAACTGAATTCAAATCCAGCTTCAGACTCTTGTGTAATCTGAGCAAGTCACTTAATATCTGTCTTAATTGACTGGAATTGAAATGGCAAAACACTGGTATTTTTGCTAAGAAAACCCAATGGACAGTATTGGTGTGCTATGGTCCATTGGGTCATAAAAAGTCAGATTTGACTGAACCACTAAACAACAGCAACAACAAAAAGATATCTAGTTGCAACTCTGCACATCAGAGTTTGAAAATATTATGTAAATGACTCAAGGTTAAGATCTTGTTTCTGTGGTGATCAAGGAAGGGAGGGAGGAAAGTAGGGAGGGAGGAAGGGAAGAGAGAGAGAGAGAGAGAGAGAGAGAGAGAGAGAGAGAGAGAGAGAGAGAGAGAGAGAGAGAGAGAGAGAGATGCTAGTTTTATTAACCAGTATTTTGCTGGAAACCAGAGTTTCAGAAGGATACTAAGGGACCATTCTCAGGGTTCAGAATACCCAAAGTACACAGGAACCTCAGGGTTGTCTGCACAGACCAAAATGCTTTTCTTGCACTTGGGGAACCCACATATGTACAATTGGGGTTGTGGCTGAGCCCTTGGATATGCATAGGATCTGTCTGAGGCAATGGTCACTCAGGTTACTGTTTTTTGTCTTTACAGGACAGGGCTTCATTCTTGGGGCTTTATATACTTCCAAAATAGCTTCTGCCCAGCCTGGATGGAAGTGTTTTCCTGTTTGCAGTTGCCCCTATCTGGAATCTCCGAATCATGGATGTGTAATACTGCCTCTCCGCACCAGACATAAAATTCTTTGGATTGTCCACAAGAAGCCTCCAGAACCTCTGTAACTGGTCTCTCTTTTACAGGTACCAATCCTTGCTGCAAAAGAAATGAGAACAGCACAGCAGCAGCAACAGGGACAGTAGAAGATGGATCCTCTAAAGAATCATGGCTAGATTCCTAACCAGAAAGAATCAAGATTAATATGGATCAAAACTGAGATGTATTCATGAAACTCCAGGGAGAACTTCAACATCTTCTATTGTATTTTTCACACAGCCCTTCTGCCCAACACCGAATCCCTCCCCCAACCCACCTAGCACCAACCAACTCAGTATGTCTTCTGCCCCAATCCCCTACCCACCTACTCTTTTCCTCCCAGGGCCTCCTTGTTAACAGCAACTCAGGAGCTGTTCTCCTTTCTACTTGAACTTTCTTCTCTTCTGCCTTCCCTGTGCAGGAGAGTATCATGACAAACTTTTTCCTTTTACTGTCACCCCTATCCCCACCCATACCTTCCTTCCTGGTAATAAATCAGAAAGACAACAACATTCTACTTAGAGTCCATATTGCATGTAATTCTATGTATATGAAAATACTTTTATATATTATAACCACATACTGTTTTATATGATTATATCATATATGTTATATTTATAATTTATATGCATTCATAACTATTTTATAAATGGATATACATATACACAAACATACATGCACACACAGCACATTATATGCTCTAAAATAAAAACCATAAACTCCCCGCCAGTTTTAATATATGCATATACGTATACACATATGTCATAAATGTACATTATATATACTTATCATTACATTATATTTGTATACAGAGATACACATATTCATAGGTACATATTACAGTAGAAGTATTTATTTGTCCAGAATAGGTGACAAGTTTAAGATGCTTTTATTTGTACTGCTCTGTCTGGCTATTTAAATTCAATCACCTCCTCTTCTCCAGAAGCCTTCTTGAACTGATTCTCTGAGAAGTTTGTATTCTCTATTTCCAACCTATCTTCTCCTGGTAGGAACTTATTTAACTCTCTCCCAGTGCTACCAGGGAGCCCTATATCTTTTCTTTATTTTTCAGATTTTACTTAAATACTATTTTTCCTTCTTGTAATATCCTACTCCCCATACTACAGATACTTAAGCTCAATTTTAATTCATTGTTTTCCTAGATAAATGTCATTTCTCCTGTTGGAGTCAGAAAAGAATATTTTGTTTACTCATTAGCATTCCTCAATAATTAATTGTAATTGTTTCATATTCATATACAGACATTGACATGTTAATCCATACAGAGCTATATGCTATTTTGGTACCAAAATAATTTTCTATTGTCAGATTCTTCTTTTTCTATTGTATGCTCATTTGCTCAGTCTATGATTGATTTACCTCATTTCCAAAGTTTTGGGAGGTTTTAGTCATACCTCCCTGAATCTTAATTCCTTCAAGGTCTTATGAGAGGCTCTGACTGCTCTCCTGGCCTGTGAATGACCACAAGTATTCCTCTCTCTGCCCTGGAACTGTGAGGAGGGTCCCTGCTCCACTATGGTAGTGGGCAGGGGGCAGACTGGACTCTGGATCTGAATGTGGGCAAACAGCAGAGTCCTGCCCCAGGAATATCAAAGAGTATTTGCAGTCTCTCCTCACTCCTTTACCTTCTGTGGGCTGAGCACTCTGGAAGCAGCTGTTCTATGGGTACTCTGAGACCTGGGCTCCATGCTCTGGCCTGGGCTCTGTGCTTGTTCTGGTGCAGCAGAGTTCTCCCACTGACCCTTCAAGCCATCCCTCTATCCCTGGGCTAAAAGATCTGGAAACCCCAGCTGCCACCACCCAGGTGCCCCCAAGGACCCAGGTACCCTTCAGGCTGTTCCTGGAAAGCTGGAGCTGGTTTGCTCCAGTGTAAGGTCACTTTCTTCAACCCAGGTCCTGGTGGAACTGACCTTTCCCACAGATCTACCAAGTTGTCTTGGACTGGGAAATTGTTTCACTTAGTCTTTCTGTGGGTTCTGCCCCCCCCCCCGAAATTTGGTTAGAGTCCATAATTTCACAACTTTTGGAGTTTTTGGGGGAAGAATTCCTGGGAATTCCTGCCCTCACACCACTATCTTGGCTTTACTTCCCCATGGCTACACATTTTTAACCTACATCAAGTAACTTGCTTTCTCAGTAGGGAGAATGAGGTGGGAGGAAGGGAGAGAATTTGGAATTCAAGGTTTTAGATGTAAATGTTGAAACTTACTTTTGTATATAGCTGGGATAAAAAAAATTAAATAAAATTTTTAAAAAAGAATATCTCCTTTTACTGCTCCCATCCACATTTTCATCTCATCCAGGACCTTATTCCAGTAGTCATCCCCTCTCTGCTCTTTCTTTCTTAAAAATCAAATACATTTTATTGCTTTTGTATCTACAATATAATTAAAGGGTTTAGAGTGAGGGATAAAAATCAAGTCCCAGGGAAATCCCATAATGGTAATTTGAAAGGTCTAAAAGGAAGTTAACTTTACAACCAAAAACTGCATAAAAATATTTAAAAGTGCACCAGATTGTATTATAATCAATAAAATGAAAGAGAAATATAAGCAGTCTCTTTCATGTGGCCCAGAATGAGATACACAATTAAACAGCCAGAAGTCTGTGAATGCTCATCACTGATGCATGCCAAGGTGTCTGAAGCCTGGCTAATCTCTGATAAATAGAGCATAAAACTTACAGGTGCTTTGTTACCTAAAATTTGCCCTATCATTGATAAACAAGGTCTGAAGCCAGCAGAATCTTAGCCCTCAATTATTTTTTTTGTTAGATTGGCCCTCAATTATTAGAGATACAGTATGGCACAGAACCAGCCCCAGGAGGGTATTCATTGTGTAAGGAGGTAGTCCAAGCAGTGTGTACATACATGCCTGGGGGTCTTCTAATAAGTCTGAAATAAGTACATTCTCTGACATCTGTTGGGGCCTATTAGGGCCACAGCAGGTGATGGAGTCTACTCCTGGTTGGGGACTGCACAAAGAGAGATAAAAAAGGGCTGATTCTGATACCCAAGCTGGGTCACAAGTAGAGAAAGCAGAAGTCAGGGACTATGTTCTTGGGTCTGGTTCCAATTACACTATCTAGAATTGCATCCAGACTTCAGAGGAGAAAAATCTTCTATCCAAGTTCTATCCAGTTCTATCCAAGAATGAAGGACAGGATTGAGCTTGTTTTAGCACAAAGTTCCAGTTTAGAAATGTAAAGACTGGAGTGAGATTAGGGGTATATGTAAAATCCAAAATCAAGAAATAAATTTCTTTTAAAAAGTTCCAGTTTAGAAACTGAGACTGGAAATATGTCTAAATAGAAGGGAATATCAAATATAATGAATGCTATGCATCAAGAGAAATCCAAGCTAAAATCATCAATAACCTCAAGAAAAAATACTCTAAATCACTAATAATTATAGACATTCAAGTTCAAACATTTCTAAGATACCACACATTACCCTAGAAAAGATGACAAAAGTGGAAAATGACAAATGCTAGAGGAGATATGGGAAAACAGGTTCAATAATGCACTACTGCTGCAGTTGCAAAGTAGATTAATCATTCTGGAAAGCAATTTGGAATTATGTCCAGAAAGTTATTAAAAAGTACACTGCAGCCCAGCAATACTGCCACTGGGTATATCGTATTTCCCCATGTGTATAAGACATAGCTTAATTTTGGGGACCTGAAATTTGAAAAAAATGTATTACATAAAGTTATTGAACTCAAGTTTTATTCATCATGAAATTCAAAGATATTCTGTTAATAGCTTTCAGGCATCTTTTGGACAAGTCTGTTGTGTGGACTCATGGTTAGTCCATTTTGTCTCATGAACCTGAAGCACCAATTGTCTCCTTTGAAATCAGTCTTCTTTTTCATCAGCAATTCTTCTTGCCTCCTTGCCTCTTTGTGGACACAGGAATTCCACTTGCCCTTTTCTCTTTAACCCATCTCTTCAATTCCCTCTCTAACTCAGTCCATTTTGCTGACTTAACTTTCATGACCTTCTTCTGCCGGCCATTTTCAGTAGGGGTTCTTCTTCCTGTAGCCAATCTCAGATTGTTTTCTCAGTTGGAGGAGGACCAAATCATTCAGCAGCACCATTTCCATTCACTTTACCACCTGAATCATTTTAAACTTGAATTCAACACAAAAATTTTTTCTGAGCCATTTCTGGGCAGAATGTGGCAAAATGTAACCTAATTTACCAGTAACAAATGCAAAACAATGAGCACCAAGACAAGAAGTGTAAAAAAAAGCAAGAAATGCAAGTAAAAAATCTACAACCACTATATAAGATGCTCCCAGTTTTTAGACCCCAAATTTTTCAAAAAAGGATGTGTCTAATACATGGGGAAATATGTTATACTCCAGAGAGATCAAATAAAGAAGGTAAAATTTTTTTGTCATGGCAAAGAATTAAAAGCTGAGAAGATGCCCATCAATTATAGATGGATTAAACAAGTTATGATATGTGAAATAATGGAATGCTGTTGTGCTCTAAGATGGTAATGATTTCCAAAAAAAAAAAAAATAAAACTGGAAAAATTATAAGAACTGATGTAAAATGAAGTGAGCAGAGACAGGAAAACAATTTATACAGAAACAATTGTATTATAATGGTAATCAACACTGAGTAACACAAAGATGAAACAAAATTCCAAAGAACTCATGCTATTATCCTCCAGAAAAAGAACTGAGTGAGTTACAATCTGATTGAAGCACGTTTTCTTCCATTTCTTTTTTCCTACTTTTTTTTTAATGGAACATGGCTAATGTGGATCTTTGTTTTGCACATCTGTACATGTTTGTAATGAATTTTAATTGTATTGTCCTCTCAAGGAGTAGGGTGGGGAGAGGAGAAGGGAGAATTTGGAACTGAAATGAAAACAAAATTCAGTGATAAAAATTTTCAAAATTAAAAAAAATATTAACTGTTAGGGAAGAAAAAGAAATTTTGTAAATAATAAAACAGGTAAGGAACAAAATTAATGTTTTTTCCCTAAACATGATAGTCTATGTAGTCTTAGAGATTCAGCAAAAGGATTATGTAGAACAATTCATAAGTTTATAAAATTAGCAGAATAAAAATAAAACTATCAAAATCATCACTGTATAAAATCATCACACTCACAAAACTGAATAGAAAAAATTGAAAAAGAGATTCAATTTGAAATCAATACAGAATTAATACAAAATATTTTGGAGTTTGCTTACCCAGAAACATGTAGGAATTCTGTGAAAGAACTATGAAACACTCTTTATAGAAATAAGGGAAAATTTCACTAATTAGACAAATAATCGATCATAATAAACTGTACCTTTGTGATAAAAATCATAGTATTGCCTAAATTAGTATTGAGATTCAGTATTTATCAATCAAACTATAAAAAGGTTACTTTTTAGAACTAAAAAAGATTAACTAAATTCATTTGGAGGAAAAAATGTTTTCAAATTCCTTGGAAAATCATGAAAAAATTGGGAAGAAACTGGGTATAGTGGTGCCATATTTCAAATTGTACTATAAAGCAATAATTAGCAAAACTATTTTCTAGTGGCTAAAGAGAAATCAATGGAACAGATTAGATACTTAAGACAAAGTGATCACTGGCATAAAGGCTCACTTGGCAACAAAAAACTATTGAAAAAAATAAGGAAGTTGGTAGAAATTAGGGTAAGGTTAACAGTTCAACATACTCCAAATAGAAACAAATTTTAACTAAAGTAAATATAAAGGAAAAGTTGAACAATTCACCAATATGTATGGAGAGGATATCTTGACAAAGATGATCATAAAAGGTAAAATGGACAGTTTGGCTTAAAGAGAATTGAAAAGCTTTTTCACCAAAAGCAAACAAAAAAATCAGAATTAGGAGAGACATGGTTATATGTGGAAAATTTTTACACCAAATACCTCTGATTAAAGTCTGTTATCCAAATATGTATAGGTAGCATAGTAGAAGAGCACTGGAGCTGGACTAAGGAAGATCTGAGTTCAAATTCAGCCCCAGGAAAATACTAGCTCTATGATCCTGTACAAGTTGCTTAACCCTGTTTGCCTCAGTTTCCTAATCTGTAAGATAAACTGAAGAAAATGTCAAGCCATTCTAGTATCTTTACAAAAAAAATCCTAAAAAGGGATCCTTCTGTTAGACACAACTAAAATGACTGAATCAAAATATAGGGACTTTGTAGACATACATACATACATACATACATATATGAACTTAGAACTGACAGTACTCAAAGGATAAAATGCAAGTTATCAATAGCCATTTTAAAAACATGTTCCAAATAATAATTAGAGAAGAGTAAATTAGATTTACCCCCATCCTACCCTCACATCCATCAAATTGTCAAAGATGACCAAAAATGACAAATATTAGACGGGTTTACTGAAAACAAGAACATTAATGTGTTGTTGATGGCATTGTGAATTAGTCTATTTCAAAAGACAACTGATTACTATGTCCTAAAAATCACTAAAATATATGTAACTTTTAGCACAGAAATAACTTTATTCCTTTCCTTTCTCTCCTCCTCCTTCCTTCCTCACTCTTTTTCCTTTCTCATTTCTTACTTTTCTTCTTTCTTTATGATTTGACCTTTTACATCTCTCATTTGCCTTCAGATAAAGATTTCTGTCAGATTTTGTTTATATTTCCTGACCCTCTGGTGCCTTGCCAGTCATTGTTAGGATTTTTATATACAGTCAAATTCTCAAGTGTCAGTGAAATTGTTTTCTGCTGTCTCAACAACCAGGCCCAGACAATTTCAAAGTGTTTGATTGACTTTGCTTTGGTCTTATTAAAGGCTGCATTGGACCAACTAAAGCTGGACTTAAAATTCCCTCCACAAAGAGTGGATCTGCTGTTGAGGTAAACAGCTATTTAAATTCCTACCAGGTGGGTATTTTTGTTTTTTGCTTTTTTTTTAAGGAAAGAAAGGAACAATTAAGCTAGCTAAATGCCATGGGAGAAATTTTAGAAAACCCTCTAGGTAAAGTTTTCCTGATTCTTCAGATGTCAGAAGTCTCTCCTGGACTCTCCACATTTGCAGAATTCTCTTCCTAAACTCATTCTTGCCTCTGAATAAGGAAATTTTGACATTTTATTTTAGAGTCAAGAAGGGGAGGTAGGGTAATCATCTTCAAGTCAATGGAAGATTGTTTGTCTAAGGATTATGCTAAGAGCCTGGATAAATAAAAGAGAATAAACTGAATTTAAAGCAAGGAAATTTAGGTAAAGCATAAGAAAGAACATCCAGATAATGAAGAGCCTGAGACACTGAAATTAAGAATTTAGAGCAGTGTCACTACTTGGTAATGATGAGAGCACCCTTCTTACCCTTATATTATTCAAGAGATGCAGGCAGATAACTTCAATGAATAGGCAAAAACTAAATCACATTATTTTATATATTCAGGCCAACTAGACTAAAAGCCTTTTAATTTGTCTAAGAAAGAATTTGAGAAAAAAGTTGTTTTTTCTTTGAGAAAAATCTTAAAGTCATTAGGTAAAATGGTGCAATAAGACTCAACCTTTACTTGGAGATGGGTGGAGTCAGTCAGAGAGTAAGAGGTCTTGAGAAAGTAAAGACCTGGATAAAGAAACAACTAAGATTAGAGCTTGGGATGACAGACATCATTTAATACAATTGCCTTTTTTTTTTAAATAGATAAAGAAATAGCATGGTGGTAGAGTGAGTGAAGCACCAGCCCTTGTCAGGAGAACCCAAGTTCAAATTTGGACTCAGACACTAGCAGTGTGACCCTGGAAAAGACACTTTGCCCCAGTTGTCTCAGAAAAACAAACAAAAAATCAAAATAGATAAAGAAGCTGAGACCTAGGGAGACTGAGACTTTTTCTAGGTCAAATAATCAGGACAGGCTGCTGAAACTGGAATCTAAGTCAAAATAATGGAAGGAAGTAGCATAGAGATGGGTAAGAAAAGAGGAGACAAAAAAAAAAACCTCCTGGAGACAGTCTTTCAGACAATTAGGAAAGGTCAAGGTTCTTTTCCTCTTACATATCTGATCAGCCCAATTGAGAACCCAAACATCCTAGATCATGGGTTTATGGACTACTGACACCTGATATAGTTGCTAGGACTGCTTAGAGCAAAAAGATTTTCTTCTATATGTTTAGAGTTGAATCTGGAGGCAAAATCCAGAAGTTCCTTCACTAGTGATTAACTTTCAAACATATTTCTTGGGGTAGAATTTTTTCAATAACTATGTCTGTTGACCCGTTCTTTTGATGACAATATTTGTTTAACCAAGAGTACATCTTTTGGAATATGACTCCTTAGAACCTACCATCTTCAGGAAAGTGAGGGCCTCTAGTGGTCATTCTGCTAATACTTCTCTATTTCTTCATTAGAAAAGCACAAGGGCCATCCTTGGGTGATTACTTAGTCTTACTATATGAGCAGCCCATTTTCACTTTCTGTCATTCAGTTCTATTAATGGCATTCCTCATTCCTGCTCTTCTTGGATGTTCCTCATTTGTTATATATTGACCAGTTCATACCCATAAAGTACTTTTTTTATTACTACCTGTGTGATGAAAAATAATAATAGTTCTCCCATGGAACTTCTTTCATACTAGAGAAAACAAGTTTATATAATTTGTATGTTTTTCATATTAACTTAAAAGCAAAGCATATTGCTGTGGAGAGAGGTTTCAATAACTGGGTAGTGGTTGGGAAAGGTCTCTTGAGAAAGTAAGAAATTGAGCTAAACCTTGAAAGGAACAGGGGATTCTTTCCCCTCCCCCTTTAAAGATTAAGGGGATTCTAATAATAATTATGATAACAATAGCTAGAATTTATATGTAGTATTCATATTTGCACCTGCTGTGTATGTTAGCTCATAATCTTGTGAGGTTAGTGCTATTATTATGGTTATTTTGCAGATAAGGTAATTGAGGTCAAGAGATTTACCCAGAATCACATAGCTTAGTATGTGCCTGAGGTAAAATTTTAACTAAATCTGAATGATTCAAAGTTCAATGTTTTATCCAATGTCCCAGCAAGGTGCTCTAAGAGGTAAAAGTAAGTAGGGAGTATAGTATAGGCATGGGGAACAGACCATGCAAATGCATGGAAATGGGAGATGGCACATCACAGAGGAAAAACAGTAAATCAGCTAGTTTGGCTATAATGTAGAATGGTTGAGGGTAGTAAATGTGAAAGTGACTTAGATTTAGAGGTTGGAGGCCAATTATGATAGACTTAAAGTGGTCTAGAAAGATCTTGAAGGTCAGAGTTGGCTAGACAGAGGTTTTCTCAACTAATGAATCTGTCTTATGCAATTGCGATGTTACAAGTTTAGAAAATGACAGCTATGAGTCTTCCAAGACTGAACCAATAGAATGATCTGCTATAAACACTTTTAATTGTGTTACATTATAAATGTTTAATTTTTTAAAACATATTTTATTGAATATAGTTAAGGAGTCTGGCAAAATCTAGCATAATCAAATATAAAAAAGTCTGGTTGAGGAATGGCCCTAGGGCCTGTGCAAGTAAAATAGTTATCATGTTGCCAAAAGTCTTTATTAATATAGTTTTTATAGTTCTTTAAATGTACAATATTAATTTTCAGCATATAGCTTTCAAAAGGCTAGGGACTGAGGCAAGAGAAGAATCTGGCTTTTCTGTTGCCCAACTCACTGACTGAATGGGGACACAGGGATCACAGGAGATAGTGCTTTAATACCTTGGGAATCACAAAGCAAATGGGTTGGGGGTGCACCTAGATTTTGTTCTCTCTTCTTCATTTTCTTTCTCCTTCTTTACTTACCCTCTATAGGAGAGATAGCTCACTGATGGCAACTTGCCAATGGATGCTGCTGGGGCTTTGGGTGACTATGTTCCTGGTCACTACAGCGACTTCCTCTGGTTTCACTCCTCAGTGGTTCAAGAGGCAGCTTGTGCAGGACACCAAGACTAGAAACTTCAGTGACAATAGATATTGCAACAATAAGATGAAGCAAGTCAATCGTTATACCCATAATTGTAAACAATTTGGCACCGTCCTATATGACAGCCCTCAGAATATCATGGATGCTTGTTCTGAAGCCTATGAAAAATGTAAGAATTTGATGAAGAAAAACTGCAAGAAAGTTAAGGCAAAAATTCCCAGCATAAATTGTATATTTTACATTGGTCATTATCCCTATTGCTTTTACCATAGCACTTCTGAGAGAGGATATTATTTTTTTACCTGTAATACCCCATATGTTGGCAGATAAGGATAAATGTAAATTGTTTCCTATGTATTTCCCTTTTTATTTCAAGATGCACTATAGAAATCAGTTCTCTTGCTTTTGTTCCTGCCCAAATCTCTGTAATTCTATTTTTCCCCATTAACTTATCAAGAATTCTCCTGGAAAAGATTTTTATGGGACTGAGTTTACCTTTCTGGATAATGTTCTCAGGGCCTGAGAATTGCCTATTACTTTTTAACCTGATGCTCATTGATAAAATTGATCTCTCTTGTTCTCCATCCTAGCAGTGATGTGGATTGGAATAATACATCTCTCCACTTGTCCTATCCTACCTAACACCTTAGATCCAAATAGAGGGAAAAGGAGGAAGTAAATAGGTATGCTTTTATTCTAGCTTTTTGTCACCTCTTCACTATGCTCCCTTTTTCATTCTTGAACAATATCTCTTTGAACATTTGGGTAGTCTGATTCTGGGTACTGCCTCTCATCTTTCCTGCATTACATTTCTCTCTTTTAAATATAAGTTCCTTGAGGGAAGGAATTTTCTTTCTTACTAATCCATTTATCTTCAATAAGTGGTACCTAGTAATTATTCAATAATTGCTTTTCTAAACTTGGAAAGACATTTTTGAACTGATGCAGAGGGAAATAACCAGTGCCAGAAGAGCATTATAAATAGTGATAGCAATATTATATGATAAGTAACAGTGAATGACTGTTGAGTCCCCTTCTGGACTCCCTCAGTCTTCCCCAGGCGAGCATTGGAGGGGCGGGAGACAAGGATGACAAGGGAGACAAGTATTCCATCAAGATCCCCAAGTGCTCTGTTTATTCACCAGAATACAAGTGTTTAAATATTCTTCCCAGACCCTAATCTACTTCCACTCCCATGGCACTTAGTAAAACAAGGTTCTGATGCTCTGCTCAAAGGCACCAGGTGATGATAATTTACAGTATTCCCACACACACAGCAATCCCTAACATATCCCCTTTCTTGTTTTTGAAACAAAATTATTACATAAATCATTCATTATATATAAGCCATACCACATAAGTTGTAAACAAAAGTTCAAAAATAGTATACACAAATGTCAATTTAACAAAACCAATATTCCCAAATTCCTTGAAATACATTTTATACTCAAATTACAAACAAATATTACACAAAGATTACAAAGTTTTTCTTTTGCTAACAAAAAAACCTTTCAAAGCAATCAAATTCAAAACCCAAACTAAAAGGAGTAACTTTTAACTCAGGTAACATTTAACTATTTCAGATCTGAATTACACACACACACACACACACACACACACACACACAGGAGTTTAGACAGTAACATGAACACATGAACACAGAAACAACTCTCTTGTATCACATTTACCAAGCTGAGACTGATACCCTGGCCTTTACTAGATCTCAGAATATAGAAACATTTTCCCATTTTCCATGCCAGTAGAGAGATGTAAAATGCCCTAGATGTTCAAATACACACATACACATATAACCAATCAAGACTAGTCAATAGAAATATAAGCCATAGCACAGACTTCATTTGAAAGACAAAATCCAAATTTCCTAATCCCAGAAAAAAAATCTTCTTCCCCTTTTTTCTTAACTAATTGAACCATGAAACTTCCCAATCAATAACCTATTGAAAAACATAGTCATTGCCCAACCCCACCCCTCCCCAAACCAGGAAGAAGGCATGGGGATCCCTTGTTTTCTAAAATAAGTTTTTGGAGGGGTCTTGTCCTTGTAGCAAAGCCTGCATCCTATCTGGGACATAATCTTAAGTTTCAAAATAGCAGAGAATGAGAAGGAGCATTTGAAATCACCCAAGCAGTTAACACCAGTACAACCCGGAGCTGCCGCACCTTGTGAACAGTAGCCATCACCATAGCAAGCTGTCCAATAGCGTGTGATACTTTCACTCTCAGCACAGGAAGCACACAATTCATAGCCCTCTGCTGCTGGAGCAATGGTCTCAACACCCCGCTGTAGGCTGAAAAGTGAAACTAGCTGTATTCATTGCTAGTGTCAGGGTCTGTGTCAAAGTCTGCATCAGGGTCTGCATCAGGCCAGCAGATGCTGCCAAAAGGAGCAGTAAACAGGTCCTCCACATCCCCATGGCACTGGTAGACTGCTCTATCCCCTGTGGCACTGTCTCAGAGGCTCTACTTCCCACTGACTCCTCAATGCTAAATACTATTTATCTTCTCTCTTTCGCTTTTCTTAATGCTAACTTACTTTTGCTGGTTCCTTAATGCTGAATACTTGCTTGTCTTCTCACTTTCTCTTTCATACCTCTTTGTTCCAGCTTAAAATCAACCCCTGGTAACTTCAACCTGTTACCTTCTCCAGAGTCCTCTGCTCTGGGACGTCACCTGATTCTCTTGCTTGTATCTACTGTGTCCTTATACTGTAATTCTCTCAGATAACTCTGCCTTCTTGCCCCTATACGGGTGCCATATGCTTAGTCCCAATTCTGGACTCCCTCAACCTTTCCCAGGCAAGTGTTGGAGGGGTGGGAGACAAGGATGACAAGTTCTCCAAGATCCCCAAGTACTTCAAGGTCTCCAAGGTCTCTGTTTATTGAACCAAATACCAGTGCTTAAATACCTCTCCAGTCCCTAATCCACTCCCACTCCCTTGGCACTTAGTAAAATATGACAGCTTATAATTCTCCCATACACAACAATCCCTAACAAATGACAGACCTTCTCAGTAACACAATGATCCAGCACAATTACAAAGGGCACATGATGAAAAATGCTATCCACTTGCATAGATAGAATTGATGGAATCTGAATAAAGACTGCAGGATACTTCTTACCTACTTTTTTCTCTTTCTTTCATTCTTGAGTTTTCTTCCACAAAATAAATAATATGGAAATATGTTATGAATTTTTGTACATGTATAATCTATATCAGATTACTATCTCAGCAAGAGAGAATAAAAGGAAGGGAGGTATAGAATCTGGAATGCAAGTGACCATTAAATTTTTTTTACATTTAATTTGAGAAAAAAATAAAACATTTTTAAACTTGCTTTTCTAACTGCCTATTTATCATTCTATCATCTCTATGTACAAATTATCTGTCAATCTGTGTAGACTAGCTACAGTCCTAAGAATAGAAGAGAATAGTATCTTTTTGGTTTTAATATATCACAGGTGAACTTTGTTCAAACTCCACAGCTCTTTATCTGGATACAGATGGCACTCTCCTTTGCAGACAGCCCAAAATTGTTCCCGATTGTTGCACTGATGGAATGAGCAAGTCCTTCAAGGTTGAACATCACCACCATGTTACTGTTAGGGTATACAGTGTTTTTCTGGTTCTGCTCATCTCACTCAGCATCAGCTCATGCAAATCCCTCCAGGCTTTCCTGAAATCTCATCCCTCTTGGTTTCTAATAGAACAATAGTGTTCCATGACATACATATACCACAGTTTGCTAAGCCATTCCCCAATTGAAGGACATTTACTTGATTTCCAATTCTTTGCCACCACAAACAGGGCTGCTATAAATATTTTTGTACAAGTGATGTTTTTACCTTTTTTCATCATCTCTTCAGGGTATAGACCCAGTAGTGGTATTACTGGATCAAAGGGTATGCTCATTTTTGTTGTCCTTTGGGCGTAGTTCCAAACTTCTCTCCAGAAAGGTTAGATGAGTTCACAACTCCACCAACAGTGTAATGGTGTCCCACATTTCCCACAACCTTTCCAACAATGATCATTATCCTTTCTGGTCATATTGGTCAGTCTGAGAGGTGTGAGGTGGGATGGTTAGCCTAAATTTAACTTATTAGCATTCCAAATGGATTATTAATGGTCCTTAGCAACAAAGTCATGTATATTTTTCTTTTCTTTCTTTCTTTCTTTCTTTCTTTCTTTCTTTCTTTCTTTCTTTCTTTCTTTCTTTCTTTCTTTCTTTCTTTTTCTTTTTAGATTTTTGCAAGGCAATGGGGTTAAGTGGCTTTCCCAAGGCCACACAGCTAGGTAATTATTAAGGGTCTAAAGCCAGATTTGAACTGAGGTACTCCTGACTCCAGGGCTGGTATGGTATCCACTGCGCCACCTAGCCGCCCCATCATGTATATTTTTCAAACACTCAAACACAAATTTTTACTAAGTACAACATTTTAGAAGATTTTATATGAAAAAATGTTTTAAAACATGATTGGGATACCATATTCAAAATTGCTCTCCCTCTTTTTCCCATGGTAGAAGTGCAGCAATGTCTCACAGGACAATCCCACAATCATTTTTTTTTTTTTAGGTTTTTGCAAGGCAATGGGGTTAAGTGGCTTGGCCAAGGACACGCAGCTAGGTTATTATTAAGTGTCTGAGGCCAAATTTGAACTCAGGTACTCCTGACTCCAAGGCCGGTGCTCTATCCACTGTACTACCTAGCTGCCCCCATCCCACAATCTTTGAAGTGTTCCATTTCCATCCTGGATTAGATCATACTTCCTTAGACAAACCACCCCAATATTTTTTACAGGGAAACTCCAAACGGGATCACAAAAAACTGTACTCAACTGAAACTGAATAACAACCAAAGACCTTGCCAACAAAACCCCAAATGGGGTCAGTCATATACATGACTGAACAGTAACAGCAGGATAAAACACACAACTAAAGTGAATTGAGGCATAAATATTTAAGATCTGATCAAAGCTGAAATTTTTTTCACTTGACTATAGATATTTGCCACAAAGATTTTGCTTTTTTTACTCCATGAATGTATGGTGGACAAAAAGGAGAAAAAATTCAGACTTGAAAATATAATAACAGTGATGATAATAATAATAATAATAATAATAGAAATCGATGTTTATCCTTCATTCCCAAAGAAAACCATGACATCAGGGAAGTGATGCCAAGACAAGCAAATGAATTGGATTTGAGTGAGGGGGGTATGTGTTTATCATCAGTCTCACTTTCTCCTCTAGAGCCATCTGGGTTCAGTGACCAGACATGAATCAGGATGATTGGAGATGGACCTGGATGTATGGCAATCAGGGTTAAATGACTTGCCCAGAGTCACATGACCAGTAAGTGTCATGTATCTGAGGTTGGATTCCTAGTCCTCTCATGAACGCAGCATAAGAACTGGGGTTACAAATAGTAAAGTAAGATAATATCTGCTCTCGAGGAGCTCAGATTCTAATGAAATTCAGAATGTTTTAAGCACATCCTTACTAAGAAGAAATTTTAAAAAAACCTTTCCATATATTT
Source organism: Macrotis lagotis (assembly GCF_037893015.1). Lineage (NCBI taxonomy): Eukaryota > Metazoa > Chordata > Mammalia > Peramelemorphia > Peramelidae > Macrotis > Macrotis lagotis. The sequence goes on along the minus strand of NC_133661.1, from coordinate 186,113,538 downwards.
TTGAGGGAAAAATCAAATCATTGGGAACAAATGATAAAAAAGCTTTAGATGTCATTTTTCCCTCCTCAGAAACTTTTCTCACCTTCCTACTCCCTCTAAAATTCCATTTCCCAACCTCCCCACATACACATTGACTGCCAACCTATCCATAATAACAGTGCAAATGCCTGGCTTTAAACCTGTCCTGACCATCTTAGTAAGATGGTCCTCCTGAATACAATAAAACAAAACTTTCTATCTGAGTCTAAAGTAGGATAAGACAATAAAAGACTCATCAAAACAAAATAATTCCATCCTGGAAATATATATATACATATACATATACATATACATACATATATATATATATATATTTTCCCCATTGAATGTAGGCCCACAGTGAGTTCTCTTCCCTCTTGCCCTGGGTACAAATGTTAACTAAGCCTCTGCCTGCTGTACTCATTATTCATTCATTCCATATGATATAGGTTATGTATTACTTAATACTATTTTTTCATGTGTTCTTTTTCATATGTATTGTCTCCTACAATAAACAGCAAGTTCTTTTATAGGACTGTTTCTGTTTTGAGGATGGGACCAGTTATATCAGATTTTATCATTTTAGGCTCAAAGATCATTGCAGATGTAGCCTGCAGTTATGAAATTAAAATATGTCTGTTCCTTAGAACAAAAGTTATGACAAATCTGGACAGCATATTAAAAAGCATCATTTTTCTGGCAAAGGTCTGAAAAGTCAAAGTTTTTCCAGTACCAATGTATGACTATAAGAGTTATAATACTATAAGGAAAGTTGAGTGTCACAGAATAGATGGTACCAAATTATGGTTCTAGAAAAGGCTTTTGAGAACACCTTAGACATCAAGAACAAATCATTCATCATGTAAAGAAATTAATTTAGGCTACTTACTTGAAGGTCAAATCCTGAAGTGGAAGTTTAAATACTCTGACCACATAATAAGAAGGTGGGACTCATTGGAAAAGCCCCTGATGTTGGTAAAGTTTGAAGAACAAAGAAAAAGGGACAGCAAAGGATGAGATGTCTAGATAGTATCTTAGAACACTGAATGTGAACCTGGAGACACTTCTATAGATTGTAGAGAATAAAAGAGCCTAGTGTGCTCTGGGCTATGGGGTCAAGAATGACTGATCAATCAATTGGGTTTGATATATTTTTGAAGTTATATGGTACCCCACATATAGTTGGTACTCAATCAAAAACTGGCAGGGGGCAGCTAGGTGGTACAGTGGATAGAGCACTGACCTTGGAGTCAGGAGGACCTATGTTCAGTCTGGACTCAGACAATAATTACCTAGTTGGGTGACCATGTACAAGTCACTTAACCCCATTGCCTTAAATAAATAAAAAAATTTTTAAACTTTTCATAAGTTTTGTGGCATTCAAGTTTAACTCAGTCTCATTCCAAATAAATATCAAGGCAAGATGAGGTTCTAACTAGATCTATTTCTGTTTGATTATAAATAATAAATATTATTATTTATCTTTTTTTTAGTGCTTTCAAACAACCTGGACCCTACATGAGGTTTTGATGTTTGACCTTCATTCTCAAAGAAGACCATGACATCAGTGTGATGCCATGACAAGTACATGAATTGAATTTTGAGTGAGGGGGCTGCTGTGCTAAGTCACCAACCTCACTTTCTCCTCCAGAGTCATTTGGATCTAGTGCTCAGAGATATGAACCAGGATGTCTGAAAATGACCCTGAGTTAAGTGACTAACCCAAGGTCACACAGCTAGTATTAGGCAAGTGTCTGAAACTGGATTTAGACTCCTGTCTTCCTGACTCCAAGGCCAGTGTGCTATTCACTGTGCCACCAAACTGACCTTTGAAAGCCTGGGATGTGGATTCATTAAGCTGTAAAAGCCATAGTAACAGTTACCCTTTAAATCAGTGAAAATCATGATAGGGTTTTCTAGCAAAAGTCTTTAACAGTAAAGTACATGCATAGTGTGAGTTCCCAACAAAAATTTTTATCAGTGAAAAGTCATTAATAACAACAATATGAAGTCCCAATTAATGAAAACTACAAATAATGCAAACTAAGATTGATGTAAGCCAAAAGAAAGCATACTAACCAGAACAGAATCAGAACATGACAGGTCCGTAGGCTTGAAAGCCTAAGACTCCAGCCAAAACAGAACTGATATAGCACCCAGGTGTCTGCAACCCAAGGCCAAGAAGGTAAGGAAACTCAAAATATTTACCAATCTGCACTAACATACTTTGCTGTTCCTTTCTTATAGATTTCTATAATTTATGGAAACTGTTGGGATTTCTTCCCAAAGTAAGGAAGATCAAAAACTGAACTAGGTTAAAAGCACATTTATTCTTAGTTTGGTAAGTTGTGACCTCTAGCTAACCAGTGTGGAGAAGCTTTGATGAAGATGATTGGAATTTCCCTGTAGAAATTTCTCTATACCCATCACATCACCTCTGGCTTATCCAATCAAAGATTGTCTCCCAAAGTAGAATGGGGCTGGGGGCAAGGTATGGAAGAGCTGGTGAAAACACAGGTGGCAAGAACACAGGTCAGGGTGGAGGGAGAAGGGAAGACATTTCAGGAAAAAGAAGAGTTTAAAGCTCCAATCCCCAAATTTACCTCTCAGGACCTATTGATGGCATTACAGACTAAGCCTTCCTTTAATTTACTTTTTTTTTTTAACATTTTTCTTTCTTTTTTTTGCAAGGCAATGGGGTTAAGTGACTTGCCCAAGGTCACCCAGATGGGTAATTATTAAGTGTCTGATGTCAGATTTGAATTCAGGTCCTCCTGACTCCAGGGCTGGTGCTCTATCCACTGTGCCACCTAGTTCTCCCTAGTTTACACTCTTTTTTGTTTTTTTAGATTTTTCAAGGCAATGGGGATAAGTGGCTTGCCCAAGGTTACCCAGCTGGATAATTATTAAGTGTCTGTGGCCAAATTTGAACCCAGGTACTCCTGACTCCAAGGACAATGCTCTATCCACGGCACCACCTAGCCAACCCTAGTTTACTGTTAAGGGGAAATACTAATTAGATGTTATCTTAGTCTCCCCCACTCCTCTGCTGCCTACTTTGATCCATAGGAATCTAATGAAATAGGAGAATTTTAATCACTTGCTATAGAATTAAAATTTAAATAAAACCTTTGACAAATTATCATGGGAATTTTGGGGTAGTCTTTGTGGGGATCCATGACTGTTGTCTAGTGATTGCCTTGGACTTCTTTGGTATGACTACCCCACTTTGATTATTAACTACTTATATAATCAATCTGGGGCTCCTGGCTTATTTCTTGATATCTAGCTAGCTAGCTAGCTAGGTATATATATCTCTATATATATATAGATATTAAACTGAATTCTTTCTGTGATTAGATCCTTGAAAATCCCACTACAGGAGGCTTCTTGGCAAAACAATTGTAGTAGTCAGTGTAAGGTCAGAAAGCCAATGGCATAAAGAGGACAACAGTAAAATGTGAATGGACAGGGTGTAAAGTGATTTGTTGAAAGAACAAATCCCTCTGTCAGGTTGGGTCCAGAGCAGACTCCAGCAGTGGGTATGTTTGATGATCATGCCTTTTATGGATGAGAGCTATAGGAAAGCAAAGTGTTATGGTTTCCATGGAAGTTAAGTTTCATTTTCTCAGTCAAGTTTTGTTTCTGTGGAAGAAATACTCAACTAGGTTCAAATTGGGCTATAGGGAAACCTAGATTTGTATCCAACATTCCTGTCTTCTTGTTTTATTTTTTATGAAATGGAGTTGGGGTCGAAGGTGAGTTCTTCTATAACTGCTTCTAGCTGGGCGGTGACATCATCATATGGGGGCTGAGGTAAAGGGAGAAGTTGTTGGTATCCTTGAGTCTGGAGCAATAGTATTGATTTGGCCATGTTCATTGTCTTTTTGTGCTCATTGTCTTTTATATGAAGGATGACAGTAGAAGGGAGAATTTAGGAAATATGCAAGAAAGAGAAAAAGCAATGGAGTTAATATGGGTAGGAGTCATGGGAGTATGCTGGAGGTCTGAAGTCCAGATGATCGGTTTATCTCTGATGCATGAGAATCTGTCAGATAATTTTTTTCTGTAGCATCTCTGTCTAGGTCTGATTGATTCACACAGAAGCAACACTCTTCATCAAGGAATAAGCAAAGCCTATCCTTTTCAGCTGAAAATAAGATAGAAAGGTCAAGAGGCTCCCCATCCCAGATTCCATTGTGTAGAGGATTACTATCACTACTAGGAAGGGGATAAAAGGAGGGGCCCTCTGGTATATGGTGTGTATTTTAAGGAGCCAGAGAATTAAACATATAGATAAGACAGAAAGGGGAATCTTTTCAAGTCAGATCCTAATAGAAAGAAAAGGAAAAATGTAGAATGCACAGTGATAGAGTTTTTCTTTGAATTTCTTAATCATTATTAAATATGAAGAAAAATTTAGGGTATTAATGGTTTAGGTACCTGTGAAGTGGGTGGCTTATCTATTTCCCAATCAGGCAACCATGATGGTAGAAAGGTGCCTTCTTCATTTTTAAAAAATTTCAATAATCAGTCCTACTCAACTGACAGAATATTTGCAAATTTATGCTTATTATTTATATTTATACTATAATATTAACTATACTTCTGGTTTATAATATATTCATTATATTTAATATAACATTTATATATATGATGTTTATTGTAATTTATATCATTTATATTTGTATTATTATTTATGTTTTTTAGTGCAACTGAAAATATTGAATAAGTCTCTCTAAAAACCCTTTCAAACTCTCCCCCCTTAGAAAGATGGTTCAGGTCAAGAACAAAAGGCCATGTTAGGTAAACAGGTTGAAAATGTTTACCAAATTTGTTATTAGAGTAGGACTAGTTTGTTAAAAATAAATTATCCCCAGAAATGATAAAGCAATAGACCCTTTAAGGGAAGTCTTCTCTTTCCTTATTCCCTGAATCTACAGTACATTGACTCACTCTTTTGCATTAAGAAAGGAACCTTTTCACTCTTGAGTAGTGACTATTCTGGAATGTTAACCTCAAACTTTTAACATAGTACAACCTTTTCCTTGTGCAAGATTTTTACAAGTTACTATGAATCAGCACAAAGAAGGGAATTGTCCAAGAATATGAAGAAATTGTGCCAGAATATTTTTTTCTTTTTTTTTAGAATAATTTAAAATTAAATAAAATTTCTGGCAGACATACCTAAAATGCAGAGTACAATTTCTTTTCATATGGGTACTCAGCTTCTTTCAATGGGAAAAAGTCTCTTCTTTGCTGAAGGAGGAATATTGCTGTTTTCTTTATCTGACATTTTCAAAGATCAATGATGTCTTGACTTTATTGTATTGGATTTAAATGAAGCAGCGTTGCAAAAATTGTCAGTCTCACTCCCTCTTTGAGTTTTCAGAAGTTTAATGGAAGGACAAAAGTCAAGACAATTGGTGATACAGTTGTATCAGCCAGGATACAATAGATGAAATGAATATCTTCGGTCCCTGACCAAGCAAGTCACCTGCTTCAGCTGTCTTCAAGAAGGTCAGAATAAATTATTCTCATTTGCCCATTCTACCGAAGAAAAATCTTCATACACTTAGAGTAGATATCCCCCTAAGTCCTGTCAGTTATCCTCAACTTGATTTATTCCTTTTCCTGAGATGGTTTGCTGAAATGTGACTTCTTCTTAGAGTCACAGGTGAGAGAGTTGGGTGAATCAGGTGGATACCAAAAGTGGATGAGGAACCTTGAAAAGGGCTTGGCAAGCCCTCACACTAGAAGTGTTAGTCCTCCTGAACACCCCATACAACTACGTAGAGTATGGAAATAATAATTGACACAGAAGGAAAGGAGGTATATAATCTTTCCCAGGAAAATTCACAGTTATTAAGAATTTGTTCTTTCTAATTTTTAACAGTGTTATCTCCAGTAAAAAAATGATTAGAATTCATGCAGGAAGAATTTGACATAATTTTTATAGACCCTAAGGGTAGGGATAAGAGCTGGATGTCTTATTAATAAACAGAGTAAGCCTATGCCTAAGGATTTCAAAAAGAAAGGAACTATTAAAACTATTTTACTATGCATGTAAACAACATGGCATAGCCTCCTTGGACAAACACATCAAAATGGCACATCTATCTAAAACCAATTCAATGATTAATCATTCACTTTTCTTCTAGAAATTGACATGCTGATGAAAATGTCTTCAACAAAAGAATTATAAAATTTGAGTAGCAACAGCCTATAAGAACCTTATTCACTCTTTAGGTTTAGGATCCATTTCCAATGTGGATATTTCCTTGATCATCTTGTCTCTCCTTTATAGGCAGCTCCTTTTGATGAAAAGTCATAAAGACTTTAGAGAAGCCCTTCCATTGGTTACCTAAGCTAATACTACTAGGGTCAGCTAAGTGAGCATTCCCTAGGGAAACCCAAAAATATGCACAAGAAAGTAGCAGGAGAAGTGAAAGTAATCCCTAAAAATAAATAAATTCAGATTCAACACGATGACCTATAATTGGTACCCAAACCAGATGATTAAATTCTCCTATTATGATGAGGTAAAGTTAATTTGGGTTGTATTAAAGGGGGCTCAGGAGTAGAGAAAGATAATATATTTCATAGGCCATATGTTAGTAACTACTTTTAGCAAATGAGTTACCATTACTAATTGGTATCACAGAAAATAATTGGAAAGGGCAATTGGACAGATGATCTTATTTGCATTACTGTTTAATCTTAAACTTACAGCAAAAGCCATCTAAATAAGTGATTTTATGATCAACTATCCACAATACCCAGGAAATGAAATGCAAGACCAGTAGAGGGCTCTAGAGGGCTGTAGAGGAGATGGTACATAGCTCAGGTCAGTCTCAAATATTACAAAGGTTAGTTAGAAATTGATAGGCAAATTCCTCCCAAGAGACTTACTGTGTCACAGAGCTTTCTACCATCTATTTAGGAAGGGATTTTTAATCTTTATAAGTAAGAATGGGCATATGTGTGTGCATGTGTATGTGTGTGTTTGTGTGTGTAAGAGAAAAAGACATAAAGAGACACAGACACAGAGACAGAAGACAGGCCTGTTTGGCAGATTGGTGAAGCCTATGAACTTACTCTCAAAATACTGTTTGTTGCCCACATTCACAATTGGGTGAAATGTTTAATTTCAATTAGATATTAATGAAAATTAAGATGTGATTTCTTTTTTCCCCAACCAAGTTCACAGACCCCTTGAAATCTATTAAGAAGTTCTGATCTTGGGCAGCTAGGTGGCGCAGTGGACAGAGCACCGGCCCTGGAGTCAGGAATACCCTCTGATACCATACTTTAATAATAGTTCCCCAGTTTCTACTTTTTATAAAAAAAAAATTCTGACAAACACTAAGGACATTTCATCCTAAAAATCCAGGAATTTTAGGGCAATGCTTGGAGGGTCATCTTTTTATTTTTTGTGTCACCTACAGAAATCTATTATCTATAGGAATGATTTCTTTAAAAAATACTTTAGGGTAACTTGGTGGTGCAGTGGTGAATGATTAGCTGGACAAAAATATTGGTAAGAGTAATTGGATTCATAAAACACTCATGTAATTGGGAACCTAGCCAGTCACTGATAAGGAGGGGAATGTTTAGTGGGAACTTGGCCAGTCCTGTAAACATACCCCCTTTCCCCAATTATCTGGAGAAGAAACATCTCTCCTGAAACTTGACTGGTTTCAGGATGACTCTTCTGAGTCCAGAGTCACTTAGATACTTGGCATCATGCCTTCTTTGTTTAGAATCCTATAATTACACAAACCTTGCTCAGACCCCTTTGGAATCTCACCCATGGAGAAGATACACTTTGCCTGGGACCCTTCTGATTGGGACTGTGGAAGGTTGACTGTTGAAATCCAGGGTTTCCCAGCCTAAGTTGAAGCTTCCCAGATTGGCTTGTTTGTCTGATTAGGAAAAACTTTCTACCTCGATTGATTATCTTTTCTCTTTTGGAAGGCAATGGGATTAAGTGACTTTCCCAAGGTCACACGGATACGCAATTATTAGATGTCTGAGATCAGATTTGAACTCAGGTTCTCCTGACTCCAGGGCTGGTGCTCTATCCACTGTGCAATCTAGCTGCCCCCTTGATTGATTATCTTTGATAAAACTTTATATCTCTTATGATTATTTTTGATAATGTTTCTTGTGGGAACACAGGCTATTCTAACAGACTGCCACCTCGACAGTCTCAGGAGCTGGCATACCGCCCTGAGAGATAAGGTGTGCCAGAGTCCTTGGGAGCTGGACATTCCATTCCACAGACCAAGGGCACTAGACACAGCTGTGTTTTACCACCTCCCCCCTAATGTACCCCCTTATCCTGTAATGCAAGACGCTGCACATACACACCACTTGTGCACCCCCTAATTACCTCATCTTCTTTGTTCTACCCCGGAAGACCTAACAGTATATATGTAATAGCTAAGCAGTAATAAAATTGAGCTGGAGGCATAAGGCAGTAGTGGCTTGACTCCTTGTTCTCAGCTCCCCTCCGGGAGGGTGGTAGCCACTGTGGGCCCCAAGGAAGCAAGCCACAACAGTTTCTTATCCCTTTCATTATCTCAATTGCATTTGACATACTTAAAATCCTATTAGGAATTATTAGTTATTATTGTTGCAAGCTTCCTTTGACTTTACATTTATTGTAATAATAAAGTACTTCATGTTTTTCCCCTTCTGGAAAGTGTCTTACTGTACGTACAAATCCAAACTAAAGCAATTAATCACACAAGTGGATAGTGCTCTGGCCCTGCAGTCAGGAGAAACTGAGTTCAAATGCATCTGCCAACACTTAATAATTACCTAGCTGTGTGACCTTTGGCAAGTCATTTAACCACATTGCCTTGCCAAAAAAAAATACTTTGACATTGTCTGAAATCATCCTAATTTTCATAATTCTGGATAACCCCAAAAGTTTGGATTATAAGGTAAAATTAGAGAATTGTGAAAACTTTGCATAGGTAAGGGTCCTAATGTGTTTTGTTTACCTTCTTGGTGGTAAAATGGATAGAGCACCAGCCCTGGAGTCAGAAGAACCTGATTTCAAATATGACCTCAGAAACATCAGCTGAATGAACCTGGGAAAACCACTTAACCCTATCTGCCTCCTAAAAAAATATCCTTAGCCAAAGGAAATACCTTTGAGGTATTCTCCTAGGTTAGAAAAAAGTAAAGCCCTAAATACATAAAAGTTTATAATTCAATTTACAAATTATTATACATGTATGTATCCTCTAGCAAATATCAAGTTATTTACATTCACAAAGGAAGGATAACACATACAGTTACAAAAATTCTAAATAAAAAATATAGCCTTAGATTTTTGGGTCACATGACCAACACAATGGAGGACTAGACATTTTCTCTAATCTTCACAATCTCTCAAATTTCACCAAAACAGGAATTTTTCACCAGAGATAAAGTGCTTTTAGCCACCTCTATTAACCACTGAGAACCTAAACAAGGTAAAAAACCTAATGACTTAATAACAGAGAAGGACAATAAACTGTAACCCCTAAGGCAATCTTAGCTAGCATTCTCTGTCATACTGATGACCATTCAGCAGCAGCAGGATTTTTTTAAAAGGTTTTATTTTTGTTATTTTGGCAAGGCCATGGGGTTAAGTAACTTGCCCAAGGTCACACAGCTAACTAAGTATTCCATGTCCAAGGTCAGATTTGAACTCAGGTCCTCCTTACTCCAGGACCAGGGCTCTACCCACTGTGCCACCTAGCTGCCCCCAGCAGCAGGATTAAATAAGCACACCCAGGGGATTACAATAGAACCCAACACCATAATCCCAAATTTCTTCTTCCTCGTAAGATCTTGGAGATTTAAACTCAAAAAAAGGCAGGAATTTATTCCTTTCTCATAGTCATGTGGCAACATTCTGTGTCACAAAAGGACTTTGCAGGAGAATGGAGGAAGAAAGGAAACAGAGGTCAGGACAACTTTTTATTGATAGAGAACTCAATTCTACATGATAATCCTTACTACAAGTGCCTTGAAGATCCAACTTCCAAAATGCAAAAATTTGCTCAGATTCCAATAATTGATGACATTGTTCTGTACTGTTCTGTAAATCTATTCAGTTGGAAGAATAGAGGAATTTAGGGCAGGACACAAGTTTATACTTGTACCAGAAGTCAACTCTACACTCCAATCCAACCTTCCCTCTCCCCTCACATACATCCTCTTCCCAAAGTCATGGAAGTCCAAACCACAAAAGGCAAAATTTTGTACAGACCATGACATTACTTCATAGTCATCTGAGTGATCTGAGAGGGATCAAGATCAAAAAACAAAGACAGGGAGCTGCATGGTGCTTCACTCAGACTAAAAGAAACTAGAATTCAACTGGGGTCAGTTCTATCACCCCCCCAGGGAAACTGCCATCAAAAGAAAAAAAGTCAGAAAGTGAGCAAGAGGGGAAAATATGAAAAAAAAAGACTGACAAAAATTTCAGGAAGAATACACAAAAAGCCTGAACATATGCAGATAAAACAAATGAGAAAGTATTAATAGAATAGTATTAATAAAATAGAAAGTATTAATAATTATTAAGGAAATAAGTCCTCCAGATCAAGTAATGAGTTAAGATATCTGTAAATAAGTATTGTAAGAAAAAGGAATATGATCCAATAACTAATGAACTAAAGGATCCTGTGCATTTTGAACATATCATGGAATCATAGCACATGATTCCTGAGTGGTTTAAAAGAAAAAGAAAAATTATGAGAGAAGAATTTATAGCCTGCAAAGAAGAAATAATTAATAGAACAGAAAAACATGAATCTATCTACAATGAAAATCTTACCCTCCAAAAAACAGATGATAACATTGGAAATGTAACGCAGAAGAAGAAGGGAAAAAATAACATTAAAAGAAAACATGATCTCCCAGCAAGTAAAATATATTGACCTTGAAACAGGATGATAGAGATAATGTAAGGATTATAAGTCTCTATGAAGAGCAAGACAAATTTTTTTAAAATGGATGCCATAATGCAAATAATAATAATACAAGAAAATTCCCCAGTATAACTGAACAAAGAAAATAAAGGGTTAACTAAAAGAATCCATAGATTGCCTCAAGAAAATAAAAAATGAAAACAAAACCCAATCTGCAAGCTCTACAACATAGAATTGTTAAGTTGAACAATTCCTCTGAGAAATAACAAATTCTGTAAATGACCAGAAGACTTTCACACATAAAGGAAAAGAAATACAAATAATTTAATATTATCCTGCACCTATTAGATGCTACAAAATAGAATGGAAAACCTGAATTCAAATCCAGCCTTAAACATTGTGTATCCTTGAGCAAATTACTTCACCTTTAGTTGCTTCAGTTCCCTCATTTGTAAAATGAGCTAGAGAAGGAAATGGAAAATTATCTTTATTAAGAAAAAGTCATGAAAAGTCAGACACAACTGAAAACATTTGAATAACAACAACATGAATGAAAATACAAGGATAATAGTTGAGTTCAACAAAAAAGAGGTATTTGAAACATACCCCAAAAGAAAACAAGACCTGAAGAGATTGTTTACTCCTCAAATACCCCAGACAGCAGAAATGCAAAAAGATAAACTAAATATAGTACTTAAAGACAACACCAACAAAATAACAACACAGAATCCACTAAGACATTTTTTTTCTAAATGTGCATAAAGAGACAAGGGTGAAAGTAGAAGTAAAAGTCATGGTGGAAAAACAGACCTGAAACATCTTGGGCTAAATCTCACAACACTGCATTCTACAGGTACTTTTCAAAGGGCTAATTTCCAGAATGGGAGAGCATATAAAAGAAGAGAGAGAGAGAGAGAGAGGGAAGATGATAGAGGGGAATATATATGGTGAATCTTTATCAAGCCAAAGGCTATGAATGGATAGAATTCACAGCCTATGGAAAATGTGTGAGCAGGTAAAAGGAGAGACTGAAAAGGGGGCAAAGAAAGGAGAAAACCTTGTTTCAATAGTAAGAATGAATATCAGTGATGGATACTGTTTTGGGCCCTGTTGGGCAGTTAGGTGGTACAATGGATCAAGCTCCAGCCCTAGAGGACCTGAGTTCAAATGTGACCTCAGACACTTGTCACTTACTAGCTGAGTGACCTTGGGCAAGTCACTTAACCTTGATAGGGTCATCTATAGTTGTCCTAATCTATATCTGGCCCTTGGACCCAGATGACTCTGAAAGAGAAAGTGAGACTGGTGACTTTGCATAGTACCCTCTCACTCAAACATGGTTCATATCATGGCATCACTTCCCTGAGGTCATGATCTTCTTCAGGAATGAAGGACAAACAGCAACTCTGATGGGAGAAGAAATATATTCTATTATACTCTATAATATTTTATAATGGAAATAACCTAAGTCAGTCAATACATATTAAGCAGGATAGACATCCTGTTTCAGGAGAAGAAGAATCAAAAAATGCATGGAGATAATTGACATTCAGAAGAGTAAAAGGGCATGAAGCTAGGAAACAGATTCCGAGGGAAATGGAGGGAATGACCAAGAGGAGGAAAAAGGTCAAAAATGAGCTGCATAAATAAGGACACAGAATAATTCCTAATATGAGGGAATGCCATCTCTATCACTAAAAGAAAATAGTTTTTCTAAAAGTGAATCTTAACAGTAAACAAGAAGGCCAAGGGACAAGATCTCCCCAAATATATATATATATATAGATATAGATATAGATGTAGATATAGATATAGATATAGATATAGATATAGATATAGATATATAGATATATAGATATATAGATATATAAATATATATCTTGCCTAGAAGAGAACTGAAAATAAGTATTTCAAAAGTTTTCATTCTATAAGGAATAGAGAAATTTTAAAAAGGCTAAAAAGTATAAGAGCTATAAATCAAAGAATAAGAATCCAAAATGGACTAAAAATGGAAGATAAATAATGAAGTAAATGAAGAAATCAATTCCTTTTTTTAAAAGAAATCATCTCTAGAAAGGTGCAGAAGGTTAAATTCAAATACTAACAAGCCAAATTTAAGGAGAAGAAAGAAAGAGGGTGCTACTTGACTACCTAACTGAGAAGGGAAAAAGTGAAAATTAAATAACTAGATAAAAGCAAGAGAGAAAAAGGAAATAACAAAACTCTAAAATCTGGGAAAAGTATAACAAATGGGAAGGTAAAGCTCAAAGGTAATGGGAAGAGAGCCATTCAAAAGCCATTCAAAGATTGCTTTCAAATAGATGTTTATTTAAGTGAAGAGACATAGCTCTGTGTTTACAGCATTGGGGGGGGGGAACATCCTAATTTGAGGGGGGGAATTAGAGATGATGGAAGAAAATATAAACCTAATTCTCATAACTTTAAATATGAATAGGATAAATAATCTAATAAAACAACAAAAAAGTGACAATTTGGATAAGAAAATATAATTTCACAATCTGTTGCTTACAAGGAACACATTTAAAAAAAACAGATGTAACAAGAATAAAACTAAGCAAAAATCATTTATTCTGCATTAAGTAAATCCAAAAAAAGCAGAATTACAATCCTGTTATCAGAAAACACAAAAAAAGAAATATCTAAAATATAAAAAGGAATAAACAAAAAAATGGAAAGGAACCATATTCAACAAACTAATATCAATATTAAACTTAAGTGCTCCAAAAGCCCTGGCATCTAAATTCATAAAAGAAACATTAACTGAGCTACAAGAATACATTGACAGTTACATAGTAGTGATAGTAGATTCATGTCAACTTATTTTGCAAAAGTCCAAAGGAAAGATAAACAGAAAGGAAATAAAGAACTGGACAAACTGGAAAAACTAGAGTGCCGCATGTAACTTTCCAATAAATTGACCGTGTATTATTAGGGTATGAAGATATTGAAAATATGCGTAAAAGGACAGAAAAAGAAACCATATCTTTACATACATTGTGAACTGAGATATAGAACTACAGAGGCTCACAAACAGCTGAATGTCATATGAGTAACATCCACTAAATAGTTGTTATTGAATGGATTTGCAGCAGTCAGTTTTGCTGCACAAAATCAACACATCAATAGACATGGTCAAATTGAAGGAAATTGGAGGTCTTTAAAAATTTGGAGACAAGAAGCTTTGGTGGTGGTGGTGGTGGGAGGAATCTGACAATTATCTTCAGAAATTTGAAAGATTCTCAAGTGGAAATGAAATTATCTTTTATTCTGGTTAGCCCCAAATGTCAGAAAGAAGAGTATGTGGATGTTGCAAAGAGGTAAATTTATTATTGAGGTAAGAAAAACTTCCTCCTCATTAGATCTATCCCAAAGTAAAATGATTTATTTTGGTAATGGTTTTCCTTTATGGTCTGCCTTCAGACAAAAGTTAAAGAACAGCACCTTGGATGTGTTGTAGTGAATATATGGGTCACTGGGAAGGACTATAAGTCTGTTTCAGTCATGTCTAACTCTCCAGACTCCCATTTGGAGTTTTCTTGGCAAAGATACAAGGGTGGTTTGCCATTTCCTTCTCCAGTTCATTTTACTGATGAGGAACAGAAGCAAACATGGTTAAGTGACTTGCCCAGGATCACACAGTGATCCAAGTGTCCAAGACCAGAATTGAAGAGGAGTCATCCTGACTACAAGTCTGGCAATCTATCTACTATGCCACCAAACTACCCCCTGTGGGTTATAGTTTCCCTCTAAATCCTAAATTTTAAGATTCTATAATTTTGTGTATACTTTTCACAGAGTCTAATCAGTCTAAGTCACATAGAAGGGCTTAGGAAAGATTGGAACCTGATTGCTCTGTTGGCGGAGGGAAGGGAGGGTAGTAGAAAAATTGTGTAATTTATAAGTATGCAAGTAGATGAATGTTGAAAAGCTTCCATAGCATATAATTGGAAAAATAAAATGAAATTTCAATTAAAAAAGAAATGCTTGCTCAAGGATTAAAAACAATTCCTACATTCAAGAAACTTACATTATACTAAGAGGGTGAAGAAGTTCAGCATGTACACAGATAAGAAAATACAAAATATATACATTTTAATACCTTGTAATTAATACCTGGACTGGGGGAATCAGGAAAGATATGCTCTAGAAGGTGACTGCTAAGCATTGCTTGAAAGCAAGCTAGGAAAGTAAAGTAATAGGTGGAAGTAAGAATGCCAGACATAGAAGGAAGTTTGAGCCAAGATACACAAAAAGAAAAGAGGAATGTCCTATTTGGGTAACATCTACTACAATTGAAATGTTGAGCAAGGAAATAAGACAGATTGAGGAGAGAGGTGGAAAGGATCCAGACTGCAAATGTCTTTACAGGACAGTCTTAGGATGGCTATTATTTTATTCTAAACTCTAGACTGCATGTGGCCCTCAAAGCCATACTTTATTACATTATTACATTTTACTGTTATACTCATTGGTAATACACTGTAGTTATAAATAAATATTAAATTCTGTATGTGGTCCTTGATAAGAGATAAAATATTGAATGCTTATATTTCAGAGATAATGGGGAAGTATTGAGGGTTTTGGAGGAGGGGACAGATATGGTCAGGATATGTGTGTTAATAATACCAGTTTGGTAGGTTCATAGAGGTTGAGTTGTGAAGGGGAGAGATTGGAGTCCAGGAGACTCCTATATTAACCCATATAATAAATCATGATGATGTTCATGACAATAATATCAATAATCATAAAGACTAGCTTTTATAGGTTGCATATATGTATGTAGAAATTATATAGATGAAAACGTTTTTATACAAATGTGTAATCTCTGCTCTACAGTGTTAGCCACATGAGTAATGAAGAAGGGATAGATATGAGATATTGATTGGTAGAAATAATAGATGTAGAAAATGCCTGGCTATGGGGAGGTGTGGGACTGGAGTGAAGTAGAGGGAAGTCACAGAAGACTCTGAGGTTGCAAGCAACTTAATCTAGTTCAATGGTTGTGCCATCAACAGAAATAAGGAAGTCTTATTTCCTACTCCACTCTCAGGAGCAACCCACAACAGAAGCACATGGTTGTGGCAAACATTTGGTGGCCTTCCCCTTAGAGGACAAGTCAGAGACATTAACTAAACTTCAACCTCTTGAGGAAAAATTTTAATTTTCCTAAATAGGATGATCCCAGAATCTACCTTTGTAGCGGAGAAGAGAGATTTCCTGAGCAGCACAAAATTTGAGAATTACCATTGAGTAATTCCAAGGTCAATGTCTCCTAAATTTGAAGTTGAGACACTTGACCTTTTTGAAAGAGATTACCTGTTAAATCCTTCTCCTTAGAGAAGGAAAAATACAGCTCACCTGGTTCATGTGCAGCATCCTGCTTGATGAGAAGACAAAACCTCTTTTGAGGTCCTAGACATGGCTTAAAACCAATATGTCAATTACAGGTATGTTTACCATTACCAGAAACAAGGAACATTAAAAATATAATAGATTTGTTTCTCTGAATTTCTTCTACTTTATTTTAGGAGATTATTTGCTCCTACTTCCTTAGTTTTTTTTAAATAACACAGTGGTAAGGTTTGGGAAACATTCATGGATGGTTGTTGTTAAGTTCCCAAAGATGACAAGAAAAACAAGCCAACAACACCATCCTATGTGAATTATTATCTCCTAGGTGTCTCTGCAGCTAGGCTTCAGTTGTACTTCATCTAAGGTAAAGGAAGAACCCCATTTTGGAAAAGTTTGCCACCTTTATGATGTCTGTATTTCTGGAAATGTTGAGGATATGTGTGTGTGTGTGTGTGTGTATGTTTACTCATGCTCTCCAAATTCTAGTGTGTGCATGGGTTATAGCTCCTACTCTATAAGGACTTATAACTAAAAAAAAGACAAGAAAATTTATTCATATCAGTATCAGACTTATGAGAATTCAATTAAATTCAGTGAACATATATTAACAATCACTGTCTTAAAAAAAATTATACTTTATTGGGAGGTGAGGAAGGCAGCATATACACTATATTTTACTAGATTTATATAATATTTTCATATTGTATAAAATTATTTCACAACATGTTGATCACTAATAGCTAAGGGGTTAAGGAAAATCCAGTGTAGGGATGCAGTGCATAGAGCACCAGCCCTAGAGTAAGGATGGACCCGAGTTTAAATCCAGCCTCAGAGATTTATTAGCTGGGTAAGTCATTTAATCTCTACTTACCTCAAAAAATGTGTAGGAGGAATATTTAGAGAACTTTGAAAGAAGCTAGGGAAGACAGAGCAATGAGGAATGGCATTTCAGGCATGGCAGACCACTTGTGAAAATACAGAGAAATTAGATGATATCACTCAATGGGAACAACTAGAAGGTCAGTTTGACTAGAACTGATGTTAAGAGAAGGGGCATAATATAATGTAAGATCAAAAAGAGATATTAAGGACTTTTAATGATAAACTAAGACTTTTGCATTTTGTCTTTGAAATTGTGAAACTATGAGAAGGTTCTCTCTCTATACTTTACATGTAAAGCTTTGTCTCCTTTCCCTTTGACTTTGCACTGGCCATTCCCCATAACTGGAACAGACTCCCTTTTTTACTTCTGTCTCAGAGTCCCTCTCTTCTTCTAAGATACAACTCAAGGACCATTTTCTACATAAAGCCTATTCTGATTTCTCTTTTTATGATCTTATAAAATCATAAAATGTTATATATGCTGAATATATATATGGAGGTATACATATATGTTCATGTAAATAATAACAGTAAACATGCATGAGTACCTATTATATGCCAGACATTGTACTATTATAGATATTGTCTTACTTGATCCTCACATTAACTACAAATTTACAGTAGTAAACTTGAGGAAAATGAAAGTAAAGTAGCTTAGTGTGTGATGTCAAATTTAAACTCATATGGTGCTGATTCCAGGCTCAAATCTCTATGTACTATACTACCTAGCTACTTACATATATATATATATATATATATATATATATATATATATATATGTATATATATATATATATACATATATATATGTGTGTGTATATATGTGTGTGTGTGTGTGTGTATATATATATATGTATATATGCATATGTATACACACACAAACACATATCTCCCCTATTATCTTCCACATTAGAATGTAAGTTCATCGTGAATAGGGATTGTTTCATTCTTTATACTTTTATTCTTAGTACATTACAAGTGTTAAACATTACCAGAAACAAGGAACACTCAAAATATAATAGATTTGTTTCACTGAGTATCTTCTTATTTTAAGAGATTATTTGCTCTTACTTTCTTACTATTTTTAAAGAACACCTGATTAATAGTTTGATGATTTATGAGAGCCAAGTGACAGTTTTTAAAGATGAGGGAGAGCTGGGCATGTTTTTAGTTAGTAAAGCAGGATCTTATGGATGAGGACAGATGGAAAGAAATGAGAAAAAAAGGGAATGACTAAGGGTGGAATAATGTCTGAGAGAAGATGGTGGTGCACATAATCTAGAGTTCAAATTGAGATTACTGACCTTTCCAAGAATGGCCAAAAGAACAAAAGACTAGACAATGCAATAATAACACTGGGTACTATTCCTAAGACTGAAGACACAGAGAGGAGCCCTAATATAAAATAAAGAACAGTAGAGAAACTTAGATCGTCAATCACTTAAGTTGGTCAGAGGGTCATCAAGTCTTAATTGAGAGCTTGCTATGGGCTAGACACTCTGCTAAGAATACAAAGAAGGGGGGGTGGAGCCAAGATGGTGACAAGAGAGGACCATCTCTTAGGCGCTCTTTCATAAAACTTATAAACTAAGGACTCTAACTAAATTTTTGAGAGACAGAACCCACAGAGGGACCCAGTGAGGCAGTTCTCCTACTCAAGTTAACCTGGAAAAGAGCAGAAAGGCTCTGCTTCCCAGGGTTGGAGGGGTGGCCCGCCAGAGGGGTGACCCACCAGAGTGAAAGAAATTTAGCAGCCCAAAGGCAGCCCCAGGTCACTGGGAGCCATGGCTCACAGCAGCAGGGGAGTTTCCTGACCTACACCCTGGGGAGCACCAGGCACAAATTGGGGGAATGGAGAACTCTGCCAGAGCAAGCACGTGAAGCCAAGGCCTCAGGGCACACAGAGAGCAGCATGGCCACAGCAGCCCAGATCCAGGAACAGGAAGCAGAAGCTGGTAAGCAGGAGCCCCTAGGGCATGAGTACAAAGCTTAGGGAGGGAGCAGAGAGAGACTGCCCAGCTCTGTCCTTTGTCCCTGGAACAGGACTCTGGGGTTCTGACCACATTCAGATCCTGATCGCAGTCTAGACCCCCCCCCATAGAACAGCAGGCCCCTCCCCCACCTCAGCCCCATGGCAGAGGGGGCTGCTTATGGTCATTCACAGATCAGGAGGGAGGACAGAGCCTCACACACTGAGATCCTCGTGGGGGTGTCCCAAAAGCTCAGGAGGCACCTCAAAAACAGGCTCAGGCTGGGGAAATGAGTAAACAGAGAAAAGAGGAACACCATAGAGAAATATTTTGCCTGTGAGCCCAAGAAGGATCAAAACACTCAGTCTGAAGATGAGGAAGCACAAGTTCCTGCATCGAAAGACTCCAAGAAAAACAGAAATTGGGTGCAGGCCATGACAGAGCTCTAAAAAGACTTTGAAAATCAAATAAGGGAGACAGAACAAAACTGGGAAAAGAAATGAGAGAGATGCAGGAAAAACATGAAAATGAAGTCAGCAGCTTAGTCAAGGAAATCCAAAAAAAAAATGCTGAAGAAAATAGCATGCTAAAAGCCAGCTTAGGTCAAATGGATAAAACAGTTCCAAATGTTATTGAGAAGAAGAATGTTCTTAAAAGCAGAATTGGCCAGATGGAAAAAGAGTTAAAAAACAAATCCTTCAGACAAAGAATAGAACTCAGGGAGATTGCTGAATTTATGAGAAATCAGGACTCAATACTTCAAAACCAAAAGAATGAAAAATTAGAAGAAACATCTCATTGAAAAAACAACTGATATGGAAAACAGATTTAGGAAAGATAATTTAAAATTTATTGGAATACCTGAAAGTCATGATCAGGAAAAGAGCCTTGACATCATTTTCAAAGAGTTACTACAGGAAAATTGCCCCAATATCCTAGAAGCAGAGGGCAAAATATAAATGGAGAGAATCCACTGATCCCCCTGAGAAAGAGATCCCCAAAAGCCAACCCCCAGGAATATTATAGCCAAGTTCCAGAACTCCCAAGTCAAAGAGAAAATATTACAAGCAGCCAGAAGGACACAATTCAAATATCATGGAGCTGCAATCAGGATTTCACAGGATTTAGCAGCAACTACATTAAAAGCTCATAGATCTGGGAATATAATATACCAGAAGGCAAAAGAGCTTAGAATGCAATCAAGAATCAACTACCCAGCAAAAGTGAATGCCCTCTTCCAGGGGAAGAAAGATGGACTTTCAATGAACCAGGTGAATTTCAAATGTTCCTGTTGGAATGGCCAGAGCTGAATCAACTACCCAGAAAAACTGAATGTCCTCTTCCAGGGAAAAAGATGGACTTTCAATGAACCAGGTGAATTTCAAATGTTCCTGTTGGAATGGCCAGAGCTGAACATAAGGTTTGATCTTCAAATACAGGGCTCAAGTGAAGCATAGAGATTGGAGGAGAAGGGGAAAATATGAGGTACTTAATGATGAACTGCATGTATTCCTGTACAGAAAAATGACACTGATAATACTCATATGAACTTCTTAATTAACAGAGCAGGTAGAAGGAGCTTTTATAGATGAAGCACAGGAGAATGCTGAATTTGAAGATAAAATATGGTGTAAAAATGGAGTCAATAGGAAAAAAATGGAAATGTAATGGGAGAAAGAAAAAGGAGAGGGGGAATAGGCCAAGATGTTTCATATATTAATATTTTTTTTATTACAGTGAGCTATTGCAATGATATTGAAGGGGGGAAGGCAAAGGGGAATGAGGGAATCTTCACTCTCATCAGAGGTGGCTAGGAGAGGAAACAGCATATATACTTAATGGGGTATAGATATCTGGAGTAAGAAGGAGAGGGGGGGGATGGTGGAAGGGGTGGGGATGTGAATGAAGGAGGAGAGAATGGACCATGGAGGAAGAGTGGTCAGATATAACGCATTTTCCTTTTTACTTCTTGCAAGGGGCTGGGATTGGATGGCCTGTCCAGGACCATAGGGCCAGGTGGATGCTGGGCCTAAGGGGTGGTATGGGGGCCAGGGATCTGTCTGCTGTACCACTCAGCTACCCTACAGCAGAGTCAGAGTGAAAGGAGAGAGAAAATATAGTACATGATAGTGGAGAAATACAAAAGGAGGGAGTTGCATTCAGCAATGGCAATGGTGGAAAAATATGGAAGTAACTTTTATGATGGACTTATCATAAAGAATGTGATCCACCTGTGATAGAGTTGGTGGTGTTGGAACACAGACTGAAGCACATTTTTTAATATTATTATTTTGGAGGGATGTGGGGCAAATGGGGCTGGGTGACTTGCCTGGGGCCGCACAGCAGGGTGATCGTTGGGTGTCTGAGGTCGGATTTGGCCCCAGGTGCTCCTGGCTTAAGGGCCAGTCCTCTGTCCACTACCTGTCCACCCCTACTATTATTACTATTTTATTTTACTTGGGGGCTTTTTTTTTCTTTTTTTGGTTTTTGCAGGGCAGTGGGGTTGGGGTAGCTTACATGTCACACAGCTGGGTGATTGTTGGGTGTACAGGGCCAGATTTGTGCTTGGGTGCTCCTGGCTCCAGGGCTGGTGCTCTATCCACTGCACCACCTAGCCATACCTACAATTATTACTATTTTTTAATTTAGTTTTAATTTTTTTCTCTTCCCTTTACTTTATTGCTCAAGTGAGTCTATATTTTTTGAGGGGGGGTATATTGTTTACTCTTAAACAAGAATATTTTATTATTGTATAAAAATTATTTGTACAAAATGAGAATAAATAAATATTAAATGCAACTAAAAAAAGATACAAAGAAAGGCATGGTCTCCACCTTCAGGGATCTGACATAGTAATGGGAGAGGACAACTTGCAAAAAACTATGTGACCTATATGATATATTCAGGGTATTATGAATTGGAAGTAATTTCAGAATGAAGGTACTAGCAGTAGCAGGGACTAGGAAAGGGCTCTTGAAGAAGATGGGTTTTGAAATGAGTCTTGAAGAAAGCTAAGGAATCCAGGATGATAATGTTTGTCCTTCGTTTTCAAAGAAGACTATGACATCAAGGATGTAATGTCATGACACGAACATGAATTGGATTTAAATGACAGGGTGTTCTGCTAAGTCATCAGTCTCATTTTCTACCCCAGAGCTGTGATTTGTACAAGGTCACACAGCTGGTGTCAAGTGTCTGAAGTTGGATTCAAACCCTGTCCTCCTGACCACCAAAGCCAGTGCTCTTTCCACTAATCACCTCTAAGGAAGCAGAAGGAAGAAGGAAGAATATTCTAGATATTGTGGAAAGATAGTAAAAATTCCTGGAATTGGGAGATGGTGTCACATATAAAGAGCCAGTATTCAAAAGGGAGAAAAATTGCATAGAGGCATTGTCAATTTACCTGATCTAAAAAATTTCTCCATTTAGCAGTTGCTGAGTGCATTCCTCTACACATACAAAACTCCCCTCTCCAGATGTCATTCTAATATGATGCCAAGCTCATGCTTGTTTGGTCTTTTCTTTCCAGACTTAGTGTTCATATAAGTGTCTTGCTCCATCCTTCTCCCTTATAATGTATAGCTTGAGATGACACCTTTTCTTGTCTTTAGGTCTTTGCTTACATTCTCTGTCCTCCATTCATTCTTTCCCTCCCATTTTGCTCCAAACTTATTTATTTCTTGTCCATCCTTAATGACACAATTCAATCACATGCCTTACTTGAAGCCATCTATGACTTCAATCCAATAACAGAAAGAACAGTAATAATTAAAATTTATAAAGAATTTTAAAGTATATTATGCCATTTTATTTTTACAATGACTCTGGGAGGAAAGAGCTATTATTAACCCCATTTTGCAGAGAGAAAACTGAGATAGGCAGAATAGAAGTAATTTAGCTAGGGTCATAAGCTAGTAAATATCTGAGACAGGATTGAAACTGAGATTTTTTTTTGTCCTGACTTTAAGTTCAGTACTCTGTCCACTGTGTCACCCAGATATTTCCTACTTTACACTTCAAAAGTACTTTCTAGGGGCAGCTAGGTGGCACAATGGACAGAGCACTGACCTTGGAGTCAAGAGTACCTGAGTTCAAATCCAGCCTCAGACAATTAATAATTACCTAACTGTCTGACCTTCAGCAAGTCACTTAACCCCATTGCCTTGCCAAAAAAAAACCCAAAACAAAACAAAACAATGAAAAAAAGTACTTTCTATCACAGGCATAACTAAATCAGAACAATGAGAGTCATTCTGTTTCCAGTATGTCTCTTGTAAACAGTATATTATGGATGAGGACAGATGTTTTCTAATCCATTCTTCTATCCACTTTCATTTTGTAGGTGAATTCATCCCATTCACATTAACAGTTAAGATTACTATTTCCCTCCTTCCTCTTTACTTCTCTTTATCCTTCACTCTCTCTTTCTCTTTTATCCTGTTCCTCCTCAAAAGTCTGCTTTGCTTCTGCTCACTTCTTCCTTTAATCTGTTTTCCCTTTTATCATCTCCTTGCTCTTTCTTTTAATCCCTTCCCCTTTTTATTAACCTGTGGGTTAAGATAAATTTCTATACCCAACTGAATATGTGTATATGGATATGTTTGTATGTATATATAAATATATAAATATATATATATATATATATATACATCTTTTTTTTAGATCATCCCAGCATTACTGATGCCCTCTGACTACAAAGAAAGCTTCTAACTGCCCTAATAATGATAAAGTTCTTAGGAATTTCATATATTATCTTTCTGTACAGGACTATAAATGGTTAATTTTATTCAATCTATTATGATTTCTCTTTCATTTTTACCTTTTATACTTGGGTTTTGTGTTTGTATGTCAAATATTTTGTTCAGTTTTGGTCTTTTTAATAGGAATGCTTGAAAATTCTCAATTTCATTAAATATCTGTTTAAAGCCCTGAAGGATCACACTCAATTTTTTCTGGGTAGGGTATTCTAGTTTGACCTGTCAAATTCAAAATAATTAGAAAGGTTTCTGCTTCAACTAGTGTCCCTAACTGAAAATGTAGATTCTCAGCACCCTTCCAAACTCTGGTGTCTCCTTAGTAGATCTAGCATGCTCCTCCTCCCCCCTTTTCTATTCTTCACTGAGTTTCAGAGCTACCTCCAAAATAAAGTAATCTAGCATCCTGAGACAGTTGCTATATTTTCTGCCAGGATACAGAACAGAAAACCAGGATGAAGGAGAGTGGGAGAGTGAAGTATGATGTAAGGGTTCTGTGTGTCTGGAGGTGAAACCTCACACTGGAGACCTCTTGACAGAAAATACGTAACATAGGGGAATAAAAAATTAGGCAGAGATCACACTGAGGAGTGAAGAAGGGGAATTATCAAGTTTGGGGGTGGGGTCTATCTTTCCATGGAGTACAATGAACCCCCTTAATGATACTAATATCAGGTCAGAATTATCTCTTCTGCTACTGAAACACCAGTCTATGTCAACTATGTTCACATTAAATAGCTGCTGTGTTTTAAGGATAGAATATAATCAGTAGTCCAGCCGAAGTCATGAAATAGTTAATTCTGTCAGAAGTAGACAACATAATAAAATGTAAAGAGTTTTGAATCTGGATTGAGAAGGTTTGAGTTCAAATCCTTCCATTGCTTCTAAATATCTTTATGAACTTGACCAAATTAGTGAGCATCTCTGGGCCTTTGCTTACTCTTCTGTAAAAAAAAAAAAAAAAAAAAAAAAAAAAATTGGACAAAATAATTTTTGTCATTCTTCATAGACGCCACTGAGAGGGTCATTATATTTCTGGAAGGTTCTCTTCTTACTCTGAAATATTCTTCTACCCCTTCCCATCCCAATCTCCTTGATCCACGAGACATCTTCATTCTTGGGTTTCCCCATCTGAAGAGATTATTGTTAAAGAGGAGTGGACAATAGGTGGGAAGAAGAGAAAAAATGATATAAATAATGGAATGTCTGGGGAATGGAAGTATAAAAAGACCATATGGCTTATCTCTCTTTGTCCTGGGAAAAAAGTTCATTTTCGGAGGTGAATGGAATAAAGAGCTGAAAGAGACAGATGTCATCAAAATTTTAATCTGACAACTTTCCTGAGTTGCAGGAAAGGCCCCAGAATAGTTAAGTAACTTTCCCAAAGGCCACATAAATGACATAGAACCCAGGTCCTCTGACTTCAAATCTATTGTTCTAACAAAGAGATCTGAAAGAATCTCACAGCAAAAGAAAGTTAGGGGTAGAGAGATGGAGAAAGGGGATAGTTGTTTCCCTTTCTAAGGCATGTTTTCTTCACCTAATTCTGCCCCTTTCCTGGATAGGTTTCCTTTGATGAGTGAGGCTGTAATAGCCTGAAGAAGTCCCTCCTTGCTGTTCCTCCTACTGGTAATGCTAGTAGTGGGGCTGGTCTCATGAGAGACCTCAGCAGAGAGGTTCAAGCAGCAACATGTGGATTCAGACCACCAAGTCTTCAATAGCAAATGTCTATTACAACCAGTTGATGAGAAACAGGGGTATGACACAGGAGAGATGCCAGATTCTCAATGCCTTTATATTGGATTCCATCGGGAAGAACTAGGATATCTGTTGGAATCCAAAGACCCCATGCAAGTACAAATACTATCTACAGGAGAAGCACCCATATGCCCATTACTAAGTGTTATCTAGTCATCCCCAATGCAAGTATCAGGCTACAAATGTCAAAAAACACATCACTGTGAGCTATTCTGGGTGGCCCCCCTCTGCATGTGTATTTTGATTTATCAAAGAATGGTAGATAGATTCCTTAAACAGTAGATACATCCCACCATTTAATACTTGCCCTTCTCAATTCACCTTCAAATTCTTCTTGAGTTCATACTCTGTGATTAGGTACTGCCCTAAGTTTCACCTCTACTTTGGGGAACCTTGCTGAGGGACCTATAAAAAGAGAAGCCCCAAGATCTATCACTTCTCAATTGTTCTCAATGAATTATGCCTACTTAGGGAGGAGGTTTCTGAAGCTATGCTCATCCTGACCTTATTTATTATTCTTTTTTTTTAATTTTCCAAAGGGCTTCAAAATAGGTTATTTCATCACATACCATAGTAAGTGTAAAAAATTAGATTTCGACTTTCCCTTCATTTAGGTAACTCATTTCCTAATGATAGGCTTAATTTTTTCTCTTTGGTGCTTTCCTCACCCTACCTATAACCCAGTCATTGAATGTCGGCTATTTTACATAGGACAGTATCAAGAATGCAAGAGCAAGAGGGTAACTTAGAGGCCATTGAGTCCAATCCTTACATTTTACTAAGAAGGAAGCTGGTGAAGACTAGAGTAAGAAAATGACTTACCCAGGTTCTGAGAAACAATAGGAGAGAGAGTCAGGACTTGAAATGAGATCTCTCTTCCCAAGTTCTTACTCCTTCAACACAAAGTACTGGCCAAGTTAGAAGGAGAATTATTATATTCCAGGGCAAAGACAGTAATGACACAATCTCTAGACATCTTATTCATCCAGGCAGTGAGTATAGGACATTATGAAAGCTGTGCTTTTTTCCTGCCCCTCTGCCCAGGATCATCTGCAAGGTTCCTGGTTCAGTGAACATTTGGTTTATTAATTGGCAGAGTTACCCCAAAGTTTTCAAGATCTCTTTCAAAAAATTCTCTGGAAGACAATATCTGTCTTGCTTCTTTGGACCTTTAATGTAATGTTTATGACCATTTCATTTCTTAGATTCTTTTGAGTGATCCTGGGGGAATCAGCGCTCCTGTGTTTCATCTATAAAAGCTCCTTCTACCTGCTCTACTAAACAAGAAGGTTCATATGAGTATTATCAGTATCAGAAAAGATGCATTTTCAATGAAATACAAGACTTGCAAAATTTTCTAATAAAGAAAACCAGAACTGAAAAGAAAATTTGATCTTCAAAATACATGACTCACAAATGCATAAAAAGATAAATGGAAAAGGAGGGGAAATGCTAATCAAGAACATTAAATAGTATATATCCCTACAAGGAAAGATAACACTTGTTAACTTTTGATGATTGTATTTCTCTTAGGAGAGTTAAAATAAATAAACTTAAAGAGAGGGTATGGGTATAGGATAACCATGAAAATGTTGAACCTTTAGCCAGTATCTCGGCTAATGAGAATTAAATATAATTAAATATAAGCGATACATGTTACAATGTTGTTTACAAGAGTGATTTTCCTACTGAGATAGAGGGAGGGAGAGGCTTTAGAGGATCTATACATAATTAAATCATGATTTTACTAGACTAGATACTTTAGATAAGGAACACTGTAGTACAATAGGGTCAGAGGGTGATAGAATTCTTAGAAGAGTTGGATATAGATCATAAAGTGATCTTGCATTATTGCATACTTTAGTAAACATGGGTTTTAGTGCTCTAGTTGGAATACTATAAGGAGAGAAGGAGAGAATGTGTCCAATATTTTAGCTAAGGAAAGTTGGAGTGCTATGGTTGGAGTGTTATAGGTATACAGAGACAGAATGTACTTTTCTGGGGAGGGTTGTAATATTAGAGCTAGAATGCTATAGGGACAGAGGGAGAGAGTGTACCTGATATTTTGATTGAGGAGGGTTGTAGTGCTAAGGTTGGAGTACTATAGGGATGGAGGTAAACAGTGTACTTAGGGGGACTGGACATGAAAAGAACAGGAAGCAATTTTGCTTTGCTTGATACTTTGACTACAATTGGAAGAAATATGCTTAGAGGGGAATGGTATAAATGATTCATGAAATGATTTGGCTTTGCCTGATGCTTTGGCTCAAAAGGAGCTAAACCCCCATTGAGGGTTCTTGAAAAAAAAGGGTGTTGTGTTGACTATAATCTGATCCAATTTATGACTCTTGAGAAATGTATTTCTAATGAGATGGAAGAGGAGAGTGTACTTAGACAGTGACTATGAGGCAATGTTGCTTCTCAATCAAACAAATAATCAATCAACTTTTGAGAAAGGTTAAAAGGACAGATAAAAGAAGTATATTTTGACAGAGAAGTTGTATGTATAAGACAGTTAAAAGAATAAAGACATGTAAAGAAGGATTATACTAGGAGAAGTTTAGGCATTAGAGGATAAATAATACCTCATCAAGGGGAATAAAGACCTATTATAATAAGTAGAGGGAAAGAAGAGAAGATGTGAACATTGAATAAACCCTACTCTCAACAGATTTAGCCCAAAGAGGGAATGACATACATTCCTAATGGGATTTTAAAAATCTTTCCTACCCTACAGAAAAGTAGAGGGTAAAGGGAAAGAAAGGGAAAGACAGTCTGATAAAAGTGAAGGTAAAAGTAAAAGTAAAGTTAAATTTAAATTTTAAAAAGGGAGGAAAAATATTGATGAAGAGGGATAAAAGGAAAGGAAAGAGAAAAAATATAAATAAGGAAAGATAACATGGAGGGAAATGCAGAATTACTAATCTTAACTGTAAATGTGAATGGGATGAACTCTCCCATAAAGCAGAAGCATAAAATAGAATGAATTAAAAACCAGAATCCTACAACATGTTGTTTACAAGAAATACATTTGAAACAGAAAGATGGTTAGAGAAAAATATATGCTTCAGTGAAGGTAAAAAAATCAGGGGGTAGCAACAGTGGTCGATTTCAAATAAATTAACATCTGGTTCTCTGCCCTAATGACTTTTTTAAGTATACAAAGAGACATATTGAAAGGTAATTTAATATTTCATGCATTTAATATTAAAATAAGAACAATAAAAGAGGTAAACATAACTAGATTATGTTATATTATTCACAATAAACAAGCACATCCCTGTGGAGTGAAAGCAGCCACGTGACCACAGCAGTCAATGTTGGAACATATGCAGAACAAAACTCATTCTACCTATTCTAAATCTTTTTTTTCTACTTCCATTGTTTTCAAAATGAGCAATAAGATAAACCCTAGAAATATATATTTCTATTGGTTCACTGTATCCCAGCTTCCTATTGGTTTCACTGTTCAGGGAACACCAGAGCACTCATAATATCTGGGGAATTTGGAATACAATACAAATTGGAAACAAATGACAACTTGTCACCCCCCTAGTTGTTGGGCACTTTTTCCTCTTTACATTATTTGTTTGTTTACTGAAGTAACAAAAAAGCAAGAGAATTAAAATGACACATTTCATCAAAGCTATAATAACCTTTAAGAAATGAATAAATAAAAATTACAAGCATAGTTCTGTAAAATTTTTTTCACCTCTGGAAAGAATGAACTGTACTGTAGGCACTTAGAAAATGCATTGTACAGATGAACATAAAAAAAGAATAAGGAATGTAAATTTATCATTTCCAAATTAGGTGGTTGCCCAGGCACCCACCTTAGAGAGAACCTTGATTGTAAGTTTCATTTTAACAACCAGTTCACTGAACTCAACAAAAAATTTTGTATTGGTTCTGCCCAACTGGTGTGAACCGACATTCCCACTACTGGGTAATGATCCTGATCTCAGACAAAGCAAAAGTAAAAATAGATCTCATTAAAAGGGATAAGGAAGGAAATTACATCTTCTTAAAAGGTGCCATAGGCAATGAAGTCATATCATTATTAAACATATGTGCACCAAGTAGTATAGCATCCAAATTCTTAGAGGAGAAGCTTAATGAATTACAGGGAGACATAGATAGCAAAACTATAATAGTGGGGGACTTCAACCTCCCTCTCTCAGAATTGGATAGATCTAACCATAAAATAAGAAGGAAGTTAAGGTGATTAGAATATTAAAAGGCTTAGATATGACTGACCTTTGGAGAAAACTAAATGGGATAAAAAGAAATATACCTTTTCTCTGCAATACATAGCACCTATAGCAAAATTGACCTTGTATAGGAAATAAAAACCTTACTATAAATGCAGAAAAACAAATAATAAAAACATACCTTTAAAATCATGATAAAATAAAAATTAGATGTAAGAAAGAGCTACAGAAAGATAAAACAAAATTAATTAGAATCAAGAACAAATCCTTTGTGAAATACTAGTGAGGAAATCAATCATTATTCATCAAAGCTAAGTTTTCAGCAATAAATGGAGAAGACTTCTTTTGTTCTTTAGGAAAAATGTAAAAATTTATAATACTAATACACATTGAGGTGACTTGCATGCCATGGCTATTTTAAAGGATGGTTCCATTTATTTATTTATTTGTCTATCTATCTATTTGTTTGTTTGTTTATTTATTTTTGAGGGTGAGGACAGTTTATTAGTCTCCACGGGGTTGGTAGGGGGCAACAGCAGAACCCCTCCCCACCCCAACTTTCCCCAGCACATGTCCTCCGTCACCCCAGGGACTGCGGTCTGGGTAGCATCAGGGAATGATAACTGTCCCTGTTATCAGGACTCTCAGGAACCAATACTCAATTTAGAAGCTTTTATTCTCCCCCCACCCCTCATTACATGGAACTGTTTCCATGACAATCAGCCACCCCAGAAGTCCTTGACATCATCTCTGGACTTCACAGCTGTGCCCAGGGGAGGCAATAGGCAGCTGCACCCCTCACATTGCCCCAGTATGGACACATACCCACCCCCCCACTCTGTAACCTAAATATAAATAGCCTCCCTGCAGCCCCACACAACTCAGGGGTGCCAGGGACATTGAGCCTGGTGCTGAGTGGGGGCTCCTCAAGGTGGGCCTGCTAAAGTCATACCTGGAGTTCATCCACTCAGCTGATTATGGTGCCAGCCAGGGCTGCCTACCCTCTGAGGACTAGATGCTGTTGGCTCAGAGTCACCCTCTCTGCCCTCACCAATTGGCTTTCACCGCATTGATGTTACTCAAAAGATTCTGAGCCAAACAAATACCAAAGATCTGGAGCATGGCAATGCCCACAAAGACCCCAACCACCACAACGGTTGTCTTGCAGCCATTTTTCAAACTGGTCCACACAACCTTTCGTATGGAAGAAGCTCTGTTGTTCCAGTTTCAGTTTAAGCTGGACATCATAGCCACATTGGGTATTGAGAACATTCTCTGCAGGATCCTTGACACAGCAGAAGGGCACTCCACACTGCTCAGGCCTGGGGTTCTAGTCAGTGCAATTAAAATAGATGCTGAGGTTCCAGTCGCTGGGCCCTCAGGCTCCAAAGCAAGACCAATATTCCTGAGCAAAGTCAATGAGGTTTTGCAGGTCGATATCATCCCAACAGACCTTGACATTGTTGTTGATGAAGATATTGAGCTGGTCTCTAATCCAGTCCTTGAAGATGAAAGCCAGAATTCCTGTGGCCAGCTCCAGAAAGAAGATAAGGCCAAGGAACACTGAGAAAAACTTGAGTAAAAAGGTGTTCTCCCAAAGAGCCCCAATGCAGCCTGCAAAGCCCAGCATAGACATAATACCTCCAACCACCATGAAGAACCAGACAGGATCCCTGCCACTCAGGTGGGTAAGTGAGGAGATGTTGGAAAGGACACCCTTCTCTCCCCAGGTCCACAGGCCTATGATCAGCAGCACAGCCCCCAAAAGCTAGAAAACAATGTTCAAACCGAATAGAAAGTATTTCCCACAGAAGCTGACCTCGGGCTCCTGGAAGCGCTGCTGCTTGGTGGGCATGGTGAGTGGCCCACGGAGCCGCTAGCCTGGGGTCGGGGCCCATGGCCCCACAGCAGCCCTGGCTCAGTGCTGGCCCCAGGCCTCTAAAGAATGGTTTTACAAACCAAACATTTAATTGCATAAAAGGCTAGACAAATATTCTATATATAGTGTAACTAAGATAAAAGTAAAAATAATAGATTGAGGAAAATATTGTAGAAAATAGATTTAAACATGATACTTAAAATTTGCAAGGAACAAAAAGCATATTCATTATCTAATGAATAAGTGTTCAAAAGTTATAAATAGTAAATTCACAACAGAGGAAATAAATTAGAAAATCATTTGAATGTACAGACCAGATAATTACAAATCAAAATAATTGACATACTATAATTAATGATCAGATAATTACAAATAAAATAATTGACATACTATTCTATGGTCATCTAATTGTTATATATATATATATATATGTATATATATATATATATATGTATATATATACTTCCAAAGTTAATAGCAATGAACAACTAAACAAAATCATAGAACTGAGAAGGAGAAACAGATACACTGTTGATAGAATTACAAATTGGTGGATTCTGTTTTTCAATTTTTAAAATTTTTTTATTATATAAATATTTTATTTGTTTTCCAATTATATGCAGTAGTAGTTTCTACCTATAATTTTTTGACAAGGTTTTGAATTTTACACTTTTTCCCCCACCCTTCCTTCCCTCCCTATCTCCTAACACAGAAGGCAATCTGATAATCTTTACATTGTTTCCATGCTATACTTTGATCAAAATTGAATGTGTTGAGAAAGAAATCATATCCTTAAGGAAAAAATAAAATATTAGAGATAGCAAAATTATGTCTTAAACTGAAGGTAATAGTATTTGGTCTTTGTTTAAACTCAACAGCTCTTTCTCTGGATACAGATGGTATCCTCTGTCACAGATACCCTAAAATTGTCCCTGATAATTGCGCTGATGGAATGAGCAAGTCCATTAAGCTTGATCAACACCCCCATGCTGCTGTTAGGATGTACTGTGTTCTTCTGGTTCTGCTCATCTCACTCAGCATCAGTTCCTGCAAGTCTTTCCAGGCTTCTTTGAAATCCCATTCCTCCTGATTTCTAATAGAACAATAGTGTTCCATAATGTGCATATACCACAATTTATTCAGCCATTCCCCAACTAATGGACATTCACTCAATTTCTAATTCTTTACTATCACAGTCAGAGCTATGAATATTTTTTGTACAAGTGATGTTTTTATCTTTTTTCATGATCTCTTCAGGGAATAGACCCAGTATAGGTATTGCTGGATCAAAGGGTATGCACATTTTTATTGCCCTTTAGATGTAATTCCAAATTGTTCTCCAGAAAGGTTGGATCGGTTCACAACTCTAAAATTGGTGGATTCTTTAGAGAGCAGGTTGACAGGTTGCAAGAGTTATAAGAGTAAATATATCCTTTGACCCAATTTTGCAAGAGTTATAAGAGTAAATATATCCTTTGACCCAATTTTGTATTAATGCAAAAGTCAAGAACAGGATTTCAAAGATTTAGAGGTGGAAGGAAACTTAAAGACTTCCAAAGTAGTTGTACTTTCTATATCAGGGAGCATACTACATCCCAAATGAGTTGCTGTAAGATTTTTCTTGAATTCTCATCACACATATATGATCCCGTATGTAAATTACTTTGTACTCTAAAAAGTAATAGGTAAATGTCAGTTGTGATTATCTGAATGCTGGTGTTTTGTTTTTTCCAACATCACACTCATGAGAAAGAAAGGAAGGAAGGAGGAAGGAAGGAAGGAAGGAAGGAAGGAAGGAAGGAAGGAAGGAAGGAAGGAAGGAAGGGAGGGAGGGAGGGAGGGAGGGAAAGGAAGGGAGAGAGAAGAGAGATAGAGAGGAGAATAGAAAGGCTTTAGAATAATAGAATAATCATAACACACACACATACTTTAGAAAAAAATATAGACATCCTCTGACTGTTTCCTGTTCTTTAATTGAGGGGTGATGAAAAATCTTGAGTAAAAACAGTCACTAATACTGAGTCATTTTGAAGTTATTCTTATGTTTTAACCTTCCTTGACTTTGAAGGGGAGTACTGTAGGAGAGAGCAGGGTGCTCTAAAGAGCATGTCCTCTGTCTCCTTAGCAGTACATAGCAGCAGCTGCTACACATGCTTACTTACTCCATCTCCTGATTAGAATTGTGGACTAAATGAGGCAAAACCAAACTGAGGCAAATAGCGTGCTAGCACCAATAAGGAGTTGGTACTGATTTCCCATTAGTCAGGATCACCAGGTTTTTAAAAGGAAAATTCCAGTTTGGACCTTTGCCTTGATTACACAGGCAAAACTCAGGAAGAGAAAGTTAAAAAGAATTTTATTAAAACACCAGGGCAGAAAAGAGTTGGTGTACTAGCTGCAGAGCTAACCAGGGATTTCAAAGAATAAGCATCTTCCATATAAGGGCAAATCCTCCCTAAGAATTTTGAACAGTCCACATTTGTAATGTGGAGATAGGGTGCATTAGTATGTTTGGCAGCTGCACATTATGAAGTATGCACAGTACACATTATGAAGAGATGGAATTAACATGGAGATGCAATCAGTAATCACTCATTAAAACACACTGCTCTCTTCCCAAAGATAAGCAGGTTGAAACATGGAATCACATTAGTGACTGCTTTACAATGTTATAAATGGCTGCTGAATTAGAATTTTAGAATCTATTTCTTTTGAATTTTTGTGATTATTTTTCTTGATCATATGTACTGAGGTGACTAATGAGAACAGGAGATTAAAATAAAGCCATCTAAGGTCCTACAAGCAGAATCCTGGACTCAGTGGCAGTCTTAGCTGAATCCAAACTACTTGAGAAAGGATTCTAGTCCAGGACTTGAGTAGCAGATGATAGAGAGGAAATAGTGTTCCAGTTAATCCCTCTGAAAAGGAATTCATTAACAGAGCCCCAAGCAGAAGGACTCCATGTAGAAGGACTACAGGACTACTATAACAAAGGTTATACACTATGCCAGTTGAATTTATATCAGGAATTCAGAGTTAATTAAATATTGGGAAAACTATTAATATAATAATATTGGGAAAACTTTTACTATAATAATAATATCAAAATGGAAAAAAATGCATAATTATGTCAATCCATGTAGAAAATATTTTTGGTAAGATATGCCAACTATTTCCATTAAAGCATGAGAAAGTATAGAAATTCATATATTGATATTTTTTAATTTGATAAGATATTGATATTTCTTATTGATTATTCCTTGATAAGGAATTAATATTTCTTAAATTAACAAGAAGTATGTATCTCAAACAAAACTCAACATTATCTAATACAGATAAACTAGAAGCCTTTCCAATAAGATCAGAAGTAAAACAAAAGTGTCTATTTAATCACCATTACTACAAAATATGGTAGGGGCAGCTAGGAGGCACAGTGTATAGAGCACCAGCCCTGGAGTCAGGAAGACCTGATTTCAAATCTGATCTCAGACACTTAATAATTGCCTAGCTGTGTGTCCTTGGGCAAGTCACTTAACCCTTGCCTTAATTTTAAAAAAATTTTAAATATGTTACTAGAAAAATTAGTAAAAGCAATAAGACAAAAAAAGAAATTGAAGAAATATGCATAGGCAGAAAGAGAACAAAATTATCACTTTTTGACAATGATGTAATGCTTTACATTAAGAATCCTAGAGAATCAAATAAAGAAAATATCGAAACAATTGACAATGAAAGTAATCAAACATAAAATAAATCCACACAAATCGTTAGTATTTTTGTATATATCCACAAAATCTAGCTGAAAGAGACAGACATTCCATTTAAAACTATAGTAAGCGTAAATACTTAAGAGTCTGTCCATATATAAATATATGTATATTTATATATATAAAATATATATGTAATATAAATAATAATAGTTATTTGAATCCAATTGCAAAACATTATACAATTAAAATTCTAAGTTATAGAAGTGTTCATCACTCATAGATTGTCAAATAACAAAAATGATAATGCTACTTAAATTAACTTATTTGTTGAGTGTAATTATAATCAAACTAATAAATGATTATTTTAGAAAGATTGGAAAAATAATGACAAAATTAATTCAAAGGAAACAAAAATAAGGAATGGGAATTAAATTTAAGAATAGGAAATAAGGAACCCTGAAGCCATAACTGGCTAAGAAATAGAGAGGTTAATAGGAAACAAAATGCAAAATCAAATGAGTATAGTAGCCTAATATTTGACAAATCCAAGGATCCCAGTTATTGGGAAAAAACTCACTATTGTGACATAAAAAAGTGTGAAAGACATAGTTTCTAAGTGATTAATCATTTTATTAATTATGTCAATGGACAGTCATGAAGGTTTATGGAAAATTATATCAAAATTTTGTTGCCCAGAGTTCATCAGTATTGTATGTCAATTTCATGACAGCATGCATGCAAGGGTTCTGGGTAGTGAACGGTGCTCTCCAGATTTCCTAATCACCAATGGAGTAAAACAAGGATGTGTCTTTGCTCCCATACTTTGTAGCATGATATTTTCAGCCATGCTATCAAATGCCTTCAATGAGGATGAACATGGCCTCAAGAGTAGCTACCACACTGATGGCAAATTCTTCAACTTGAAAAGGTTACAATCCAAGACCGAAGTGGAGGGAGTGTTGGTGCATGACCTTCTGTTGGCTGATAATTATACACTCAATGCAGCCTCTGAAGCTGATATGCAACAAAGGATGGATCAATTCTCTGCTGATTGTGCTAATTTTGTTCGAACAATTAATACCAAGAGAACAGGTGCTCCATCAGCCAGCACCACACCATCCATACATGGAGCCACCGATTACATGAAATGGAGAAGTTTGGACTTGTAGACACATTCACTTACCTTAGTAGTGTCCTTTCCAAGGAGGTACACATTGATAAATGAGGTTGACACTTGCATTGTCAGAGCTAGCTCGGTATCTGGGAGGCTCCAAAAAAAAGTGTGGGAGAAAAGAGGAATTAGACTACCACACTGAAGATCTACAGAGCTGTTGTGTTGACCACGTTGCTATATGCCTATGAAACATGAAAAGTCTATCAGCACCATGAGAGGAACCTGAATCACTTCAATTTAAATTGTCTTAGGAAGATTCTGAAGATCACCTGGCAGGAGAAGATAGCAGATACTGAGGTCTTTTCTCAAGCTAAACTGCCTAGCATGCCAACATTACTACAGAGAGTGCAACTACGATGGTCTGGACATGTTAGAATGTCAGACACATGCTTGCCAAAAATACTATTTTATGGAGAACTCACACAGGGCAAATGCTCAAAAGGGAATCAGAAGAAGTGATACAGAGATACCCTGAAAGTTTCACTGAAGAACTTTAGAATTGATTGTACAGCATGGGAGACACTGGCACAGGACCACCCAGCAAGGCATACCTTCAACAGTGAAGGTGCTACACTCTATGAGGAAGGCAGAATTGAAGCATCTCAAAGGAAACCTGGCATCCATAAGTTTAGAGTAGCCACCCCAGCCATTCACATGGATTATTTTTGCCCAACCTGTGGTAGAACATTCCAAGCTCATATTGATCTGATCAGCCACAGTTGGGCTCACTGC
Source organism: Macrotis lagotis (assembly GCF_037893015.1). Classification (NCBI taxonomy): domain Eukaryota; kingdom Metazoa; phylum Chordata; class Mammalia; order Peramelemorphia; family Peramelidae; genus Macrotis; species Macrotis lagotis. Next base: position 186,076,143 of record NC_133661.1, on the reverse strand, counting down.
AATCTGTCTCAAACATAGTGATATAATTGTGGTCTTCTTTTTCATAACATAAGACAAGAACTAATGGACAATTAATAAAACAGGTCAGTGGCACTCTGGAATACAAAAAAACAGTTCGTGGAAACTTCTTGATGCTTATATGCCCTTGGAAGAGTGGAGTATTCCTGACCAGCAGCAATCTACTCTGAGTAGTTAGCAATTAAGAATAAATATTAAAAAGAGAGGCAGTTATATTCTAATGAGGGGTTGGGAAATGTGACTTTGATTATGTTCTTATGGACCAAGAGAGAAAATTGCAACCACATCATCCTTATCCCTGGGTATTCTAGACAAAGGATCTACACCTCCTTTTGAGTCTGCATGGAACTCTTGGTGGAATTCATCTTAAATTAAATTCTTTGTAAGGTTTTTCTACTTGGTTGGGGTCTCCAACCCAGAATTGAAAAGCATGTAACCTAAGATTCAGGCAACATCATCTATCAACTTTTGTCTTTCAGAAACTGAACAACTGGAGCAGCTAGGTGGCACAGTGGACAGAGCACCAGCCCTAGAGTCAGGAGTACCTGAGTTCAAGTACTGCCTCAGACACTTAATAATTACCTAGCTGTGTGGCCTGGGCCAAGCCATTTAACCCCATTTGCTTTGTAAAAACCTAAAAAAAAAAAAAAAACCTGAACAACCTACAGGTTTCTGTATCTGAATGAGGAAATAAGAAAGGAAAAAAATTCCTGATCCTAATTTAATTATTTTTGATATAAGAGATAAATAAGCTTTTATCTCACTAATCAACAAAAGCTATTAAGAAAACTGGAAAGTGGTGTTGGGGTGGGGGCAGCCAGGTGGCACGGTGAATAGAGAGTCAATCCTGGAATCAGGATCCAACCTTAGACACCTAGTTGTTTAACCTTGGGCAAGTCATTTAACACCATTGCCTTGCCAAAAAAACAAAAAACACTGGAAAGTAGTTTAGGTCAGAAAAATGGGGGAGAGAGGGGCCTAAGAAACAAAATAAGGAAGAGATCCATCAGTATTTAATAATATATTTACAGAATTTTTAAAATTATTGATTGACTTCACTGAATTCTTTTCTCCTATTTTCCTTCCCCACTCTTTATACATATAATTTGCTATTTTGCTATAATTAGTTCTCTGGGATAGGCAAGAGAGAGGGATATAGGAAGAAATTCCACTGATATTAAAAACCAAAAGATATCAATAAAAATTTATTTTAAAAAATTCATCCCCTACAATATGGCTCTTGCCTATCCTTTCCAAAGTGATTATACACTCCCCTCTTTTGTGTGCTCCATGTTCTAGCCAATTTGATCTACATGATGCTTCTCATATATGACATCTCCCACCCATTGCAACTTTGCAAAGGCTTTGTATTTCTTCTTTCAATATCTGCACTCCTTTCCTTTGCCTGTTGAAAATGAAACAGTGAAATTATAATAACCTTTAGGAGCCATTTTTTCATTGCCCACCCCTTTCCAAGCTGTTAGTATTCTCTCCACCAACACAAAAGCATTCTGTGTTGACTTTGTATATGTTTTGCATTTACTTATCCATATACTTTTTTTTAGTTTTTAACAAGTCAGTGTGGTTAAGTGACTTGCCCAAGGTCGTGTGTAGCTGTGTAGCTAGGTAATTATTAGGTGTTATTTATATACATTTTGTTCCCCCCCCCATATATTGAACTCCTTGAGGCCAGAGACCATTCTCATCCTTAATTTTTAGATCCCTAATACATGTAAACTTGGCATATAGTAGGTATTCAAGAAATATATATTGAATTGCATTTCCCCCCCAATCCTCATTTCCCTAAACATGGCACTACCATCTTCTGATTATTCAAATTCCTAATCTATTTTATTTTTAGGTTTTTGCAAGGCAAATGGGGTTAAGTGGCTTGCCCCAGGCCACTCAGCTAGGTAATTATTAAGTGTCTGAGACCGGATTTGAACTCAGGTACTCCTGACTCCAGGGCCAGTGCTCTATCCACTGCCACCTAGTCTCCCCCAAAATTCCTAATCTTAAAGTAGTCCTCACCTCTTCATTCTCCCTCACCACCATACTTCTCTTTTTTAATCTGTTGTGAAATCTAATTAATTCTGACTTTGTGATGTCTGGTTTCTCTCTCTCTCTCTCTCTCTCTCTCTTTTTTCTACCAATACAGCAACTACTTAAGTCCCTATCACCACCCAATGACTTGACCCACTCCAAGAGCCTTTTAATCTATTCTTAGTATTCAGTCTCTCCTACTTCAAATCTATCTCCCCAAGTTACTAGCCAGCCACCAAACTGACTTTTCAAAAGTATGGGCCTAACCATGCCACTCCCTATATTATAAAGCTTGTATTGTTTCCTGTTACTTCTAGGATAATATATATTTGACCTTTGCAGCCCTTCACAATTTAAGTCTCTCTTTTTTAAGTTGATTTTACATTAGTATCTCTAACACACTGTACATTTCAGTTAAATTGACTTACTTCCCCATTCTAAACATTTTATCTTCTCCCTCTATAATGTCACAACTGAAATTAAGGTAAAATGAGACACAAAGTTTTGAGCACATTAAATTTATTGGTATGGCTAGCAGTTACCAATAAAAAGAGGTCTCTCAGTTCTCCAGGAAACCAAGATATCTCAAATGAAGGCTGATTATTTTTACAGACAAAAGGATGTGTATCCAAATTTAGAAGCATTATAAATGGAAAAACAATATGATTTATTGGAAGCTTGGATTGCAGGGCTAGCAATAAACCCTCCTTCTTGTTTGCTATGGAAAGTTCATTGGTGTCCACCTTCATGGCTAGTTAGAGTTACAGTGATAACTAACCAGATTTTCTTGAAGAGCAGTCAGTGTTTCAGAGATGAACAAACCCAGACTCCCTGGCATTCACCTGCATCCTAAAAAGACAACAGATTTTCTTGCCATAAGAACAGAACGGTGATTAGCAGGAAAAGTAAAGATCTGAACTTATTTTACTCAGAGAGAAGCTGAACTTATCTTAGAGGCAAAGAAATATAACAGGCAGTATATAAAATATCTGCAATAATTCATAGTAGAATCAATTACAAAAAATGGAGACTATCAATTTGATTTTCTCAGGTTCTTTGCACAAACCCATGTCTCAAACCAAGCGTATTCTTTTTCTTCTATCTTTTGTAACTCCTAGTTTCTCATCAAGATCCATCTCAAGTACCTCTTCCTAGGAGAGACTTCACCTGATAACCATTGTTATTAATGCTCTCTACCCTTGATGTTGTAATTATTCTGAATTTATTTGGTATACATTCACTTGTGTATCTGTTTACATTCAATAGAATTTAAGTTCCTTGAGGGCTGGTCATTTTCATTTCCAGGTTGATATTTTATTGTCATGTAAGTATGAGTGCTAACTTGGCAGGTAGAACTAAGAAAAGCTACAAAAAAACTGATATGAAAGAAATATGAAAGGAAGATCTCCCTCTAAAAAGGATCATAGCTTCATAGAATTAGGTCTCTTCAGGGACCTCAAGTCATTGAATCTAACCTCTTACCCAAAGTAGAAATTTCCTCTAAAAAGTCTCTTTTTTTAGGATTTTGCAAGGCAAATGTGGTTAAGTGACTTGCCCAGGGCCACGCAGCTAGGTAATTATTAAGTGTCTGAGCCTGAGTTTGAACGCAGGTACTCCTGACTCCAGGGCCAGTGTTTTATCCACTGTGCCACCTAGCCACCCCTTAAAAGTCCTCTAGGAGCAGTTTTCTGGCCCTTCTTGATACATTCTAGGAATTTAAAAAAGGCTTTATGTTCTGAAAAGATTATTAGGCTATTTATTACTAGTATGTAATCCTAGTAATTTTATTAATAGTATAATTATTATTATATTAAATGCTTATATACAATATGATTATATTATAATAATTATAATAATATAAATTATAATTGTAAATATAATACAATTCTAATATAATTAATTCTAATTCTAATAATTAAATATAATTAATTCTAATACTAGTTATGATCATATGTAATACTTCTGAATATGTAAATATAGACTAAGAACCTCAGGGAAAGGTGGGGAGGGTTTGTAATGTTAAGTTTAAGAGGAGCAGAGGTACTGGAGTTATACTTGGTTTTAAGGAATGGAGGAGAAATAATAGAAAGAATTTCTGGAGGGAGAAGGTTAATGGTGAAATTGCTCAGATAGGGTAGCCTATAGATCTTAAAATAATCTGGTAAAAAGTGCAAAAATACCCCTATTTCCAGAAACTCCCAGGATATAGGCCTCCAACAGGTTCCCTATCCCTTCAAATTCTTCCCTACTTTGTGACTCATCTTTACCTTCATTTTTATTTTATGGTATATAAGACTTTTCATCCCCCAAAGAGTGAGAAGGGTGAAAGTTGAAAGGGTCACTTGATGCAGCACATTGAAACGGATTCACTATAGAGTGAATCAAAATGTGAGCTACGATTATAAACTGATGATGTCACCAGAGCCTCTTCTATTTTCAGAGAACATTATGATGGCATCAACATTTTCTGTTTGGTAGGGAAAGAGTAAAAGGAGACAGAAGAAACTAAATACCTGAAGAAGGGGTGGGGGTGGGATGGGGGGTGGGGTTAGGAACATTGCAAATGAATGGAAAAGGAAAGGCCTAGAAAAGGAAGGTGCAGAAGTTACTCAAGGGATATAATATTCTAAAGACAGTTTTTGGAATGGGCTCCAATAAAAGGCTCTATAAGTTGCAATTCCACCATCAGCATATGAGTACCAGTTTAGTAGATGTTAGTTTATACTTGAGAGTTGCTAAAACATGTTTCTTTATGAAAGACATGTATATTTTCCAATAACTATTACTTATTTGTGAATTTGTTTTTTTAACATCTTTTTCATTTTCTATGACTATTAGTCCCTTGGAAAATGAGTATCTGATTTAAGAGTATATCAGTTACTCAGACATCAGTTAATAATACATTAGTAACTGAGAATATTATATGTCAAGTTTGAAGCTATTTTATTTGCTTCAAATATGTTTCCCTATCTTTTTTAAACTTATTCTGTTCTTTCATATGATACATTTTTAAAAAGTTAAATGAAGGTACTATCTTCCATGGCTCTTCCTGAGTCATACTCTACTGGATAGTTATTTATTTTCCTTATTTTCTGTTTTCAGTTCCAAAGGTTATTAATATATCCCTTATACTGGGTTCTCCCAGTTACCCAAACTCTCCTAAATATCTCTCTCTCTCTCTCTCTCTCTCTCTCTCTCTCTCTCTCTCTCTCTCTCTCTCTCTCTCTCTCTCTCTCTCTCTCTCTCTCTCTCTCTCCCCTCCCTTTCCCTGATGCTCCTCCCCATCTCCTCCCAGGCTTTCTGTGCAATTGCAGAATCTCTCCTCGCATCTCACTAATTCCCAAGAAAGAGCTGATAACAAATGCAGTGCAATCATTTACTGACAGAGAAGGTGAAAATATACAAAACCTCAAATCCCATCCAACCCTGAAGAAATCTGAAGGGCTAAAACTACAAGGGGTACTTCCCAACAAAGGGTTCACTTATCAACAAGAACTTTCTTGAGAAGGGAGAAATCAGGAGCATTTTTGAAGTCAGAATGAGGTGAAATTGAGCAAGGAAGAGGACCTCTATTATATATTTAAAATATATAATATTCTACATATTTATGATAAATATGACTGTTTTATCTCATTTTAATGTCCCACACCCAGTCAAGCTCTCACGTATGAGTTCTTAACCTGCTATCAATGAACTTTATATAATTGGGATTTTATTATCTTATGCATTTAAGCTTTAAAAAACATTCTTCTGAAAAGGAATCCATAAGTTTCATGAGACTGCTAAAAATATATAGTATACAAAAATGTTTAAGAACCCTTGCCAAGAATGAAAGGAATCAGAGTAAAAAGACAATCTTTTCTTTATCTTCCAGCACTCTACAACTTCCCCATCCTAGCACCCTCTTGATACAGACTGAGGGAGGTTGTCCACACAAATGACCAGACTGGTTTGAGAATCAGACTCTTCTACTCTTTCAGGTACTCATATCATACCTTTACTTACAGCTAGACTGTGATTTAAATAAAATGAACAAGTGGAGACAGCAATATGAGTCTGGTGCCCTGAGAATTACATAAAAGAGTATAAGAACTAAAATGAGTCATGAGGAAGAAACTTGTCATTCTGAGGGAAAATAGGCTCAAACAAAGAATCAATATATAACTGGTAATAGAGGAAAGCTAAAACATCATCTTCTTTCTCAGTAAGTGGTCATGATAACTTTGGTGCGCTGTTTCAGTTTAGAAGCTACAATCCTGACAGGTGACCCAAAGAAGGAAAAAGAAATCATCATAAAACCACAGACCCTTTATCTTATAATGTCTTCCAGAGATCATACCATCCCAAATTATGCCTCTGAATATAATGATCCCTCCCTCAGCCCAAATGTAGAGGCAGAGTCCCCAGGTTATTGGATGGTGGAGCAGACAACAATTGACTTAAACTGGGAATAAATTCACAAGAACAAATTTCAACTCCACAGCCCCAACTCCATTATCAGAAATCAAGTTGCCCATATGAGAAAGAATGCCATTTAGTGGAAATTTTCAGTCTCTGTAGTCAGAAGACCCAAGTTCAAAACCCACTTCTATTGCTTATAACCTGTTTTACTTTGACAACACACTTGCCTCCCCCCACTGTCTTCATCTGTAAAATAACAAGGTTGGATTAAATATTTTCTGAGGTCTCTTTCAGCTCTACATCTATGTGTCCGTGAGACCTGATCACAATATGCACTGAAAGCTCTAGTTCTCATCCCATAAAGGAATTTTTTTTTAAAAAATTACACAGACACAGTTTTAGCAACTTCACCTGGGACCAGGTATGTTTTATTAAGAATAGCAGTGAAAGGTTATAACATCTGGGACCCTCATTGTACTTTACCCTGAACATACCCATGAAACATATCCCCAGAGTGGAGGGGGATCTTTCAGCAATACCCACTCACAGTCTGGTCCCAGAGAGGAAAAGCTTGAGGAAAAGTATGCATCAGTGATAGGGAAGTGCAAAGGGATGATGAAAAAAGAAAGTGCTAATTCAGACACTTTGTCAGGGAGGAAGAAACAGTGATGACAATGATATAAATTGTGCCAAGGAGGAATTCCCTTTTCTCCAGAATCAGCCCCCCATCCTATACAGAAGCATCAAAGTGCACAGGCACATAGATTTTCCCTTCACAGGCCACAATGATACGTTTGGTAAGATAGGAAGCCCTATACTGGCAATTGGGGTATTTGGAGGCTCCAGTCTGCTTGCAGTAGGTGAGGGTCATAGGCAAACTACTCTGGTGACATTTTTGCTGCCCATTCTTGCAGGTGATGTTAGACTCCTGGCAAACAGCATCGACTAATTCTTTAGGCTCGTGTATGAAAGTATTGACAGGCTTGCACCTCCCTTTTGTCATGTTCCTGGCCTTCATCATGTGGTTGCAGTAGTTGTTGTCATTGTTGATCAAGTTCCCTGGATCCATGTGCTGCCGCTGAAACTTCTTTGCAGGTGACTCTTTGCCAACTGATTGTTGAACAAGCCCCAAGAGGAGTAAACCCAGCAGCAGTATCATATGGGAACTCATCTGAGCCATAATGGCCTCACTTACTAACAGGAATCTATTCAAGAAAGAGAAAAATGATGAGGAAGGATTTTTCACTTTGGAATGAAAATCCCAGTCCCACGTTCCAACCTCATGCCAACTCTCCTAGCTAACTGACTCTATCCTAACTTTTTCCCTGAAGAACAAACTAGACAAACAAGGTCAGTTTTCTTATATGTAAAATGAGGGGGTTTGGCTACATAGATCTCTAAAATAATCCTTGATGCCAATTGTCAGTGTGTGAATCCCATTGCTTGAAAGACAATGAATTCTATAATCCTTTTCAACTCTATGATCTTATGAATCCATTTGGCATGAGTGTGAATAAATGTGTGTTTGTGTGTGTGTGTGTGTGTGTGTGTGTGTGTGTGTGTGTGTGTGTGTGTGTAACAGAAGCTTGCAACCTTTTATGCAATCCAAGAGTCCCTTGGTATAAGGAAATTTCAGAAATTCCCTCTACCAAGCAGCTTCCTTGGGCACAAAGATTAAACTACTCTCTGAGTCCCACAGAAGAACTTGAAACCAGGTCTTCTTGACTCTCAGTCTAGCTTTCTCTCCAATACATGACCCTATTTCTCCTTTTGAATCTACATTTTCTACAGGTCAAGTCACAGCATCTAAATGCCATGAATAGGTCTGATATTTTCTCAATTATTCTAGATCATAGAAACTAGTCCTGGTCACTAGTAGCATGAATCAATTCCACTAACTTCCAAAGAAAGTTAAATCCTCTCTAAATTATTATTCCCCTTCCCCACTCCTGAAGGTGAGATCTATTCTCATTAGGTTACTTCCTTTTCTTTCTCTCTTCTATCCAACATTAAGCTTCCTATTTAGTTCTTTCCTAGTACACTCCATTCCTGCTATTTCTTGAGCCCTCAGAGACTACCCCTTTGAGAATATCCAGTGCCTTACTTACCCTTGATTTTTGTTCAATCTCTAGGTTGAAGTGAATATTAGTACCAGTTCACTTCCCTCTCCCCATGGGAGGCAGGTCTTATATAAGATACAAAAAAAGGAGGGGGGAGGGTTGGCTCCTTGGGAAGAAGGAGAGGGAGGAGCATAGAGGCTTAGGTCCAGAGAAGAGTCTGATCCCTTTGGTCCTGCCTACATTTTTACTCTTATTATTTACTTTCTCATTATTTCAGTCTTGACAGATCTGTGCCTTCACAGAAAGCAGACCATAAATAAACTTAATAGTGAAAGAGAAACACTTTTGCTAACAAGGTCCAAAAATCTCACCTACACTGATTAGTTCCTTCCTAATTTTTTAAGAATTATTTTAGAATTTATAATTTTTAAAATTCAGTCTCTTGGGGAGGAAAAACAGACAGGAAATAAGATTTGATAACATTAAAAGGAAACAATTTTCTCGTGACTTCTATAGTCAGGATCTAGACATTATTCTTTGGATGTTTGTTCTAATCTGCTTTTGGAAGGTGCTTTTTGCTTATTTCTTTATTTCTGGCAAATATTTCACTTGTTTATTTTTATCATTAATTACTTTTTTAAAAAACATATATCAATGGGGGCAGCTAGGTGGTGCAGTGGATAGAGCACCGGCTCTGGAGTCAGGAGTACCTGAGTTCAAATACAGCCTTAGACACTTAATTACCTAGCTGTGTGGCCTTGGGCGAGCCACTTAACCCCATTATCTTGTAAAAACTGATCAATACTTTCTATTTTTTAAAAACTATAATCATTTCCAAGGAAAGATACTTGAGGTCCTTATAAGGGCAGAGATTGAGAAAGAGAAGGTATATTTGAGTTCACATAGTTTCACCCTATCATTTTATAGTTGAGGAAACAGAAATACAGAGAGATTAACTGGCAATATAAAGGAAGTAGTAAATGTCATTGTCTGGATTCAAGCACATACCCTCTGATTTCAAATCCATCACTTTTTTCTTTTATATATCCATTTGACTGTGGTTGGTGGTAAGTGAGCAGATGTAACAAGTGTCCTCCTGTGGTAAGGGTTTGCCAAGATCAACCATGAGAAATCAACCTTATCAATGTAGTATGGCCTACATTCTCATGCCAGCAGCCAAGCACATTATAGTTCAAATTATATAACAATGCTTCAAAAGGTTTGTTATATCTTTGTTTTAGATACACATCCACCAACACGGATGACCATATAATACCTTAGCAGATAATTTGTACAAGTTGCTTAGACTGAAAAAAAAGTCAATTTTGGATTGTCCTTAGGACCAAATACTTAGATGTTGTGCTCATTAGGGAGGAGTAAGATTTAAAGAAGGGAGGAGACCAGAGTGAATGGAGTCCAAAATATAATAACATCTCTGATCCATCCCACACCCTCCCAATTGACTGACTTTCTGGTGAGGACTTTCATGATTTAGCCAAGTTCTATTTCAAGCAATTTAACATACCTGGATCAGCACTTAGATCCCTTTGGTCCTGCCTACATTTTCACTCTTAGGATCTAACCTTCACAAAGCTACATTTATATTCATAAGATGAGTCTTCTGAGTGGAGCTTTAAAGGAGATTTTATAAGGGTAATGAGGTCAAAATTATTATCAAATATAGCCTTGAAAGAGGCAAAGGAATCAGAAAACAAGGAGAGAAATTCATATTTGTGGGTGAAGGAAGAACATGGACTTAAATAGGAAGATCTAGCTCTAAAATAGGAAGATAAACAGGAATGTATTTGTTTGATGACAATTGCTATATGAGTCTCAAGTATTACTATTATTTTTTTTAGGTTTTTGCAAGGCAAACGGGGTTAAGTGGCTCGCCCAAGGCCACACAGCTAGGTAATTATTAAGTGTCTGAGACAGGATTTGAACCCAGGTACTCCTGACTCCAGGGCCGGTGCTTTATCCACTACTCCACCTAGCCACCCCATATTATTATTTTTTTAAGCATGGTAAAGCTTCCTGGATTAGGAGTTGGTACTTCTGTGTTCAAATCTTGACTCTACTACTTAATATTCAATACCAGCATAGACATGCTACTTATGCCCTTTAGGACCTCTTTCCTCAACTGTAAAATGAAGACTAGATGAGCTTGCCAATTCCAACTCTAAAAATCCTACCCTCCTTGATGCTATACAATCCTGCATCTGCAGGTCTGGTTCACTGCCTAGCAGTCTGGTAGAAACAGAATGAGACCATCTTCATGGCATAGGGGTAATTTCCTTAATTCTCCATTGGTTTATACTTCCCCACAGTGGCAGCTCTTTGGGGCTGTGTGTGTGTGTGTGTGTGTGTGTGTGTGTGTGTGTGTGTGTGTGATCTATAAATAGATTGTTTCCTCATAATATCTATGGCAGTACCTTTTTTAGATTTTTTTATTTTTATTACACATTACTAAAATATTCTTGTTTAAGAGGAAACATAGTACCCCTCCCCCACAAAAATATGAAACCTTATGAGAAATAAAGTAAAAGAAAGAGGAAAAAAATGTTTTTCAGTCTGTGTTCTGATAGCATCAGTTCTGTCTTGGGTGGATCACATCCTTTATCATAAGTTCGTCATAGAAGTTTCTTCCATATTTTTCTACAGTTGCTGTTGCTGTTTGTAATTCCCTCCATCCATTCCTCCCCACTACCATCTATTATATTTTCTCTCTCCTCTTACTCTGTCCATCTTCAGAAATGTGCTATGGGGCAACCAAGTGGCACAGCAGACGGAACACCAGCCCTGAGGCCAAGAAGCCCCAAGCCCACATCCTACCCCAGAGACCCAGCAACCACCCAGACCCATGGTACTGGACAGAAAACTCAATCCCAGCACCTTGCAAAAAAGTAAAAAAAGAAAATGTGTTATATCTGACTGTCCTCTCCTATGATCTATCCACTCCTCTATCACCTACATCCTCCTCTTCCCCCTGTCCCCCTTCTCTCCTTTTTCCTTCTAGATGTCTGTACCCTATTGAGTGTGTATGCTGTTTTCTCTCTGAGCCATTTATGATGAGAATGAAGGTTCCATCATTCCCACTTGCTTTCCCCCTTACATACCACTGCAAAAGCTACATGAAATATCTTAGCCTATTCTACCTCTCCTTTCTCTTACTCTCACTATATTTCCCTTTTACCCATTGACTCCATTTTTACAGTATTTTATATCTTCAAATTCAGCTCTCTCCTATGCCCATCTATAAAAGCTCAATCTACCTGCTCTATTAAATGAGAAGGTTCATATGAGTATTATCAGTATCATCTATCCATGCAGAAATCATGCAGTTCATCATCATCAATTCCCTCATAATTTACCCTACTCCTCCACTCTCTATGCTTCACCTGAGTCCTGTACTTGAAGGTCAAATTTTCTGTTCAGCTCTGGTTGTTTCAACAGGAACATTTGAAATTCCCTTGTTTCATTGAATGTCCAACTTTTCCCCTGGAAGAAGATGTTCATTTTTACTGGGTAGTTGATCCTTGTTTGCATTCCAAGCTCTTTTGCCTTCCAGAATATTATATTCCAAGCTCTACAAGCCCTTAATGTAGTTGCTGCTAAGTCCTGTGTGATCCTGACTGCAACTCCATGATATTTGAATTGTGTCCTTCTGGCTGCTTATAATATTTTCTCTTTGACTTGGGAGTTCTGGAACTTGGCTATAATATTCCTGGGAGTGTTTTTTGTATCTCTTTCTGGGAGATATTTCTATTTTACCCTCTACTTCTAGGATATCAGGGCAATTTTCCTGTAGGAATTCTTTTAAAATGATGTCAAGGCTCTTTTCCTGATCATGACTTTCAGGTATACCAATAATTTTTAAATTATCTTTCCTGAATCTGTTTTCCAGATCAGTTGTTTTTTCAATGAGATATTTCACATTTTCTTCTAATTTTTCATTCTTATGGCGTTGAACTATTGTGTATTGATTTCTCGCAAAGTCATCAGCTTCCTTTAGCTTTATTCTACATCTGAAGGATTTGTTTTCCTCAGAGAGCTTTTTTGTCTCCTTTTCTATCTGGCCAGTTCTATTTTTTTTAGATTTTTTTCAAGACAATGGGGTTAAGTGGCTTGCCCAAGGCCACACAGCTAGGTAATTATTAAGTGTCTGAGACCAGATTTGAACCCAGGTACTCCTGACTCCAAGTCCAGTGCTTTATCCACTACACCACCTAGCCGCCCCTTCCCAGTTCTATTTTTTAAAGCATTCTTCTCCTCAATAACTTTTTGAACTGTTTTATCCATTTGACCTAAGATGGTTTTTAACATGTTATTTTCTTCAGCATTTTGGGGGATCTCCTTGACTAAGTTACTGATTTTGTTTTCATGTTTTTCCTGCATCTCTCTCATTTCTTTTCCCAATTTTCCCTTCTATCTCCTTTACTTGATATTCAAAATCTTTTTTGAGCTCAACTTTTTTGAGCCCAACTTCTATATTTCTTGTAGTCTAGATGCAGAAGCTTGGACTTTTCTCATCTTCAGACTGAGTATTTCGATCTTCCACAGGACCAAAGTAATTCCCTATAGTCCAGTTCCTTTGTTTCCTGTTTACTCATTTCCCCAGCCTGTGCCTGGTTTGGGGGTGCTTCCTGAGCATTTGAGTATTATTGGGACACCCCCCCATAAGGACCTCAGTGTGTGACTCTGACTGCTCTCCTGGTCTGTGAACAACCACAAGCTCACCTCTCTGCCATGGGGCTGTAGGTGGGGGGGTCCCTGCTCTATGGGGGCCTAGACTGCATCCAGGGTTTGAACGTAGTCAGAGCCCCAAAGTCCTGTTCCAGGGACAAAGGACAGGCCTTGGCAGTCTCCCTCCACTCCCTTACCTTCAGTGGGCTGAGCACACAGGGCACAGCTGCCTGAAGGCTCCTGCTGGGCAATTTTATGGGCTTGCTTCTATTTCCTGGATGTGGGCTGCCACAGCCAAGCTGAATGCTGCAAATGCACTGAAGGCCTAGGCTTCACACTTGCTCTGGCAGAGGTCTCCCGGTTGATCTTCCAAGTTGTTCTTGGTGCTCCCTGGGGTGCAGGTCAGGAAACTGCTTCTGCTGCTCCCAGACACCCTGGGGCTGTTCCCAGGAATCTGAAGTTCCTTGTTCCTTCACTCTGATGTGGCCACCCCTCCAACCCCATGGAACAGTTTTTACACTATTTTCCAGGTTGCCTTGAGCTGGATAATTGGCTCACTGAATTTTTCTGTGGGTTCTGTCTCTCAAAAATTTAGTTAGAATCATAATTTTAAGGTTTTTGAAATATTTTGGAGCACCTAAGAGAGGCTCTTCTCCTGCCACCATCTTGGCTCACCCTACTATTTTCTGGCAATGTCTTTTTTTTCTTTCTATAGAAAAAGACACTACGTTTCATAAAAATTCCCAAAAGTTGTCTTATGACTACGTATGGTTTATGAACAATGAACTTTGCAGTTTTAATATAGGATTATGGAATCAGATAGCTATGGCTGGAAGGGACTTCAGAGACCATCTATTCTAACCACCTTATTTTCCCAGTGCCTCTCATCATCCAAGAAGGTAGCATCCTTGTGATGCCCATATATGAGACTAATATTTTCTTCCTTGTTAATTATTATCAAGGCTCTTAACAGCTGGGTCAAGGAATGCAGAAGAGAAGACAGGATGCTAAGATAACTGGAAACCCCTTGCCAGATTTAGATGACCTTCTTGTCTGAGGTGGTATGATGAGACACAATATAATTGAGGGTCTGACTTATGTTCTTACTCATGCATCTGGGGTTGGGAATTAAAGGCCTAGGGTGGTCTTTCATTACAAATGTAATTTATTATGGCAATGGAAAGAGCATTCAGAATATATAGGTTCAAATCTTGCCTCTGCTATTTACCTGTGTGACCCTTGGCTTAGCTATTTTTTTAAAAAAAAAATAACAGATCTGGGTTCAAATTCCAATCTTCCTGTTCAGAGTTGGGGAGACAGGTAAAAAGCCCCCCCAACTATTTCAGAAATGTTTATTGTTGTTTGTCCTTAGTTTTTAAGAGGACCAATGATATCACAGAGGGATGTCTTGACTTGCACTGTGAATTGTATTTAAATGAGGAAGAATTACACAAAATGATCAACTTCATCAAAGTCCAATGGCAGGACAAAAGTGGTGATAGGCCAAGATGCAGCAGATGACCTTGCTGTTTTTGATGTCTAATCAAGTTCCAAGTGTTCCACAGTGACTACTTCAATTGCCATCATGGCTTTGGGAACAAATTGTTCTCACCCATTCCATGTGAGGGGAAGTCTTCACCTGCTTGGAGTAGACATCCCTCTAATTCACCAACAGAGTTTGAGGCCTGTCAGTTCCCCTCAACCTGGTTTGGTCCAGTTGCCTGGAAGGGTTTTCATGAGTGTGGTTGTTGTGCATGCTGAATCTTCTTGGAACCATAGGTAAGAACTGGGTGACAGACACCAAAGATAGATGAATAGCCCTGAAAAGGCTCATTGCAGAGGTTCCACTCCTCCCTTAATACTCTATATATCTCACTGTGTTTATTTTGATCAAAACAGAGAAAATATGATCAATGGATGGATAATGACTATATCCAATGAGAAAGGCAGAATGGATAGACAGACCTAGAGTCAGGAAGACCTCAGTTCAGTTCTGGGCACAGATACTAACTGTGAGATCCTAGACAAATCACTCAATCTCTGCCTCAATTTCCTCAACTATGAACTGGAGATAATACTAGCATCTACCTCCTAGAGCTGAACATAAGTGGCTTGCAGGAGCAACACTCCTAAGTGGGACAGACTCAGTTTAAAATGCAATTGTAAGGGGCAGCTAAGTGATGCAGTAGATAGAGCACAGGTCCTGGAGTCTGGAGGACCTGAGTTAAAATTCAGCCTCAGATACTTAGTAATTACCTAATTGTGTAACCTTGAGCAAGTCACTTAACCTTAATGCCTTGCATAAACAAACAAAAATATAACTGAAGTGGGTTAGCTAGGTGGCACAATGGATAAAGCACTGGACCTGGAGTCAAGAGTACCTGGGTTCAAATCCTGTCTCAGACACTTAATAATTACCTAGCTGTGTGGCCTTGGGAAAGCCACTGAACCCCCCTTTGCCTTGCAAAAACCTAAAAAAATACATAACTGAAGTAACATAATAAATGAAAATACAATAACATGCAGAAAATGTTAATATATGGTTTCCAAAGTCAATATGCAGTATTGGGTTTAGTAGTCCTATTACTATTTGAGTTTGACACCACTGGTTGTGAAAATTGAATGATAATGTTTGAAAAGTTTAGCACAGGCCCAACTCACAGTAGAAACGTAATAAATGCTTTATTCATTTGTTCCTTCCTTTCTTTCTTATGTTGAGACTTGTGGGGAAATCCTGAGAGCAGGAAGACCCCCCCCACACACACACACACACATAAACCATAGTCTCAAAGCTTATCTACCACATGTTCCAGGCTTGGTAGATTCCCCAGCTTAGTAGAAGGAGGGTCTCAAAGTGCCAGAAATCAGGATTATGGAGAAAATATGACAATTGTACTCATTCCTATCTTAGTGGAAAGATTCTTAGAATAGGCATCAAGAGATCTGGGACATGTCCCTAAATTACCTGTGACTGTTACTGTTACTAAATCACCATGTGGCTTAGTACAAATAACTAGGAACAATAACTAATAAGATTTATTGCCTGTAAATGGTAACATTTTTCCAGTTCTGATACAATTTGGTATTGGTATATCATAAAAAAGCATTGATATCTTTGGTCTATTTTAAACAAATGTATAATTTACCCACTTCTGTGGTCAACACCATCTGCAACAAAGTTTTTACAGTATTGGTATTTCTATGCTATTCATTTTTATCTAATAGTATCAGAACACAAAAGAGGTTATTTGTCCTGCCCTGCTCTTCTCTGTGGCAAACATCAGAGTTCTGAGTAGGGTCAGCCTATTATGCCCCTTGCCTCCCGGACTATTTCTCCAACTCTAGAGTTGAATAATGAAATTGCATTGCACGGACTGAATTAACCCAATCAGTTGTATCACCAAAATCCTCAAATGATGGTCTCAGGGAACATCGTTACTGTATATCACCCCAGCTGATATTTCCTGGATTTGCCATAGCCAGAACATGGATAATCGTTTGAGCTTTGAAGGAATTAATATATCATTATTAGTGGTGGAAGGTTTGGGATGGATACCTGGAGAGCAGTGAGACTAAGAAATGTAGTTCTGTCTAGTGTGCTATAATATCAAGGCAGAAATCTAGAGGGAGAGATTATGACCTGAGGTGTGCAAGGACCTTTGGTTTCCCGTCTTGAGCCACTGTGCTCCTGCTTCTCTTGGGGAAGTGTGTTTATTCCCATTTGGTTAATTGCCCTGGCACCTGGAGCAGGCAATGGATCTGTTTGAAAGCCTGTTTACTCAGCTGGCATCTCTTCCTCTTGTTGCAGTGGATATGGATGGGGATCTTACACTTCATGGACCCTGCTCTGCCATGGAGAAAAGTCCTCTTTGACTTGCATTGATCACTGATGATGACATTGCCCTTCTTGATTATGATACAGCTGTATTGTTTCCCCCTATGAGGCATAGATTTCTTGACATTGGTCAAATGATGCTGCCTGGCCATCTCCAGCTTGGAATCTTCAAAGAATAGCTGGGTCACCCATAGCTCTAGCAGTCCAAGCAGTAGCAGCATTAGTAGCAGCAGCAAGCAGGTTCTCTCTGGAGCCAAAAGATTTCACCAACAAAAAAGGAGAGAAAAAGAGCATAGAGAATAAGAGGTGGAGATTACCTATGAAGTCCCTAGGTGTTCAGGAATAATGCCTATTCAATGAAAGGACCCAATCATCCAAACTGACATAATATTCACCAACTATTTCTTCTTTCCTCTTACTCCTTCAAACAATTGCCTCCTTACTTCATCTTCCATCAGTCAATGTGGTGGCACATCCTTCACTCCCATTACTGTAGAGCCTGGAGCAACTCACATTGGTTAGAAGCTCAGAAAAAGAAAGAGGCAGCTAGGTGGCATAGTGGATAAAGCACCGGCCCTGGAGTCAGGAGTACCTGGGTTCAAATCCGGTCTCAGACACTTAATAATTACCTAGCTGTGTGACCTTGGGCAAGCCACTTAACCCTATTTGCCTTGCAAAAAAAGAAGAAGAAGAAGAAACTCAGAAAGATAGGGCCTTCTCGCTCAGCCCCTGTTATCTATCCACACCCCCAGTCAGTTGTTAATACACATTCTTAGGCTATTCAGTATGAGACACAAACTTTGTTATTTCAGAATTACAGGGGAATAAAGTCTAGTACTGTCCTTCTTAGATGATGTTTTATTGAATCTTCTTTAGTCTGGAGTCTTCTGTCCAAATACCTAAATCCAACTTATTGTTATTTAAGGGTCAACTTGCTCTGACTACCTGGAAAATCTATTTTTTATCTTTGTACTACTTCTATTTCCACTTCTTATTGAGTTCCCCTCTCTTGGTCCCCCCAAAGTTCTGTTTCTTTTTTAATTTCACACTTCTTTGAAATACTGACCATTTTTTTTGTCAACTGATCTAAGATCCTTGACGTGAGCATTTCAATTTTATTCTAACCTATTGTTTCCTTATACCAGAGGTATTTATCTCTTGTAAAAGTCAAAGAGGAATCTCTTATGCCTTGAAGTTATCATTGATGTCCAACATATAGCAACAAAAGATAGTTGGATGGGAAGTAAGGAAGAAAGGAAAGGTGAGATAGAAAAAGTACCCCTACACTAATTATGATATAATGGAACTCTCAGTGGTCAAAACAGGCAACAGAGGCAAGTAATAAGCATTTATCAAGCATTTATTTATAATAAATACTATGCTAAGCACTAGGGATCCAAATGTAAATAAAAAGACAATCCCTGTTCTACAGGAATTTACATTCTAGTGAGGGAAGATCATTCTCAAAAGTAAGCTGAAGAGAGTGAAGGATGGGAGGAGAGTTGAGGGAGAATATAGTGGTACAGTCTCAAGAACAGAAGCAGAACCTGGAGAAAAGTAAAGGATCTCTAGCCTGATGATTCCTGCCTCCTCCACACACACCCCAGATGGAGATCAATAGGTCCATGAATAAGGTCATAGTACTCACTTTGTCACTAATTGTATGATTTTGGGTAAATTCTTGGTCTCTCTGGACCTCAGTATCTTTTTCAGTAAATGATCACAAACATAAACTTTAGAGCTAGGAGGGAATTTATTTATTTAGGTTTTTGTAAGGCAAACAGGGTTAAGTGGCTTGCCCAAGGCCACACAGCTAGGTAATTATTACGTGTCTGAGACCAGATTTGAACCCAGGTACTCCTGACTTCAGGGCCAGTGACCACCTAGCTGCCCCTGCTGGGAGGGAATTTAGAGGACATTGAATCTAACTTCCTCATTTTACAATGAAGGTATCTGATATTCAGAGCTGTTAACCAACTACTTGGGGTCATGTAGCTAGTAAGAATTCTGACTAAAGATTTGAACTTAGGTTTCTCTTATTCCCCCACATCATTTTTCATGGTCTCTAAAGTTTTTCCACTCTGTAATCCTGGAACACAATATAAGTACACAGCCTCATTCTTTCAATACCTCCTACTCTTAGCAATGAATCACTTCTCTTACAGGTGAAAGAGTGATGTTTCCTGAAATTAATTTTATGAGGACATCTTCAAGATCTTTTTTACAATCAAAATTTCTTTTTAGGTACTATTCTTTAGTTGCCTTTTTTTCTGGTTAGTTTGAATATGAAGGAGAAAGAGGAAGAAACAGCAATTTGGCATGAAATCATTCCCCAAGCTCATCTATTGCTTAGTCTGGTGTAAGGGATGGAGGAGTAGGTCCTCATCAGAACCAGAGAGTGAGGCTCTATTTTTGACTGCCCTTAGTCCCTAATTACTTTGGATCTACTCTTTTCTGTCAAAAAAAAAAACCCTTCTTATAACTAATCTAAATCTCAACTTTTCAAATTAAGTTTATTTCTTTTGCATGATTTGTGAGGAGAATAGAGATAAATTGATTTTTATCTCAGGTAAAATTTACTTATAGTAAGTGCTGTCTCAGTGGATAGAGTGCCAGATTTGGAATCAGAAAGAATCATCTTCCTGAGTTCAAATCTATTCTCAGATACTTAACTAGCTGTGTGACCCTGAGCAAGTGTCTCAGTTTCCTCACCTGTAAAGTGAAGTGGAGAAGGAAATGGCAAACCAAGTCAGTATCTCTGCTGAAAAAATCCCAAATGAGGCTATGAAGAATTGGGCACAAGTGAACAGAAACATTTCTATAAGCCAATTTACTTTATTTATATAAAGTTTTTTACTTGATCCTCACAAGGTACATAAAATAAATAGATGCTATTCTAAGATAAGTGCTATTATTATTTCTCATTTTACAGATGAGGAAATTGGGACTGAGAGAGAATGGCAGAGGCCTCAAATCCAGGATTTTCTGATGCTAAAGTCTAGTTCTCTAATCATTAGCAAATAGAGCTAATATTTATAAAAATCATTCAATCATTCAATTACTACAAAACACCTTACAAACATTATCTCATTTGATCTTCACAATAACCCAGGGAGATAATTGTTCCTATTTTACAGATAAGGAACCTGAAGTTGAGAAAGAGTAAGTGACTTGTCCAGGGTCACACTCTTCCTGACTCCAAGTCCAGGGTTTTATCTATGCCACTTAACTGTAAAAATTTTCTCTACTTCAACCTAAATAATCAATATTCTTTTATCTCATTTTATCATCATCATCATCACTGACTTACCCCAGTTTTTGCATTCTTCCATCTGATGTGAAGTTACTTGGCTATTAGCCTGGTTAGTCTTCTGTAGCTCTAGTAGCAACTTCTTATTTGGATTCCAGGCCTGGTTCAAATAAGGAGTGATTAAGACAACACCTGGGATGATAGGTCAGTCACAGAGGCATATGACCCACTGAATTTGAGAAGGGTAAGCAAGATGACTCAAAACTGGAAAAATAAGGGAATTCAGGGAGTACATTCTCCTCCATAGTGAGACCTATGAAGCTTCTCTCCATTATATCTTCTCATTTCTTTGTGGAAATGTGACAATGAGAAATTGATAACACAGACCTTGTGGGTTTTGGCCTTGTGGAGGCTATACCTGGATTAGCAGTGTCATAGACTAAGATCTGGAGGGCTAGCTTCACATTCATTCCAGTTAATGTATTTATTCCTTGTGACTTCCTGCCATTCTTTTGTCTTTTTAGCAGGAACAAGGGAAGAAAGAACTTAAGTGATGATTTTGACAGGCATGATGCTGAACACTTTACAAATATCTCATTTGATCCTCACAATAACTGTGGAAGGAAGGTACTTTTGTTATCCTCCTTTTAAAATTGAAAAAATTGAGGTAGGCAGAAATTTAGTGACTTGTCCAGACTCTCACAGCTAGTAAAATGTCTAAGATCAGGTTTGAACTCATTCTTCCTGACTTTGGACCTAGTTATATGTTTCTTTGGTTAGGTTGCTATGTTCTGGATATTCTTAATAAGACATAGTATTCATATAGTACTTAATCCATGGACAGCTAGGTAGTGCAGTGGACACAACACCAGGCCAGGAGTCAGAAAGACTCATTTTCCTTAGTTCAAATCTGTCTTCAGACACTTGCTAGCTGAGTGATCCTGGGCAAGTTACTTAATTCTGTTCTCCTCAGTTTTCTCATCTGTAAAATGAGTCGGAGAAGGAAATGACAAACTACTTCAGTGTCTCTGCCAAGAAAACCCCAAATGGGGTCATGAAGAGTCATACATGGCTGAACAACAGCAACTTTAAACCACAAAATAAATAGTACCGTATAAATTTTGAATATGAGTGTATATGTCATTTATTGTCTTATAAGATCCTCTTAGTTTGGGGGAGGATGAACAATCAAAATAATATTAGCCTCATTTCATAGAGAAGAAAACTAGGTCTCACTGAAGTTAAATATCTTAGCCAAGTTCACAATCAGGAAGCCGAATTCTCCTTCTGCTACAGTGAAGAATGATAGGCTCTGAACAGAGCTGACCAAGAAGAAATTAGGGGATAAGAATGGAAAGGAGAGAATAGTTGGTACAATAGACCAGAAGAGTTTGGTTATATTACACAATATCCACTATAATATAAAGGCAAATAACTTTGAAAGACAATAGATCTGGACTCAATGAAGTGATCAATCATGACTTCAGAAGACTTGATGAAATATGCCATTCACCTCAACTAAAAGTTGATGGTCAAAAGTTGAAGAATGAGACATACACACACACACACATGCACGCACACACATACCACACCCACACACACACACACAGACACACCACACCCACACACCCACACACCCACACCACAATACACAACACAGATGTAGCTGTCCTCATTTCTAATGGGATAGTGTTTTTTTTTGTATTTGCAAGGCTATGTGATTAAGTGACTTGCCCAAGGACACACAGCTAGGTAATTATTAAGTGTTTGAGGCTGAATTTGAACTTAGGTCCTTCTGACTCCAGGGCCACTGTACCACCTAGCCACCCCAGCAATGGTATCTTTTGCCATACTCAAGATAGCATTCTTATGCATCCTCTCACCTGTGGCAATATCTTTTGCCATACTTAAGATGAATGATCCAACAATGAATAATTTATTAGATTATAAACACCCTGAGAACAAGACCTTTTTCCTGTTTACCTTTACCATACCCAGAAAGTAGAATAATTCATTGTATATTTACTCTTCTGGACCAGAGCAGTGATTTCATAGGGAACTTCAGGTAAAAAACCTCACTTGTGAGATTTAAAAAATTCATAAGACATGATTTCTGGGTAATTAACCTTTTTATTAATAATGCTATCATTTTATTGATAAAAGAAGCCAATGGCACTCTGAAATGCCAAAGACCCCTCATGGTGGTAGGTTTACTCTTTATATAACCTTGAAAGAATGGATATTGCTGAGAGTGGCAAAAAACACTGATTGATTAACAATTAATGCAAAAAATCAATATCACAATGAGAAGTGGGCTCACTCAATTAGGTACTAAGAGACTGACAGTATGCTACTCTTAGATAAAGAGATTATCTCTGCACCTAGACCACCTCCAACTTTGGGCAAGCTAATCACGGAATTAATCCACAATGGGTTTACACATCTTAGATTAAATTCCTTGCAAAATTGGTAAAATCTGACCAAGATCAAAGAGATTTAATTCAATCTCATACCAGTAATGTCCTTCAAGAGGCTGTTTTGAAATGACTAAAGAAAAAGGGAAACTATGGATCTCCCAAATCATTGGTTATTAATAATCATTTCTCTCACACTTTAATGATGCAGGTCAGAACTTGATCTGGTACTTAGGATTTTAGAGAATTGCCTGGGGCCTACTCAACTGAGTGAAAAAGGGTCCAACCATAAGCAAGTGTCAGAGAAAGTAGTTGAGCTCAAGTCCTTTTTCAGTCTGAGGTCATACTATGCTATGCTATGTCCCATTACACATGATAGAGGCTTAATAACTACATTTTGAGGAAATGCAATTCTTTTTTTTTTTTTTTGGTTTTTGCAAGGCAAATGGGGTTAAGTGGCTTGCCCGAGGCCACACAAGTAGGTGATTATAAATATCTGAGGCCAGATTTGAACTCAGGTACTCCTGACTCCAGGGCCAGTGCTTTTTCCACTGCACCACCTAGCCACCCTGGGAAATGCAATTCTATGAAGCAAAAATACACAATCAAGACCTAGGGTAAAGTATTCTTGCAGTAACTGCAATAAATAGGGGGGAAAATCTGAAACTGGATTTCGTCACATTTTCATTTCAAGTCAAAGTAAAAACTATGACATTTTTTCTGAGGAATTGATTTCAAATGTCCAAAGTATTCAGAGGGGAAGGAAAAGTGCTGAAGAGAGTAATAATGATGTGATAAGAGCTATATTCTAACCCTCACCCCCCCCCCATGCAGGTAGGGCTAGTTTTTCCTTAAAAAGATGGAGACCACCACTGACACTTGGCTGACAGGGCTAAATGCTCATGCAATTCATATAACTTCCAGGTCACCTTAGGGTGACTTGAAGAACAGCATGAGACCTTCAGCCGGGCAGTGGAGGGTGGGCAACTCAGAACCAGAGTAATTTCATTCAGGGGAATGACGGTGTCCTTATATCTTTATAGAATGAATATTCTTGCCCTGCTACAACTAAACAAATCTACAAATACCTCTACTTTGCTGTAAAATCAAACCTAAGCTATCAGAGAACTGGATGGAATCAAACCAATCCAGAACAGATGAGGAAAAATTGTAACTATCTTTTTGACTTTCATTTGCCCATTGTTATTGAAATAAAGACTGATTCTTTTCATCTTGTTTAAAACTCATAAATCTCTGATTCACTGGTCATAAAAACTTTTATTGGTTATCAATTGGACATTTCTTTTAAGTCTCACTTGCAAATGAAATGAGAAATATCTACATGGATTTATAATAGTTAAATGAAGACAGTTATTTAATTGAGAACAGATTGTGACTGTATTGTATAAAGCAAGGTTTAATAAGGATTTTCTGAGGAAATATTATTCTATTGAAGAGAAAAGACATGACCAAGACAATAGTAAAAATAACATTTTTTTATGTTTAAGTAACCAGGTAGAACAGGGATTGAGTCTTAGATCCAAAGTGAACAAGACCTGAACTGAAAACTGAATTCAAATAATTACTAACTTTGTGACCCTGGGCAAGAGTCTACCTGTTTCCTCCTTTGTAAAATGAAAATAACATTAATACTGACCTCCTCATGTTATTTGAGGACAAAATTAAATAATATTTACAAAGTGTTTTACGAATCTTAAATAGCTATATGAATCCAAACTGTTATTATTAACTATTATCATTAAATTTTATAACAATCTTACAAATCTCATGGATCTCTTCTTGGAATAAAGTTTTTAAATGCACAAAAGTATATAGGATTATAAAAATTCAATTATAGTTATCAAAAGATGTGTTTTTAAAAATTTAAGTTTACAGGTCTCAGATTAAGAATCCTTGATCTGAACAGATATGAAGAAAGCTCCAGGAAAACATTAGGATATGATACTGTCCTATGCAAAACAATACTAGAAAAATCTGGCAATAAGGCTTTTAGATCACCCAGAGTGGTGGGGTTGGTTAATAACTTTTCTTTGATTAGTTCCAATGTTTGGAGCTCTGTACCTTAGGAAGGTTATCTATATCAATATTGACATTAGTCATGCCTTCAAGGAGCCTACATACTAATAGGAGACCTAGAAAGCAAACAGTTGTTCTTAGAAAAAGAGGATGACTTCATAGAGGTTTGAAACACCCACCAAAATGACCCAGTTACTCATCAATGACATCAGAGAGATCACAGAGCTTTGAGAAGTAATTTGAATTGAAACATAAATAAGGAAAACATATGATGGTATTAATCCTGCTGAGGAGTTATTGCTTGAAGGTCCATAGAATGGAATGGGTTAGTCACAGAAGAGACAGGTGCCATAATAAGTCATAAACTAATATAACTTCTTAAGCAATGTAGACAAAGTTAACCCCACCTCCCTCCAAGATTTAGAGTAGAGGAAAGAGTGATGCCTGCATATATGTGATTGGGATAACAGAGAAATTAAAATAGACAAGTTATTCAAGTTTCAATTTGTGCAATCACCAACAAAAGTCTGATTCCCACAGGGATACCAAGTTAAACTTTCTGAAGCTAATAGAGCTAATCAAGGTCCTGGCTATTGATAAGATTTATGCTAAAGAAATATCTATGAGGGAATTTCTCATTATTTTTTGACACAGAGGAACATAAGACTTAATTTGTTTCTCTTTTATGTAATAAAGGGGACCTTATAATACTTATCTGCAGGTAGAACAGATTCAATAACATGCTATATAAGTATAGAAAGCCTTAAAAAATAAAAGATATCTGTATTCACTAATATGGAAATAAAATTTAAATGCCTCCTTAGTTGAGGATTAAACTATTCCCTCTGGTCCTCTTTTAGCACTTGGGCATATCAATTTTTTGCATTGTACAGAAACAGGTTGAAAATTTCACCTAGCATATGGTCTTATAGAATAACACTAAGGCAAAGCTTTTATGTGTGTGTATGTAAGTATTTATGTATATTTATATATATATATATATATATATATATATATTACAACAAAGCTTATGTGTATATAAGGCATTTATATTGGTATCAATCACAGTTCTATTAAAGTAGTATTTCTGAAACTCTGGGCAAGCTAATTAATCTCTCGAAGCTCCAAGTGACTTTTTTCAGGCTCTACATTTAAGAACAGGTGCTGACCTGTAATGGGAGAGAAATTCTGTATTGGGAGCTCCTTACTCCAGTGAAATCACAGATCTAATTCCTCCTCTCTTTTAAGGAAAAAAAGAGGGAACTTTTTGGTGTCATTGTTTTAGTCTGGACTTAAAATTTAATTGGAGTGAGAACATTTAGATTTAAGAACTCCCTCCACCAAGCTGGTTAATGACTCAGTTGTAACTTGTAGTCTTTGACTTGCCTGGGACATGGATGGAGAGAGGTTGGGCAAGATTCAACCTGAGCAATTTCCAGAAAAAGATAAGTAACTTGTCCATGGTCCCATAAGCAAGAATATCTCTGAGGTAGCTATTGAACCCAGGTCTTCCTGACTCAAAAACCAGTTTTTTACTGTCTATACCATGTTGCCTGTCACTAGACATATAATAGATACTTAAAAAAGCTTAAATTTAAGGGAATTGAATCTGCTTTTGTAACTGTTGACATTGAAGGGTTTTAAGGAAATTAGGATCAGGTAACAAAACAAAACAAAACACAACTAGGTGGCACAGTCAATAGAGTGCCAAGTCTGGGAGTTAGGAAGATTCAGCTTTTGGTGTCTTCCCAGACACTTCCTAGCCGTGTGATCCTGTTTGCCTCATCTTTAAAACAAGTTGAAGAAGGAAATGGCAAACACTATCTTAGCAAAGAAAACCCCAGTAGCATCAAACATGACAGAACAACAATAGCAACTTGGGCATGTCCCTAATCCTTGGATATAAGCCTACATACTTTGAATCCTATAATGATGATGATGATGATGATGATGATGATGATATTTGTCAAAGATATTTGTCAAAGAAGACCATAACATAAGATACATGATGGTGTGACAAGCACATGAATTGGATTTGAGTGAGGAGGTGCTACACTAAGTCAACAGTTTCACTTTCTCCTCCAGAGCCATCTGGGTCTAGCGGTCAAATATGAATCAGGACAACTGGAGATGGCCCTGGATATGAGGCAATCAGGGTTAAGTGACTTGCCCAAGACCACACAGCTAGTCAAGTGTCTTGAGTCCAGAGTCAAACTCCCATTCTTCTGACTCTAAGGCAGTGCTCTATCCACTGTGCCACCTAGCTGCCCGTGAATAGAATAGTTCCTTACTCTATGATATTATTCTTACTCAGATCTGACTCATCCCTTGAGGCAATACTTTTTGGGCAATTCTATGATAGACAGTCACCTTTTTTTTTTTTGGCCCAGTCCACACTAGGTCCTCCTTAGCCTGGACCATAATATCTTTACTTCATGAAGTGCCTTGTAAACCTTAAAGCACAATTATCATTATAATTTTCTTTTTTCATTTCTATCATTATTTCAATCACTTGCTCTGTAGTTCAGACCTTGAACTCCCAAGAAATACCATCCCAAAATTCTTACTTTTGGCTAAATTAATCTACACCTTAAGATCAGAAAATATTAAACACCTTCACTCTTTGGGAAGGGATGTTTCCCAACAGCTGTAAACATCCTAACAGCTGATAACAACTTTAACAAAGGAGCTATTAGGCATAGGATATGAATGTTGTTATCTTCTATTGAGTAGAGTAAGACTGTTTTTGCAGAGTACTACCTATTCAAAGACCTTTTTTGGAGTTTTGCATGGTAATGGGGTTAAGTGATTTGTCCAAGGTCACATGCTAAGTAATTATTGAGTGGCTAAGGCTTAATTTGAACTCAGGTCCTCTTGACTCCAGATGATGGGCTGGTGCTCTCTCCACCGCGCCACCTAGCTACCCCTATTTAATGACTTATAACATCATTTGTCATTCCAAACAATTTGGGAATAACTAAACTAATACAATTAATGCAGTGGAATTAATAGTGGATTAAGATACAAAATAATTAAGAATATAAATAAATATGGAAAAACCTTTATGAAATAATGAAAATAAGAAAAAGAACCAGAATGGTTGTGGACAGTTGTGTATTGCAATTTACTCTTGAAAGAGTGAGAAGGGAGCAGCTAGGTGGCACAGTGGATAAAGCACTGGCCCTGGATTCAGGAGTACCTGGGTTCAAATCTGGTCTCAGACACTTAATAATTACCTAGCTGTGTGGCCTTGGGCAAGTTACTTAACCCCATTCGCCTTGCAAAAACCTAAAAAAAAGAGTGAGAAGAAATGTGGAAGTGCTTTTGCAAGGTCTAGTCAAGATAGAGTCAACACTGGGATATGATCAATGGCAGGGGGCATTTCAGAGGGTCATTCCGGGTTGAAAATACTTGATGGAGTCATAGCACCAGAGCTATATGATCCAGGCAGATGGTGATGGAAAGGTTAATCTCCAATGGAAAACCAACTTTTTCTGGTAAGTTATTATTTGTCCTCTCCCTGTGTGAAGGGAAAACTAGAGTTGATAAGAACTTGAGAAAAAAGTTCCAATTTCTTTAGTGGTGGGGGGGGATCTTCATCTATAAAATCTCCAGACTCTTTGGGTTCTACATTTACATTGAGGGTTTGCTTTGTTATACACTTATATTCATATAATCTGACCCATTAGAAAGTAAGCTCCTTGAGGGTAAGAACCATTTCATTTTTGGTTGATTGTTTTTGTTTTTGTTTTTTTTTTATCCCCACTTCTTAGCATTTTGCCAGACACATTACATTACTTAATAAATATTTGCTTGTTTGATTCCTACATCCAAATCTCTATTCACTTTTTCATGGCACCATTCTAATGACCACCATTATAAGAGGAAAATAAATGAGAATAAATGGACAAAGGAAGTCCTGAGGGATTTCCTGAAGGAGACTTGTAAAGAGTAACTTAAAAAAGAGGACATGTTACATGCTGAAATTAATTTAAAAGAAAATAGTTGCCAAACAAGTTGTTGTTTTAATGTTTATTTTATAATGAATCATTTAAATTTAATGATAAAAATTCAATATTTTTTCATTGTTCTCATTTAACTTTCCCATTTTGGGAGAATGAGTCCCAGGCTTTATTTGTGCCACACCCAGAGGAGGTAAAATTATCATAATAGCAAGCAGCAATACATGAGTTTATCTTAAGATCAAAAAAGCCTCAACAACTGGGCAAAGGCATTTCATTTTTGACATGTCCTTTGATCCAAGATATAGTTGATTTTTAAAAAAAAAAAAAGAGTTATTTAGTACTATTCTGGTCAAATCTTACAAAAAACTTTTGATCTAGATCTGTATAGGAGAGACTGAGTCTCCAGAGTTCTATCCATATCTCAATTACTGGCCAACTTAACAGATCATGAAACAGATATAATCAAGAAAATGATGCATCACTGGCACTTGGGGTAGAATTTTGCATATCATTGATCATTTATGGTCTCTAATAGTATGGTGTCTACTGATGGCCAACTGGGGTCCATTTCTTTTGCCCTCTTGCCACCATCACCACCACCCCAGTCAGTACATGCACTTACCTCCCTTGTCTTGCATTGGTGGGCTTTTTTCATTGATAAGGAAAAACACCCATTTCAACTAACTATCAAGAACAGCCAATTTATTTTGTTTATAATTTAAGATTTTATTTTTTCCTTAATTACATATAAAAACAATTTTGACATTTTAAAAAATTAGTTCCAAAGCACAGATCAAAAAAAAAGAAAGAAAAGTTGCTTCAAATTGCATTCAGATTTATCAGTTCTTTCTCTGGAGATGGATAGAAGTTTTCATCTTAAAGTTCTTTAGAAGTGACTAGGATTGCTGAGCATAGCTAAGTCTAACAGTTGATCAACATACAATATTGCTGGTACTGAATATAATGTTCTTCTTGTTCTGCTCATTTCACTTTGCATCAGTTCATATAAGTCTTTCCAGGTTTTTCTGAAAGTATCTTGATTGCTCTCAGATCTTGCTTGTCATCTCTTACAGCACAATAGTATTCCATCACATTCATATATGACAACTTGTTCATTCTTTCCCCCATTGATGGACATACCATTAATTTCCAATTCTTTGCCACCACTATAAGAGCTGTTACATATTTTTATAAATATAAGTCTTTTTTCTTTTTTTTCAGGATATAGACTCAGCAATGGTATTGCTTGTCAAGGGGAATGCAAAATTGTATAACCTTTTGAGCTTCATTCCAAATTGCTCCACAAAATGGTATACTACTTCACCAATGGTGAATTATTTTCCCCATATTCTCATATCCCTTTCTACATTTGTCATTTTCCCTTTTTTTAATTATATTAACCAATCTGATAGGTGTGGGGGTGGTATCTCAGAGCTGTTTTAATTTGCATATCTAATAAATTTAGAGCATTTTTTCATGTTTATACATAGCTTTGATTCCTTTGTCTGAAAACTGCTTGTTCATATACTTTGACCATTTAACAATTGAGAAAAAGTTCTTATTACTATAAATTTGACTCAGTTCTCTATATATTTGAGAAATGAGGTCTTAATTGGAGAAAGTTGCTATAAAATTATTTTCACCTTCATAATTACTATGTATTTCTCTCCATCCTATCTTCCCCCTCTTTATCTTTCTCTCCTTTCATCCTGTCCATTCTCAAAAGCGTTTTGCTTCCGACTTTTATTTCTCCAAACCACTCTTCATTCTATAAGCTCTGTCTCCCTTCTCTTATCTTTTCTTTCCTACTTTTCTCTAGGACAACATAAATTTCTTTATCCAACCAAATCTGTATTCTATTTCCTCTTTGAATCACTTTCAATGAAAGCTCATATCCTCCCCTTCATATTCCCCATCATTTCCTTCACTGTAAAACTTCTTTGCACTTCTTTTATGTCAGATAATTTGCCTCATTTTACCTCTCCCTTTCCCCTTCTCCCAGTGCATTCTTTTTTTTAATTTTTTAGATAGTCATTCGAACATATATCATACCTATGCTTCCTGTATATATATATATATATGTATATATATATATATATATATGTACTCCTTTAACTGCCCTAATAATGAAGTTTGGGGGAGTTAAAAGTATTCTCTCATGGAGGAATGTAAACAGTTTAACTTTATTGAATCCTTTTTGATTTGTCTTCCCTCTTTATCTTTTTATGCTTCTCTTCAGTCTTGCATTTAAAAGTCAAATTTTCTAATCAGTGATAGTCTTTTATTAGGAATGTTTGAAAGTTCTCTATTTCATTGAATATTCATTTTCCCCCCTGAAAAATTATACTATATTTTGCTGGGCAGGTGTATTTGTTTCTAATCCTAGCTTCTTTGCTCTCCAAACTATGACATCCCAAGCCCTCCAATTCATTATTGCAAAAACTGCTAAATATTTTGTCATCCTGATTATGTTAATTATGGCTCCATAATATTTGGCTTTTTTTCTTTTTGACCGATTACAATATTTTCTCCTTGCCCTATAAGATTTAGAATTTGATTATAATATTCCTGGGAGTTTTCATTCTGGGATTTCAGGACATGATCAGTATGTTCTTTCAATTTCTGTTCCTATAATCTCTCTCATTCTGTGAGATATTTCACAGTTTCTTATATTTTGTTATTCTTTTGAATTTGTTTTGTTGTTTCTTGGTGTCTCATAAATGTAAGAGACTGTTGAGGGTCACAGGAAGGTTACTGCACGAGTAGGAATGACTTAAAGATCCTCTTGCCCACATACACCATGGCCTACTCACCTGGGTAGGCTCTCTGGACCTTTTCATCTGTTCCTTATATTTTGACACTTCCTGGAACATTGTGTGAAAACACAACACTTGTAATAGCAACATTGTGTGAGAGTACTAGCCTGAGGAAGTAAACTTTTATCACCTGCTGTCCACAAGCAAAGAGGCATTATTTGATTGGCTATTTGGAGAATATCAAGTGAATTGGGAGTAAACCAGGGATTAAAAGGGATATTTAAACTCTTGCCTTGGGTTAAGTAAATGGAGAATTTGCCATCTTTGTCTCCCACCTTTTCATGTTCCCCTGAGAACTTGACTACAGCTGGACTGAGTCAAGTAATAGGTTATGAGTAAAGTATAAATTAGACAGCCAGTACACAACACATAAAGTCATTAGCTCCCCTATTCTAATTTTTAAGGAATTCTCTATTTCAGTGAATTTTTGTATCTTGTTCTCCATTTTGGCCAATTCTGCTTTTCAAGGCATTATTCTCTTCATTGGATTTTTGTGCCACCTTACCAAGCTATTGATTCTTTTTTTTCAAGATTTTCTTGTACCATTCTCATTTATCCTCTCAATTTTTCCTATGCATCCTTTACTTGATTTTTTTTAAAAAAATTTTTAAACTTTTCCATGGCCTGAGACCAATTTGCATTTGTCTTTGAAGTTTTGGATATAGGGGTTTTGAGTTTATTGTCTTGATCTTCCATGTCACCATGTTATCGTCAGGATCTATGGTGGATAGTCAGTATATTTTTCTGTTCTTTGCTTATTTTTTCCAGTCTATTTGTTGACTCTTATCTCTATGCTAAAGAGAGAGACTCTGCTTCCTGAGTAGAAGAGGCACTGTCTGAAGCTTCAAGTTTTTTCATTCTGGGGACCTGTAAGTATTTGGTTCTAGGAAGAGATGTGTTTAGTACTCTCCTGAACTATGCTCTGATCTGTGTGTGACTTCAAGCACACCTTTCCACCCTGGAATTATGACAAGGGTCCTAATTCTCCCATAGTTGCAAGCTCTGATGTGCTAATGTTGCTAATGTTCCTCTTTACCCTGATACTGTGACCCAGATCCAGGTGTGAGCAATGCCACGAATCCTGCCCCCAGTGCCAGCAATCAAACTCCTGTAATTTTTTCTGACCAGTTTTCTGTCCCCTTACCATTCTTGGGGTGGAGAGACATGAAAACTACTACTGCTGCCACTGATTCAGTTACACCCAAGCTCTGCTCCTGGTTTGCTGGGGTGTAGCCTACCCTGTGCTCCATGCTCACTTTGGTGCAACAGACCTTTCTTGCTGTTGTCTATAAATTGTTTTAGACTGAAAAATTGTTTCACCCTATTCTTTTGATAATTCTATGACTCTGAAATTTCTTCTGAGCCATTATTAAAGTTGTTTGTAGGGGTTTGGTGAAGATCTCAGGCAATGGCGTTAAGTGACTAGCCCAAGGTCACACAGCTAGTCATCTGAGGCCAGATTTGATCTCAGGTCCTCCTCCGTCTACCTGCCCCTGGAAACTCAGCTCTTGTGTCAACCCGGACACTCTTGAGCAGGAAGGTGGAGAAGAGCAAAAGGTAGAAGGCTGAAGAGCAAAAGGCGCATAGCAATGGTTTTCCCTTATGTTACTTAGCATAAAAATAGAATTATCCCTTGTTTGACCACAGATGCCAATTATTATGTAGTGCTGATTTAGCAATGAAATTGCATCTTAAGTCTGACCTACCCTGGCACATTCATGTGGAATGGTTCACGGATCTTCTTTTATGTTGGTCCTGGAGAAGAGACACCTGTTCTCTTTTAGCCCCTCACAGAAGGATTTCCCATCCTCATCCCAACAGGTGGCCTTTAATATTAGTCATTATATCAATGAAGGTGTTGATGCCCTTTGCAAGGATGGTCAGGCCTTGCTTGGTTTCAAGATCTATTCATAATATTTATCACCTTAATTGGTTCAGGAAGTGGATGTGGGGGTACCCTGTTCCAGAGGAAGCAGGAGCTGTCATAAGGTCCATAAAAAGAACAATAAAAGTGGCAAAGGGTACATACCCTTGAGGAACAGTATCACTTCTGCAAACAGAGGTTCCTCCCAAGGGCGAAAAGAGGAAGGACATAACAAAAATAATACAGACCTCATTCTTAATTTAGGTTGACCATGAGATTGTGTATTGACCAATAGTCAGGGAATAGTTTTTGTTATTGCTGGCAGAAAAACTTAATAAAGATTGGAATGTGGGCTAGGAGAAGGGAAGGAAATGGACTTGCCTTTATACTTTTGTTCTTGCTCAAATTCATCTGTTTGTCAGTCAAAGGGGATCTTGAAAATAATATGGGGTCTTATACCCACAGTTTCCACATAATTATGTGGTATTCTATTCTTTTCTCTTTTTCTCATTTCTTGTTTTCTTTTCTTGGCAAAGTTTTTGAAATGGTTAGGGGTTGGTCCCTCACTTCAAAAACTAATCTCTGTTGGGATTAAACAGGAATTACAAGGAATTTTCAAATTCTAATTCATAGAGTTGTCTGATACCATGAACTTTGAATCACACTAAGGCAGTCAAAATTATTATTGCTTTTAGTTAATTGGGGGTAACTTATAGGCTGCTATCTTGATCTTTTGGGGAAAGACTTTCTATTCACTGTACTTCAGTAAATAAAGACCAAGAATGTGGAGATCCCAGAAGATAAAGAGGGAAGCTTAAACAAATGGAAAACAATAGAGACAAGGTACCCATAGGGGAGCAAAAGGTCAGTTCACAGCAGGGGACATTGGCAACCTTATAATGTTGGAAGAGTTAGTTTGTACTGACCATTCATGTATGCCTTAACTATATCAGTTTCTGTCATATATCCTTTGCTATGCCCTCTGTTATTCTTTTCTTGGGTATTCCTGGGCATTTCTGTTCATCCTCTTATCACTGTTGATTATGGAAGAGTGTAGTCATGGGAGCATGACTTTTCTTGTGACTGTGTTTGTCAAGACAATGAAATATTTTTTGCTTTGAACTAACACTTCTCTCACTGACTAGTAAAAGTACAAATATCAGTCAGAGTTTAATGCAAGTTATAGTTTTGAGTAAGTACTGACTCTCTCTTTCTCCCCCCTTTGCCCCAACTCTAAACCAAGTTCCTAAAACCTGGAATAGATTTTCTAGGGGTACACAGTAATAAAATATTCTACTCCAGGTCATAACATTAATATAAACTTTAAGAAATGCATTTCTCCTCCAAGTCCACATTCTAACATTTATTATTTTGGTCCAACAAGTTGGTCTAAATATAAACTATTTCTGAATATAAACTATAAAGAATTTCCAATGAGGAATTTTCTCTACACATGTGGATGAACAACTGCTGGGCAATGTAATCTTAGAGTGCTGTCAGGGGCATTGAAAGATTAAATAACTTGTCAATGATATATCTATCTATTATCTATCAGAAGCATGAGTTGACCCCAGATCAAGTATGATAATCTCATTTGTGTAAATAGTGTGAGAGAGAGAGTGAAAGGGAGACAGAGAGAGAGAGAGAAAGAGAGAGAGAGAGAGAGAGAGAGAGAGAGAGAGAGAGAGAGAGAGGGGAGGGAGGGAGGGAGGGAGGGAAGAAGGGAGGGGTTCAATGTATCTGGATTATTGTAGTATGTGAAAAGTAGTAAAGTGAAGAAAAGAAGGAATCACATTTTTGAAGGTCTTTAAAAGCCAAAAATTCCAATTGATAAATAGTCAAAGGACATAATGAGTAGTTTTTGAAGGAAGAAATCAAATCACTGGTCAAATGAAAAAATGCTTCAAATCATAAGTATTGTGATGGAATGCTATCATATTGTACGAAAAAGTTTTTAGAAAAACCTGAACTGATACAAAATGAATTGAGCATAACCAGGAGAATGGTGTAATAGTAATATTGTAAGAGTAAAAAGACTGTGAAAGACTTAGTAGCCATGTCTTCAATCACAATTCCAAAGACATCATGATGTGAAATGCTATCCACCTCTAGATAGAGAACTGATGGACTTAGATTGCAGAAGAAATCGTATATTTTCCTTGATTTTTCTTGTGCTGTTTTTTTGAAGCATAACTAATTCAGAAATATTTTGTATGACTTCATAATTATAATGGATATCTTATTTTTATCTTCTCAATGAGTAGGGAAAGGGACTGGAACAAGGGAGAGAATATGAATCTGAAAGATTTTTTTAAGTCAGAATATTTCATATTTGATCTTAGAAATAATAGGGAACCACTGGAATTTATTGGGTAGAGGATGATGTGTGTGTGGGTGGGGGGGTGGCATGGATGTCACATGGTCACACCTGTACTTTAAGATCATTTGGCAGTCAGTTGAAGATAGACTAGAATAGGGAGAGATTTGAGGCAGAAAGAGCAAACAAAAGCATACTGCAACAGTTCAGGTGTGAAGAGATAAGGGGCCATAATAGCAGAATAGAAAATGGGTGAATGGAGAAGAGATGTTGAAATATAAAGAGACTATATAGACATGGCTATAAATATATAAGGAGATACAGATTCAGAAAGATACTTCCAACCTAGGCTCCAGAGCCATCATCCAAAGGAAGCAACTACCAAAAAGAGGCCCATTATCCCTGCTACCATCAACACCAACAACTGACCAACTGGTAGTAACAGGCAGCTTCACTAAACAAGCAAAAGGGAGAGTCAGGAAGCAGCTTGTAATAAGTGGATCTACACAATAGCTACTATCTCAGCTACCAACTCCCCTTTGACTCAGGTAGAGATAGCCCAGAACCTTGGACCTAAAAACCCTTTGAAAATCAATGTCTCCCCAATCCATGTCAACTTTTGAAAGTAAAGACTACAATTATTCCTTCCACATTGTGGCTTTCTCCTTTGCAGTTTTGACATATATTGCAAATTGGCATAAGAAATCAAATGGGAATTTTTGGGAAGTTTTATAGAAACTCAAATGACAAACAAATACCAGCAAACAATTTAGGAAAAAAGTCTAGAAACTCAGAAATGCATAATACAGATTATTGTATTGTTTAATTTCAACATATTTTATCTTTTAATACCAATCATTCAGAATTCTTTTCTGGAAGAAAAGAGATGCAAAAAAGATTTCATCCATTTTCCCTAGCAATATGGAAGGAATAACTGTACATAATTGTGAAATAAAACAAACAAAAAACCCCAAAACACTTTCCTTCTAATGTAACTCCTGAAGTCATCAACCTGGGAAGCAATATATATAGAAAAGTAGATAGCCTTCCCAATTATCGCCAAGTACCATCTGCTGACTGTCTGTTCCCTAAAGGTATGTGGGTCCAAGAGTTCTCAGAACCCCAGCACCAACCAGATCATATCCAAGTATGCCACAGGGAAAAAATTTTTGCAAAGTTTTGGTTTGAAAATGAAACCTCTTATGTGTCATAGCCACCTTTTTAAAGTGAATTCTTCTAAAACTTTGTCTTTCTTGCTTTTCTACATATTCCTCAGTGCTTAATATAGTACTTTACAAACAATAAGCCCTCAAATAAATGCCTTTTGTAAAAAATGCAATCACATTATAGATAGATAGATCAATATAGATAAAATAGATAAATATCAGTATAAAATAACATAGAAAAATATTACCCCTATCCCAGACAAACTTTGTGATCTTGGTCTAATCCTTACCATCCCTAGGCCTCAGTTTTGCAGAAATCACAGTTGACAAGTAGCATGTCATCAGGCAACTTAGAAAAAGTCTAGAAACTCAGAAATGTATACTATAGATTATAGTATTGTGTATTCAGCATATTTTATCTTTTAATACCATTCACTTATAAAATGAAGAGGTTGGATTATATGACCTCTGAAATCCCTTCTAACTCTAAATTTAGGATCCCATGATTTGGTACTTTTTTAAGAAAGATTTTATTTATTTTAAATTTTACAATTTTCCCCCTAATCTTGCTTCCTTCCCCCCCACCCCCCACAGAAGGCAGTTTATTAGTTTTTACTATGTTTCCACAGTATGCATTGATCTAAGTTGAATGTGATGAGAGAGAAATCATATCCTTAAGGAAGAAACATAAAGTATGAGATATAGCAAAATTACATAATAAGATAACATTTTTTTAAATTAAAGGTAATAGTCTTTGGTCTTTGTTCTAATTCCACAATTCTTCCTCAAGATACAGATGGCATTATCCATCACAGATACCCCAAAATTTGGCCTGATTGTTGCCTTGTTGGTATGAGCAAGTCCATTAAGGTTGATCATCACCCCCATGTTGCTGTTGAGGTGTACAATGTTCTGGTTCTGCTCATCTCGCTCAGTATCAGTGCATGCAAATTCTTCCAGGCTTCCCTGAATCCCCATACCTTCTGGTTTATAATTTAAAAAAATCATTTTGGGGGGCAACTAGGTGGCACAGTGGATAGAGCACCAGCCCTAGAGTCAAGAGTACC
The DNA here is from genome assembly GCF_037893015.1 of Macrotis lagotis. Taxonomy (NCBI): domain Eukaryota; kingdom Metazoa; phylum Chordata; class Mammalia; order Peramelemorphia; family Peramelidae; genus Macrotis; species Macrotis lagotis. The sequence continues at coordinate 186,038,207 of NC_133661.1, read as the reverse complement.
TAAGGTTCAAATCCAGCCTCAGACACTTAATAATTACCTAACTGTGTGGCCTTGGGCAAGCCACTTAATCCCATTGCCTTGCAAAAACTAAAAAAAAAAATTCTTTTTTTGTTTGAAAAGAAATGATTATTCTGTACCTATAAAGAGTAAAAGGAAAATTAAGTGGTGCAGTTGATAGAATTCTGGGCCTGGAATCAGGAAATCCTGAGTACTAACCCAGCCTTAGACACTTATCAGTTCTACAAGACCTGAACAAGTCATTTAACTCTTTTTGCCTCAGTTTCCCTCATCTGTAAAATGAGCTGGAGAAGGAAATGGTAAGATACTACAGTATCTTTATGAAGAAAATTCCAAATGGGGTCATAAAGTGTCAGACATGATTAAACAATGAGTATTTTATAAAGCACAAATTGGTTCACTATGGATCCAAAGTTGTACATTTTGATATTTCCTTCCTATTTCAGGGACTTTTCAACAATCCATCATCTTTAAAGAAGCCATTCCAGTCCTCTCTGTATTTTACTTAAGTCTGAAGTCTCCCATTCTAAAAAGATACTCACAATTTACCAGTCTCTATTTCCTTTTCTCCAAGTGTTGTAGACTATGTGACTCCCCTCAGAGAATTCTCCTTCTGTTCCATTTTGTTCTTCAAAGGATGATTCATTTTCCCTCTTAGTAAAGAACATTCTACTTTTTCATATCTCCAGTATACCTATGACAGTATACCTATGACATTATTGAAATCCCTTTTCCTGGATATATGTGGGAAGAGAAAGAGTGACCCTAACATTTAACAGGAGATGAACAGTCTCAGAGGAATATAAAGTTTGTCCTTCATTCTCAAATAAGACCATGACATCAGGGAGGTGATGCCGTGATAAGCACATGAAATGGATTTGCGTGAGGGGTTGCTATGCTAAGTCATCAGCCTCACTTTCTCCTCCAGAACCATCTGAGTCCAGAGGCCAGATATGAATCAGAACCACTAGAGATGCCCCTGGATGCAAAGCAATCAGGGTTAAGTGACTTGCCCAAGGTCATACAGTTAGTAACTGTCTGAGGCTGGATTTGAACTCCTGTCCTCCTGATTCCAAGGCCAGTGCTCTATCTACTGTGCCATCTAGCTGCTCTGAGGGAGAATAAACATGCCTGGATGAAATGGGGAGGGGGAGTTACTGCACCATTCAAAAGAGCATCAAATAATGGGGCTTAATCCTAGCACAAAGCCCCAGATAATGAATTAAAGTCGAAAAGAATGAATAAATTAAAAAAAGCACTAACTAGTATAAAAATTATTGTGAATTTGGATATCCCCAAGAGGAGGAGTAACTATAACAACTGCAAGCCAAAGCTCAAAAGGGGAAAACAGATTTTTCCATAAGGGTGACATGACTAACTAGAAGAAATAATACAAGAGATAAAAAGAAATAAAAAAAATCTTTGAAAAAAAGAATTTCAAGAAGAATAGTTTAGAGAGAAAGGTGGAAGTCTTAAGAAAGAAATGACAGTATAAAAACAAGAATAAATCAAATAGGTCAAAGAGAAATAGAAAAAAACTTAGGACATAGCAAGAGCTATTAGAATAATTTTTTTAAATTGGAATAAAAAAAGAAAATCTAAGTTATAGGATACTAAAAGAATTGACCAGGAAAACAGATAAAAGAGATAATTTAAGAATCATTAGATTCTTTGAAACTATTTTTTTAATCCCTGACACTTTTAGATAAACATCAAATGCAATATTCTAGAAACTTGGTTGCTCAAGTACTTAAAATAGTTTCCCTTCCTTGAATACATTCTCCATCCGGCTTCCTCTTTGAAGTTTACCATTCTTATAATCTAAATAAAAAAAAAAAAGATGGTTACCATTCAAAACTCCTTTAGGAAGTGCTGGATTAGAAAAAGTCATTTGGAAGGCTTAACTTGGGGTCATTTGACTTGTTGAATTCACTTTCTGCCTAAGACCTCTTGAACAAATCAGTTACCTTTCCTGGCCCTTTGTAAGCTTAGACTATAGGGCCTCTGGGGTCTCTTCCAACTTTAGATCTTTATAATTCTGGGGTTTAAATTTACTAAGCAAGAAATATTTAAATTTGCTAAATTCACATTTTTAATTAGGGGAAAAATGTACTTTGTTGAAATTACATTGCTAGTATCTTATTTGAACCAAATGAAAATATATTAAGTATGACCTCTTATAATTCCTATATTTTATCTATTCTTCTCAAAAAGTAAGCTCATTTCAACTTGAAAATTTGGTAGGCCTTTGTTTAAAAGTAAATTTTTCTTTTGGAAATGTTGTTTGAGTTTGAACAAGAAATAATATTTTTCTTTTACTATAAATAAAAAACTCCTATGACCATGTCTATGCATGGTTCTGGTATTAATAATCAAAATTTTATAAAAACAAATATGAGAAAAGTCCCTAGAAAAACAATGAATTGTAACTTACTAATATTTGTGAAACATAGCAAACTTAAGATAGGTATTATTTCATTTTTAAGCAAATGAAGTCCAGCACAGTATTCTTCTTCATCTACCCTCAGGACTTGGGCATAATGAGTATTAAATATAATTTGTGGAATGACAGAAGGAACCAAAATCTTGTGAGTTCATCATTTGTTTTAGCAATAATATGGTACATTATGATGTCAAACTTTTGGCCCTTCTACTTTTCTCCTCCTCTAGCAACTTCTTATTTTCTTCTTTTGTGGGTACAATATAGAGTATATAATGGTGATGATGATGATGATGATGATGATGATGATGATAATGATGATTCAGAATAGGTATTTATTAAGAATTTTAATTGCATGGACTTTAGTCACATTACCTTGGTTAAACAATCACTATTCAGTGAAGATGTACTGAGGCAAAAGCATTGTTTTCTGGAACCAAGGAAAGATAAGTAGAGATGAGAATTCTAGAAGGGGGGAAAGTATAAGGAGTTGTAGGGAGGATGTTGCTAATCAGATGGAGAAAGAATAGCTGTATAGCAGGGAGGGTCAAATTAAGATTAGAAAATATGAATTTGTAGTGTCTTGACTTGCATGATTTTGCAACTTCCTCAAAAGTATTCTGTGGAAAGTGTAGGAGAGGGAAAAGACAGATGGTGGAAAATGACCCAAGGTTGAAGATTAGAAGTATGTCAAAAGTTGGAGGTCTAGGATTCAAAACTTTATTTTGTTCCAATCTTAGAATAAAAAAATAAGATAAGAATGGTTGGGAGAAAGTAAGAGAATTAAGAGAGTTAAAATAGGGACAAAGAGCAGGTTTAACAGGAGATGTGAATGTAGTAAGACAGGAACTAGTGATTAGAGAGCAGATTTCAGAGTTCAAGAATTTGAAAGTGTGAGAATGATGAAGTATAAGGAGTGGTGACTGATATAGTCAATTCTGGGAACTGAAGAATATTGTCAGGATCATTAACACCTTGGGTGAAATTACCCTGGCTTAATGAAAGGGTTGGTTTGAAGAGGAAGAAGCTCTGAGTATCAAATGATAATACTTAAAGTTGGTTGATGTAAATTGGTTGCTGAGTAATAGTCATAGAAAGGGGGTCTGCCTGGAAATGGGGGAAAAGAGCTAGAACTATTGGTTCCCTTTCCTATTGCTCTGAAGTTACAGGTTGATCTTTTTTTAAGTTTAAGAATAGTAGTCACTTACTATAGGTTCTTTTTTGGATTTCTTGATCATTATTTGGTCCAGAAGAACTATAGCCCTCCTCTGGGCTATATATATATATATATATATATATATATATATATGTATAGTATATATATATATATATATATATGTATATATAATATATTATATACATATATATATATATATATAATATATATATTATGTATATATAAATCAGGGGACAAACTTGGAGAGGGGTGATAAAGTACCTCAAACAAAAATCAGATTTCCACGAGGACAAAAAACAATAAAAGGTGCATGAGATGAAGAAATTATCGATTACAGAAAGTTTAAGAACAGAGTAGGGTTCTAGGTAGCAAAATGGAAGGTAAAGCAAAGGAGTTTGGAGAAGTAGGTCTGAGTTGGATAGGGATAAAGGATAGAAATAGTAAGTAAAAGGCAAAAGGAGTTCATACTAGTCCTCATACTTGTAATCTTCAGTTGTTGAAATCCTTCATCTCAGGACCTAATTTAGATCCTTCTCTTTCATGAAACTTTTTTTGACATTCCCTTCCCTTAATCTAATCCCACAAAATGATCTCCCCTTCAAATTTATCAGTGTATTTTTCATGTTTCTTTCTTCCTCCTGAGATTATCTCTATTTTATCATATATACATATATTTATATGTATATGAGGTGGTAGGCTTTTTTTTATTCCCCTGGCATTTCCTCAATTTCTACATTGTTACTCTGTCCACTCCCCTCCTGACTCCTCCCTACTTCCATCTGTGAGTTTCAGATCTTCAGGACCCTCATTGGTATCTCAGGACATGGGATCTGGTACATGTTCCAATCAGAGTGATGCAACACTGTGATGGCCTTTATCTGCTGTCACTTCCTAGAGTTTCCAAGGTTTCCACTCTGGGACTTTTTCAGAATAGTCCACTGCTTTTGCTGCCTACAGTCTTGTAGGGTCTCTGGCCATCTCAGAATATGATCAAAGATTCCTTTGATCTAGCACTGACTGTAGTGTTGGTCTCCTTTCCTATTGTTCTGAAGTTACAGGTTGATCTTTTTTTTTTCAGTTTAAGAATAGAAGTCATTTATTATAGCTTCTTTTTGGATTTCTTGATCATTATTTGGTCCAGAAGAAATTTTAAGATTTTGTTGGAATGAGATCTGTATTGTCTGCTATTGTTCAGGCAGTTCTCTTGTCTAGAAGAAGGAAGAATGGATTTTGACTCTTTTCCAAAGAGTATCTTAAAAAACGGCATTGTATGCTCCTCATAAAGACCTGTTTCAGTCAGAGCATAAAGTCCTAGTTGATTTAAGAAGCCATAACTTCAGTCCCTTATTTTGGTTCACTTTATTTCTCATAAAAACTAGTGTTTTAAAAGACCTAATACATGAGTTTCATGTTGACCCTTGAATTGTCAAATCCCTAAAGAAATATGTAGGGCCATTGTATATGGAGTGTCGGTAGTAATAATAACACTAATATTAGCACTTTAAGATTGGCAAAGCACTGTACATACACATACATACATACATGCATAGGTGTATATATATATATATATATATATATATATATATTTGTTGTTCTTGTTATTTAATTGTTTTTCAGTCATATTTGACATTTTATAACCCAATTTGGGATTTTCTTGGCAAAGATACTAGAGTGGTTTTCCATTTCCTTCTTCTCTGGGTCATTTTACAGATGAGGAAACTGAGGTAAACAGAGTTCAGTGACTTTCCCAGGGACATACATCTCGCAAATGTCTAAGTCCAGAATTGATTTCAGAAAGAGTCTTCTAGATTCTAGGCCAGGTTCTTGATCCACTGTGTCCCCTAGTGCCTCCCAACCCCATATATACATTTTCTCATTTGATAACACAATCTTCTAAGGTAGGAACTAATTATTATCCCCATTTTGTAGATCATGAAACTGAGACTGAAAAGAAATCAAGTATCTCAGTATCATACAGTTTGAAAGTGTCATGGGCAAGATTTCAAGTTAGGGGCAGCTAGGTGGCTCAGTAGATAGAATGCTAGAATATTCATCTTTCTGGGTTCAAATCTGGTCACTGTGATCCTGGGCAGGTCACTTAATTATTTGCCTCAGTTTCCTCATCTATAAAAAAGATTTGAAGAAAATCATGGCAAGACGATCTAGTATCTTTGCCAATAAAACCCCAAAGATGGTCACTAAGAGTCAGATGACTGAACAACTTCCTGAGTAAGTTCAGGGCTGTATCTTACTATTCCATTTTGCTATTGGTGATAGATAAAACCTGACTTTTTTCATAGGCAAAAGAAAAGAGAACCATTTACTTCCAGTAGGTCAACTACAGACTACTTTAATGTTTATTTGTTCCTCAATTGCTTTTTTTTTTGCAAAGCAATGGGGTTAAAATCACATTGCTTACTAAGTATTAAATTTCTAAGGCTGCATTTGAACTCAGATCCTCCTGACTCCAGGGCCAATGCTCTATCTACTGCACCACCTAAATGCCTTCAATTGCTTTTAAAAGTTCTATTAATTTTGCTTCTTTAAAAATTGTAACAACACTTTTAACATTTAAAAAATTTATCAGTACTTTTCATTTTTACTTCATTTACATCCATTTTTGTTATATCCCTCCATCTTCCTCTATCCAACAAGACTTCTTGTTATAAAAATTGTTTTTCAAAAGGAAAAATAAAAGCAGCCTAGCAAAGTCAACTAATATGGCAACTGTGTCTGATGTATAGTCAATATTACATATCCATAGTTCCCTGACTTTGTAATAAAGGAAGAAGGTATATTTACTCATTTTTACTCTGAGATTTATAATGTCAGCAAGTATTCCTTAAATATTAGAAATTTAACATTTTAATTTGAAAGGTATTTAAGAATTCAGAGTATATGAAAGCAATTTTTTACCAGTAAGTGCTCTATTTTCTTTTGAAGTTGAAAGAGCAAAAATCAATATTCAAATGGAACTTATTGAAATTCATTGTAACACAGTGCTAAAAATAAAACAAAGCTAGTGGTTCATATTTTTATTTTTTCTCGTCATTTTGTTGAAATGTGCATGTTTTCAGCAGGAATCTTGTTAATTTTTGCTAGTATATACATTTATGAATAATTATTTTCCCTCTTGAAATCTATTGAAACTTCACAGAGACGAAATGAGTATTTATTATCCATATAAATGAGTATTTATTATCCATACTAAAAGCTGCACTATCACAAAACCTTATACTAGATAACTTAAAAAATACTTTCTGAGAAAAGATGCCAAATTCCTAATACCGTTAAATTAATTTTGTATCTTTTATAGTGATATGTGGAACAATGATTTTTAATCTACTCAATATTAAAACACAATATTACAGTTTTCCTTTTTCCTAGGTAGTGTAATGGATAGAAATCTGGACCTAGAGTCCAGAAGTACTGGGTTCAGACATTTACTAACTGTGTGACCCTGGGCAAGTCACTTATCCCTGTTTGTCTCAGTTTTCTCATCTGTACAATGAGCTAAAGAAGAAAATGGCAAACCATCCTAATATTTTTGCCAATAACACCCCAAAAAAGAGTCACAAAAAGACATGAAAGAAAAATTATTGAATATTAATTTCTACTTGATTTATATATAACATATCTAATAAAAATTTATGCTTACAAATAATGAAAACAAATTGCCAAATTCAAAATATATCTCCTTTATATATTAGTTATGTCCATTTCCTTTCTGATTTTAATATACTGAGGTAACAACACTTTCAGTGCTGGGGTGGGGTTTCCTTTTCTCCCAGTGCTGAATATTTTGTGCCAAATTTGGGTCAAAATATGAATTTCATAAGGGATCAATTATAGTTGCAGTTCATGTGAGTTTCTATAAATTAACCTAAAATAACTAAATAACAAATTAAACTTGAAGAAAACTTATTTTTTAACATAAGATGCTTCCACAACAAAAGAGTTAATGGAAAAAGGAATATATAAACATATATGGCTTTCTAAGTCAAAATGTGGCTCACAGGAGTCATTATGTATGGTTTAGTAGCTCCTAATTCTATTAGAATTGGATACCACCACACTACACACTATCTTTACATTGTTAGGATGACATTTGTCTATAGTAATTTTTAAAGATTTATCATTAATGGGATGATGTTCTATTGAAAAACTAAGATTCAGAAATAAATATTGGAGAAGAGATAATATTAAACTCTAACATTCAGTGAGAACTTAAGACTGATCAGACTAATGACTTGTGCCAAAATAGAACTAGAATATTGAAGCTTGAAATCATTTATTTCTTAAGCCATACGTAGTTAGGGAAATGGTTAAACAATCCTCCAACAGAAGCCAACAGAACTGAGAAGTCCACAGAAAAGAAGCAGAGTTGAAGCAAAAGTTAATAATAGTTGTTTTGATGTGAGTCAAGCCGAAACTAGACAAGGAGAAACAGACCTTGTTGTTGATGCCAGATGCTGATCTATGATAATCTGCTTTAAAAAAGCAAAAACCTCTATTGTTTGAATTGCTGAGTAGGGAAAAGATACCTTTGCTCTCCTTTGCCATCTACCGTTTTGAGAGGGTAAGACGTTTTAAAGCAAGAGAAGATTACTTGGAAGCTCTCAGGCTTAAGGAAATTGCTTTTCACTGAACAATATCACACTCCTTTAACAAACCAGCTAAGGTTTCAGCAACTAGAACTAATGCTGCTATCACCAGCTCTATTGGTTGTCCCACCCCACTTCCTTCATTATGCAGTTCTTATAATCTAAGAGTTCTATCTCTGTTGGTTGAATTAGTTGAATTAGATTAGTTCATTTTCAGTGTGTCACTATATTAGCAATATATCTTCGAAAGGAGAACCAACAATGACTAAGCAATGGAGCAGAACGTGTTTTCCTCTCCTTCTTGGGCTACCACTGAGTGATCCAAAACCAAACTCCAGAGGACTCCTCATGTTTCATCAGAAGGGGTCATGCCACTGTACCTTATCCAGTCATTCTTCAAGCATTTCAGCCTCTGGATTTGAAACATTCTCTCCTCAACTCAACTACATGCCAATTACTATTTCAAATTTTAGTAGTGGGACTGACACCAGGCTCAAGTTATTTCAGGTTTGATATTGAAATGAAATGAGAAATTTGTCAGCATTTAACAGTTTACAAAATAAGATTTACTTAGCTATAGCAGAGCATCAAAATGCAATAAGGAGGCAGTGGAACTTAGTTCCTATAGATTCATCTCTCCTGTTTTCATATGATAATGAGTCTTATCATCAGGGCATGGTGAAGGGATCCATGTGATCTTTGGACATCTACCAAATCAGTGACACCCTACTCCATTTGAGTGAGACATATTATGTCCCTAGAATAAGACCAGTAAGTGAAATCAGGCCAGCTATATCAAAGGAAACACAGTCTTTTGAGTCTTTCCACATCCCTAATGCCAATTAAAAACTGGTTTTGTCACCTTTTCCTAGCACATACTGAGGAGGATGAAGGTGAAGGAGGAAGGAATGGAACACTGCTAAATATTGTTCCTACTATTGAGATTATGAAAGTGTATTGGGCACTCAATCCTCTTACCTACATTAGGTTTACTTGATGTAATCTGCTTCATCTGAGCTCTCTATACTTCTTCTTGGGATATGAATAATCTTTATCCTTATCTTTTACTTATATGTAGACAACTAAGGAGAAAAAAATCACAACAAGGGGTTACCTTAATCTCTTTGCTTCCCCTGATACACTAGCTTAAGCTAGTATACTAGAACCTACCTGCAATGAGTAAAAGGTAAGAAACCATCACCAGATGATATCTACCTCCTTGTTTTCTCTGTTGCTTGGAATAATACTTAATTATTCACAAGGTTTGCTAGAAATGGAAATCCAAAAGCCATTCCTTCTAGTGAGATAAAGGTTCACCAGGCCTATTATTGTTGCCCAGTACTGTTGTCTTAATTACTTAAATAACATAAGAATCTCTATGCCTTATCATCAATCTTGCCAACATCAATCTTGCCACTGGACTTTTAGGCCTTCTAGGCTTTTCTTTCTGACCTGCAACTAAATGTTATTGTATGTGTTGTCTCCTACAATTAGCGTGTGAACTCCTTGAGATAAGAACTGTCCACCTCTTTCCATTTATAATTTACAAAGTCTTTGGCACATAGTAGGTACTTAATGTTTGTCTCCGTTCATTCTGGGGTAGTTTTTTTTTCCTCCTCTTCATTGATGAAACTCTGGGATGGACATTTATCATATTGTCAGTTTCATAATCAAAATGCCAATGTAGCAAAGAGTGTGAATTTTCCTTGAGGACTCGTTAAGGAGCTCTGGCCTGGGTGTAATTACAGCACAGGGATAATGTTGATTGTAGTATTCCTAATGGACCTTAAGCCTCTAATTCAACAAGTTCTGTGGCACATGCAGCTTCAAACATTTACACCCCAAGTACTACAAACAATGAAAGGAGATAGCAAAATTCAGAATCACAGTTTCTTGAAGTTGATTCACATGTATTTACATTGGGTCTTATGGATCACTAACCTAAATAAAAAGAGTTCATCTATTCTCTCAATGACAATAAGAAAGAAAATGAGAACAATAATAATCTGACATTTATATAAGAATTTAGCATTGTTTGTAATGTGTCTTATATACATTATCTCAGCTGAACCTCTCAATAATATAATCACTACTGGTATCTCTTTTGGAGATGAAGCAACTAAAGTTCAGAGAAGTTAAGCAAGCATGATTTAAACATAAAGAATGACATAAGCAAATTAGGGGAGTATGAGGGAAATTACTCATTAGACCTATGGATAGAGAAAGAGTTCATGACCAAACCAGAGGGGGGGATCATGGAAGGTGAAATGGATTATTATGATTGCATTAAATTAAAAAGTTTTTCACAAACAAAATTAATGTAGCAGAAATTATTTTTTTAAAAAGCAGAAAACTGGGAGGGGGGAATTACAGCCAGTTTCTTTGATAAAGGTCTCATTTTCAACTAAATAAGGAAATAATTCAAATTCATAAAAATAAGAGCCATGACTCAACTTATAAATAATTAAATAATACAAACAGGCAGTTTTCAGAGGAAGAAATCAAAGTTATCAACATATATATATATATATATATGTATATACTCTAAATCACTAATAATAGGAAAAAATGAAACAAACTCTAAAGTACCACCTTACACTTGTTAGATTAGTCAAAATGACAGCAAAATTGTCAAATACTCTAGGAAATATAGAATTGGTGCATTATTGGAAAAGTTCTACCTGGTCTGGAGAACCATTTACACATATGCCCAAAAAGGTATGAAACTCTTAATTCCTTTTGAATCAATATTATTACAACTAGATCTAAATTCCAAGAAGATAATAAAGAAAAAGAAACCATATGTACAAAATATTTGTAGCAATTCTTTTTGTGATGTCAAAGAATTGGAAAATGACATCAATGCCTATCAACTGGGTCATGGTTATACAAGTTTTATGATATATGATTACTGATAGAATACTATTATGGTATAAGAAATGATAAAGAAGATGATTTCAGAAAAACCCAGGAATACATATTAACTGAAGCAAAAAACTGAACAGAACTAGGAGAACAAAATATCCAGTAATGGTAAGATTGTTATCAACACAATGATCTAAGACAATTCCAAAGAACTCATGACCCCCCAAAAATGCTATCCACTTTCAGATAGAGAAGTGATGACTGTGAGTGCATACTGAAGCAAATTTTTTCACTTTTTTCTTACTTTTTCCCTCAACATGGCTAATGTGAAAATGTTTGCAAGACTTCATATATAAAATATAAAAATCCTGTTTCCTCAGTGGGTGAGGAGGGGGTGGAGGGAGAGGAAATTTGGAACTGAAAATTAAAATTTTAAATTTATAAAATAGTTGAGCATCACAGAAGTCAAGATAACAGCTATATAGGAGGAGAATTTGATCTCAGCTCTGTGAGCAATAATTTGCAGATTGTCCCTGCATTAACTAGAATCACCTCCTATTGGGCTAATACAAGGTCAATGACATTTTTCAAGGCCTCAGAATCAATATGGTCAGGACTTTAAGTGGTCAGGAAATATTGGTTTAACCAAGTAGGTGGTCAGGAAGGCAGTAAATAAAAGGGAGGTAAAGATGAACTTCACTTCATGCCACTTTACCATTTCCCTGAAGATCCCAGGCAGGACAGATCACCATATAAGCTTAGCATTCTATTCTTTCTTCCCTCCCACCAGGTCCATCTCTTCCAACCATTGAGGGTTATTTGGAATTAGTACTCAATTAGCAGTATCAATTCTTATGAGTCCAATACAAGGAACTCCTGGTAGTTTAAGTTTGTGGATTAAATAACCAAGGTTCCTCTAGGGTGGAAGTGAAAGAATGTCTGTATATATGTTGATGTTCTGTTAGATAATCTCCTTGAAGGGTCATGTCACTTCTACCCAAACTTATGATGGATAGACTGGTTAACTATTTGATGCAACCTGTTTATATATTTCATTTTCCCAAGACCCAACCAATAGCAGAACCACTTTAAATACAAAGCAAATGGTGCTTTTTGCAAGAGTGTTGATGCCAAGGAGGTATAAGTTTCAACCCTGGATAGTGACTACCTCACAGCTGTCCCCTGAATATATGAAACAATTTCCCTGGAATGCAACTATAATGGTCCAGTGGCTAAGGTTCCCTTTTCCCAGGTTCCCCTTCGCTCCCCTTATCCTTTAATAGTTAAGGACCAGACTTTGAAAAACAAATCATTTCATCTACTAATAATAGCAAGGTAGTTATATTATTGTCTGTCCCCACTGCCCTCCTTTGTCCATATCATTTCCTTCAATATCATCTTCTGTATTCTCTGCTAGTGATCCATTATTACTTTTTTAGCCTTTGATTAAACTTTTTCCTAAATAGTTTTGAATCATGACCCCTTTTTCATTCTCTTCTCCTAATGTTTTTGCCCTAATGTAAAAGTTGTTCCAAGGCAGATAGGTGGTTCAGTGGTGAGAGTGTTAGGCCTTGAGTCAGGTAGAACTGAGTTCAAATCTGTCTTCAGACAAAATAATTTGTGTGACCCTGGACAAAGTACTCCAGTATCCTTACTAAGAAAGCTTCATGGAGAGTGTTGGTGTACTGTGGTCCACAGGGTCACAAAGAGATCATATGACTGAACCACTGAACAATAACAGCAAAAGGATATCTAGTTTTAACTCTGCACATCAGATCTTAGAGAGTGGCATTCTCCTGTGCATGCATTTGAAAAATGGTGATTAAAATTATAGTTTCTTGTTTAAAGAATTGTGAAATCTCTATGACTATGATACAATGGAAAGAATGGAAGCAGAGGACTTTGATTCATGGTCTGATTTTCTCTACTTATGTGAGGTTGTACAAATCACTAAACCTTCCTAGGCCTCAGTTGCTTATCTGAAGAAGAGATTAGATTATGTAGCCCCTGAGTACCCTTCTAGCTGACCAGATTCAAGATTGCATTGCATGTAAAAGTCTTTGTAAACATGAAATTGTAATACAAATGTCAGTTGTTATTCTCTTTAGACATGTGTAGTAGTTCCCTAATAAAAACATTCAACATCAATTAAGAGGGTCATGACTGACATCAGGATCAGTATAACCCAGTAACTAACACAGGCCACTAAGAAGGATATAAGAAATTTCCAGGATGAAAGCCTATTGTCATGGTTTCAGGGATAATTGTACCTGAGGTGAGAATTCATCCTATTCATTTGTGTTGCCTTTAAATTTATTGGTAGCATTTAATGGGCTGCTCTAAGGTTTGGACTCTGATCCAGATACTGCCTTAGGCAATGAGCTTTTTTTTTCTGAACTTCCCTACTTACCATCAAGGGCTAGTATTCTCTAGACTAAACTGCTTGCATCTGTAGCTGAAAAGTTGTGCTATATGCAAGGACACAACTTTATTTGTAGATTAGCAATTGGTAGCAAATCCCCTGGAGAATGCAATTATGTCTGGTGTGAGAGGAAAAAGAAAGAAAGAAAAAAATTCATGGTCCTTTTCTGGTAGGAAGGAAAATTTTCCATAAATTTTCTATGGGGGTGTGCACCTAAACCCTGCAAAGTGGAATGGATAACTTTAATAGGTCACAGTTCAAAGTCATTTAGAGGAATCCCTCCCTAATGAAGGGGTTTAAGACAGTCCTAGGTTACTAGCAAGAAGAACAGAAGTCATCCCAACCTTGCTCTTTACTCCCCTGAAACTGAGAAGTATAGTTAGGCATAATAAATCAATGCATTGATGGTATTTGAAAATGTATGACCATCACCCAAAATCTGGAAGATATACTATTTTATTCTTCTTCTAATGTCACCAAGTTTACTTTTAACTCTGTTTTATTTATCTCATAAGCTTCTAACTAGGACAGATATGAGATTCTATAGTAAGACAGTATTTGGTTACTAAGGATGGATATAGAATCCTTCTTCCCTAATGTTTGTGGATGATATCCATCAGCTTCAAAGCAAGCATCCTACAGTGTTCTTTCCTTAGCCTTCTCTTCTTTCTCCATTTGACACTTTATTTATTTCCAATATTTTAATGGCTGTTTCTATTTGGCTAAAATCTATCAAAGACATTATGAAGAGCCTATGGTATACAGGATGCTATGAGGTACACCATACAAAATAATTAAGACAATTCTTGCCTTTGTGGAGTCTAAAATTTAGTAAGGAAACATATAAATGGCTATTATACAAAATGAAACAATTATTTATTAAATTAGTAGTTTTATTTTTCACTATTATTCACTAAATTCATTAAAGAAATTTATTACTCCTAGTCAACTTCATTAAAGAAATGCCTGTGTCCCACCCCCAAATGTTATATTTCAGAGGGAATGATCATTTCTAATAGGGGGATGATTAGAGACTTTAGGGAAGACATAACATTTGTAATAGTTTTTAATGGATGTATAGGAAAAGGATATTATAAGTAAAGAAAATGGGAAAAAGTACAATGATCAGAGAGTGGATGACATGTCTGTGTGGAGGGCAAGTAGTTTACTTTTACTTGGACCTAAATGTACCTTAAATCCAAACTCTACAACATATTATCTATTTAAACTATATTTTAAAATATTTTTTAAAACTATTTAAATTAGGTAATAAGATCTCAAGCAAAAGATGGGGGGGTCAAAAGATTTTAAGCAAAGGAAGAATATGATAAAATCTGTGAATAAGGAAAAATAATTTATAATTTGTTCAAAACACTTTAAACTCTAAATAAATGTAAAATTAATAAGGATTCCAGAGAAGAGATAATAAAATTTATTCCTATTAGACCAAAAAACCTAGATAGTAGCTTAAATACTAGAAATGACAAGAGGAGCTCTATGCAAAAATAACTAATAGAAAAACAAAGGGCTCAAAAATAATCTTCCGTTTACATTGAATTTATGTCATATGGTACAATGTAAAACCTCTTGTATCCGCCATTAAAATGTGAGCTCATCAAGGGCAGATGCAGTGTTTTTGCCTCAGCTGAGCATAGTTGGAGTTGGAGAAGATGTGAGAAAGTGCATTATTGGTGGAATTCTGAACTGATCCAACTATTCTGTGAAACAATTTGGAACTATTCCTGAAGGGCTATAAAATTGTGCATACCATTTGATCCAATAATATTACTACTAGATCTAAATTCCAAAAAGATCATAAAAAAGGGGAAAGTGAAACAAATATAGTTATTACATAATAAATGGTTGCAGACCTAACTAACAATGAAGTTTATTTTTTAAGAAAACAACATCAATGGTGTGAAGATTGGAGTGGAAGTAGAAAGGACAGAGACAGCAAGACTGTAGTCCAGAAAAATAGTACTGAAAGTTGGTACTAGAGTGGTGCCAGGAGGAATAGAAAGAAGAATATGAATGAAGGTATATTGACATATTCCCCAGGAGTTAACAGTTAATTAGGCATTGGTAGTGATGGAGAAGAAAGAGTCAAAGATAGTAATTTCAGTGTTTTGAACATGAGCAACCAGATTGAAAAGGTTGCCACTGACAAAAACAAGCAAATCAGAAAAAAAAAATTTGGTTTGGGAGTGGGAAGTGAGTACAATGAAACAGTTTTGAGTTATGTAAAGCTATCAATGAGACACCCAGATAAAATGTGTGGGCAAGTTTATGTAACAGAACAAACATGTTCTTATGAAGACTTTTTGAGTAGGCCACAATAGCCTGAGATCATCCATGCTAATTTGTCCCATGTGCCATACTTGGAAAGGATCCCTTAGTCCTTGAGAACTGAAGCATTGATAACACATTGAGGAAAGTTAAGTCTTTTTTTTTCAAGGTTTTTTTTTTGCACCACTAACATCTTCCCTCAATTACATGAAAGAGGTTTTTTTTAACCATTCATCTTTATAAAATTTTCAGTTCCAAATTTTTCTCCCTTCCCCTTTTCTCCCTCTCCTCAAGACAGCAAACAATCTGATATAGGTTATACATGTACAATCATGTTAAGCATTGCCACATTAATCATGTTGTGAAAGAAGAAACAAAACAAAAGGTAAAAACCATGAGAAAGAAAAACATAAAACTGAAATAAATGATAATATTATGCTTCAATCTGCATTCAAACTCCATAGTTTTTTCCTCTGGATGTGGATAACACTTTCCAACATGAGTCTTTTGGAAATGTCTTGGATCATTATGTCATGGAGAAGAGTTAAGTCTATCATAGTTGATCATCTCACAATATTGCTGTTACAGTGTACTGTGTTCTCCTGCTTCTGCCAATTTCAATCAGTATTAGTTCATGTAAGACTTTCTAGGTTTTTTCTAAAATCTATCTGCTCATCTTTTCTTATAACATAATAGCATTCCATTACATTCAAATTAACACAACTTGTTCAGCTATTCCCCCAATTGACGGACATTCCCTCAAATTTCAATTTTTTTACCACTATAAATATTTTTGTACATATGATTTCTTTTCCATTTTTATGATCTTTTTGGGATACAGACCTAATAGTAATATTATTAGATCAAAGGGTATACACAATTTTATATACTTTTGAGAACAGTTCCAAATCATTCCCCAGAATGGTTGGATCAATTCAGACCTCCACCAATAGTGCATTAATGTTCTACTTTTCCCTTATCTTATCCAACATTTATCATTTTCCTTTTCTGTCATATTAGTCAATCTGATATGTGAGGTGGTACCTCAGAGTTGTTTTTTAAATTAATGTTATTTGTTTTCCAATTACATGCAATAGCAGTTTTACCTATCATTTTTTGTAATATTTTAAATTTTATAGTTTTTCCCTCTACCCTCCCTTACCTCCCCCATCCACCCACAGAAGGCAGTCTGATAATCTTTACATTGTTTCCAAGCTATACATTGATTAAAATTGAATGTTTTGAGAGAGAAATCATCTCCTTGAGGAGAAAATAAAATTTTAGAGCTAGCAAAATTATGTAGTATATAAGACACTTTAAAAAAATTGAAGGGGTGGCTAGGTGGCACAGTGGATAGAGCACTATCCCTGGAGTCAGGAGTACCTGAGTTCAAATCCAGCCTCAGACACTTAATAATTACCTGTGTGGCCTTGGGCAAGCCACTTAACCCCATTGCCTTGCAAAAAAATTGAAGGTAATAGACTTTGGTCTTTGTTTAAATTCCACAGTTCTTTCTCTGGATACAAATGGTATTCTCCATAGCAGGTACTATAAAATTGCCTTTGATTATTGCATTGATGGAATGAGCAAGTCCATTAAGGTTGATCATCATCCTTATGTTGCTGTTATGGTGTACAAAGTTCTTCTGTTTCTGTTCATCTTTCTCAGCATCAGTTCATGCAAGTCTTTCCAAGCTTCTCTGAAATGCCATCCCTCTTGTTTTCTAATAGAAAATGACTTTGAAAGTGTTCCATAACATACATATACCACAATTTGTTCAGCCATTCCCCAGTTGATGGATATTCACTTGATTTCCAGTTTTTTGCTACCACAAATGGGGCTGCTATGAATATTTTTGTACAAGTGATGTTTTTACCTTTTTTCATGATCTGTTCAGGGTATAGATCCTGTAGTGGTATTGCTGGATCAAAGGCTTTGCACATTTTTATTGTCCTTTAGGCATAATTCCAGATTGCTCTCCAGAAAAGTTGGATAAGTTCACAGCTCTACCAATAAGGTATTAATGTCCCAGATTTCCCACATCCCTTCCAACTTGAACATTGTCCTTTCTGGTCATATTGGCCAATCTGATAGGTGTGAGTTGTTACCTCAGAGATGCTTTAGTCTGCATTTCCTCAAAGTTGTTTTGACTTGTATTTCTCTAATCAATAGTGATTTGGAACATTTTTTCAAATGACTATAGGTAGTTGCAATTTCTTCATCTGAAAACTGCCTGTTCATAACCTTTGATAATTTATCAAGGGGAAATGACTTGTGTTATGATAAATTTGAGTCAGTTCTCCATATATTTGAAAAATGAAGCCTTTATCAGAAACACTTGTAAAAATTGTTTCACAGCTTTCTGTTTTCTTTCTAAAATTATTTACATTATTACATTATTTTTTTAGTTTTTGCAAGGCAATGGGGTTAAGTGATTTGCCCAGGATCACACAGCTAGGTAATTATTGTGTCTGAGACAGGATTTGAACTCAGGTCCTCCTGGCTCCTTGGCCAATGCTCTATCCACTGTGCCACCTAGCTGTCCCAGCAAAACCTTATTTTTAATGTAATCAAAATTATCTGTTTTACAATTCATAATGTTCTTTATATCTTGTTTGGAAAGAAATCCAACCTTTCTCCATAGCTTTTACAGATAAACTATTTCTTGTTCTCCTAATTTATTTAGGGCATTACCCTTTATTTCTAAACCATGTACACATTTTGATCTTAACTTGGTATAGAGTGTGATGTGGTGGTCTATGTCCTATTATCCAGTTTTCCTAGCAGTTTCCCAAATCAGAAAATGAGTTACCAGTAGCTGGAGTCTTTGGGCTTATCAAACATTAGCTTATTATGACTGTGTCTTGTGTACCTAATCTGTTCTACCTACCCATCATGTTATCTCTTAGCTAGTACCACATATCTTTGATGAATGCCACTTTATAATATAGTTTTATAGCTGGTGCAGTTAGGCCACCTTCCTTCCTCCAGATAAATTTTGTCATTCTTTCTAGCACTATAAAATAATTTTTGGCAGTTTGAATGGTAGGGCAATGAATAAGTAAATTAATCCAAGAAGAATAATTATTTTTATTATATTAACCTGGTCTACCTATGAGCAATTGATTTTTTCCCATCTGTTTAGATTGGTTTATATTTGTATGAAAAGTTTTTTTTAATTGTGTGCATATAGTTCCTGGGTATTTGTTAGCAAGTAGATTTCCAAATATTTTATGTACATTTCTAGTACAATATTAAATACTAAACATACTTCTCTTCTTCAGCATATTTTCCCCTATATTATCTTCACTCTCTTGCTTCAGTATTTTCTTGTTTATTGTCTACTTCCCTACTGTCTGTGTCTCTCCCACATGAGGTCTAAATATTGTATAATCTGAATCAAAAGGTGTTGAAGCAAGTTCTAAACCAATATCCATTTATTAAAGGGACCAGACCCCCAATCAACCAATGAATGGGACCTACTCACAATCTGAGATGCTTCCTGTCTCTATGACCATAGTTTTAGAGTTATTTATACCCGGATGATACAGAAGATGCAAGGTAGAATACAGAGTTTCACTGATTCATAGATCTATACCTTGACTTTCCAGACTCATAGCTTAACTCTCCAAAAGAACCAGAAATGTTACATCTATATGGGCAAGGGAAGGGTCAACTCTGCTAAATCATAGAATGGATGCCTTCTCATGGTGGGCAATAGAAAATGGTCTGGAGGTATAAAAATAAGTTGGAAGACTCTCTTGGTTCTGTTCAACTCACTCAGCATCAGTTTATGCAAATCCCCCCAGGCTTCTCTGAATTCCCATCCCTCTTGGTTTCTAATAGAACAATAATGTTCCATAAGATACATATACCACAATTTGTTTAGCCATTCCCCAATTGATGGATCCAGTCTTATACTTTACTCACGTCCAAAGGTTTTTCTGTCCAGTGACAATGTCCTTACTGCTATTCCTTACAAATAATACTCTATCTCCAGAAATATTTTGGGGTTTTTTTCAGTACTTATCAGAGTGTCTGGCACACAGTAGGTACTTAATAAATGTTTTTTGAGAAGTTATTAACCTTTATATAAAAGAAATTAACTCAGAAAAGATATATATATATATATATATATATATATATATATATATATATATATATATATATATCTTATCCAGAGAAAACAAAAAGCAAGAGATCCAGAATTTCAAATGTGATTTTTTTTGACTCCAAGTCTAGGGTCCTTTCCACTACATTGCACTGGATCATCTGAAAAACTGATTTGTTTATTCCCTGTAATCTATTCCAGTAATAGTAATAACAGTTAACATTCAGATAGTACTTTAAAACTGTCAATTCACCTTGCAGACATTAACTCATTTGACCCCCATCATAGGCTTTGAGGTAGGTGCTATTGGTAAAATTATTCTCATTTTATAGCTGGAGAAACTAATCCTCAATTACTGATTTAGATGTGAAAGTTTGTTCTTACCTTCCACATCTGGGGCATCACTTATTTATCCTACATCTTTGTTGACTTCAAGTTCATCTCCAAGTAGGAACCTCTTAGACTAGGTCTTTTTCCCCAACTCTGTATCTCAAGAAATCTCATTCTGTGCAAATTTCATGTCCAGCCTTTAGTAAAAGAAGTTCTTTGGTCTTGTCTCTTAAAATGTTCAAAAGGAATATTAAAAAAAAACTTAGGTTTCTAAAGAAAAAAGTTCTCAAGGCTAAGAAGAATGAGGGATTTTACTGGTTTTACATGAAACTAAGTAGATAACTAGGGAATAATGTATGCAACTTGAAGAGAAATAGATTTCTATTTAATATAATTAGAGAAAAAATGAAATAAACTAAGATTAGAAGGCAGAAATTCTCACTCTCTAGGAGTCTTCAAGTAAAAACTGCTTAAGATGTTGTCAAAGTATATTTGGATTCAGTACAAGCTAAGATAAATATAAACTCTTCTCTTTCCATGGCAACTTTTCAAAACCATTTCCTTTCTGCTTGAATCCCCACTCATATGTTTTTCTAACTCTTCCTCTCCATTTCTCTTTCTGTCTGTCTCTTTGTTTCTCTCTCTGTTTTCTCTCTCTCTCTCTTTCTCTCTCTCTCTCTCTCTCTCTCTCTCTCTCTCTCTCTCTCTCTCTCTCTGTGTGTGTGTGTGTGTGTGTGTGTGTGTGTGTGTGTGTGAGAGAGAGAGAGAGAGGAGAGAGAGGATGATTCAGTCTTCTCTATGAGAATATTGAGGCTATTACTCAGTTCTCCTTTTTCATAAGTAGAGTCTCTATTGTTTGCAAAGAATAATCCTTCTCACTGCTCCCATCCACATTTTCATCTCATCAGGACCTTGTTCCAGTAACCATTCCCTCTCTGCTTTTTTTTCTTTAAAAAACAAACATTTTATTGTTGTCTTTGGTATTTACATCATAATCATTGAGAGGAGGGAGGTTAAAAATCAAGTCCCAGGAAAGTCTCACTTAGTCTCTAAATTAAATTAGTACTAGCAAACACTGCAGAAAATAATTAAAAGTGTACCAGATTGTATAATATTGTTCATTTGAATTTTTGACATTCATTTTCAGAGGAAGACTGTAACATCAGAAGGTGATGCTATGACATGTATGTAAACAGGATTTGAGGGAGGTGCTATGTAAAGTCATCAACCTCACTTTCTTCTCCAGAGCCATCTTGTCTCAGTAACCAGATATGAATCAGGATGACTGGAAACGGTCCTGGATGTGGGGCAATCAGGGTTAAGCGACTTGTCCAAGGTCACACAACTAGTAAGCGTCAAGTGTGTGAGGCTGCATTTGAACTCAAGACCTATAGGAACTCAAGAGCTGCAGCAATAAGACAAAAGAGAAATACCAGTAAGCTCTCATATAACCCACTATGAGATACACAGTAAAACAGCCAGAAGTTTGTAAATGTTCATCATAGATACATACCAGGGTGTCTGAAGCCTGTCTAATCTCTGATAAATGGAGCATAAAACTTGCAAGTGCTCTGTGACCTAAAACTTGCCCTGTAATTGATAAACAAGCTTTGAAGCTAACAGGATCTTGACCCTCAACTATTAGAGATACGACATGGAACAGAACCAGCTCCAGAAGGTCATTCATTGTGTAATGAGAGAGTCCAAGTATGTGTATATACATGCCTCGGGTTCTTCTAATAATTCTGAAACTAGTTCAATCTCTGACATCTGTTTGGGGCCTATTAGGATCATAGCAAGTGATGGACCCTATTCCTGGTTGGGGATTTCACAAAGAGAGACAAAAAGGGCTGAGGATGAGACAAAGCTGAGCTACAAGTAGAAGTAGCAGGAGCCAGGGACTATGCTGAAGCCTTGGGCCTCGTACCAATTACATTATCTAGAACTGCACCCAGACTTCAGAGGAGAAAAGGCTACGCAAGGCCTGCCAGCTCCATCTAAGAATGCAGAAAAGGAATGAGCCTGGTTCTAGCTCCAATTCAGAAGCTGAGAATGGAAATATGACTAAATAGAAGGCAACACCAAATATAATGAATGCTATGCATCAAACTAAAGCCATCAATAACCTCAAGAACAAATACTCTAAATCACTAACAATTATAGACTTGCAAGTTCAAACATTTCCAAGGTGCAAACGTCATACTGGTTAAGATGACAAACATGGAAAATGACAAATACTAGCAGGGATATGGAAATATGGGTTTAATAATGCACTATTTCTGTAGCTATAAACTAGTTCAATCATTCTGAAAAACAATTTAGAATAATTCCAGGAAGCTATTAACTATACACTTTGACCGAGCAATACTGCTTCTGGGTCTATACTTCAAACAGATCTAAGAGAGAAAGTCTTTGAAAGCTGAGAGGATGTCTTTTGATTGTGAACTGGCTGAGCAAGTTATAATATATAAAATGATGGAAAACTATTGTGCTCTAAAACATGATGGAGATGGTTTAAAAAACTGGGAAAATTTTAAGAACAGATGCAGTGAAAGGAACAGAGACAGGACAAAAATTTTGACAGAAACAGCAGTATTGTAAAGATAATCAACTCTGAAAGACATTAACACAAAGATGAAACATAATTTCAAAAGATTCATGAAGTAACATACTATTAACTTGTAGAAAAAGAAATGAGGGACTTGGAATGTTAATTGAAGAACACTTTCTTCAATTTCTTTTGTTTTTTTTTAAAGGAACATGGCTAATGCAGAACAAATATGCACATCTGCATGTTTTTGTAATGAGTTTAATTTGTCTTATCTTCTGAAAGTATGGGATGGGAGAGGAGAAGAGAGAATTTGGAACTGAAATGAAAACAAAATTGAATTAAATTTTTTTCAAAATAAAAAATATGCTAGCTGTCAGAGAAGAAAATGAAATTTAAGTAAATAATAAAAAAGGCAAAGAATAAACAAAATTAATGTTGTTCCAAAAAAATGATAGTCTATTTAGATGGTCTTAGAGATTCAACTAAAAGAAATCTAAGGCAATTAATAAATTTAGAAAAATAGCGGAATATGAAATAACACTATCAAAGTAATCACTCATTCTATATAATTTCCACAAACCTCAATAGGAAAAAGATAGAAAAACAGATTCCTTCTGACAAAGGACTCATTTCTAAAATATACAGAGAACTGAGTCATATTTTTTAAAACAAAAAGCCACTCCCCAATTGACAAATGGTCAAAGGATATACAAAGGGCAATTTACAGATGAGGAGATCAAAGCAATCCATAGCCATATGAAAAAATGCTCTAAATCATTAATTATTAGAGAAATGCAAATTAAAGCTTCCCTGAGGTACCACCTCACCTCTCAGATTGGCCAGTTTGACCAGGAAGGATAATGATCATTGTTGGAAGGGATGTGGGAAATCTGGGACACTATTACACTGTTGGTGGAGCTATGAACTCATCCAAACCTTCTGGAGAGCTATTTGGAACTATGCCCAAAGGGCAACAAAAATGTGCATACCCTTTGACCCAGCAATACCACTACTTGGTCTATACCCTGAAGAGATGAGGAAAAAGGGTAAAAATATTACTTGTACAAAAATATTTATAGCAGCCCTGTTTGCGGTGGCAAAGAATTGGAAATCCAGTAAATGTCCTTCAATTGGGGAATGGTTTAGCAAACTGTGGTATATGTATGTCATGGAATACTATTATTCTGTTAGAAATCAGGAGGGATGGGATTTCAGGGAAACCTGGAGGGATTTGCATGAACTGATGCTGAATGAGATGAGCAGAACCAGAAAAACACTGTACACCCTAACAGCAACATGGGAGTAATGTTCAGCCTTGAAGGACTTGCTTATTCCATCAGCACAACAATTGGGAACAATTTTTGGCTGTCTGCAAAGGAGAGTACCATCTGTATCCAGATAAGGAGCTGTGGAGTTTGAACAAAGTACAAGGACTATTCCCTTTAATTCGGAAAAAAAAAAACCCAGATGTTTTATGGTTTGATCTGGTTACCTCTGAGAATTCTGTTCTCTTTAAGGATATGATTTCTCTCTCATCACACTCAATTTGGATCGAGGTACAACATGGAAACAAAGTAAAGACTGACGGAGTGCTATCTGTGGGGTGGGGGTGGGGGGAGGGAAGCAAGATTGGGGAAAACTGTAAAACTCAAATAATATCTTTAATAAAAATTTAAAAAAAATTAAAGAGTTAAACTAGATAAAAAAAAGAAAAGCAGATTCCATTTGAAATCATTATAGAATTATTATAAAATATCCAGGAGTTTGCTTACCCAGACACATACTGGAATTCTGTGACACAATTATGAAATACTTTAAAGGAAGATTTAAATATTTAGAGAAATAATTGTTTATGATAGACTGTTAATGTGATAAAAATGATATATGCCATGTTCTTGTGACAACCAATTAATATATATATGTACATACATATATATGTATATATATATATATATATATATATATATATATATATATATATATATATGTAGTTTGTTCTCTCAAAGATCTTCCTATCTGTAGTAAGGTAGTTTTTGTGACATTATGTAACTGCTAACAATGTCTAATAAGAGAGTTACAGGAGACATTCTATCTATGTTATTTGTAGGAACAACATAAAAAAATACTTTATCCCTAGAGACAACGACCTTACATTTAATAACTGCTTTGACTCTTAGTCTAATTCTAGCACAGTGGATAGAGCACTGGGCCTGGAGTCAGGAGTACCTGAGTTCAAATTCGGGCTCAGACACTTAATAATTAACTAGCTGTGTGGCCTTGGGCAAGCCACTTAACCTCCATTGCCTTGCAAATAATAATAATAATAAAAAAAAAAACTTAGTCTAATTCTGGGGCATTTGTTTGCCTGGTGGGAAAAAGGGGTTTTCTCTGTAAGGCTTCAACTTCAAACTACAGTCCCATAAACTAAACCATAAACTAGTTTAGCTTAATTCTGAGAGTCCGGTATATTCATTGGTCTTAGAATTTTTTTCATAGTATCATAGTAGCCCCATGAAAACTGATTGGTCATCAACCTACACCAGGTCTCTGAGGAAGCATCTCTGTGTCCCCTAGGTACTTATTCCTTTTATGGAAGGGGGAAGCTAAAGCATCAAATGGGAAAATAATAAGCCTTAAGTCACTCTGGTATCATGAGTGTCATTTGCGAAGCAGTATTCAAAGTATTAACTAAATACCACTGACTCCCAAATAATGTCTACTCCCCAAGTCCCCAGCATACAAATACTGCCACCCTTTGCTTTTCATTCTCATAATTTATTCAGTGAGAAAGAAAACATTCTCTTCCTTCCCTCACAATCTATTCCTTGAAGGGAGATTGATTTGAATTGTTTGGAAATTCAACTCTGGTGCGTCAGACTGAATACTCCTAAGAGAGGAATAATCCATTAAGAAGCAAAGTAATTCATCTCCTCCTGTCTTGGTATGAATGCAACCAACCTGTATCAGATATAGAGAATGGGTGCCAGTTGCTACGATCCTGTTAAGATGGCCAATGACAAGTCTAGAGACCCAATAGATTCCAGAAGGATTGCTCTGTACTTGAAAGGGGAAGGGATGAAATGGGGTGAGGGAATGAGGACTCTCTATGGTCCTTAGAAATAGTGACTTGAAATTTAGACTTATTTTCTTGCCATTTTCAAAAGGTTTATCATCCTTTTGAGCTTGATACTAGCAACTCTACCATGAGTGAAGCTGTTGAAGACTTCTTAGGTAGGTTTAGTCATACCTTTCTTGTGCATTCTACAACAAAAGTATTTGTCATCCCAGCCTGCTAGCTTAGTATCATGTTTCTATTTATTGAATGGGCTTTTTCCTTGATGGAGTCAGCAATTGTTTCAAAAGGTAGAACCAAAAATTTTCCTAGGATGGATCGTAATCAAACATTCAATTGATCAATACACATGTACTAAGCACTTAATGTATCAGATACTACTAATAATTAGGGATATAAAAAGAGTCAAGACTTAAAAGAAACTTATAATGGGCAAGAAGCAACAGTAGGGGACTCACACTTTTCAGATCCATCCCCATCTCATAAAAAAAGTAGTTCCTGACAAAGGTAAGAAGTGAAAGGGTATGATGAGAATATAGAAAATGACTTTAATATGAGTCAAAATAGTTTGTATTTTATTTGGCATAATATTTTTATTTGGCATAATATTTTCTTCTTTTAAAAAATTTCATTCTTTTGGGTTTTTTGGAAATTTTTTATTTTAAACTTAAATACAAAATGAAAAAAGAGAAGAAATTGCCAATAAAAAAGGATTCAATAAAATGATACATTTCTATTTCAAGAAAACCTATATAATACTACCCATTGTTTTCAAAGCTGCCCAGTTTTTCTTTGCTTCCTTATTGGTTTTCTTTTGTTCTCTCTGCTGTGTACTTTTTACTTTATTACCCACTGCCTCTACCACCCTAAAGAAGGCTACAATTAAGCATGGATATATATATATATATATATATATATATATATATATATATATATATATATTCATATGTATAGATATCTACTAACTTACACATATATACATATAGACCTTCATACACATATATGTAAATTTATACTATGTTTATTTTCTCCTATCATCATTTCTCTGAAAATGTCTAGCTTTACCCTTCATAAGTTCAAGTCCTACAACTTTCTCTAAATAAACCATCTCATTATTTCCTATAACATAGCAATACTGCAACTCAAACAAATCCTATTTGAGAGATAGTCTTTGAAAGTTTTTTTCCAGTTTCATACATTCCTTCTATTCTTGCTACACAGGTTTTTTTTCCTACAAAATTTTTAATTTAAAATAATCAAAATGATCTTTTTTTTTAACAATTTAACAATGCTCTCACCTTATAAAATAGTTTAATGTCAGCTACTGCTGAATCTACTTCCTTTACATCTTTTTTTCTTGGTTTCTTTGAAGTTCCTAACATTTTGTTTCTCTGAATAAAATTTATTATATTTTTCACCTCAGTAAAATAATTCTTATCAAGTTAATTGTGATGACATTGAATAAAGAATTAGGTAAAATTGTCATTTTAAAATGCAGATTGGCCTTACTCATGAACAATAAATATTATTTCAATTGATAAGATCAGAGTTTATATAAAGAGTGTTTTATCTTTTTATTCATATTGTTTCTGTGTCTGTTTTGGCAGGTATATGCTTAGGTATTTCACACTGTCTAGGTATTTTAAATGATCTAAAACAATACCGAATAATATTCCTGACCCAGAGTTTCCTTATTTTTTCAGTTTTGATTAAATTTATTTTAACTTTAACTTGGTCTGAGGTCCTGATTGCTATCCCTGCTTTTTTTCCATAATAAATTCCACTCCAGCCCTTTATTTTACCTTTGTGTGCATCTCTCATTTTTAGAATGTTTTCTGAAAGCAACACATTGTTGAATTTTTAATCAGATATCCATTTTTGTTTCATGGGTAAATTTATCTCATTCATATTCTGAATTATCATTAATTGTGTATTTTCCTCTTTCCTAATTTTCCTCACTTTCCTCATCTTATTTACCCTAGCTCTCCTCACTTCTTTCCTTTGCTTCTACCCACTACCTATTCCTAACCTATCTTCCCCTCTAAGAATGCCTCCCTTTCTTCTTCTCCATCCCCTTGCCCTCTCATTTCTTTCTGAATTTGAAGACTTTTATACCCTTCTAGATATATTTATATATGTATAAATATATATATATATATTTATACATATATGTTGTTCCTTCTTTAATCAGTTCCCAAGGAGACTAAGGTTTTTAAAGTTTATCTTGTATTTCTCCCGGATATTATATGCTAAATTTTCCCCTAAGTTCTGGAAGTTGTTACAAAAAATCTGAAAGTCTTTCAGTTTGTTAATATCCTTTTTTTTTTCATCAGGATTATACTTAATTTTGCTTGGTAAATTACCCTTGGTTGCAACCCCAGCTCTTCTGTTCTACAAAATATAGTATTTCGAGATCTAAGGTCTTCAAAGTAGTAGGTCTTATGCTAGATCTTATGTGATCTTTCTTGTAATTCCAATATATTAAATTTTTTCCCTAGTTGTTTCCAATATTTTTTTTCTTAACCTGGGAACTTTGAAATTTGTTGGCTATGTTATTCCTGTAAGTTGTACTCCTGAGATCTCTTTTAGGTGATAATTGATGGATAATTTTTTTCCTATATCTATTTTCTTTTCTTGTTCTAGAACTTCAAAGCAATTTTTCTTAATAATTTCTTATAACATTGCATCAAGATTTTTTCCAATATTTTACAAATAGTCCTACTAGTCTTATATTATCTCTTCTTGATCTTTTCTCCAGTTCAGTTGTTTATCTGATGAGATGTTTCACTTCTCTTCTGTTTTCATTCTTTTGGTTTTGCTTTATGATTTCTTGGTGAGATGGAATGTCATTGACTTCCCCTTGTCCAATTATAGTTTTTAAGGCATTATTTTCTTTTTTTTATTTTTAATTCTCTACTTCCAGTTGGTTGACTTTCTTTTCATAATTTTCTGGATTTTCTTGGATTGCTTTTTTCTAGCTTTTCAATGATCTCTCTTATTTGGTGTTTAAAATTCTTTTTAAGTTCTTCTAAGCACTCTTTTTGTACTTAGGACCATTTGATGTTTCTCATTGAAAAAGGAGTATCTGTTTTGGTTTCATTATCTTCCTGGGAATATGAATCCAGATCTTCTCTCTCTCCTTATTTGTGATTAGATTCTTTCTTGTTTGCTTATTTTATTTATCTATTGTTTCATTTTGATCCTGACAGCCATTAATTGAAGTTAATTAAATTCATTAAAATTAATTTAATAACTCTTAAAGTTGTAGTCCCTAGGAAAAGGGAATAATGACCAAAGCCTCAGATTGTTCTTACTGTTATTTTCTTAAGTCTGTCTTGGGACACCCCCCCACCTTGGGCTCTCCTCTTCATTCCTAAGCCACAGCTAGGGGCCCCAGTCACACTATCTTTTTTTTTAGGTTTTTGCAAGGCAAATGGGGTTAAGTGGCTTGCCAAAGGCCACACAGCTAGGTAATTATTAAGTGTGTGAGACCGGATTTGAACCCAGGTACTCCTGACTACAGGGCCGGTGCTTTATCCACTGGGCCACCTAGCCACCCCCAGTCATGCTATCTTTTTTTTCATTTTTTTATTCTCATTTTTGTACAAATTTTTTTTTACATTAATAAAATATTCTTGTTTAAGAGTAAATGAAATGCCCCATTCCCCCCATAAATATAGACTTGCTTGAGCAATAAAGGGGAGAGAAAAAAATTAAAATAAAAAATAATAATAGTAATAATTGTAGGTATGGCTAGGTGGCGAAATGGAGGAAGCACCAGCCCTGGAGCCACGAGCACCTGAGCCCACATCCAGCCCCATAGACCCAACAATCACCCAGCCATGTGACATGCAAGCCACCCAATCCCCACTGCCCTGCAAAAACCAAAAAGAAGGAAAAAAAAGACCTAAAATGAAATAAAATAATAATAATAGTAGGGGTGGCTGGGTGGTGGACAGAGCGTTGGCCCTTGAGCCAGGAGCACCCAGGTCCAAATCTGGCCTCAGACAACCACTGATCACCCTGCCATGCATCTCCAGGCAGGCCATCTAGCCTCATTTGCCCTGCACCCTCCCCCAAATAATAATAATAAAAAATGTGCTTCAGTCTTTGTTCCAACACCAACAACTCTGTCATGGGTGGATCACATTATTTATGATAAATCCATCACAAAAGTTACTTCCATATTTTTCCAACATTGCCATTGCTGATCGCAACTCCCTCCTTTCTTATTTCTCCACTACTATGTACTATATTTCCTCTCTCCTTTCACTCTGACTCTAATGTAGAGTAGCTGAGTGGTGCAGCAGAAAGATGCCTGGTCCTGGGACCAAGAGGCCCTGAGCCCCCATACCACCCCTTAGGCCTAGCCTCCACCTGGCCCTATGGTCCTGGACAGGCCTTCCAATCCCAGCCCCATGCAAGAAGTACAAAAGAAAATGTGTTACATCTGACCACTCCACCCATGGTCCATCCTCTCCTCCTTTACTCACATCCCACCCCTTTCCCCTGCTCCCCCCTCCTTCTTACTCCAGATGTCTATACCCCATTGAGTATATATGCTGTTTCCTCTCCTAGCCATCTCTGATGAGAGCAAAGGTTCCCTCATTCCCCCTTGCCTCCCCCCTTCCATATCATTGCAATAGCTCATTGTAATAAAGAAAAATCTTTGTATATGAAATATCTTGGCCTATTCCCCCTCTCCTTTTTCTTTCTCCCATTACATTTCCCCTTTTATTTCCTACTGACTCCATTTTTGCACCATATTTTTATCTTCAAATTCAGCTTTCTCCTGTGTTTCAACTATAAAAGCTCCCTCTACCTGCTCTATTAACTGAGAAGGTTCATATGAGTATTATCAGTGTCATTTTTCTATGCAGGAATACATGCAGTTCATCATTATTAAGTCCCTCATATTTTCCCCTTCTCCTCCACTCTCCATGCTTCACCTGAGTCCGGTATCTGAAGATCAAACCTTCTGTACAGCTCTGGCCATTCCAACAGGAACATTTGAAATTCACCTTGTTCATTGAAAGTCCATCTTTTTCCCTGGAAGAGGACATTCAGCCTTGCTGGGTAGTTGATTCTTGCCTGCATTCTAAGCTCTTTTGCTTTCTGGTATATTATATTCCAAGCCCTATGAGCTTCCAATGTAGTTGCTGCTAAGTCCTGTGTGATCCTGACTGTAGCTCCATGATATTTGAACTGTGTCCTTCTGGCTGCTTGTAATATTTTCTCTTTGACTTGGGAGTCCTGGAACTTGGCTATAATGTTCCTAGGGGTTGGTTTTTTGGGATCTCTTTCTCAGGGGGATCAGTGGATTCTCTCCATTTCTATTTTGCCCTCTGCTTCTAGAATATCAGGGCAATTTTTCTATAGTAATTCTTTGAAAATGATGTCAAGGCTCTTTTCCTGATCATGACTTTCAGGTATTCCAATAATTTTTAAATTCTTTCCTAAGTCTGTTTTCCAGATCAGTTGTTTTTTCAATGAGATATTTCATATTTTCTTCTAATTTTTCATTTTTTGGTTTTGAAGTATTGATTCCTGATTTCTGATAAATTCATCAGTCTCCCTGAATTCTATTCTTTGTCTGAAGGATTTGTTCTCCTCAGAGAGTTTTCTTATCTCTTTTTCCATCTGGCCAATTTTGCTTTTCAAAGCATTCTTCTCCTCAATAACTTTTTGAACTGTTTTATCCATTTGACCTAAGCTGGTTTTTAGCATGCTATTTTCTTCAGCATTTTTTTGGATTTCCTTGACTAAGCTGCTGACTTCATTTTCATGTTTTTCCTGCATCTCTCTCCTTTCTTTTCCCAGTTTTTCTTCTAACTCCCTCATTTGATTTTCAAAGTCTTTTTTGAGCTCTGTCATAGCCTAAGCCCAATTTCTGTTTTTCTTGGAGTCTTTAGATGCAGGAGCTTGTGCTTCCTCATCTTCAGACTGAGTGTTTTGATCCTTCTTGGGCTCATTTGCAAAATATTTCTCAATGGTCTTCCTCTTATTTCTCTGCTTGCTCATTTTCCCAGCCTGGGCCTGGTTTTGGGGGGCTTCCTGAGCTTTTGGGACACTCCCACAAGGGTCTCAGTGTGTGAGTCTCTGTCCTCCCTCCTGGTCTGTGAATGACCATATGTGCCCCCCTCTGCCATGGGCCTGAGGTGGGGGGGCCCTGATGTTCTGGGGGGGGGGCCTAGACTGCGATCAGGATCTGAATGTGGTCAGAACCCCAGCGTCCTGTTCCAGAGGCAGAGGACAGAGCTCTGCAGTCTCTCTCTTCACTCCCCTCCCTCAGCTCAATGGGCTCATGCCCTGGGGGCTCCTGCTTACCGGCTCCTCCGGCTTATGTTCCTGGATCTGGGCTGCCAACAGACCAAGCTGCTTGCTGTGTGTCCTGATTGCTGGGCTCCACGTGCTTGCTCTGGCAGAGGTCCCCGCTGTTCCCCCACTTTGTGCCCAGTGCTCCCCAGGGTGTAGCTCCAGAGACTCCCCTGCTTCTGTGAGCTGGGGCTCCCAGCGCCCTGGGCTGCCTCCGGGAGGCTAAAGTTCTTTCACTCTGGCAGGCCACCCCTCTGGCAGGCTGCCCCTCCGACCCCAGGGAGCAGAGCCTTTCTGCTCTTTTCCAGGTTACCTTGAGTAGGAGAACTGCCTCGCTGGGTCCCTTTGTGGGTTCTGTCTCTTGAAAGTTTGGTTAGAGTCCTTAGTTTATAAGTTTTATCAGAGAGCACCTAAGACTCGATCCTTTCTTGTTGCCATCTTGGCTCCCAATCCCAGTCACACTATCTTGAAAGTGATTTTTGATCTCTGTGATCCCTTCAATGGCTGAAAATTGTTCTCTGCTCAGAACTGAAATCATGTACTCTGCTCTCCCATAAGCCAACAGGGTCCTTGCCCCTCACTACTGCATTTACCAAGTATTTGCTAGCTCCTCTCCAAAGCCAATGCCCAGAACTTATCTGATCAGCTGTGCTTGGCATCCCTTGACAGTAGAAGATCCTTCAATCTTCTTCTTAGATGTCAGAGCCCCACATGTCTGCTAAATGAAAATTTCTAATACTGAGGTTGCCTTTCAATTGCCTCCAGGGCTTATTTATTGATTCTGCAGAGTTGACCTGAGTCTTTCCACTTCACTCAAACCAATATTTGCCATGGAGGTCAGGTATTTCCTGAGGTCTCTTCTCAGGTCTTTTTTTGTGGAGGAAATTTGGAGAGCTTAGAGTCTTCCCAGAATTTTCTCCTAATTTTTTTTTTACAAAAAATTAAGATTTAATATCTGTTGAATGTCCAACTTGTGTACCAAACAAGCCATTTTTATATTTTTGACTACATTTCCTTACCTATCCTTTGTATAGGACCCATCTGATATCTCTCTCCACTTAACATCAATCTTCTTTGATCTAAGATGAATCCCACACACCTGTCTGACATCAGCATATCTCCTCATCCCAGAGCTTCCCTCATTGTGTGCCCCTCATACAGTAAGATGTCTTCTTTCTATATCATCTGTCACAAAGTGGTGTACTGTCCACTCCTGTTTGTGTTTTTTCCTCATTCTCCAATAGAAATCAATTGGAATGTCGATGTTGATCTTCAGGTCAGCCACCTTATTTCTTTCCTTCATGTTCGCGGAAGGATCAGTTCATATTTGATTCTGTTACTTTCCAATCAAAATCTTTCCTTGCTAGACCCCCAAGTGAGACAATTTGTAGGGAGAGTGGGTCATGGTCATAGCAAAGAGACAATTTGGGGAAAAAACCCTAAGAGAATAGGAAAGTTGTTTACTAAATAAGAGAGGTATGTAAAGAGGTATAGCGTAGAATTTGCAAAGAACTACAGTCACCTTCACACAAGGCCCATGTGGTTTCATATTATTTGATCTGGTTAGTGGTTCCAATCTGTTGAGATTTTTCAAGACCTTTTTTGAAAACCAAGACCTTTATCTTTCTTCAGTGACCCTTCTCCTGAAATGCAAAAGCTTGCTCCAAAAGCAAATGGATAATCACATCTGCCAATTCTTTTACTACTCAGGGTTTAGTTTATCCAAACCTAACATTTCATCATATTTTCATTTAATTTGGATTTCTAAACAATGCTAATGTTTGTTCATACTCAGTCCAAAGTTCTGTTCTTAGAGAAGAAAAAATAAGAAATAGTGAACGGATCTATATTTTTGCCAAGAAAGCCCCAAATGGAGGTCACAAAGAGTTGGACACAATTGAAATGATAACACAATTAATTCTCACCGCTATATGTATCATTATCCTCTCCACCCCAAGCAGTGATCCATCCTATCTATCTCTTATCAGATGATTTTCTTGCCTCCAACACAGCTTTCCCACTTGCTCCAACAAAAATAAATTATTTCCCTGACTTAAACATTGCTCTTCAATCTCTGCTTTTGCATTCCTGTTATACTTCTTAAAGGACTGTTCTTTTGTGTTCCTCTTCAGTTGTTTCTCCTTGCTTTTAGCATTTATATAAAGTTTTACGAAAGGAATCATACCCTTAAATATGGGTATTCTGTCCAAAGCATTATAAATTTTGATTGCTTATACTTCACAAGGTATCTTGGGGTTTAGGGATTAGATTTTTTCTTTCCCACTTATTTATTCTATCAGTCTTTTAACTGGGACAATTAACTTTTTTTGTTTCTTATGGTTTTTATTTATGATTTTTTAAATAAAGCTTTGAAAAAATTAGGTATGGATAAATGGGATTCAAATGGAACTACTTGACTGCCCAAATCGCTTTGGCTCTCACTCATTAGCCAATAACAGGTCCCAATCCAAACCTCACTTATTGTTTGTGTTTTGATGGTTCACAGTGAATGTCAATAGCAGTGGTTTCTGTTCTGACCAGAAACTCCTATAAAGGCAAACTGGGCCATTTTTTTGCCTCATTTCTTACCAAGCCATTAATTACTGAATGAGTGTTACCTAAGACAAACTGAGACCTGGAAAATACCAAAGAACTTGACAAGGTCATTTTTCATGTGACTATAGATAGCTTTAATCTCTTCTTCTGAAAATTTCATATCCTTTTATATGAAAAAATTCTGAAAATTTTCATATCCCCATTTATCAATTGGGGAATGATTTGTATTCTTATAAGTTTGACTCAATTCTATCTATATTCTATAAGTAAGGCCTTTATCAGAAAGTCTGACTATAAAAATTGTTTCCCAGGTTTCTGCTTTCTTTCTAATCTTGGTTATATTGGTTTTCTTTGTGGAGAAACTTTTCAATTAAATATAATCAAAATTATCCATTTTGCATTTCATAATGCTCTTTATCTCTTCTTTGGTCTTAAATTCTCCCCATAAATTTGATGGATAAATGATTTCTTGCTCTTCTAATTGGCTTATGGTATTGTAGTAGAGGAAATACTGAACAGAGAAATATATTCTTTAACGAATCTGTTCTCTCTGCACTGTCAAATAGTTACATTAACACTGACCCCCCCATCCCATTGTCCAAGCTATCCAGATGAGGACAATAACTTTTAGTAAGATATCTTTCCCCAGCCTGGTAAGGCCTCCCTACATACAAGACAAGCCCCTATCAATAAAACAAAGAATTTTTGTCCTAGACCAAAAAGATCGAATCTTTAACCTATTCCCCTCCTGTACTTGTCCCTTAAGTACCTCATTTCTGCTCTTCAAGTTACTGCCCCCTTCAAGGTATTACTTTATTTCCCTGCTCCTTTAAAAACTCACTCTCTACTCAATTGAAGTGCATCTTCCTTTGGGAGGCCAACCCACTCTTGGGAAATGTGATTCCCCAAAATGAGCTCTCATGCCTTTATATCCTTCCTTACTGCCTATACCTTGATGGTGACTCTGGCTCCTGCTGCTTGAATGGTGGTTTCCCTTTGAGAGTGTGATTCCCAAATAAACTTTCATTCTCTTCTACTTCTCTTTATGCTATTCCTTTCCTGATGGCAGTGACTACTGCTGCTGCTGTGGCTGCTACTTTTAATTCCCAGTTCTCTTTCTCTTTTTTTAGTTTCAACTAACCATAGGAATAATTAAATAAGATTTTTTGTTCCTAAATTCTTTTAAGTTAGTCTTTTAAGTGAATTCATTCATATTTGCTTGAACCCTGAAACCTTTAAATGATCATATTTTCCAGCAGTAGTATTACCCTTTATGTACAAACCATGCTGTCTTTGTGTAGGGTATGAGATGTTGAGTCTATGCCTAGTTTGTTCCATACTATTTTCCAGTTCTCCAAGCAGTTTTTGTCAAAAAAGTGATTTCTAATCCCAGAAGTTGGAGTCTTTGGTTAGTATAGTTATTTAATACTGTATCTTGTGAACCTAGCTGCTTCACTGTTAAAACTATTTCTTAATCAATAGCAGTCAGAGACAATTCTAAAGAATCTGTGATAGAAAATGTCATTCAAATCCAGAGAAAGAATTATGGAATCTGAATGAAGATCAAAGCATACTATTTTCACCTTTTAAATTTAGTTTTTTTGCTTTTTTCCTTCTTATAGATTTCCTCCTTTATTCTGATTCTTCTTTCACAGTATGACTACTATGGGAATAAGTATAACAGATTGTACATATATATGTATATATCAGTACTGGGTAATCTAGGATGGGAGGAGGGAAGGATGGGAGGGAAAAACTTTATAAAAATGAATGTTGTAAACTATCTTGAAATATAATTGAAAAAAATAAATAAAAATAAAATAGTTTTTTAAAAAGCCTTTGTCTCCACCCTGTATCTAGGATCATCCTGACCTGTATCTTGCCATTGAACTCAGTTGACCCTGGAAGAAGGAGTGAGGCTGATGACCTTGCAGAGTTCAGTCTCACAAATCATCACTCTAAATTAAGAGCCTTTTTTGCATTTTAGCACTTATATTGTGTGGAGGAAATAGTTATCCACCTTTCTTCTCTCCTTTTTAAGGATATTATAGATATAAGCAGAAAAACTAAACTAGGGTCCATGGATAGATTTCAAAGAGTCTGAATTTGGAAGGAGAAAAAATACATCTTTATTTTTCACTTATCTTAATTTTAAATAAGTCATTTCCTTATATTATTTAAAAATTGTACTATAAAGGCATTAAAAAAATAAGGCTCCCTTCCCCAGAAGAAGGGCTACCTCTCTTCAAAATGGTATTACCCTGGGTATACTGTCCACCAGCACTCCACTGGTTGCTCAGAATGAAGGCATTCTAAATTATGATTCTGAAATTTTCTGAATTTTTGTAAGACCCCACATTCCACTGTTACCTTATTCCAGAGTTATGACCCTGAAATTTCAGTAAACCTTAAAGAGACACTTTAGAAACACTACAAGGGGAAAACTGGAATTGGTTCTTGTTCTCCTTATAAGAACACACACACACACACACACACACACACACACACACACACAAATTTTTCTTCCACATTTTAAACAAAGACTGGACAAGCAATGGAAAGCTGTTCTCAAAACTGCATCAGGAAGACTGTTCAATAAGTGTTTAGCAAATATCCCTTTGATATATCTACAAATTGCCCAGATAGCACTAAGAAAAATGAGCATCTAAGTGCCTTTGTCATTTTCTGTTTCTTGGTCTCTGATTTTAGAATTGTTCAACTCTTTGTGACCTCATTTGGCATTTTCTTGGCAAAGATCCTGGAGTAGTTTGCCATTTCAGTCTCCAGGTCATTTTACAGTTGAGGAAATTAAGGCAAACAGTGTTAAGTGATTTGCCCAAGGTGACACAGCTAGTGTTTGAGTGTCTTACACCATGTAGGTGCTCTGCAAAGCATTTATTAAACATCTACTATATTCAAGGAACTATTCCAGGTGCTGAAGATACAAAGATTAAAAACAAAATCTGTATTCTCAAGATACTTCATATGTAGATGGGAGACATGAATATCAATAAATACAAAAAATAGGGGATTGACTCAACAATTCATGAGGTGTCTTCCATTATATATATGCAATTTTGGAGGAAGGATCACAAACAACTGAAAGGAATAAGAAAGACTTCACCAATCGAGATTTAAAGGAAGTTAGGAATTCCAAGAAATAGAGATGAGGAAGATATATATATATATAACACATACTTGTATAAAGTCATGGAGTTAGGAGGCAGATTAATGCCAAAAAGTTTCAGCAAATAAACTAATTTCAAAAGACTGAGATCATCAGGAAGTAATATAAAGAAAATAACGAACAATTGGAAAGTAAACTGAAGGCAGGCTGTTGAAGGGCTTTTAATTCCAAACAGAAGAGTCCTTATTTTATCCAGAGGTAATAGGGAGTTCTTGGATCTTTTGGAGCAAGGGTCAGAACTATGTTTTAAGAATATTACTCTATGGGGCAGCTAGGTGGCACAGTGGATAGAGCACTGGCCCTGGAGTCAGGAGTACCTGAGTTCAAATTCGATCTCAGACACTTAATAATTACCTAGCTGTGTGGCCTTAGGCAAGCCACTTAACCCTATTGCCTAGCAAAAAAAAAAAACAACAACCCTAAAAAAAAGAATATTACTCTATGGAGTGAGCAGAAGTAGAATATTAAATATGAATTCATATAACTCATTATACCCTAATTCTGCAGCTATATTGTAATAGTAATAGTATTCAACTCTGAGAAATAAAATGATCCAACTCAATTCCAATTCTAAAGAACTCATGATGAAAAATGCTGTGTACCTCCAAAGAAAGAATACATGAACTCTGAGTACAGATTGAAATGTTTTATTTTTCTTGCTTTTTTTTAACATATGACTTCACATACATATTGGCATCATATTGCTGGCCTTCCCAGTGAGTAGGGGAGGGGCCAGAGGAAGGGAGAGAATTTGGAACTCAAAATTTTTTAAATAAATGATAAAAATAAAGCAATAGCTTAATTTTTAAAAAAGCAATATCACTTAAATAGCTGCATGGAAAGGTGATTGTCTTCTTATTTCTATAATTCTTCCTCTGTGCCAATACACAATCGTCATCTCTCTTATTTCTGCCTTCAGGCATCCATGGTCTTGAGATTAATTTTTTTTCATTCACCTGCTCTTCCTGCTTAGCTACCCACACCCAACAGACAGAGCACACCTTAATGTCATCATCCCCTAGAGTTCAATGTTTCCACAACGTGAAATCAAGGGAGGTTCATCCAGGTTTAGACGTGAGATGTCACTTTCCATTCCTTGCCGTAAGAATATCTTGATCTGGGGGTGGCTAGGTGGAGCAGTGGATAAAGCACCGGCCCTGGAGTCAGGAGTACCTGGGTTCAAATCCGGTCTCAGACACTTGATAATTACCTAGCTGTGTGGCCTTGGGCAAGCCACTTAACCCCATTGCCTTGAAAAAACCTTAAAAAAAATGTTGATCTGTTGTAAAGCCAATGAGCATCCCATGGCATGAGGAGAGGGAGTAAATGGAAAGCCACATAGGTTACAGGCACTAAATCAGAGCAATTAAATTAATTGAAAGTGAAATTTTAAATGGAAAGAATTTATCTATAAAATAAACAAAAGTATACAATAGCTCTATAGAATAAAAGAGCTTTTAGAATAGATTTCCCTACCAGGGACCTCTCTTGAACATTTTCATGACTCTACTTTTGAAGAGACAAGAGAAAATAAGGGAAGAAGCCAAATACCGAGAGTTCTTACAAAAGACTGAACCTGGCTAATATGAAAATATACTTTGCATGACTTCCAGTGTTTAATGAATATCATTTTTCTTGTCTTCTTGCTGGAGCAAGGTGAATGTAGAGGGGGATGAGAATCTGGGATTGAAAATAAAAATAAAAGCAGAGATACCTCCCAAAAAGTAAGACTGACCTCTACTGATAGAAATAATAAGGTAGAAAGTTCCCTCAATAAAATATGAAAGGCAGTAGGATTCAGGTCATTTTGAAGCCTTTTATTCTAATATTGATATCCCCATAAAAATTAGCTAGATAAAGAGTCAATTAATCAAATATTTTCCAAGTGCTTACTCTGTGCCAAGAAAAGGAGATTAAGTAATTTTTCAATCCTGTCTGATTTTCCCTGACCCTATTTGGTTTTGAATGTTGCAAAGTTATTGGAGTGCTTTGCCATTTTCTTCTCCAGATCTTTTACAGATGAGAAATTGAGGCAAACTGTCAAATGTTTTGTCCAGGGTCATGCAGCTAGTAAAGGTCTGAAGTAAGATTGAACTCAGAAAGATTTCTTCTTAACACCAGGCCCATCATTGTATCCACTGAACCATCTTGCTACCTAAGCAATGGAGACATAAAAACTAAAATGGAGGAATTCCTGCCTCTAAAGAGATTATATGCTATCACAATAAGGGGAAAGGTAAGGAATCCAGGCAGTTGGTTGAAATCTGTATAACAATGAGATATTCCAGAGCGTTAGTAGGAGAAAAGAGCAAAAACCAGAGTAAAAGTTGCCATAGATGGGAGATTTAGGGTTGGAGCAGGTAGGCAGGCTGGCCTTCCACACAGATTACCCCGATAATTGCAAAGTCTATCTTTGCCCTGTATCCACAGTCAGGAGGCCGGGCAAAAGACTTGGTATAGCAATATGTCACCTTAAGTGACTGGGAGCTTTTATTACATCTTTCCAAAGAGAGTCTTCCACAAGACACACTGGGAGTAGCACAGATGTTTATGAGGGTGCTGTTTGTCTCATGGATGAAGGTATTTACTGGCATGCAATGAGAACGTGTAATCAGTCCCCTCTGCTTCATCATTACATTACAGTAATGATGTGAGGATCCTGAGATTCTTGTCTTGGGATTGTCCACATGGGAGGTCCAGAAGTCCAGAGCCTGGGAAAAGCTAGTCAGGTCCAGGAGGAGGAGCAAGGAAAGAATCTCCATCATAGTATGGAACATCTGATCTTGACAGGAGCAGAAACATTGGAAAGAAGGAACAGAAAATGACAATGCAACATCCTCTATGATACCAGCTTCTCATCTCTTCATAGCTGAAATTCTCTCCACTACATCTCCACTCCCACTTGTCTTCACTATTTCATCTATACTGTTTTACATTCCTTATCCCACTTATATCCTTATCCTGAGAGATTACTATCATAGCTCTACACTCAAGAAGGACTAAATAGATAGGGCTAGAGTCAGGAAATCATGAGTTCAAATCTGGCCTCAGACACTTACTGGCTATATGACTCTGGGGCAAATCATTTGACTTTGCCTCAGTTTCTTCTTCAAAATGGGGAGAATAAAAAGTACTTACCTTTTATGATTGTTGTGAGAATGAAATATGACAACATTTTCCTGAAACAAATTAACTATTAGCTATTACTAGTATCATACTATTAGCTATTACTAGTATCATAAAATCAAATCTAGAATGAGGAGTAGACAAGTCAAGCTACTGTCCAGGTTGCAACATTCAGAGAAGCACAACAAATGACACACTTGAATGCTACCAACACATTCTAATTGTCCACAAATTCCAATCTTCATGGAATACTGCTATTAATTTTGTGAAAAGTCTAACTCGACACTAATATACTATAATTTATAGAGTGAATGAGTAACTTTCAAATTTTGTCTGAGGTGTAAAGATGTCTTTTCTTAATTTTCCTTAGAAATCCTGACTTTAGAAGAGGAGAAATCTCTGCTCTAAGCACTCTGTAAAACCCCCAGTTCCTAACAACCTCAGGAATAAGTTCCCCATGTAATAAGGGATGGAGGGATTCTCCTAAACTCTCTACTAGAGAAAAGCACTACAACTGCTTCTCCTCTCCACCCCCCCCCTTTCTTTATCCTTCTGCTATAGTAATTAAACTCATCCTCTTGACCACTCTGGGCTCCCCATTCTTCACCCTTCACCAATAAACAAAGAATCCCTTTTTGTAGGTGATCTCAAATAGCCATTCCCATTCTTGGACTTTCTCTCCTCACCTAGTGTCACTGTTCTGTCTCCTGCTGCTTTTGGATCCACTTGACTCCAGAGCTGGGAAGGAATCTAGTTCTCTCTTCTCTCTGAATGTTCTCCTATAATACAGTTCCAATGTAGGGGTGGAGCTGGATAGAGGTGTGGCTATGGCTTCTGGTTAGGGATGATGTATAGCCCATTATTCTCTGGGACTATAAAATGTAGAAGTTTTCTAAACTGAAATTAAATTCAAGATCAGTTCCCCATCATCCTAACATCACTAGACACCCATCTTCCACCCACACCTGGGAAAAAAATCAGAAACCTGATTTTTCTGGTGAAACCAACCTCTCCCAATTTCTGAAACATATCAGTATGATGTAGCTAAAGAAATAAGAAACTGGAAATTAGGACTTTTTTGTTCCTCAAGTAGTTTTGCTTCTTCTATCTTCTATTTTATACTCAGTTCATGAGGGGAAAATAACTTCTTCCCAAACAACAGAGAAAATGATGGATAAAGGTTTCAGTCAGATATAACAGAAATCCCTCTCAAACAAGGACCAGCACAACTACCAATCCAACCCCACACTCTTTTTACTCTTTTTGAGCCCTTCTGACATCAAAGTTTTGTCCTCATATAACAATTCTTCATATGTGAAATAAGTATATTTGCATAATTCTTATACCTTTACTATAAAGACATTACTCTGTATATTTTAAAATACTCTCTATAAAAGAACTATCACATTATTATCATTATCAGATCCAAAGCACTATTGTCTTAAACTCTCCTTTCTGAGAATTTTGGTATTTTAAGTTCTAATATTCTATGTTTCCATTTAAGGTCCCTGGATTGAACTGTGCCTAACATAATCCCTGTTCTATAAATGAACTTTAGACTGAGTCTTATGACTCCTTGGTGAATGCCACAGGGACAGAATATACACCTAAATCAAAGCTCAGGCCTGAAAATGGAACTGAGTCTAACTAGATAAGTTAAATTTGGAATATTTATTTCCAAAGTTAGCCACAAGTGAATGGACTAGATGGACCCTTACTGCCTTTTTCAGGAATCTAATGCTAGGCTAAAAATCAGAATTAAATTTTTTAAATTCTAATGATTCTTTTTTGGCAGAAGAGCTTTCTCAACTTATACAGATTATCCTGAATTACAATTTGTTTATATGAACAATAAAGATTTTCATTTTATACATACATCATATATATTTTTCTCAAGCTTACTCATTATTCAGGTTTGCAAAAGTCAAATATATTATATATTTCTCTACCTTCTTAAACAATGAGTATAAATCATGATTTAGTTTCCTTCTGTTGATGTCATACTCATAAGTATTCATTATCATTATGATTTTTTAAAATCTAGAACTGTTCTTTCAAGAATGTAGGGAACTCACAGAAACTAGATAGAAGCACCCTCTACCACTGCAGGTTGCTAACTCTTCCATAACTTATCATCTAAAACATCTGAATAAGAGAAACAACTCACCTATAGTTATATACCAGAAGCAGAGTTTGAACCCAGTTCTTCCAGATCCCAAGGTCAATGCTCTATCCACTATACCAACATGCCTCTCTATAATATATAGGAATGATATTTACTGAAATACCCTCATTACTTCAATGCTTCTTGAGATGGATATTCATGCCTACTTGTGCCCATAATTTAGACAGACTCTTAAAGTGGAATACTTCTTCTGTTCACATTGTTAAAGTTGACTTTGGCCTTTTCCTTTGATGTCAAGCTTGTCAGATGACTCTTTGTGCTGCTGTTATATTTGCCTATTCTCTAATAGTCCCCCTGCACCTTTTCCTGCTCACATGATGTTTCAAATCATCTGTGGGACACAGATCAGTAGAGCAAGGTTATTGAAATCTTAGTAACCAAGGAAAATACAGTATCTGAGAGAGGGTCTGAAGAATGATCCTATGAATAAAATTAGTTTTATTGGCAAATTTAGGTTTAGAGCAATATTTTATACTATGTACCACAATGAATCCCCAATGAATACATGGTCCAACTATAAAAAGGTCACATTTCACACACACACACACACACACACACCCATACACAACTGGAGATTGGTAGGAGGTACTTTATAGAACTACAGCAGGGAGCAGTTTCCTTAAAGAAAGGAGGTATAGAAGTGACCATGAAAAAAAATGAGTTATTTTTAATTCTATAAAATCAAAAAGCTTAGACAAAATCAAAATTAGTGCAGCTATAACTTAAAGAGGAGCAGTTAATTGGGAACAGGAGAATTTTGGTTAAAAATTTATGGAAAGTCTGTTATCTATTATATATAGGAAATTTATATAACTATAGAAAAACCAAAAACTCTTTCCCTAATAGATACACGGTCAAAGGATATAACTAACAAGTTTTGAAATGAAGAAATAAATTGAAGTAATCAACAACCATAGGAAAGAGTCTTTCAGATCAATTCTTATTAATAGGGGAAA
Organism: Macrotis lagotis; assembly: GCF_037893015.1. NCBI lineage: Eukaryota > Metazoa > Chordata > Mammalia > Peramelemorphia > Peramelidae > Macrotis > Macrotis lagotis. The sequence continues at coordinate 185,994,005 of NC_133661.1, read as the reverse complement.
TGCATCTTGAAACGATTCTGAGTCTACAACTTACATTTGTCAGATGAACAAATATGACAACAGATCAGTGGCAAATTTTGAAAGGACTGTGTAAAAAATAGGAACATTTCACTATTGGTAGAACTAAGAATCAGAAAAATATTAGTAATTGTACATGTGGTTTTATTCAGTGTTATCATTAGATATATATATTGTAAAGATATCAAAGTCAAAGTGGAAATTCTCATATATATATATATATATATAGCAACATTATTTGTAATATCAAAAAAGTATTACTTTAAAATAAAAACAGTTTTAGGGTATGAACTTTGTGACAATTTTTTTTCTTCTAAGAGGTTATTTTGCTAACAGGTTTTAATTATTTTCTGCACATCTTTAACTACCAAGTACAAGTTTCATTCATATGAGTGTGGTATTAGTATTTATTTAATTATTTATTTAGTAATTATGATTGTTTACTTTTTACTGCTAGCTGAATCTTTGTTGGCACTATGAACATTGGCTGAAAAATTTAGGAAGGTTTCATTTTCCTAAGTGGGAGAAAGAGAAGAGAGGAAAGAAGAGAGGAGAGGAGGAGCTTTAGAATTCTATTTCTGAAACTGCCTGATGATTAATAATGGGAAATCAGAATTTTGTCACTATTTTCTCTCTGCCTATTGCATGATTAAGAGAAGCCTTTTACATTTCTAATGATCTGAAGCTGAGTGACAAAACATAAAAGACTCCAATGAAAGAACTCAACTTCATTTTTCCTGGATGCTTTCAAAGTAAAGAAGAAAATGTACTATGCACTTGAAACAGGGTAGAGGATATGTCAGTGGCAAGTGGCTATCTTATGCTTCACCTGGGGTTTCCATGTAGTCCATGACTATGGGAACTGGCTGATTCTTCTCTCCTTACCAAGTTTACTCAGGAACATCTTAGGTGAAAGAATATAGGAAAATGGAATGATTTGACTGCTTTCAAGTTTTTGGAGGTGCCACCAGAAGTCTAGTGAAAATCTAGGAAAGAGACTAGATTACTACTGTCCAAGGAGTCAAAATATCTACAAGAAAGGCTCTCTAAAACTGGAATAGTCTAACTGACACTGAACAAAAGTTATGAGGGTGAACATACTAGATGACAGCCTGGTACTCATAGCAGAGAAGAAACTCATAATTTCCCCAAAGCGTCCCTATATCACTAAAGCTTCATGATTTCAATCTACTAGTAGAGTTAGGGTTGGGAAAGTGAGTCCAGATCATATGTATATGTGTGTACAGCTTTGATGGATATGATAGCTGTCTTCAAGTACTAAAATATTGAAATAATGGACAATGAATTAAGCTTGTTCCCCCTTGACCTTGAGGGAAAAAAACTAGAAGTTGTGTCTGGAAGTATCAAGGAGGAAAATTTAGGTTTGATTTAACCAAAAAAACCCAATATCAATAATCAAAATACTTCCTAAAATTCTAAATATTCCAAAGTAGAATTGGTGGATTTATTCTCACTGCTGGAGGACTTCAAAACCAAATGACTGATTTTTCAGGAAGGTTATAGGATGGGTTTTTGAAATTCTGTGATTCTGTGACATTAGGAGAAAAAACCACATAAGAGTTTGTGGGAAGAAAAGATCCTAATTATCATTCTTCCTATTACTACTACTTTTTTTCATGTCTAGAAAGCTTTCATTTATATAAGGCTTTAATGTTTAAAAATAAGAAAACTGAAGTTCAAAAAATTTATCATGTGACCTTCTGGGCAGATTAATTGTTATAGCTAATTTGTTTCTCCCCTCCCTTCACCCTTTTCCCCACAAAACTACCCAAAAATCATTCACGTGGTAGTCTTAAGGAATGGAGTAGACACAGCCTGAATTCTTTCTAACTGTGATCAGGATCCATCCATGTAGGTAGTTGAATGACTCTTTGCCCTTAAAACCAGGGACTTGTTCTTCTTTCATATTGTATTTGTCTTAGGAACACTACCTAAAACATCTTCTTCTAACTTGGAGAATAGGGGCTGGTGAATGAAAGAAACCCCTGTTGAAGTTAAAAACTTATATGGTTTTCCCATATTTTTTCATACTTCTCTCACTTCTAAACATCTTGCATTCAACCTAGCCGCCAGGTTTAAGTTTTAACACTAAACTGAGGGACAGTTAGGTGGTGCAGTGGACAGAGCACTGGCCTTGGAGTCAGGAGGACCTCAGTTCAAGTTCAGTCTGAGACACTTAATAATACTTAGCTGTGTGATCTTGGGCAAATCACTTAACCCCATTCCCTTGCAAAAAAAACAAAACAAAAAGACCCCACTAAACTGAAACTACCTCTAAGCTAATAATGTTTCCTTTTCAAATAAGTTGTTCTCATGAACTAAATAAAAATTCATTTTCCAGTATGCAAAGAACAGAACAAGACAATTGCATATGGAACAGCAAACTTCTGTTATGTAGTTTATAATATAATATGAGAATAAAATAAATTTAACATAATCCTAAAGAAAGTGTCCTCTTTGTTTGGATTCTCTTTTGAACTGTCTTCTGAAATCTGAGCATTTTTAAAGGGTTCATTGACTCTAATTCCTATTTATTTTCTTTCTGTTAATGAAGAAATGACACTTTCCTTGGTGTATATGTGGAGTTGACTTTATCTGGGGATCAGGAATGAAAAGGTAAAGAAGCTAAGACAAAGTGAAAAGAATTCTGAACCCTTATTTAAAGGTCACGTTTCCCTAAGACTGACCCTGGTATCTCTCTGAACCTAAAACAAAGGAACAAGTCCCTAGTCCCTTGGGTAATATGTTAGTTGTTAGAATTGAGAGTCCCTCCAGCATTTGAGAAACTGCTTTCATTCAACCCCAAGTGAAATAAACCTTTTTGGGGGGATTTGTCTCATGTTGAGTTTTACCTGAATTTATTTGCTTTGTTTGTTCTAAACCTGTTTATCCTATAATTGGATGAGATTCAGGTCTCCATTTTGTTTCCCCTCTGTGTTGCAGGAAGACTTGAATACATGCTTTCTTCCTTCCTTCCTTCCTTCCTTCCTTCCTTCTTCCTTCCTTTTGGTGCAGAGATGGGAGGCCACAAATTGTAGAGCCAAGGGGCAAGAAGGAAGAGACAGTACTTTACTGTAAAGTTAACATTTTTTGGAATACTGATTTATTTCTGAATTATTTACATAAAGTCAAATTTACATAATGTGAATTTAAAATGAGAATTATCTTACATATATATGTGTGTGTGTGTGTGTGTGTATCCACTTACATGTACATACACATTACTATTTTATCATTGTTTCCATTAAAACATGAACTCCTTGATGGCAGACATTATGTTTTTGTCTTCACCTCTCCAGTGTTTCCCAAACTAATTTGCCATAGTACTCTTCTATTCAAACTTTTATTGCAAAAAGAAAACAAAACAAAACTCTCAGGGGGTGGCTAGGTGGCACAGTGGATAAAGCACAAGCCCTGGCCCTGGAGTCAGGAGTACCTGAGTTCAAATCTGTCCACAGACATTTAATAATTACCTAGCTGTGTGACCTTGGGCAAGCCATTGCCTTGCAAAAACAAAACAAAACAAACTTTATAGTATTCCTTTGGAGCTGCTACTGTCATCTGCTATATTGTCATCTCTGGGACTTCTCCACCAAGAAGTTGCTGCCATTTTTTTGGACCTGATCTCTGCGACTAGGCTTCTGTCTCAAAGGGGCTGTATTCACTCAGACAACACACATGGCACAGGGGTGATTAATCAACACATTTTTAACTTTTGTGAATACACACTAGCATACCTAGACATACAGATAAAGGACCATCATGATTATTGATATTTCTCTATATTCCTCTGTCAGACATTAGGAAATGCATCAACCTCTAAACTTACCTTCTCTTACTACAATTGCATAGGTAAGAATGAACATTATTTTTTTTTTAGGTTTTTGCAAGGCAAATGGAATTAAGTGGCTTGCCCAAGGCCACACAGCTAGGTAATTATTAAGTGTCTGAGACCAGATTTGAACCCAGGTACTCCTGACTCAAAGGCTGGTACTTTAACTACTACGCCACCTAGCCGCCCCGAGAATGAACATTATTATAATGAGGACAGAGCAACTGACTTTTGACTCAAGGCTCCAACATGGTGGTAGACTATCTCTGTACTTCTCATAAGAATCTTCTATTGACATTGAGTCCTTTCAGTTGTGTCTGACTCTCTGTCCCCATTTGGGACTTTCTTCGCAAAAATATTGCATTGATTTGTCATTTCCTTCTCCAACTAATTTTACAAATGAGAAATTGAGGCAAACAGAATTGAGTGACTTGATCATGGTCACACAGCTAGTAAGTATCTCAGGCTGGACTTGTACTCACATCCTTTTTACTGTTGTTCTGGCATTCTATACACTGCACCACCTAGCTGGCATATACTTGCAAAAGACTCATCCTTTTGACCACACAGAGCTAAACTGTCTCACCCTAGGTCCAATATCTATAGTGGCCTTCTCCATCTAACTCACTTTCCTAGGAAATTCCTACCTCACACCTTTTCTGTCTCCTCTCCTTTTCCAGGAGTTGGGGAAGGTTCAGCAGCAATGAGAAGACTCTCTGGAGCAAGGATTCCTGATTTGAGATCCACAAATACATTTCATAACATTTGTACTTGAAAGGAAAAATATATCTTCATTTTAATTCATCTTCAACTGAAATTTAGCATTTCCTTCTATTATTCAAAAAATATTTCTAAGCAAGAATCCATAATTTCATCTTCCTGCCAAAGGATTATATGCAAGATTAGAGAGCCTTGCACTTTAAGAAAGACCAGTCACCTCCCAAAATGATTTTAGCCAGAGCAAACTGTCTGTTGTACTCTACTTCCCCCCCAAAAAAGATGCCCCAGTTAAAAACTTCCTTATCCTATCTAAATGTTATAATTTTTGCCATATTGGATGTTTTCTATTTAATTCAGGTTTATAATTCAAAAGATCATACTATGAAAAAATATTGGAGAAGAAATATATCATGTACCTCTCACTGCTATGGGTAAGAAATGTATTCTTAATCAAATAAAAGATAGAAGTTACAAAAGATAAAATAGATAACTGATTACTTGAAACTGAAAAGCTTCTACACAGACACTGTTAATTCATATAAGATTAGAAGGGACCTGGTTAAGTAGGAAAATATCTTTGTATCATATTTTTCTGATAGAAGTTTGGGTCAAAGTATATGAACAAACCACAAAAAAGTTTGCAATTCTTCAAAGAAATGCAATGAATTTTATTGAATGAATTACTGATTGATTCAAATAGCAAGGTATCAACCAGGAAAAGTACAATTAGATAAGCATTTGTTGTGGTGCAAAAACTTCAATTGTTCTCTACCTGTAAGTTCTTCACTAGCCTTTGAACACCTGTCAAAATACTGGAGAAAGATTCATTGAAATCTTAGTGAGCAGTCTTTTCCCAGCAGAACTGAATGCTGTCTTCTCTTTCTTGCTCTATCCTTTACTGAAAATGGCAAAAAAATGCTTTGCAGTGTTTGACATGTAAAGAGACACAACTTTGATATAGGAGTAGAAATGTAAGGAAAAGGTTTCCAGCTCCCACTTGTCCCCTGTAGTTTTTCCAAGTGACACCAAGAGACCTATTTAAGTTTCAAGGTAATTTGCATGTTTTGGGAATAAAATGATGGAGAAAAGGTGTTTACAGTGATAATTTGAAATTTCTGCATCCTGGGCAACTTCTTTTGTGGAGTTGAGTGGTAGCAGAAAGACAACTCTAATTAAGGTCATCTTGGAGAGGGCTGGTCCTTCTTGAAGCATTAAGGTTCTTAATTTTGTTTATATCATGGAATCCTTTGGCAGTCTAGTAAAAATAAAGGCTTCATAGCAATGTTTTTTAAAGATTTTATTTATTTTGAGTTTTACAATTTTCCCCTAATCTTACTTCCCTCCCCCCACCCCCCACAGAAAGCAATTTGACAGTCTTTACATGGTATACATTGATCCAAAGTGAATGTAATAAGAGAGAAATCATATCCTTAAGGAAGAAACATGAAGTATAAGAGATAGCAAGATCAGACAATAAGATATCAGGTTTTTTCCCTAAATTAAAGGTAATAGTCCTTGGTCTTTGTTCAAACTCCACAGTTCTTTCTCTGGATACAGATGGTATTCTCCATTGCAGACAGCCCCGAATTGTCCTTGATTGTTGCACTGATGGAATGAGCGAGTCATTAAGGTTAATCATCGCCCCCATGTTGATGCTAGGGTGTATAATGTTTTCTGGTTCTGCTCATCTCACTCAGCATCAGTTCATGCAAATCCCTCCAGGCTTCCCTTCCCTCCTGGTTTCTCATAAACAATAGTGTTCCTTCATATACATATATACCACAGTTTATTAACCCATGCCCCAATTGATGGACATTCACTCAAGTTCCAATTCTTTGCCACCACAAACAGGATTGCTATGAATATTTTGGTAATGTTTTTACCCTTTTTTCATAATCTCTTCAGGGAATAGACCCAGTAATGGTATTGCCGGATCAAAGAGTATGCACATTTTTGTTGCCCTTTGGGTGTAGTTCCAAATTTCTCTCCAGAAAGGTTGGATGAGTTTACAGCTCCACCAACAATGTAATAGTGTCCCAAATTTCCCACAACCCTTTCAACAATGATCATTATCCTTCCTGGTCTTATTAGCCAGTCTGAGAGGTGTGAAGTGGTACCTCAGAGAAGCTTTAATTTCATAGCAATATTTTTAAGTAACTCAAGAAAATGTTAAATTTCCCTTGGAGATGAATGAAAATGAAGATGTAATTTATTTGCCTTTCATACTCAGATCAAATGAAATCTCTCTGTGGACCAAGAGTACTCTCATGTCCCTGCAGAATTCACTTTCTTTCCTCCCCCTTTTTATTCTGAAAAAAGGAGAAGCAGGGACTGGTATAATTAGAAGTGCCCTGTGAAAGTGAACTTGAGATGGAGAGCCACCCTAGAGACCCTAGAATGGGCAATTTGAGCTTGAGTGATTGAGAGTAAGACCTCTATCTTTCAAAACCTTAGTTATTTCCCACCATGACCACTTACTAAAAACACTATCTTCTCTTTATCATCTTTCTTTCTTTTTTAGTCAGGCAATGGAGTTAAGTGATTTGTCCAAGGTCACTCAGCTAGGTGATTATTAAGTGACTGAGGTCACATTTGAACACAGGTCCTCCTGACTCCAGGCTGGTGCTCTATCCACTGTGCCACTTAGCTGCCCTGATCATCTTGCTCTCTTACCCTGTAGAATACCTTGCCCTGCCAAACCATTGCTCCAGAGTATTCTAACCATCCACTGTGTCTGTCTCATCCTCACATGCTGAAGAACGAAACTGAAAAAACTCAGGAAACCTTGCTGACTGGGTCCACTAAGAAATTATGGCACAAAGGGGCAGCTAGGTTGTGCAGTGGATAGAGCACCGGCCCTGGAGTCAGGAGTACCTGAGTTCAAATCCAGCCTCAGACACTTAATAATTACCTAGCTGTGTGGCCTTGGGCCCGTTTGCCTTGCAAAAAAAAACCTAAAGAAAAAAGAAAGAAATTATAGCACATCATCTCAACTGGGGCCTCAATGCAGCAGGGGCATCCCTTATACTTTCCTAAATGATTTACTCTCCCAATCATCACAACAAATTTTCTAAAAATTTTCATCCTTTCCCAAACTTCATCCTTTCTCCATACTCTTGGCTGAAAAAATGTGCCTCAAATTTCACTGAAGAAATTAAGGATCTTTGCTAAGACCTTCCTCTTCTCCATTTACATCTGCCAGATGATTTCAGGAACTTTCTCAACTTCATTCCATTCTCATAGGATTAGTTGATGCTCTTTCCCTTGTAAAAACAACTCAAAATAAGCAAGTAATTTTACTCTCCACCAGATTACTCCTTCTATCCTCCTAACTTTCTTGTTCATCTTAATCTCCCTCAGTCAATAATGATGTTTGTTCTTTATTCTTGAAAAAGACCATGAATCAGGGAAGGGTGTCATGACAAGCATGTGAATTGGATTTGAGTGAGAGGTTACTGGGCTAAGTCACCAGCCTTACTTTCTTCTCTGGAACGGTCTGGATTCAGTGGCCAGATATGATGGTTCTGGATATGAGGCAGTCAAGGTTAAGAGTCTTACCCAAGGTCGTATAATAAATGTCAAGGGATTGAGACTTTCAAACTCACGTCCTTTTGACAACAGGTGCTCGGTCCACCTTACCATCTACCTTCCCTTTAGTCAGTCAATAAACATTTATTAAGTATCCACTATGTGTTAGGCACTGTGTTGACTACTGGAGATAAATAAGATAATGCCCTCATTGAGATGTAGGCCCTTGTTTCTTCACATCTGTGTTATTGAAATAGTCTAATGGTTGGTTTCTCCACCTAAAGTCTCCTCAACTCCATTTGATTCTCCCCTCCCAACTCTCAAAATGATCTAAATAATATCGAGAGTTGCCTATATCACCACCATAAGTCAACATAATTCTAGTTGCTTCTTATCAAATATAAAATCTTTATGATTGGTATTCAAAATTCTTTATAACTTCCCCTTTCCTCCCCTGTTTTCCTATTTCCTGACAATGCATATATCCTATGATCCATTAACACTGGCTTTCTCACTAAGGATGTTCTTGCGGTCAAAAGGCAACATCTAAAAACCAAAGCTTGACTTGATTTCAGATTGTTTCCATTCAGTTGTCAGGGGACAATTCCACCAGGGTAAGGTCTGCTTTTTTTCTGTTGAGTGTGAGTAGCCAGGCAGGAAGAGTAATTGAGTGAAAATATTTAAGATCATAAAGGTCTGAGTTCAAAAATGATAGCCAAAGTGTTCTCTCCGGACTCAGAGCAAGAGGCATAGAGAGAAGGAGACAATGATACCCGATTCCAAATGGAATTTGGAATTTCTTTTGGTATTTTTGGTATATAGTCTCTCTTGTATACTTTCTCTCAGTTTTGCTTTGGACTTGGAAGGGTGTTGTTTTTTGTTTTTTTTTTTTTTTTTGCAGAAAGCACAGTAAAATAAAACGTCACCAATTCTCCACCTAGTTGTTGAAGGGATATCTTTACAATACAGATCTGACCATGCCAGGTCTAACACCTGTTTCCAAATCTATAAGAGCTCCCTATTGCCTCTAGAATAAATGATGACCTCATGGTTATCCTTTACTCATGCTTATCTTTCTCTTACATATTACTTCTTTTCTTAAAATCAGATATCTACCCTAAATGATCTATTCCTCAATGTTTTTAGATAAAATATCATCTCCCATGTTCATGCCTTATCACAGAATATTCCTCATACTGAGAATATATCAATTCCTCAAGTCCACCTCTTGACATTCCTAGGTGCCATTAAATCATAAGTATCAATCCCTTCCTTGATTCCCTTTTGAATTTCTTTCTATTTTCAACACTTATCACGGTATTGAGGATATCATAGACTTCAAATCCTGCCTTAACACTTGACACTTTCTAACTGTGTGACCTTGAGCAAGTCACTTAACCCAAATTGTCTTGCATCCAGGACCATCTCCAGTCATCCTGATTCATATTTGCTCACTGGACCCAGATGGCTCCAGAGGAGAAAGTGAGGCTGTTGACTTGGAACAGCATCCCCTCACTCAAATCAATTCATGTACTTGTCATGGCATCTCTGCTGTCATGATCTTCCAGAATGAAGGACAAACATCATCATTATCACATAGTATACTCTAAATAAATGTTTATTGACTGAATGACTGATTTATAGGTAATGTCCATCCTTCCAAATTTACTTTGCATATTGCCTCCTGGTCTCAAGTCATAGCAAAGTCATTGGTTTGGAAATTTAAAAAAAATTGGTATTGGGCAAGTTGATACAAAGAAGAATTTTATTATTATGAGGTGTAGCAGGCAGGCAAAAAAGTATATCCAAATATACTATATGACAATTTAAATAAATAGAAATTTGTCCCCATGAATACTCACCCAGCACAAAAGGGGAGGGAGATTGGGGAGGAAACACATTCAAAGTTGAGGTTGTGGATCTCCAATTACAAAAATGAATGGTCACTAGATGGTGCTGACATCCCAAACAGGAAGATACATATTATTTTGTGGATGCCTTTAGTATAATTGATAAGGTACTCCTTTTTAATGGAATGTCTGCTATCCTGCTCCTCCACCCTATTCTGAGGGCCACTAAGTTAATGGACAAAAACATAAAATAGTTTTTTTCAGATCCCATCTTCTAATATTGAAATAGCCTAAGAATCCCTCTCCTAAACTCCATTTTGGGGTCCAGTTTTCTAGATGACCCCCCCATACAGACTGGCATAATCATTGAGCTTAGATAAATATTAATAAATATGTATATTAACCAAATTCTGCCTTGCTCTTTCTTGAGACAAGATTATGAAGGGTAAGGTTTGTTCTTTATTAGGACAAACTCTGAAGGTTAACATATGCTTAATTCAATTTTTATTTTTAAGGCCAAACTCACAGAAGTCATCAAGGTTCAAGAGGTCAAATATCCTACTAAAGGGTTTGATTGAGAACAGGTAATTGGTGTCAGATACAGGAGGGATCATTCCTAATCAGACCAGATATCATCACTTAATGAATCAAGATTTCAGTGAGACTTGGATAGGGAGAGTTTCTTTACTGGGATCAAGAATGCAGAAGAGGACCTAAACTAACTATTTAAAGTGAATCTATCTCGGGTTGCAAAGACCACTGCAGCTGATCAAGAATTTTATGGAAGCACTAAGCCTGCACTGAACACAGAGACAGGCAACAGGAATGTACAACAAATCAGGACAGGAGAAATGTGCGACTCCTTTAGGTTTTGCTTATAGGCTTTATGAACATTAGGACTCCTTAGCCTAATAATGATTCCATAGTGAGGTCCTATCATTATAAAATTAAAATTTATGATGTTTATAAATATCACATATATGTAATAGATCTGATTAGAGGATACAATGGAAAAACGAATCTTTCCCCAGTCTTTTCTGTATATCTGTGTTTCCTAATGTCCTTCAGTCATCCCACTCTTCTTTGGAAAAGATACTCTTGTTTTGGTCTTTGTATCCTTAACACCAAATGCAGTGATTGAAACATAGTAAATTCTTTGTTATTAACTTATTAATGGATTCAGACATTGTAGTAGAGATCAGGAAAAAGAATCTGACAACTTTACCTTTTGTGCATATGTTATATAGGTAGAGTCAAGTTTTTGGAGCCCATAAATTCAGCATTCACTTCTAGATTTGGATTCATGCCATATAGGGCTTCATTGGAAGCTTGATGACATCTTTCACCCCAGTTGCAGAACTGAGAATGAGCCTCTCTTGTTTGCTCCAATCTCTGGAAAAACTGGTAAATATGTATTTACATATGTGCATATGTTTGGGCATGCAAGGGGAACAGGAAATTTATATTGCAAAGGCAGTAATACACAACAAAGTCTTCCATCTTCAGCTTGTCTCCTGTAGAGTTTTTTTTTAAGTGACTCCTAGAGGTTTATTAGTTTTACTATCAGTTGCTTGTCTCTGGACCAAACTGACAGCAGAATAATGAAAGCTTAAAAGAAATCAGGTGTTTTAAAAATCATAGTTTAGAATTTCTGGATCCCGGACAATTTTTTTTTGGGGGGGTGAGCAGAAGCAGGGAGTCTACCCTGGTTATGTTTATCCTTTGTTTTATAAGAAGACCATGACATCGAGGATGTCATGACAAGCACATGAATTGGATTTAAGTGAGGGGGTACTGTGCCAAGTAACCAGTCCCACTTTCTCCTCTGGAACCATCTGGTTCCAGTAACCAGATACCAATCAGGATGGAGATGGTTCTGGATATGAGACAATCATGGTTAAGTGACTTGCCCAAGGTCACACAGCTAGTAAGAATCAAGTGTCTAAGGCCAGATTTGAACTCCTGTCTTCTGACTCCAAGGCAAATGTTCTATTCACTGAGAGAGGAACAATCCTTCATAGTGGACTAGCATCTTTAGTCGATTTCATGTCATGAAACCCTTTGACTATCTGGTGACAGTATGAGTCCATCCTTAGATAAATGTTTTAAATTATTGAAGGAAATGAAGGGCAGCAAAGATATGCAAGTAAAGTGCAAGTAAGGTGAGTTCAAGTAAAGATATTTTTTCTTTCCAAGGTCAAACCAAATAATATCTATCTGTAGATCCTAGTTTAAAAATTCTTACTCTAAAGAATCTTGTCATACCACTACAATAATACTCTCTTCATTCATTCCTTCATCTCTTTTGTACTAGTCTAATACCTTTGGTTGACTGAGTAAATTGTCTCACTTGTAATTACATAAGTGGGATTGTATCAATCAGCACATCACCCTTAATTAATGCAAGTGAAAAATGGAGAAAAAGAAAAGGAAAGTGATTTTTTTCACTAAGAGGGAATCTCTAGCCCCAAGTGAACCCATAGGATTGACTTGAAGTTATTCTTCCAAACTAAGGTGAGAAATCAGATTTTGGGTAAAAATTTCTCCATGTATCTACATAGCATGTAAGGTAACCTCCACATTTCCCCTCAAGCATAATTATTACAATGTACAATTCAATCAAAACTGAACCAGGTAGTGTTGCTTTAGTTTTCCCTGAAAATATTATACAAAATGGAGGTCTGAACTCATCCAATTATAGAATAAACAGACTTAAAACTATCAAAAGTCAACAAACTGAAGAAAACCCCAAACATTTCTTAGTTTTCCAACAAGGATACCTTTCATTTGTGGTTGATTGGAATCAGCACCTCAGATACTGGAGGATCTTTCAAATGTAACAGCACACTGACTTGCATCCAGGGACCTGAGGACCAACCTCTAAACTGTAGTTTCACAGAAGTACTAGGATCAGAATTCTTTTATCTCAGTTTTTGGTCTTCTATCCTGGATCCTCAAAGGAAATCAACTTCACCCCTTCTCAACAAAAAATGCTTTTTGCCCATTGCAAAGAGGGAGAGGAAAGGAGGAGGAGGAGGAGGAGGAGGAGGAGGAGGAGGAGGGAGGAGGAGGAGGAGGGAGGAGAAGAAGAAGAAGAAGAAGAAGAAGAAGAAGAAGAAGGAATTAGTGTAAACAAAACATTTTTAAATTTTTTCATAGCATTTCAAAAGAAACTTCAAAAGGGGACTCAGACAAGTAGTAGGCTTTTGTTAGAATTATGTTAAATTCATTATAGTCACCTTAAAAAAAAGGGGCGGCTAGGTGGCGCAGTGGATAAAGTACCGGCCATGGAGTCAGGAGTACCTGGGTTCAAATCCCGTCTCAGATACTTAATAATTACCTAGCTGTGTGGCCTTGGGCAAGCCACTTAACCTCTGTCTTGCAAAAGCCTAAAAAAAATTCATTATAGTCTTAAAATTTCACAATAGAAATTTACAGTTCCACATATAGTAGTCTTATTCTGTTTTTGTGTGCTGAAAAGTTCATATTAAGCTCATAAAAATGATTTATTTAAAAATTTTAAAAAATAAAATCATTGTTAAATTGCAAATGGTAGTTTCGCATTAGTGTCAAGTGGTTAATAAAGTGAGAGAAGCACAAAATATTATTGGGAACCCATGTAGCTGTCTGGTTTTTCAGTAATTGTTTCTTTTATTCTCAGCCTCTATTACTGAAGTTAGAAGAAGCTAATGTAATTAATTGTCCTAGGATATGAGCAATATGAAAGAGGGGCATGCACATAGTCTTATGGGCAAAGAATCATTCATCTAGGTACATAGATGAATCCTGATCATATTCAGAAAGAAATCAAGGGGCAGCTAGGTGGTGCAGTGGATAAGAGCACTGGCCCTGGAGTCAGGAATACCTGGGTTCAAATTCAGCCTCAGACACTTAATAATCACCTAGCTGTGTGGCCTTGGGCAAGCCACTTAACCCCATTTGCCTTGCAAAAAAAAAAAAAGAGAAAGAAAGAAATCAGGCTGCAGCTATGCCCATTTATGCTCCTGGTGACTTGTTAATTTGCAGCTTTAATTAGCCTCAAGGAGACATAAGGAGGACACTCAGGGAGAATTAAGACCAAGACTAATCCCCATCTCTGACCAAATGGATCTTAAATCTGCAGAAGACAGAGTACAGACAGTAGATGCATCAAAGTTCCTCTCCCTAAAATGTCCAAACATTGGAAAATATTTTTCACCACTCTTCAGGTTCTTTTTCCTGAGAGTTTCAATCAATCAGAACCTAAATCAATAAAGATTTGATTAAATACTCATTGTGTTTCAAGAATTGTGATAGAAGTTGAGGATATAAAGATGAAGGCAAAAGAGTCTGTCCTTATTCTGAATACCCAAATTAATTATAAAGGACTATCTGCATCCAGAGAAAGAACTGATAAATAGAAGTATGTATAGAACAATTTTACATAAATATATATACATACTAATTTGTGTCTAATGTATCCATATCTAGGGAAGGGGATTGAGAGAGGGATTAAAAAAAGAAATTTACATGATAACTTTATTATATATTTAAAAAGATATATACAGGCAATTTTCCAATGAAGAAATGAAAACAATTTATAGTCATATAAAATGTTGTCATTTAAACTAGTTTATATATTCAATGCCATCCAAATTAAATTTTCAAAAAAGAAACATTTTACTGAATTAGTAAAAATAATAACAAAATTCATTTGGAAGAACAAAAAATCAAGAATATCAAAGGAACTAATGAAAAAGTGTAAAAGGAGATTTAGCAGTCACCAGATCTTATACTATATTAAAAGGCAATAATTATCAAAATTAACTGGTACTGGCAAATAAATAGATCAATAGAATAGAGTAATTTATAGCAAATAAACAAAAAAATCCTTGTATATGACAAGCACAAAGACTTTAGATTTTGTGATAAAAGTTCATTATTTAGTTTTTAAAATTGCTTGGAAAACTGGAAAGTAGTAAGGCAGAAAATGGACATAGACCATTTACCGAGATAAGGGGAAAATGATACATGATCTAGATATAAAAAGAGATTTTTATAAGAAAATTTTTGTAGGTAGGATATAAATTAAGTTTCATATCTAAAATATATGAAGAACTTTGTCAAATCTATAAAAATATGTCATTCCCCAATTGATAAATGGTCAAAGGTTATAATAGTTATAATAGTTTTCCAATGAAGAAATAAAAATAATTTATAGTCATATTAAAAATGCTCTAAATCATTATTGATTAAATTCAAATTAAAAAAACCTTGAGATAACATTTTGCACCTACCAGATTATCTAAAATGATAGAAAGGGAAAGTAATAAACAAAGAAGTGGAAAAATTCATTATTGGTGGAATTATGAACTGATTTTGGAGAGTAATCTGGAATTATTCCCAGACAGTTATTAAACTACCTATACCTTTGACTTAGCAATACCATTACTTGATCTATTTACAAAGAAAATTAGGGGAAAAGGAAAAGAATCTATTTGTTTTAAAATGTTTATAGCAACTGTATTTGTGTTGGTAAAGAACTGGAAATTGCAAGGATGCCCATCAACTGGGGATTAACTGAACAAGTTCTGGTTTATAATTGTGATGGAATACTACAGTGCTATACAAAATGATGAGCTCAATGATTCTAGAAAAACAGGAAAATAATTCACAAAATAATGAAAAATGGAATAAGCAGAACCAAGAGAACATTATATACAATTACAGTAATATTATTTTAAGACTGACTTTGAGCAAGTATTTTATACATTATTTATACCAAATTTAATTGTAAAGGACATATGAAGAAAGGCACTATCTGTATCCAGAAAAAGAACTGATAAATCAAAGAATGTCTAGACTAATTTTGTTTAATGGTAGCCATTTCTAAAGTTGGGGGGAGGGGAAGGAAAAAAGAAAAAAGAAAGGAATGTATATATATGCCTTTTTTGAAGACTTATAGTAGTCCATGAAAAGCCTTAGAAATACAAGATAGAATATTGCCCAATTGCATCTTCCCTTACTGTAAAAGTAAAATGGTCCATCTTTGACCACCAAATAATGAAGTCTTATTCCAAAAGCTAAAGTCTTTATGCTTGTTAAATACAAGGTTATTTTGTTTATTTGCTGCTGTAAATTGCTCTATTCTATTGATCTATGTTGCTATTTCTTAGTACCAGTTAGTTTTGATAATTATTGCCTTAAGATATAGTATAAGATCTGATGATTACTAAATCTCCTTCTTTTATATTTTTTCATTAGTTCCTTTGATATTCTTGACTTTCTGTTCTTCCAAATGAATTTTGTTATTATATTTTATAATTCAGGAAAATGTGCTTTGGAAATTTAATTGGAATAGAATTGAATATATAATAGATCAGTTGTGGGGAACTGAGATTATGAGAAGTGCAGCAATGTCCAAGAGAATCATTTGTTGAACAAGATAGTGAAGGACTTTGAATATCAAATAACAAGAGATATTAAGATGTTCCTGTTTGTTCTACAGTCAAGTTCAGACCTAGCATGGTCAGATTTGTACTTCAGAAATATTCTCTCAGTAGCTGGATGGAAAATTCATTGTCTTCTCATTTCTTTGCCTCTTACTCTAGCTCAATACTAAACTTGTCTCTGATTTCTGTTTCTTGGACAAACTGGTATGAAGATTTAATTTTTCATTCAATTGTTCTTCCTTCCTGGAAGATTGCGCAATCAATAGGAAAAAAAAAATCCCATTCTGCTGAAATTATCCCTTGCAGCTGAATGGAAATTATCTGAAGTCAGTGAAAATTTATCCAAACTTTAATTGTAAGATTTCACTTTCCAGTTCTCACCTCAGGAACACATTTATCTGTCTGCTATAGAGGCAATGAACATCTCAGAGGTCTCAGAAGGAGGAGGAAGTGAAAGGAAACCAAGAAAGACAACCTGAAAAATGACAACTAAAGATTTATTAAAAATAAACTTTGGTAGAAAATAAATTCAACAAGCTCAAATATAACAAATGCACTGTAGAGTAAATACCCTTCTGGAAAATTTAGAGTAGATTCCTAACATAGAAGGAACTGGAGATATAAAAACATAAATGTAGGAGTCCCTGACTTTATGGTATTTACCACCCATCTGAATATAAAGAAAAAGGAAAAATTTGGTTAGCTGGGTAGAAGCTGAGAAATAATAAGGTGTGCCAGAGGGCTAGAGAAGTTGCAAAGCCTGGGGGAAAGTTGTCATGGATATGCAAGATTTCCAAAAAGGAATCTAAATAGAATCCTTAATGGGAAAAATTAATCTGACTAATGTGGTCTGGATGTCCATTCACAGAAAATACCTCAATTCTTGCAAAATGGAATATTTTACTATATTTACATTTTTAAGGGAAGAAGAAAGGGCCTGATCAGGCATTGTGTCACCATAAGTGAATGACAACTTTCATAAGAGTTTAGTCCAGTAAAATTTTGGTATGGCTCAGAGGAATTAGCATGCATATTGAGGACAGTATATTTGTCTCATGGATGACAGTATGGAAAGCACATAGTAACCACTTTTAATTAGTCCCCTCTGCTTCAACATCACTTCACAGTACTAGGATGGATTTCCTGAGGTCCTGGTAGTCTACATGGAGGGTCCTGAAGTCCTTGGCTTGGGAGAAGTTAGAGAGGTCCAGGAAGATGAACAAGAAGGTAGTTCACATCACAACATCAGACACATGGCCTTGAGGAGAAAAAGAAAGTGGCAGAAGGAACAGAAGGTAGAAATATGTGACTTCACCTATAACATCAATCCTTCATCCTTTCACAGCTCAAACCATCTCTATTAGTGTTCCACTTGCCCTCATTATTTCCTTCTCTCATCTATACTAGATTTTATCCCTATCTTACTTATTTTCTATTTTCCATGTCTTATCTCTAGATCTTCACCTCCATCCCATCCTCTTGTCCTGCCTACAAATATTTCAATTGTATTAAAATTTATTTGATTTGAGATTTGGGGATGATTGGAGGGTAGAAGCTAAGTTGCTAAGGAAGGAGACATCAATTATTCTTTCTCTCTTTATTTCCCTTTCCTGAGAGATCAAAACCAAAGAGACCCTAGCTCTATAGTTGAGAAGACCATCATAACACTAAAGCTGGAATGAAGAGTAGACTAGTCAAGTTGTTACCCAAGATACAACAATCAGGGAAGCACTTCAAAAGAACCTTTTTAATGCTTTTCTTTATAAATCCATATATTTAGTTACCACAAGTTTCACTCCAAGACAAGTAGCTATTGATTTTTTGAGAAATGAGTAAATTGCATATTTTGCTTGGAATATCAAAAATCTCTTATCTCCGTGCTGCTTATAAAATCTGACTCTAGGAAGGAAGAGGTCTCCACCTACTCTAAGGTACATATAAAACTTCCAATTCCTAACTGTAATAGTGAATTGAGGGGATTCCCATAAACTCTCATCCTAAATTGCTGCTTCCTCACTCTTTTCCCTTCTCTCTTTCTTTATTCACTTAATGTGGGGATTAACTTTTCCTCTTTCCCATAGTACGCCCTCACTCTTCATTACTTGATCTAAAAGGGATCCTTGCCACTGACTCCCATCCTGGGGGTAATCACAAATAGCCAAATCCATTTTCAGGTTCCCTCTTCTTACCTAATGTCTGTGCTCTGTCTGCCTTCTGCAGATTTAGGATCCACTTAGCCACAGAGATGGGAAAAAGTCTTGGTTCCTCTTCTCTCTGTTCTCTTATATACTGCCACTGAGTGGATGGGGCTAGCAGAGGTGGGACCATATCTTCAACTCAGAAGTGATATTAAACCCATTATTCTCTGGACTGTGACATGCAGAGATTTGCTAAATTGAATAGGAAATCCATAACCATTCCCCTTCATCTCAACTTTCCCCACATATCCATCCTCTACTACCCTCATTCTAACACTATATTTGGGTAAAAGTACAGTGCAGAAACAAATCAGGCACTTTGCTAAGCACCCAATAAATATTATCTCTTCTAATCACAGCAAACCTGGGAGGTAGGTGTTATTCACATTTTACAGAAGAGGAAACTGAAGTAGGATGACTGCCCCTGGTCAGATAGCTAGTAAATTCTGAGAATAGGTTTGAACTCAAGATTCTGACCTCAGGGGTGGCTAGGTGGAGCAGTGGATAAAGCACCAGCATTGGAGTCAGGAGTACCTGAGTTCAAATCTGACCTCAAACACTTGATAATTACCTAGCTGTGTGGCTTTGCAAAAACTAAAAAAAAAAAGATTCTGACCTCATATCCTCTTATATCTAGCCTAGCAGCCTCTACCCTCTAACAGTTAGGTGTCTAGGTTCCAGCAGGGGGTGACATGATGATGAAGGTTGCAGAATTAGATATACAGTCAGGATGAATGGCCTAAATGAAATGAAGAATGGCCTAAAGAAATACAGTTATTGTCACAATGACAATCAGGAAAAAAGAAAGAGTCATTTGGCTTACTATTGTTATTTTTAAACACTCAAAGCTCTATTCAACAGTAATTCTGGGCATCTTTTCTTTACCACAGAGAAAGAAGAGAGGAAATGATGATTATCTGGTTATGTTACAAAAAAGAACTAGTTTCCTCCTTTCCACACCATTTCTTAGCTAGATTCCAGGAAAAGGGAATGCATTGTTCAGTCTCCTCCAAACCCTTACTTTTTTTCTGGCTTTTGCAAGGCAATGGGTTTAAATGACTTCCCTAAGGTCACACAGTTAAATATTAAGTGTCTGAGGCTGGATTTGAATGCAAGTCCTCCTGACCACAGGGCCATGCTCTATCCACTTCCAGGCACACCTAGCTGCCTGCAATCCCTTCCAGCTTTAACAAGAAAACAAACTGCCTGATCTTCATAGTGACCATTAAACATATTTGTTAAATAAAGCAATCTACGGGTGTCCTAGCAAAAGCCCTCCAGGGGAAAAGCCTCTGAACTTAGAGTCTGGGTCAAACAATTTGACCTGAATGTATACTTTTCCTGTGTGGTCATCAGAAAAAATATGAAAGAAGAGCCAGCCAATGAAGAAAAGGGAATGAAATCTGGCTTTTTGCAAAAGACAGGATATGTGTCAGGTTTGAATTTTCCAAGGTTTGGCTGGAAGAGCTCTAATTTATGCAAGGTCTTCAGGGGCTTCTCCCTTATGTGGATCTTGAAAGCCTTCATAAAGTGCCTTCTCCATCAACAGAACGTAAGGGAAGCAGGGATTATATAACAACTATTTTTGATTAGGAAATAAAAGCAAAATTGGGTTTTTTGAAAGAAGATCAATGATATGAATTTGATTTAAGTGAGACAGAGTCATTCAAAATCATCAGGCTTACTTTGTCTTCCTAAACCATCATAGTCCAGTGGAAAGACAAAATAAGTTAAGATGAATGGCCCAAGATGCAATGTATAACTGTGGAGTTTGCCATAGCTGATCAAGCTCTAAGTGCTCCATGGCACCTTTTTCAACTACCTTAAAGAAATTTAGAACAAATTGTTTTTTATTTACCCATTGCTTTAAGGTACATGTGATAATTATAATCCTCATGTTGTTTGATGTTGTTACAATAAAAAGACTTCAATATGGCATCATTAGGTTAAATGTTCTAATACCCATAAAGCATAAAAGCAAAGACTGACAGGATGTACATTTCTACTGTTCTGACCTATTGTACATTTCTATTGCTTGTTGCTGTCTCACGTAGTCCATGATCAAAGCTTCTGGTCTCTGAGTCATTCTCCTCCTGTTGTCTTAGATTAGTTAACTTATGTCTTCTCCAATTTTCTGAACCAAATAAAGAAGCTCTTCTTATCCAAGCCTCACTGAAACCTGGTGTCAATAAGTGAGCTTTTTCTCTATCTCTATCTCTATCTTTATCTCTATCTCTATCTCTATCGCTATCTCTATCTCTATCATCTCTATCTATCTCTATCTCTATCTCTATCTCTATCTCTATCTATATCTGATTAGGAATGACCTTTCCCATATCAGACACCAAGTCCATTTGTTGGTTATGTAATCTGACCTCCTGAACCCCAACTTTGAGTATGTTTCTTTCCCAATGTCTCCCTCCGCTTTTGTAATGGATGAGTGTTATTCATGGGGCAAACTTCTATTTATTTATGTTGCCATATAAAATATATGGATATATTGGGGTGGTTTTTTTTGGCCTGCCTGGTACTACTCATAATAAAACTCTTCTTTATATCAACTTACCCAGTATTTAAATTCCCATACTAAGGTTTTTGTTATTACCTGAGCCCAGGGGGCCAAAGAAAGCAATATGCAAAGTAAACTTGGATGGAAGGACACTACCTGTAAACAATTCAGTCAATAAACATTTATTGATAGTTTACTATCTGCCAGGCACTGTGATAAATTCTGAGGATAGAAAGAAAGATAAAAGTTTATTAAGGAAAGTCTTACTACTTCTGAATTAAAGGCATCCAGGAATGCCAAGAGGTTAAGAAAGTAGTATATTCTCAGCATGAGGAATATTCTGTGCTAAGGCAGTGAGATGGGAGATGGAATGAATATTGCCTAAAAGCATCAAGAAATAATAACGTTCGTCCTTTATTTTCAAAGAAGACTATGACATCAGTAAGTTAATGCCATGATAAGCACATGATTTGGACTTGAGTGAGGGGGTGCTGTGCTAAGTCACTAGCCTCACTTTCTCCTCCAGGTTATCCAGATCGAATGGTCAGATATGAATCAGGACAACTGGAAATGGTCCTATATGTGAGGCAATTAGGGTTAAGTGATTTGTCCAAGGTCACCCAGCTAGTAAGAGTCAAGTATCTGAGGCTGGATTTGATCTCCTGTTTTACTGACTCCAAAGCCAGTACTCTATCCACAGCACCAACTAGCTACCTATCAAGGGATAGGTCATTTAGGGTAGATATCTGATTATGAGAAGAGGATCAGTATACAATAGAAAGGTAGTTGGAGTAAAGAGCAATGCATGCCAAGCATGAGGCCATCATGTAACAAGAGGCAATAGGAAACTCTTGTATATTTGGGAGCAAGGGTTAGATCTTGCATGGTCAGATCAGCCCTTTAGGGATATCTCTTCAGCAATGAGAGGAAGAATAGTGACTTTTTCATTTGTTTTTGGTAAAGAAAGCAATCTATCCAAGTCCACAGCAAATCAGAAATGAAAAAAGTATACAAGGGAGAATATATACCAGGAAATAATCAGTGACTAATCTGGAAATATGTTCAACACAATTCTGAATGTACAACCTATATTCTATTACTTGTTTCCATGGAGTGAGGGAAGAGAAAGAGGTGTGGCAGAAAATTGTGGAACTCAAAAGCTTACAAAAAGATGAATGTTGGAAACTATCTTTGCATGGTAATTGGAAAAAAAAGTCTTAATAATAATTTTTAAAAGTCAGCCAAAAGAGTCCTCCTAGTGGGCATGAAGTATTGTCTTCTCTCAACACCACTTGCTCTAGATCAGAACAGAACTCTTTGTCTCCAACATCTGACCTCAGACCTCCATGATCTTGAGAGGTGATCTTGAGATAAAAGTTTCATTCAGTTGCTCTTCATGCTTGCCTACCCATATCTAAAAGAAAAAGCAGACCCAATGGAATTGCCCTTTGACAATTTAATTGAAACAACCTGAAATCCAATTCTTTGTTGTGAGGTGTCTCCTTTCCAAAGGTGTGGGGAGAGAGGGGAGGTTTGAAAAACCTTTGACATCAAAAATAGGATTTTATGGTTTATCATAGAGATGATATGAAACAATTGAGATTTATTAAGTAACGTAGTGAGAAAGTCAGATGGGCTTTGAGAGCTGGGAGGAAAATGAAATGAAGTGAGGAGAGATTTTAAGCAGGGAAGTTAAAAATCAGACTATTTCAATAATTCAAATGAGAAGAGATAACGTCCTGCCTAAGGGTGGTAGCTTTATCCATTTGTATCCCAGTACTTTAATAAATGTGTCTTCAACTGAAATTAAGAAAAACAAGAAATGTGGATGATAGAGAAAAAATGAAATAGAATGAGATCATTTGTGTATTTCAGCATATTGTGTTCAAAAGGAGAAGGGTCAACTCATTCTGTGGAGCGGAGTAAAAGTATCTGAGAGAAGTGAACTGAGAAGGAGAGATAAGGAAGCTCTTAACAAAGGTCCTCAATTTTTTCAGTGAAAAATGAGGAAAGGTTCTTAGCTGAGAGAATGGGGAGAGGAAGAGGTTTGAGAAAGGATGAAAAATTTTGAAAAAGGTATTATTATGAGTAAGAGAGTGACTCAATTTAGGAAAGTATAAATAATGACTCTGCTGCAGTGAGGGGCCGGTTAAAATGATGTTCCATAATCAGTGGACCCAGTCATCAGGGTTTCATGAGTTTCTCCAGCTTCTTTTTACAAGTGAGTAGGAGAAAACGCAGTAGATGGTAGGAATAATCTGGAGCTGTAGTTTGACAGGCAAGGCAACCTAGAGCATAAGAGAGCAAGAGAAGAAAACAGTCTATAATTGATTTTTACCAGTAAGAGGTCAATGTATGGAAGAGAGGAAAGGAAAATATAGCCAGGCTATCTTACCTTACAGAAAAGAAAAGGGGATAAAAAAGGGGCAGGGCTGACAATAGGAAAGAAAGATTAGGGGGAGATGGTAGTCAAAAGCAAAACACTTTTGAGAAAGAACAGGGTGAAAGGAGAGAGAGAATAAAGTAAAACAGGAGAAATAAATAAAAAGGCATGCAGTTAGCAATTTTTGAAATAAGTTACTCTGATAAAAGTCTCATTTCTCAAATATATAGAGAACTGAGGCAAATTTTTAAAGATAAAAGTCATTTCCCAATTGATAAATGGCTACAATATATGAACAGATTTTAGATGAAGCAATCAAAGCTATCCATAAACATACAAAAAAAATTGAAAACACTATTGATTGAAGAAATTCAAATTGAGACAATTCTGAGGTGCTAATTCACAATTTTTAGATTGTCTAATAGGACAGAAAAAAGATAAATCTTAGAGAGAAGGTGGAGAAATTGAGTCATTAATACATTGTAAGCTGATTCAACCATGATGTGGAGTAATTTGTAACTATGCCCAAAGTGCTATAAAAACTATGTTTATCCTCTGACCCAGAAATTCCACTACTAGGTTTGTATCCCAAAGAGATTTTAAAAAAAAAGAAAAGGGACCTATTTATAGATCCTTTATAACAGCTCTTTTCTGGTGGCAAAAAATTGAAAATTGAGAGGATTCTCATCAATGGGAGAAAGGCTAAATAAGTTGTGGTTTATGATTGTAATGGAATACTATCATGCTCTAAGAAAATGATGAATAGGATGCTCTCAAAAAAAAAAAACCCTGGGAAGACTGACATTAACTAATGTGAAGTGAAACAAGTAAATCTAGGAAAGTACAGTAATGGCAATATTCTATGATGATCAGCTGTGAATGACTTTGCTATTCTCAGCAATATGATGATCCAAGACAACTTTGAAAGACTTCTGATGAAAAAAAATGCTGTCTATTCCTAAAGAAAGAACTGATGAAGACTGAACACAGATCAAAGAACAGTCCGATTACTTTATTTTTCTTGGGTCTTTTTTAGTCTATTTTCCTTTCATAATATGACTAATACAAATATATTTGCAGGACTACAACCTGTATCAAATTGTTTATCTTCTCAATGAGGTGGGTAGTAAGGGAGAATCTGGAACTTGAATTTTTAAAAATGAATGTTGAAACTTGTTTTTACATGTAATTAGGAAAAATACTAAATAAAATGACAAAATAAGAAACATACTAAAAATAAAAACAACAAACTCCTGAATCCTTTTAAGCTCCCATCTTTCCTCTATCAGTTTATTCTAGAGACATGCAAATTTGCTTCTTCCTTCAACAAACTTTAAGGAATAACTTAAAAACACTACAGGTGCCAAACTGGAGCCAAAAGTCTTTGTCTTATATTTCTGACACTGCAGTAGAGTTTTTCTCTCCATTACTCAATACAACATTGAAAAAAAAAGTTTTTTTACCATTTTCACCAGAGACTAGAGCAAGTAACAAGAGCAGGTTTCAGTTTTACAACAAGAAGATTGTGTAGCTTTCAATGAATTCTCTTCTGGCATTTGGCCAAACTATCTAAAGTCAGTCAACAACTTGCATTTTCCACCATAGTAATATGCATCTAAGCACATTTTTCAGATATCTTTCCTGACTTCTACCTCAGTATTTGAATTAGTAAATAATTCAATCACTAAAGTAGTGATTAAACACCCACTGTGTTCCAGTATTGTGAAAAAAATGTCCATGTACTGTTGAGTCTTCCTCATACTGATTTTATTGAAAATACATAAATGGAGGAGTCCCTGCCCACAAAAAAACTTTCATTCTTCCTAAATATAAATATTTATAAAATATTTAGATAAAAGCTGCCTTGAATAAATATTATACTCAAATGGGATTCAAAATTTGATCCAGAAGGGGGTATAATAAATTTGTCTAATCATGTGTTCTGGTTGTCCATTTGCACAAGCAGCCCTAATTCTTGTAAAATGGACTGTTTCCATATATCTACAGTTAAAAACACAGGAAAGGCACCTGGAAAAACAATCTGTCACCAAAATGGGGTGAGGACTTATGTAACAGTTTAGAGCCCTGAGATTTTGGTAGGGAGTGATAGAATTAGCACAGATATTGAGAATTGTATCATTTGTCTCATGGATGAAGGTGTTGAAGGCCATGCAGTAACTACTACTGTTAATCAGTCTCCTCTGGATCATCATCAAATCACAGTACTGCAATGGCTTTCCTAAAATATTGGTCTTGGGGTAGTCCACATGATGAGTCCAGAAGTCTTGAGCATGGGAGTAGTTAGTAAGATCCAGAAAGATGAACAAGAAAACAGTCCACATCAGAGGATGAAACATCTGGTCTTGGGGAGAAAAGGAACAATGGGAAAAAGAGTGAAGGTTAAAAATCTGTGACTTCACTTAGGATACCATCTCCTCATCCTTAAGCTCAAACTCTCTCCACTATAGCTTCATTTCCTCTTCTCTTATATTGTCCTTATCTCTTCTATACTAGATTATATTTTATTATACTTTTATATCTATTTTCCATGCCTTCTCTCCAATCTTCATCCCTGTCATATCCCACTGTGCTGGACTTCAAATTATTTTAACTTTATTAAATTCATTTTTGGTTTGAAATTTGGGAATGATTAGAAGAGAGAAGCAAAGTTGTCCAAGAGAGGAATTATCAGTTATCATATCCCTCTTTGTTTCCTTCTCCTGTGAGATCAAAACCACATTGACTCCAGCTTTACATCCAAGAGGACCATAAAAAAAAGTTGGAATGAAGAATAGATAAAATAACCTGTTTCCCAGGATGCAACATTCAGAGCAATATATCAAAGAAAATCTTTTAAGTTCTCTCTTTAGAAATCCACTTATTTATCCCCTAAAGTCCACCTTTTATGACACATAGCTATCAATTTTGTGAGACACTGAACTTGAGGTTGATAGAAGGAATGAGTATATTTCAAATTTTGCTTGGAATGTTAAGATGGCATATATCAGTTCTTTTAAAAAAAACTGAAGCTAGGAAGGAAAAAGTCTCCATCTGTTATAATGTGCATATAAAACCATCCATTTCTAACATCTTCAGACTGAGAGACAATAATAATAACAATAATAATAATAATATTTAAAAGGGGGTTAAGAAAATCTCTAAGTTCCCTACCATAAAAAATTAGCAAATACTTCTTTTTCCTTCTTAATATAATTATTATACTCACTTTCTTTCCCACTCTAGTTTCCCCACTCCTCACCACTTGATCAAAAAGGGATCACTACCCTTGCCTCCCCTCCTGGGGATAATCCCTAATGCCCAGGCTCATACTTAGACTTTCTCTCCTCACCTACTGTCTGTGCTCTGCTTTCTGCAGATTTAGAATTCAATTGGTCCCAGAGATGAAAAGAAGCCTTGGTCTCTCTTCCCTCTGAGTGTCCTCCTCTTAAATGTTCTCATTGAGTGGGTGGTGCTAAATGGAGGTGTGGCCACTGTGGCATGCAGAGGTTTTGTGAACTGAGCAGAAAATTCATGACCATTTCCCATCATCCCAAATTTGACCATCTACCCCTCTTTTATCCACAATCACCTTACCACCTTCACTTGGGAAAACAACAGATCAGAAGTCAGATTTTTCTGGGGAATCTAAACTTTTCCCATAACTGAGTCACACTGATAAGAAATAAAAAAGCTTTAGTTCACGGTTCCTTGTTTACTCAAGTTTTGCCTACTTCATTTTCTCCTCATTTACAGTAAACCCATGAGAAAAAACTCAATTCCAGCCCAAACACCAGAGCAAATGATGGGGGAAGGTTTCATTCCTTGCTCTAACAAGGACCAGTATAGTTAATAATTCAACCTTCCAGCTTTTACTACTCCCTTTGAGCTCTTCTGATCTTGGAGCTCTCTGTTTAATACTCTCTCTGAACCTATTTCTCCTTTTGTGAAAAAGCAATACTTGCCTTATTACTCATAGTTTTGCTATAAAGAGATTACTTTACACACACACACACACACACACACACACACACACACACACACACACACACACATACATATATATCCTCAAACACCATATTCATGCGAGCTACATATGATTTTCCAATAGATCCCAACCCCATTATACTAGTCTCTTCCTTCTGGGAATTTTTCAGTACTTTTAGCTCTAATTTACTGGTCTTGTACTAAATTCAAACTTTGGTAACCCCAGGTCTAACTAAATCCCTTAAGATTAATGACCACCTTATGCTGACCTGGAGGAATAGGAGACAGTTTATGCACCTGGTCCAAAGCTCAAGCATAAAAATGGAACTGAGACTAGATAGAAAGGCTAAATTAGGTAGAATATTTTCCAAAGCTGGCCAGAAGCAGATAAATTAAGGGGTCCTTTAATGTCTCTTTCAGGATACTAATTCTAGGGTAATATTTCAGTGGACTTTTAAAATTCTGATGATTCTTTTTGATGATTCAGTAGAAGTACTTTTTTCCCCCATACATATCTATTCTAACACCAACTTGAATGATATTTCCTGGTGACAAAAACTATGAAGTTTTTGATTTTTTTAAATAAATACATTTTATTCTTCCTTATTGTAGTTTTGTTACCTCAGAATGATCACAGTGCTGAAAATTTTCCATCCATATACCATATACCATATACCATCTCCTTACTTTTGACCTGGCTGTCCTAAATTGTTCTCCCTTCTGTACCTAGTTATAGTGTCTAAGATAATGGATTGTCTGTCATTATGAGTAAACTCTACAGGATTCATGCTTCAATCAAGGCAATATGCAGCCTCCAAATACTCTGTGATGAATGAAAGATGCTGTGAAGTAGTAATGAAGAGCTGCACAGGGGTATCCTACTTCAAGTATCCTACTTTGTCCTTCTCAGACAAATAACAAAACCACTCCAAAGCTCTGTAACCTCTTCTATAAAATAATGCAAATTGAGTTGGAAACCTTAGACTTTAGCCTACAAGACTTTTAGCCCTCAGACTTTGATTCTATGGTCAAATGTTAGGTCAGTATCTTCAGACTCACTATGAATTCCATTAAGAAGCAACTAGTGCAGTCTTCCCAGTAGAAATAAAGTCAGCACAATGTCCTCCACAAACAGGAATTTCTGGGGAACCATGATACCTATAGGAAAATGCCTCATCTCCATTTGTTTCTGCTATAAATTGAATGTATTTCAACATTAACCTACTTCATGTGTATTTAACTTTCTTTAGTCCATTTTACATGTTTTAAAGACTACTTCCAACATATGGCATGAAGATTTCTTTATATGACTTAAATTGATACAGAATAGACATTATATTTTCTTCTCCTAACTTTCTCTAAGGGAAAATTTAACTCCTGCTAGGATGGGAAGCAGGAAGTTGAAGTCAAAGGACACTCTAATTTCAATAAGTGGGGGCACCAAGCTAGAATTATACATAACCAATCTTTAAATATTATTGTTAGTTTGGGGGATGAGTGCTATTTCATTATTGGGGATAGCAAGACCCAAAGTTTTACAATCAAATCTTGACTCTTCCCAACAAATATCATAGACAGTGAAGAATAAAGAAATTCATTTATTCAAATCATAGCCAAGCAGAAATTGGAGAAGGTAAAAATAAGAGAATATATGTACCAGTCATTATAAAATGGAGTTCTCTCACTGGGAATAAGGCAATAACTCAATCAGAGAAAGAATCTTAGATCTCACCCAAGGGGAAGTTCATCAAAAACTATAAAGTAGCAAACTGGGGAGAGGAACAGGATGAAGACTGCTGATTCCTCTCATTTCTTCATAGAATCTTCTCCTTAAACACCCTAAAGTGTGATTAACCTAGTCCATCTTCCCTCTTAAAGCTGCAAGTCAGAAGCAGCAGAAGCAACTTGAACAAAACTTGAAGGAAATTCCAAGTATGAAGAAAACTTAGAAGTGACAACTCACAGAAGATTTAAGAGACCTGAGCTTTCCTGTTCTTGC
Source organism: Macrotis lagotis (assembly GCF_037893015.1). NCBI lineage: Eukaryota > Metazoa > Chordata > Mammalia > Peramelemorphia > Peramelidae > Macrotis > Macrotis lagotis. The sequence continues at coordinate 185,964,532 of NC_133661.1, read as the reverse complement.
CAACTCTGCCCTGCTCTTCACAAAGGGCAAAGACATTGATCTCCAGTCCAATACTAATAGACATCAGTACTAGGTTTACATAGAGAAAGGGTGAGATTCACCCTGGTGTTCACTTCCCCAGCTCTTCCTCCATGCATTTATGTTCTGCATCATCCCGATTATGAGAATATCCAGTTATATTTCTCTTTTCTTCACTAATATATTCTCTTTTACTCTCTCTTCACTTTCCCCTCCTAAAACTCATAGAATACAACCAGTTCATTTCCAGGTCCTCTGTTTTTTTCTTATTTAATTTCCTCCTCACCTTTTGAAGACACTTGCTTCTTCTCCTCCAGTTGTCAGGTAGGTAGGCAAAAATCATATGCCAGGCAATGTATTAACTTTTACAGATACAAATACAAGCAAAAAGAAATTAAAATCCCTGACTTTGAGGCATTCTTATGGGAATGACAATACATAAAAAGCAAGGATCAAGGGAATGTGAGAAGGAAACAAGTATTATTAAGTTCCTACTATGCACTATACTAAGCATTTTACAAATATTATCTGTGTGTGAATCTGGTGCCTTTAATAACTTCTTTTTTTCTTGGCTCTGCCTCAATGCTACTAGCAATCAGTAATTTAATCAAACCTGAATTTTTTTAAAACATCTACTATGTTCTAGGCAGTGCTTTGGGTGCTGAAGCCAAAAACACAAAAATGGGATCTCAGTCCTAGAAAAACATATGTTTTTGGAGGGAAGACACAAAAGAACTTCAGCAAATACACAAATTAGATAGGAGGCACCTACCAAAAATGTTCATGAGGTGTCCTCCAATGCAAACCAATTGTATAAACAATCTGAAAAGAAGGACAATATCACCTGAAAATCAAGAAAGAACTTAAGAAATACCAAATTGCTTAAGATTTAAGGAAGCTGGAGATTACAAGAGATGAAGAGAAGGGTGTCTATTCTTGGCATGGAGAGAAGGTGAATAATATACTAGAAAAAAATAATCTAGGATCAGAGAATGAAGAGGTGACATGTTTTATCCTAGAGGCAATAAGATGCTCTTGGAGTACCACAGGAATGATCAGAGTAATAATGGATAGAATATCATTTCATTATCTGAATGCCTCAAGGCTTTAGTGTCTTAGTTCCTTGATTTTGACTATCTCTCAGCAGAATATTCCTAGTTTCTGATTTCTAACTCTAGATCTCCATAGTCTTGAGATTAATTTTTTTTTCATTTTCTTGCTAGTTACTTATTCCCCCCCCCAAAAAAAAAACACCTTGTTATTGTAACATGACTGTAGAAAGGAAACACTATGAAATCATAGAAGGATCATCCAACTATTACTTTTTGGGACTCACCTCACAGTCTTTACCTCTGGGACATTTGTATCTATCTGCTCTAGAGTCATGATCATTTCAGGGGCTTGAGAAAGAAGTGAAATAAAAGTCAAGTTAACTGTCACAGCCCCTAAATATAGTTAAAATTTTTATTAAAATTAAAATTTTATGGAAACAAAATTCAAAGTGTGAATTTGAGTTGCTTATTGACTAAGATTAAAATGATCAAGAGAAGGTGGATGATATCCTGAGTAATTTGCTAAAGAAAATGAGATGGAATGGGATCACTTTTGTAGACTTAGAGAGAAGAGCCAGGTAATGATGTGATTAAAAAAAGATTTAAGGTAGAGAGTGTCCCTGAAAGCATCTAGAAGATATAAGTTGAGAAGATGGAGAAAAGAGGAAGCTTTCAGCAAATGTCATCAATGTTTTATTTTTGTGAAATATGTGAAAATGTTCTCACTTGAGAGCATGGGGAGGAAAGGTTTGAGGAAAAAAAGAAAAAGTTTTGGAAAAGGTGTTTTGATGAGAGAAACAGTGAATCAACAGAGAAAGTAAAAAGTATGACCCTGCTGTGGTGAGAGCTCAGCTGAGCTTGTATGCCACAAGTTTGAGGTGGACCCAGCTAGAAAGAATTTGTGATTTTCTCCAGTTTCTTTCAGCAATATGTAAATAGAAATAAAGATAGTGGATGTTGGTTTGGAACTGAGGTTTGGAAAGATAAAATGGGTTATAGGATAAAGGAGGGAGAGATTCAAGAGAAGAAGATAATGAAGAATTGAACTGTATCACAAGGAGATCAGCATGTAGAAGGAAGTAGAAAATAGCCAAGAGCTGTTGACCTAGGAAATAATTAAGGGGTTGAAGGATTAGAGAGAGACATGTCCATTACCCAGGCCCAAATTCTCAATGCCAGGATCTCTTTAGTAGGTATTCTCTTCAAACTCTCTTTCCAAGGACATATTCATTTCAAACCAATTCCTCTCTTCTTTTCCAGGAGGGAAAGGAGATGTTTGGCCAGCTTAGGACTCTGTAGGAAGGATTTTTAACCTAGGACAATTTTGTAGAATTGTATAGATTTAAATATTTTATAGCATTTTATGAGAAGAGGAGCAATGTTCAATAGAACAAGATAATAACAAGTTTTAAATGCCAAACATGAGCTCAATGTCATATGTCAAAGATAGGAGAAAATAAGGTCTTCCAGTTGATTTTTCAGCCAGGTTCAGGTCTAGCATGTACAGAGCTATACTTTAAGAACTATCTTCTCAGCATTTAGATGGAAGTTTTATTGCCTTCTCATTTCTGTGCTTCTTATTCTAGGTGAGTACTAAACTCTTTGTCTCTGATTTCTGCCTCTTGAACTCCCTGGTCAAGAGATTAACTTTTCATTCAGTTATTCCTGCCTGGCTACACACAACCAATTAGAAAAAGTACACCCTGCTTGCTTTGTCTCCTGACAGCTAAATGAAAAGTATCTGAAACAAAGAAGGTCCATCTAAGTTTGACTGTGAAATGTCACCACCCAGTTTTCACATCAGGAACATATTTGTTTCTCTACTTTGAAGACAATAAACATCTCAGTGGACTGTGAAAGAAGAAATAATAAAAGAAACTAAAAATTAGCCACAGTCACTCAATCATAACAACTAAAAATTTATTAAAAGTAAATTTTGAAGTAAAAAAAAATCACTAGACACTCCTTGGATACACATTTCTCTGTAAAGACCCTTCCTAAAATGTCATACCAGAGATCATTCCCAACACCCTTTTTATATTCATTTTACTTCCCCTTTTACTTTACAACCCTTTAGTGAAATTTTTTAAAAAAAAGATAAAATAGGGGAAAAAATGAAACAGTATTTTGTTTACTCTTAAACAAGAATATTTTATTAATGTATAAAAAACATTATTTGTACAAAATGAGAATAAATATTAAATTAAAAAAATAAAAATAAGGGAATAAATGAAGAGCATCTTTACAAAAGTCTTACCCTCTGCTTATACAAAGTGTGGAATAGACAAAAAAGGTCCAACAACAAAAATGTGAAGGGATTTAGTCTGCTTCTCAGTCTTTAATTTTAGCAACCCCAAATCTAACATCAAGGTCCTAATTAAAATGAACTAAATAAAGAATTAATCTATCAGTTAGCAAGTAATTATCAAGTTCTTCCTTCAATAAAAACCTGTGCTAGGCACTAGAGATAAAAAAAAATAGTGAAGGAGTTCCTGCTCTCAATGAATTTACATTTTTTCTAAATTAGGAGAAAAAGGAGAAATTGAAATAGTGGAAAAGAAGCTGAGGAACAGTGAGGGTTGCTGGAGTGTTGGGAGAAAAGTAAATCAGGGAAAATTCATGAATGTTTGGTATACTCAAATAAGAAACATTGCACTCAGAAAAGTGAATTTTATAAGTTACTTGTTCCCCACCCCAGTATGTTATTGTCCAGTATCACAAATAACTTGATTTTTCACAATATTAGTAGCTACATGCCATGAAAAGTAGAAATTTTGCTCACTAAAAATGTTCATTTATAAAGAATAATATTAAAAAGTGTCCTCTCTTGTGCTTCCCTTCACCTCAGCTTTGATTTTATGATAGTCCTTTTTGGATGTAGCAATTTATTAAGATAGGGAGAAAAAAAGAGATTGGGAAAAAGTTGTTTTCTTCCTAAATAAGAAGGGAGGAAAAGTCTGCCTGATTATGTGATTTAATTATCCATTCACACATACTACTCTGATATTTTTCTCAATTGATATTTTATTGTATTTTTACAATTATATGCTATGAAAGTATTTCAATATTCATTCACATGCATATGCATATTTTTAAGTTACATAATTTTTCCACCCTCTCTTCCCAGCCCCCCTCTCCCTCAGTGGTGAACAGTTGATGATTATTATACATATATATTTATGTTTAACATGTTTACAGATTAGTCATTTTTGACATGAGGAATTAGAATTAAAGGAAAAGAAAGAAAACCATGAAATAGGAAAAATTTACATAAGAGAAATTTTTAAAAAGTGAATGTAGTCTTCATTCAGATTCTGTAGTGTTTTTTGCTTTAGTTTGGTTTGGTTTTGTTTTTCTTCCTCTGGATGGGGATAGCATTGTCCTTAGCAAATTGTCCTAGCTCTCTGAACTGCTGAGAGGAGCTGCATCCATCAAGGCTGATCAACTCACAATGTTGTTGTTAATGTGTACAATGATTTCTTGGTACTGCTCCCTTCACTCAGCATCAGTTCCTATAATTTGTTCCATGCTTCTCTAGAGTCTGACCATTCATGTTTTCTTATAGAACAATAGTGTTCTATAACATTCATATACCATAACTTATTCAGTCATTCCCCAATTGATGGACATTCCCTCAAATTCCAAATCTTTGCCACTAAAAAAGAGCTGCTATGAATATTTTGGAACCTGTGGGACTTTTCTCATTTTTTATGATTTTCTTCTGGATATAGGCATAGTATTGGTTTTGCTGAATCAAAGGGTATTATTAGTTTTATTGCTCTTCGAGCATAGTTCCATATTGCTCTTCAGAGCAATCAGTTCACAACTCCACCAACAATACATTAATGTCCCAATTCCCCCTCAGCTTTTCTAACATTGATCCTTTTTCTTTTTTGTCATCCTAGTCAATCTGATAGGTATGTAGTGAAGTCTCATAGTTGTTGCATTTCTCCAATCAGTAATGATTTGGAGCATGTTTTCATATGATTATAATTAGTTTTAATTTCTTCATTTGAAAACTCTGTTCATATACTTTGACCATTTACAAATTAAAGAATGACTTATAACCTTATAAATTTGATACAGTTCTCTATATATTTTAGAAATGAAACCTTTATCAGAACCCCTAGCTGTGAAAAATCATTTCTCAGCTTTCTGTTTTCCTTATAATTTTGGCAGCATTGGTTTTATTAGTGCAGTTTTTTTCAATTTAATATAGTCAAAATCATCCATTTTGTAATTTGCAATATACTCTATTTCTTGCTTGGCCATAAATTTCTCCCCTTTCCATAGATTTGGCAGAGTATTTCTTGGTCTGTTCATTGGGCTATAGTGTCACACTTTATGTCTAAATCCTGTGCCCATTTTGACCTTTTTTGGTATAGGGTGTGAGATGTGAGTCTATGCCTAGTTTTGCCATCCTACTTTCTAGTATTCCCAACAATTTTTGTCAAATAGCAAGTTCTTATCCCAGAAGCTAATGTCTTCAGACTTCTCAAACAGCAGATTACTGTAGTCATCTATTCGTTTCATTTGAATCTATCCTAATCCACTGATCCATTACTCTATTTCTTAAACAATACCAAGTAGTTTTGATGACTGTCACTTTATAATATAGTTTCAGATCTGGGAGAGTTAGCCCATCTTCCTTTGCATTTTTTTTCAGCAGTTCCCTTGATTTTCTTGATCTTTGTGACTCCAGATGAATTTTGTTATTATTTTTTCTAGTTCAATTACCCTGATTCTTGCAAAAATGACCACTTCCACATATCTACATTAAGGAAAACAGTAATGAGTCCTGGTAAAACAACCTGTCAGCCTAAATGGATAGCAATTTTCATAACAGTTTAATACTTAGAATTTTGGAAGAGATGAACAGAATTTGCACAGATATTGAGGATGGTGTCATTTATCTCATGAGTGAAGGTATGTCCACTATACTAGTCTTACAAGTTCTTTATCAGCCATATTGAATTTGGTCTTGCCTTAGGAGTTTGGGGAAATGGAGGGGGGAGGCAAAGTTGCTTAAGGAAGGAAAAAGCTTTATCCCAATCTCTTTTTTTCTCCCTATCTTAATAAATCACTACAATATATATTCTACACCCAAAAAGAACCATCATAACACCAAAACTGAGATGAAGGGAAGCATAAGAAAGGACACTTTTTAATATTATTCTTTATAAATGAATGTTTTTAGAGAGAAAAATTTCTACTTTTCATGGCATGTAGCTATTAATATTATGAAAAATCAAGTTATTTGTGATACTGGACAATAACATACTGTGGTGGAGGAACAAGCAGCTTACAAATTTTGCTTCAGATAAAATAAAACCCTGTCAATCCTGCTTGCAAACTCTGGCTTTAGGAAAAGATAAGGCTCCTCATATGCTAACATGAATGTAAAACTACTGTTTTTCTAACATCCTCAAAATTAGGGTTCCTCATGAAATAGATTCCTCCCTTCTTTCCTCCTTTCTTTATATATTTATATCTTTATAATGTTCATTACACTGATCTCTTTGGCCACTTTCTACTCTTCACTCTTTATCCAAAAAGAGATTCCTAATACTGCCTCCCCACACTGTGAATAACTCTAAATAAAACTCATTTTTCTGGTCCAAAATTGAAATAGGTTTTCTCTTCTCACTTAGTGTCTCTGTTCTACTAAGTATTTCAGATAGCCCCAGAGTTGGGAGAACCATGTTCTTGCCACCTTCTCTGTCTATCCCTGTTATACAGATTCAATGGGCAAGTGAATGGAGAGAGAAAGAGTCAGACAGAAAGGTAGAGCTATGGTTTCAGCTTAAAGGAGGTGTAACTTGAGGAATTGGTCCATCATTCTCTGAGGTTATAGTATGCAGGTGTTTTCTAAATGGAAAATGAAAAACAAACTGCTTCACCTTCATCCCAGAGCTCACCTTTTTTCACTCACCCTGACCCTACAATCTATCCTTGGGAAAACAATAAGTCAGAAGCTACAATTTTCTTGAGGAAAGCAAGCTATCTCAATTTCTGGGGCACAATATTATGATGTAGATAGAGAGATAAGAAGTTCAAAATTGGGATCCTCATTCCTTTAATCAGTTTTCTCTCTCACCCCAGCTTCTCTTTGGCATTCATCTCATGAGCAAAGTCAAATCATGCCCACCTCCCTGTCCTACCCTCAAAAAAAGCCAGAGAACTTTCTAGGAAAAGAATGCTACTTGAACAAACAGAAATTCTTCATTCAAATGAGGCCAAACAATGAATCAGTCATTCAGAAAATAAATATTAATTTAGAACCTACTAGGTGCCAGGTCTTGTCCTAAGTGTTTGGAATACAAAAACAAGAAAAAAGACAATACTCAAGGAGTACACAATCTAATGGGAGAGATAATATGCAAATAAGCAGGTATAAACATAATAAGTGCAGTAGTAATTAGAGACAATCAAAAGAAAGAATGTATTATCATTTAAGGGATCAGAAAAGGTTTCTTTAAATAGGATGTGAAGAAATGCAGGGTCTCAAGACAAATTAGGAGAGAGTGAAGTCCAGGCTTAGCCCACAACCAGTGACTATTCCAGAGCATGGAGGTTGAATATCTTGTGTGAGAACTAGCGAGGAGGCTAGCGTCATTGACTCTCAGAGTGAGGGGACTTGGTGAGGGACTTGTCAAAAGACAGGAAAGCCATTTTTGGGGGCAGAGCCAAGATGGTGGAGTAGAAGTACTCACCTGAATTCTCAGTACATTCCTTCAAAACAACTTTAAAATAACACTTCAAATTGAATTCTTGATATGACAGAACCTACAAAAGATCAGGTTGGAAATATTCTTCTAACCCAACTTAGGAGATCAGAAGGAAGGTCTGTGACACATGGGAAGAAGTTAGATCAAAACTCATGTGGATGCAACACCAGTGGTTTATAGGGGGACCCCCCATCCCCCCATCCCCCCCCCACCCCCAGCTAACACTAGATGCAGTGTCCTATGCTGTTTGACAATTGTACAACCTATATTCACTTCTTTTATTCAAGAGGAAGTGGAAGCCTTGAGAAGCAGTATCATTTTTGGTTCAAGGTAGCAGGATCCCTAATGAGGTATTAGATTGCAAACCCAAGGTATTGGCAATGGTTCCCAGAGTGCAGACTAGGAAAGCAGTGACCTCATCTCTCCCCAGATTGTCTCCATGGAAGCACTGAAAACTTCCAAAGCTCAGAACTAGTTCTGTAAACAGCAATGCAAAAATGCCGGAAGTTCTCTCTGCCCCTCGCAAGGGACAAAGCTTGGTTTTAACAAAAAAGTTTAAATCAAGAAATAGTCTGGAAAAACAAGCAAACAACAAACAACAACAAAAAAACACCTGACCATAAAAAGCCTCTGTAGTGACAGGGAAGATCAAGATACAAACTCAGAAGAAGATGAGATCCAAACAAAAAGCAAAGCGTCAAAGGGAAAAAATGTGAATTGCTCACAAACCCAATAAGAATTCTGGAGATATTTTTAAAATGATTTTAAAGCTAAAATAAGAGTGATAAAGAAAAATTTAATAAAGAAATGAGAGCTAGGTAAAAAAAAATATGAAAAGACAGTTAATAGCTTGGCTAAAGAAGTAAAAAATAGGGGCGGAGCCAAGATGGCGACATGAAGGGATCCATTGAGTCTTACGAGCTCTCTGATGAAAACTCATACACTAAGGACTCTAACTAAATTTTCGTGAGACAGAACCCACAAAGGGACCCAGTGAGGCAGTTCTCCTACTCAAGGTAATCTGGAAAAGAGCAGAAAGGCTCTGCTCCCCGGGGTCGGAGGGGTGGCCCACCAGAGGGGTGGCCCACAAGAGCCAAAGAACTTCAGCTTCCCGGGGGCAGCCCCAGGGCGCTGGGAGCCGAGGCTCACAGCAGCAGGAGAGTCTCCTGAGCTGCACCCCGAGAAGCACCGGGCACAAAGTGGGGGAACAGTGGGGGACCTCTGCCAGAGCAAGCACATGGAGCCCAGCCCTCGGGGCACACAGGGAGCAGCTTGGTCTTTCTGCAGCTCAAATCCAGGAAACAGAAGCAGGCAGAGCCAGTAAGCAGGAGCCCCCAGGGCATGAGGCCATTGAGCTGAGAGAGGGGAGTGAAGAGAGAGAGAGACTGCAGAGCTCTGTCCCCTGCCTCTGGAACAGGACTCTGGGGCTCTGACCACATTCAGATCCTGATCGCAGTCTAGGCCCCCCCATAGAACAACAGGGCCCCCCCACCTCGGCCCCGTGGCAGAAGGGGGCACTTATGGTCATTCACAGACCAGGAGGGAGGACAGAGCCTCAAACACTGAGACCCTTGTGGGAGTGTCCCAAAAGCTCGGGAAGCACCCCAAAAAAACAGGCTTAGGCTGGGAAAATGAACAAGCAAAGAAATAAGAGGAAGACCATTGAGAAATACTTTGCAAATGAGCCCAAGAAAGATCAAAACACTCAGTCTGAAGATGAGGAAGCACAAGCTCCTGCATCTAAAGACTCCAAGAAAAACAGAAATTGGGCTCAGGCTATGATAGAGCTCAAAAAAGACTTTGAAAATCAAATGAGGGAGTTGGAAGAAAAACTGGGAAAAGAAAGGAGAGAGATGCAGGAAAAACATGAAAATGAAGTCAGCAGCTTAGTCAAGGAAATCCAAAAAAATTCTGAAGAAAATAGCATGCTAAAAACCAGCTTAGGTCAAATGGATAAAACAGTTCAAAAAGTTATTGAGGAGAAGAATGCTTTAAAAAGCAAAATTGGACAGATGGAAAAAGAGATAAGAAAACTCTCTGAGGAGAATAAATCCTTCAGACAAAGAATAGAATTCAGGGAGATTGATGAATTTACCAGAAATCAGGAATCAATACTTCAAAACCAAAAAAATGAAAAATTAGAAGAAAATGTGAAATATCTCATTGAAAAAACAACTGATATGGAAAACAGATTTAGGAAAGATAATTTGAAAATTATTGGAATACCTGAAAGTCATGATCAGGAAAAGAGCCTTGACATCATTTTCAAAGAATTACTACAGGAAAATTGCCCTGATATTCTAGAAGCAGAGGGCAAAATAGAAATGGAGAGAATCCACCGATCCCCCTGAGAAAGAGATCCCAAAAATCCAACCCCTAGGAATATTATAGCCAAGTTCCAGGACTCCCAAGTCAAAGAGAAAATATTACAAGCAGCCAGAAGGACACAGTTCAAATATCATGGAGCTGCAGTCAGGATCACACAGGACTTAGCAGCAGCTACATTGGAAGCTCATAGGGCTTGGAATACAATATACTGGAAGGCAAAAGAGCTTAGAATGCAGCCAAGAATGAACTACCCAGAAAGGTTGAATGTCCTCTTCCAGGGAAAAAGATGGACTTTCAATGAACCAGGGGAATTTCAAATGTTCCTTTTGGAATGGCCAGAGCTGAACAGAAGGTTTGATGTTCAGATACAGGACTCAGGTGAAGCATGGAGATTGGAGGAGAGGGGGGAAATATGAGGGACTTAATGAGGATGAACTGCATGTATAGAAAAAATGATACTGATAATATTCATGTGAACCATTTCAGTTAATAGAGCAGGTAGAGGGAGCTTTTATAGTTGAAGCACAGGAGAAAGCTGAATTTGAAGATAAAATATGGTGTAAAAATGGAGTCAATAGGGAAAAAAGGGAAATGGAAAGGGAGAAAGAAAAAGGATAGGGGGAATAGTCCAAGATATTTCACATAATAAGATTGTTTTATTACAATGAGCTATTGCAATGATATGGAAGGGGGGAGGCAAGGGGGAATGAGGGAAACTTTGATCTCATCAGAGATGGCTAGGAGAGGAAACAGCAAATATACTCAATGGGGTACAGACATCTGGAGTAAGAAGGAGGGGAGCAGGGGGAAGAGGTGAGGATGTGAATAGAGGAGGAGAGGATGGACCATGGAGGGACAGTGTTCAGATATAACACATTTTCTTTTTTACTTCTTGCAAGGGGCTGGGATTGGATGGCCTGCCCAGGACCATAGGGCCAGGTGGATTCTGGGCCTAAGGGGTGGTATGGGGGCTCAGGGCTTCTTGGCCCCAGGACCAGGGATCTGTCTGCTGCACCACTCAGCGACCCTACAGCAGAGTCAGAGTGAAAGGAGAGTGAAAATATAGTACTCAGTAGTGGAGAAATAAGAAAGGAGGAAGTTGCGATCAGCAATGGCAACGTTGGAAAAATATGGAAGTAACTTTTGTGATGGACTTATCATAAAGAATGTGATCCACTCACGACAGAGTTGATGGTGTTGGAACAAAGACTGAAGCACATTTTTTGTTATTATTATTTGGGGGAGGGTGCAGGGCAAGTGGGGCTGGGTGGCCTGCCTTGGAGCCACATAGCAGAATGATCTTTGGGTGTCTGAAGCCGGATTCGGATCCAGGTGCTCCTGGCTCAAGGGCCAATGCTCTGTCTGCCACCCAGCCACCCCTACTATTATTACTATTTTATTTTATTTTGGGTCTTTTTTTTTTCTTTCTTCTTTTTGGTTTTTGCAGGGCAGTGGGGATCAGGTGGCTTGCATGTCACATTGCTATGTGATTATTGGGTTTACGAGGCTGGATATGGACTCGAGTGCTCGTGGCTCCAGGGCTGGTGCTTCGTCCATTGCGCCACCTGGCCATACCTACAATTATTACTATAATTTTTTTAATTTTAATTTTTTTCTCTCCCCTTTACTTTTTCACCCAAGCAAGTCTATCTATATTCATGGGGGGAGGGGTATTTTGTTTACTTGTAAACAAGTATGTTTTATTAATGTAAAAAAAAACATTTGTACGAAATGAGAATAAAAAAAACATTAAAAAAAAAGAATTAAAAAATAAAATGAAAATAATTCTTTAAAAACCAGAATCAGCCACAAAGGAAAAAAGAGTTTTAAAACATTTTACACATGATAATAACTCCTTAAAAAGCAGAATTGGGGGGGGAGTCAAGATGGTGGGGTAAAGTCAGGGACTCTCAAGTTCTCCCCAAAACACCTCCAAATACCTTCAAATAATGACTCTAAACATAAAGATTGAGTGAAACAGTTTTCTAGCCCAAGACAACTTGGAAGATCAGGGACTAGGGTCTGCTACACCAGAGTGAGATTAGAGCACAGTGCAGCACAGGCCTCAGAAGCCCAAACCAGACCCTGCAGACCAGGAGCAGGCCTCTGGAGCCACTGAAGCAGCAGCAGCAGCTGTTTCCAGAGCTCTCATCCCAGAGGGAGGTGATAGAAGGGAAGGAAGATAGGTAGTCTGGGGTGGGAGGGGGTAGTCAGATGCAAAACACTTTTGAGAAGGGACAGGGTGAAAGGAGAGAGAGAATAAATGGGAGGAGGGAATAGAATGGAGGGAAACACAGTTAGCAATAGTAATTGTGGAAAAAATAATAAAAAAGTTTCTCTGATGAGGATTTCATTTGCAAACATAAAGAACTGAATCAAATTCATAAAAAATAAGTCATTCCCTAATTGATAAATGATGCAAAGATATGCACAAATTTCAGATAAGATTATCAATGCTATCTATTTAAATAATTTTTTGAAAATGTCCTAACTCACTACTGATAGGAGAAATGCAGGTTGGAACAATTCTGAGGCACTAACCTATACCTATTGGATTCACTAATAGGACAAATGTTGGAGAGGATGAAGGAAAATGAGATTAATGCACTGTTGGAGGAGTTGGGACATGATTCAACAATTCTATAGAGCAAAATTGGAACTATGCCTACTCCTTTACCTAGCAGTGTTACTACTAGGTATATATTCCAGAAGAGATGAAAAACAAGTAGGAAAAGGACCTATAAGAATATATATGTATATATTATATATATATATATATAATATATACATATATACTTGTGAATGTGATTATATATGCTTTTATAAGAAATGATAAACAGGATGATCTCGTAAAAAAAACTGGCATAAGCAGATTTAAGGGGAAGTGTACTATATGCATCATAACAACAATTTTCAGATATGAATGACTTACCTTTTCTCAGCAATGCTGTGAACCCAAGACAAATCTGAAGGACATTTGGTAAAGAATTTTATTCATTCCAAAGACTGAACTGATGGTGTCTGAATACAAATTGAAGCATACTTTTTTTAACTGTATTTTTCTTGAGATTTCTCTTTTCTTGGTGAGGGGGGCTATATTTACTTTTACAACATGCCTATTGTGGCAATGTTTTTCATGACAACATTTCTAACCCATATCAATAACTTACTTTTTCAATGAGAAGGATTGGGGATGGAAGGGAGAGAATTCAAAACTCAAGGTTTTAAAAGTGAATGTTAATTGTTTTTGCATGTAACTAGGGAAAAGAAAAGAAAAAAGAATTGGATAAAGGGGGGAAAGAGATGCAAAAGCTCACTAAAAATAATTCCTTATAAATTAGAACTGAGTAAGTAGAGGCTAATGGCACTATAAGATATCAAAATACAACAAAAGTCAAAAGAATAAAAAAATGGAAAAATGTAAACTATTTCACTGAAAAACTGATTTGGAAAATGGATCAAGGAGAGATAATTTAAGTCTGAATAGAATACCTGAAAACTATAATCCAAAAAAGTGCTTAGGCATCATGTTTCAAGGAATTATGGTAGGAACCTGCTCTGATAACCTAGAACCAGAAGATTTTATGAAAATTGAAAGAATTCACCTGAAAGAGATCCCAAAATGAAAATCTGCAGAAATACAATAACCAAATTCCAAAGTTCCCAAATCAAAGTTTATCTCCATTGAAAATATATACTTCAAAAAATATAGTTCAAGCAGTCATGAAGTCACTACCAAGATCAGACAACATTTAGTAGCAACCATATTAATAAAGGACATAGATTATTGTATTCCAGAAGGCAAGAATTACAATTACCACCAAGAATTACCTGTCTAGCAAAACAATACAATCATTCAAGAGAGAAAAAAATGAATATTTATTGAAATAGAGGACTTTCAAACATTCCTTATGAAAGGATCGGCATTGAATAGAAAATCTGGCAAACAGACATAAACATAAGGAGTTCAATATGGCTAAAATATTAACATTTCTATATGTTACTATGCAATTAGTAAGATCTTTATCATTTTGGGGGGTAGTTAGAAAGTTTTTACATAGACCAAGTATAAAAGAGTGAGTTGATTAAGTTGAGATGATGTAAAACAATTGATGGACTAGATAAAAGGAGGCCCTGGGAGAAGGGGAAAGGGAAAGGAGTAATGGATGAAATTATTTCATATAAAATAGATCCACAAGGAAGAACTTTTATACTGGAGGGGAAATAGTGAGAGGGGCAGAAAATGTTTGAACCTCACTCTATTGTAAATTGGTTCAAAGAGGGAAAAGAGGTTTAACAAAATACAATATTCATTCCTATTTTAAATAAAACACTAGAAAGCATAGGAAAAAAATGGAACCTTTCTTAAAAAATCATAAGAGCATCTATTTAAAATCAAGAACAAACATTATCTGCAATGGAGATAAACTAAAAGCCTTCCCAATAAGTAAAGCAAGGATATTTAGTTTCACCACTTTATCAAATTTTGTATTAGAAATAATATCTATGGAAAAAAAGAGAATAAGAATAGGCAATAAGTAAATGAAACTATCACTCTTTGCAGATAATGTGATAGTTTACTTTAATAAATTTAATATTTAATAATAATAATAATAATAATAATAAAAACAATTAAACTTCAGCAAAATTGCAGGACATAAAATAAACCCACATAAATCAAAGCTAGCAATAATCACATGAAAAAATGCTCTATATCATTATTGAATAGAAAAATGCAAATTAAAATAATTCTGAATTACCACCTCATATCTATCAAATTAGCTAACATGACAATAAAATGAAAATGACAAATGCTAGAGAGAATATGGAAAAATTGGAAGACTGCTACTCTTGGAGCTATCAACTGGCCCAACCATTCTGGAGATCAATTTTGTCCAACAAGGCCACTACTAAATTTGCTTCACAACGAGAACAAAGAAAAGAAAAAAAAAAGATCTATTCATACAAAAATGTTTGTAGCAACTCTTTTGTAGTGGCAAAGAATGAAAAATTAAGGAGTTGGCATCAGTTTGGGAATGCTGACCAAGTTGAGATGGAACACAATAATGATGAGTATACTTATTTTAAAAAAAAAAACCCTGAGAAGACATGAAATGAGCTGGTGCAAAATAAGCTGAACAGAGCCAAAATATCATAAACACTAATAGCAATACTGTAGAGACTATCAAATGGAAAGACATAGCAACTCTGACTGAGACAATGATACAAAATAATTCCAAAGGAACAATGATGGAAAAAGCTATTAGCGAGAGAGAGAGAGAGAGAGAGAGAGAGAGAGAGAGAGAGAGACCGACAGACAGACAGACAGAAACAGAGACAGAGAAAGAGACAGAGAGAGACAGAGAACTGGTGAACTCAGTACAGATTGAAGCATACATTTTTTATTTTATTTTTCTTGAGGGAGAGGGTTTTCTTTTCCAACATAGCTAATATGGAAATATGTTTAGCCTGATTTCACATTTATAATTAATATAATATTACTTGTCTTCTCAAAGTCAACAGGGGGCAGAAGGAAGGGAAAGAATTTGGACCTCAAATTTTAAAAATTAGTATTAATATATTTTACATATAATTGAAAAATATCTAATGAAATAAATAGAGCCTATTTTAAATAGTCTTTTCAGAGTTTAACTACAAAAAAGAAGGGAGGCATGGGAAGATAGCTAATGGGGATAGATGGATGAAGTGAAGATTTTTAAGGAAGGAAACGACATGGAAGCAGGATTAACTATAAAATCCTGAGATTCAAAGACATTCATAACTGAATTCCTCCTATCTTTTCAGTCTTCTCACAACTTACTCTCTGATAATTATTCTTTGATCAGGTGACATTGACCCCCTTTTTGTTTCTCAAACAAGATTCTATCTCTCAGCTCTGGAAATTTTGTCTTTCTCTATGCTTTCCCTCATCATCTTCTCAAACTGCCTTCATTTGCTTCTTTTAAGTCCCAATTAAGGGCTTATCTTTTACAGAAAACCTCTGCTTAGCTCTCTTAATTCTAATGTCTTCTTTCCTCTTAATTATTTTCCATTTATTTTGTATACATACATATATATATATATATATACATATATATATAGCTTGTTTGTTCATATGTGTTTATTTGTTATCTTTCTAAATAGATTATGAGCTTTTTGAGTCTTTGGTCTTTTTTGGTATCCTCAGTGTTTAGCACAGTGCCCATCAGACAGTTTAACTTCAATTAAAATGAGTGAGAAAGTGAAGATGATAGAAGGAGCAATCTTCTGAGGAAAATGAGATGGAATGAAATCATTTTTGTCTGAAGAGGGTGTTGCTTTCACAAAGAGAAGAGCTAATACATTATATTAGAAAGGGGTGAAGATGGAGAAAGTTTCTGTGTGTGTGTGTGTGTGTGTGTGTGTGTGTAATTAGATTCAAAGTCCTTAGCTGAGTGGCTAAGGAGAGGAGGACATTTGAGAAAGGATGAAAGATTTGGAAAAGTTACTGGGGCAAGTAGGAAAATGATCACATAGGAAAGTACAAGTGATGGTTTTTTTGCAGTCAGAGCCCAGTTGAAATTATGTACTATAAACGTTCAGTGAAACAGGTCAGCACCTTTTTATAATTTTCTCTACCTTCTTTCAGCAAGATTGTGAAAGGTGGACATAATTCAGAACTGAGGTTTAGCAGAGCAAAGTGACCTATAATGGGTGAAGGGGGCAAGGGATTCAAGAGAAGAACACAATGTAGAACTAAATGTTCACTAAGGGTTCAAGATGTAGTAGGGAGAATTGTTAGCCAGTTCTGGAGTGATAGAAAGAAAAATAATTAAAAGTTTGAAGGATTGAAGGTCCCACTCTCAATCATCCAGATTCAAACTGCCAACCTCAGGGTCTATGGCAGCTCTCCTCTTTAAGCTCACTTTCTCAGGGCACTCTTACTTCACATCAATCCTTCTTTCACCTTTCTTAAGAATTGGGAAGGGAAGAGGGGATATATTCTGTCAGATTAAAATATGACTTTCTAGAGGAAGAATCCTTTTTTAAAAAATTTTATTTATTTAAGGCAATGGGGTTAAGTGACTTGCCCAACTTCACACAGCTAAGCAATTATTAAGTATCTGCACTAAGATTTGAACTCAGATCCTCCTGATTCCAGGGCTGGTGCTCTATCTACTGCACCACCTAGCTGTCCCCTAGAGGAAGAATTCTTAACCTTGAAACCATAGATACATTTCACATGGACTGAACTTGACAGAAAAATAAGTTATATCTTCATTCTCATTCATCTCCAAGTGAAATTTAATATTTTCTTCAATTATTTAAATTTAATTATTGCTCTAAAGATTAATAGCTTCAGCCAAAGAGTTCCTTGACACAAACAAGATTAAGGATGTAGCCCTCTTAGAGGCACTGGCCCTTCTCCAAGATAACTTTAATTAAGTTGGTGGTCACTTAACTCCCCCAAAGAAAGTTGTCCAACATACAAGAATTCTATATATTGGCTGACAGTCATTTTCCATAACACATCAACATAACAGTCAACTTCTTCTAGAAACCCCCAAATTACCTTGAAACTTTATTAAACCTCAATGAGTCACATAAAAAATTATAGGAAATAAGTCTTCATCATTGCAACAAAGTTCCACATCCTCAAACATAGAAAAACATTTTTTTATAATATTCACTAGGGACTGGAACAAGTAACAGGGCATTTCTCAGTTCTGCAAAGAGAAAACTCTGCTCACCATACTTTCATTTGGCCAAACTTTCCAAAGGTCAAGAATTTATGAGTAAGGAACAATTTAGATTTTCTAAATGTGC
Source organism: Macrotis lagotis (assembly GCF_037893015.1). NCBI lineage: Eukaryota > Metazoa > Chordata > Mammalia > Peramelemorphia > Peramelidae > Macrotis > Macrotis lagotis. The sequence goes on along the minus strand of NC_133661.1, from coordinate 185,946,600 downwards.
ATTTAAGCACATTATCAGGTTATTTTTTCAGTTTCAATCTCAGACCTTGAACCAATCAATAATTCAATCAATAATTTAATCAATAAAGCATTGATCAAGTACATACTTCTTTGCAGAAACTATGAAAAGTGCTTGAGGACACAAATTCAAAGGTAAAAGAGACTTCTAAAGAAACTTGTATCCTATGGAAACAGGAAGACACATGGTCTTCAATAAATTCCAAAAATAAGGAGGGAGAAAACTCAACAGTCCATGAAGTTTGCTCCATTCCAAACCCCTAATAAATATAAGGCAAATTTGGAGGGAAGACCAGAACCAGCAGAAGGGAATCAACTCTTCACCATTGAAGATTTAAAGGAAGTTAGGGATTTCAAGAAGTAAAAATGAGAAGGATAAATTCTGCAGATATGAAATAGTCTATGCAAAGTCATGGATATGATAGACAAAAATGAATGCTGCCTAAAAATGCCAGTAAATGGGTCAATTTTTGGAGAACTGAGATTATGAGAAGGGTTGTAATATGCAAGACAACACAGTTAACTGGAATACAACCTTTGAAAATTAAATAAGAGCTTGTTTTAACCTACAGCAATAAGGTGCTCCTGTTAGTTTTGCAGACAGCTTCAGATGTAGCATGCACAGACCTATACTTTAGAAATATTCCCTCAACACCTAGATGACAGCTTAATTGTGTTTTTATAGCTAAGTCTCTTAATCTAGGTCGATACTGAATTCTTTGTCTCTGATTTCTGCCTCTAGAACTGCCTGTTCTAGAAATTATTTTTTTAATTCAGCTGCTCTTCCTACTGGGCTACCCACACCCACTAAAAGTATACCCTGCTGCCATTGTGTATTGAAATTATCCCCTGACATTGATTCTATCTGAAATCAAAGAAGGCTCATCTAAATCTTGGTTGTGAGATGCTACTGCCCAGTTCTTCTGCTTTAGAGTCAATGAACATCTCAATGACCTGAAAAGTAAGTTAAAGTGGAAGAAAAGAGTCGAAGCCATTCAATCAGGATTACTAAAAATTTATTTAAAGCAAAATTTGAGGGGAAAAAAATTCCACAGTTCTTGGGTACAAGTTTTCTCTGTTTAAGACTCTTCTAAAGAAGTTTGTCTTGCTAGAGATCCTTTACAACACCATTTCTTTCCTATATTTCACCACCTAATCCCCAAATGATATACAAAGAAAAGGAAATCAGAAAAAAATGAAATACAACTCCAAATAAAAATTTTGTCCTCTGATTACACAAAGAGTGAGATAAGAGAGAAATGTACCACAAGAAGAATATAAAGATAATTAAGAATGGGTCTCCTTCCAAGTCTTTAATTCTAACAGTGCCACTCTAATATCAAGGTACTCATGAAATTATATAAAAGAAGAAATAACTAATCAATCTGCAAGTAATTATCAAGTTCTTCCTGACATGTATGTGCTAGATATTGGATATACAAAAAAAATGGTGTCTCTACCCTCCAGTTTACATTCTAAAAGAAAAAGAGAGTTGTCATTGATATGAGGGAGGTGGATAAATTGGCCTAGTTATGTAATGTGGCTGTCCAGTCTCACAAATTACCTCTACTCTTGTAAAATGGACCTTTTGTTTATATACACAATCAGGGTACAGGGAAGTCTGTCTGGTATAACAATCGGTCACCATTATTGGTTTGGGGCTTACATGACATTCTGATGTTTGGGAACAATCATAATGTACATTGGAATTCGCACAGATACTGACAATGGTTTTGTTTGGCTCATGAATGAAGGTGTGGAATGGCAAGCATGAACCAACTGTCAGCCACCTCCGTCTCATCATCACATTACAGTACTGGTCTGATTGAGGGGAGACATTGGACCTGGGGTAGTCCACGAAGAAATCCCAGAAGTGCTGAGACTGGACGAAGTTCATCTGATCCAGGAAAAAGAGCAAGAAAAGGGTCCACATCACAGCATAAGACATCTGGCCTTGGGGAGAAAGAGGAAAAAAATGGAAGAAGGAGCATGATAAATGTATTGGGACATCAGATCCCCCTATCCCTTCATAGTTCAAACCCTCTCCACTATAATTCCATTTCCTGCTTTCTCTTAATATGCTCTTTTATCACCTATGCTAGTTTCCTATCTCATTTATATATTCCTTTTTCATATCTTTACTCCAGATCTTCACCAATATCCCATCCTACTTGTCCTAGCCTTTAAATCCAGTCTTGAATTGAGATTTTAGGATAATTGCAGAAGGGAAGCAAAGTTACTCAAGGACTGATACATAATTCATCCTCTCTCTCTCTCTTTTTATCTCTATACTGAGAGATTAGCTCCATATTAACTCAAAGTCTAAATCTAAGAAGAACCAACATACAATGATCAATGTTGAAAAGAATGTGGGAAATCTGGGACACTAATACATTGTTGGTGGAGCCATGAACTGATCCAACTTTTCTGGAGAGCAGTTTGGAATTACACCCAAAGGGCAATAAAAATGTACATGCGCTTTGATCCAGCAATACCACTATTGAGTCTATATCCCGAAGAGATCATGAACAAGGGTAAAAACATCACTTGTACAAAAATATTCATAAGCAGTTCTGTTTTTGGTAGCAAAGAATTGGAAATTGGGTGAATGTTCATCAATTGGGGAATGGCTAAACAAATTTGTGGTACATGTACATTATGGAACACTGTTGTTCCGTTAGAAACCAGGAGGGATGGAATTTCAGAGAAACCTGGAAAGAATTGCACGAACTGATGCTGAACGAAATGAGCAAAACCAGAAGAACACTGTGCATACTAACAGCAACATGGGGGTGTGATCAATCTTAATGGACTTGCTCATTCCATCAGTGCAATTATCAGGGACAATTTTAATGTATCTGCAATGGTGAATACCATCAGTATCCAGAGAAAGAACTGTGGAGTTTAAACAAAGACCAAAGCCCAAAGGCTATTACCTTCAATTAAAAAAAGTTGTCTTATGAACTACATAGTTTTGTTATTCTAATATCTTATTTTTTCCTCAAGGATATGATTTTTCTCTCAACACATTCAATTTTAATCAGTGTATATCATGGAAACACTGTAAAGATTATCAGACTGCCATCTGCGGGGGGAAGGGGGAGGGAAGGGAGAGTGGGGGGAAAATGTGTAAAATTCAAAACTTACAAAAAATATAGGTAGAAACTATTGTTACATATAATTGGAAAACAAATAAAATATGTATAAAAAAGGACCATTATAGAATCAAAGTTGGAGAAGGCCACAAAGGTCAAGCTGCTACCCAGGTTGCAACATTCAGGAAAACACATCAAAAGATGCTTTATATTGCTACTCTTAATAAATACACTTTTTAGTACCCATCACTTCTACTCTTCATGACATTTAGTTATTAATTTTGTGGGAAAAATTGTCACATATAATACTGGACATTAGAAACTGAGATAGGTAGGAACAATAAATCAATTTCTAAATTTGCAGGGAGGGCCAGGAGTGGCAGATATTGATATCTTGTCCCAGGTCTCCTTAAAAAACCTAATACTAGGAAGGGAGAGGTCTCCACTTACTCTAATGCACATATAAAACAATCAATTTATAATCTCCTCATACTAATAGATAACCGTTGAGGGGGGTCAAAGAGATTCTCTTAAGACCCTTTATATATATTAAAAGTATTAGCAGACTCCTTTGTTCCTCCTTTCTTTATAATCTGTTAATATAATTATTACATTTATCCTCCTTCCCATTCTACTCCTCATCACTTCCCTCCTGGGGATGACTCCAAATACCCAGTCCCATTTTGGATATTTCTCCCCTCACCTTCTATCTGTGTTCTATCTTGTGCAGATTTCAGATCCAGTTGATCCCAGAGACAGGAAGAAGCTTTGGCCCATCTTCCCTCTGAATATTCTCCTCTTAAATACTCCCACTGAGTGGGTGGGGCTGGAGAGAGGTGTGGCCATGGCTTCAGATTAGATGTAAAGTTAAGGGTCATCATTTTCTGAGGCTGGGACATGCAGAGGTTTTCTAAACTGAATAGAAAATCTGTGGCCATTGCACTTCATCTTTACTTGTTATTATTCACCCAGCCTCTACTCACTCTGACTATTACCTATACTTCTTATACTCTTCCCCATAACTAGGACACAGTAGTATGATATGACTACAGATAAAAAGTTGGTGGTTTACAATCAAGCAGTTTTGTCTCCTTCCGCTCCTCTTTTGCAATAAACTCATAAGGCAAAAGCTGACTCCAACCCAAACACCAGAGGAAATGATGGACAAAGGTTGTAACTGAAATTATGCAAATTCTTCACTCAAAGACCAACAGTAACAAAATCCAAACTTTTAATTTTCACTCTCTTTAAGCTCTTCTGATCTCAGAACTTTCTGCATAGTACTTTTCTCCAAACCTGTTTCCCCATTTATAAAATAATCCTATTTGCTCTATTATTGTCATAGCTTTCCTATAAAAAATGAGTGATATATTTTTGTTATGGGTAGCTAGGTAGCACAGTGGATAGAGTACTGCTTTTGGAGTCAGGAGGATGGGAGTGTGAATCCAACCTCAGACACTTGACAATGACTAGCTGTGTGACCTTGGGCAAGTCATTTAATGCTGATTGCCTGGCATCCAGGACCATCTTCAGTTGTCCTGATTGGACCCAGATAGCTCTAGAGGAGAAAGTGAGGCTGATGACTTAACACAGCAACCCCTCACTCACATTCAATTCATGTGCTTGTCATGGTATCAACTCCCCTAAAGTCATGGTCTTCTTTGAAAACAAAGGACAAGCATCAATCGATCATCATATTTTTGTCATTTTCAGATCTCTCTCTCTCTCTCTCTCTCTCTCTCTCTCTCTCTCTCTCTCTCTCTCTCTCTCCCCCTCCCTCTCTTTCTTTTTAGGTTTTTGCAAGGCAAATGGGGTTAAGTGGCTTGCCCAAGGCCACACAGCTAGGTAATTATTAAGTGTCTGAGGTCAGATTTGAACCCAAGTACTCCTGACTCCAGGGCCAGTGTTCTATCCACTGCACCACCTAGCACCCCTGAATCCACTCTCTCTTGCCCCAATCTCTTCTTTCTGAAAGTTTTTCAGTACTTTAAACTGTGATCTTTTGGGCTTTCATATAAGGTTGCCTAAATTACAACCTTGGGAAAACTCATGCCTAATATAATCTTTTCCCTATTGGTAAACTATAGGCTCAAATGGACAACCACCTTGTGCCTGTCCCAGGGAAAGGAGGGGTAGATTATTCACTTAACTCCAAACTGAAGTCTAAAAATGTGATTGAGTCTAAACAGAAATTTGAACATGAAATAATATTTTCCAAAGTTAACCAAAAGTGAATAGCCTTTTAGGTCTTTTAATGTCTCTTCCCAGGTCCTAATTATAGATTAATATTTAGGATGGAATCCAAAAATTCTGATCTCAACTTCAACAGACACCATCACAGGAATTATATTTTTTGCTGATTACTTTTCTTTTTAAATTTTTTTTTACTTATTTAAGGTAAGCGGAGGTCAGATTTGAGTTCAGGTCTTTCTGACTTCGGGGTTAGTACTCTATCCACTGCACTACCTAGCCACCACCTAGACTTTGCTTTTTAAAACATATTTCATGGTTCCTACCTGAAGAAACTTTGCAAACTCACAGTGATCATAACTGCAAAATGGTGTCATCTATAGACTATCTCCTGGCATTGCATTGACTGTTGTCCATTTCTAAATTGCTATCCCTTCTTCTTTTTAATTCTGTTCTCAGCTAATGGTTCACCTACAATGTCTATCCAAGAAGATGGAATGCCTATCTTTATTGATGGGTTAACTCAATGGTCTGCATGCCTCATTCAAGGCAATATTCAAGTTCCAAATACTGTGGAGCAGTGGATGAAAAACTGCACTTGGGTATCAAGAAAATGTGTTCAAATCTTGTGTCAGGTATTTACCAACCATGTGACCCCTATAAAATAATTTTACTACTCCATGCCTCAGGACTCTCATGTGTAAAATAATGTGGATGGATCTGAAAGCTTTTAGCCTTTTAGTCTAAAGATATTTTGCTCTCAGTCTATGATTCAAACACAATTATTTAAAAACATTACTTTAAAGAGAGATCTGCAGCATTTTAGTAGATTGCAGAAGGGTTCTAAGACACAAATAAGATTAAGGACCCCAGACCTCTGAGAAAGACTGGCTCTCTCCCAAGATAACCAGTCAGAGCCAACAATATGCTGCCATTCAGCTTCCCCAAAGGAAGTTGCTCAGGATGCATGAAATCCAAATTAAGCTTTAAAAATACTGGAATTCTCTTAAGGTCCCATCATTCTCCTGTCAGTTTAAGGACCAACAAATTGTCTTAAAACCTTAATAAACTTGAAGAAGTTATTTATGAACACTACAGAAAATGCTGGAGCTGGAAGTCTTTACCTTACATTCTTACCATTGCTCTTAAGTTCCAATTTCCTTTATGTGTCCAAACATAATTGAATATTTTTTCACCATTTTTACCATTGACTGGGGTAAGCAAGAAAGGGCAGTTCTTCATTCTACAAGAGGAAGATTCTATTTACCAAGATAGTCAAGATTTATGAGTAGAGAACTCTAAGGTATGCACCACAAAGAATATTCATGTAAGCACATTTGTCAAATTCTTTTTCCAGGTTTCTACATCAGTTTTTTAATTCAGTAATGCAATCAATCAATTTATTAAGCAATTGCTGTGATCCAGGAATTGTAATAGTTATTATGGAAAGAAAGAAGTTTGAGAGTTTAAAGAAGTTTGAAAGTTTAAAGTTTAAAGAAATGTGGGAAAAAGTATGGTTATGAGAAAAGATGGAATCATTAAATACAAAAAAAAATCAATAAGGAGAAGACAAAAGTTGATGAAGTATCCTCCAATCCAATCCATTACAAATGTAAAGTAAATTGGGGGGGGGGGGTGAGAAACAGTACCATCAGAAGGGAATCAAACAAGACCCACCATTTAGAGACTTAAGGGAAGCCAGGGATTCCCACAGATGGAGATGAGGAGGCTATGTTTTGAAATGAATATGTGTAATATTCTATGTAAATATAGAGAGATAGAAGACAGAATCTTGCCTATAAGTATCTGCAAATAGTCCTATTGTGGGGCAGCACACCAGCCCTGGAGTCAGGAGTACCTGAGTTCAAATCTGACCTCAGACACTTAGTAATTACCTAGCTGTGTGGCCTTGGGCAAGCCACTTAACCCCATTTGCCTTGCAAAAACCTAAAAAAAAGACATTAAAAAAAACTTAAATAGTCCTATTGTAAAATTTAAAATTTAAAATTTATTTATTTAGAATTTTACAATTTTCCCCCTAATCTTGCTTCCCTCCCCCCACCTCCCACAAAAGGCAGTCTGTTAGTCTTTACATTGTTTCCATTGATCTAAGTTGAATGTGATAAGAGAGAAATCATATCCTTAAGGAAGAAAAATAAAATATAAGAGATGGCAAAATTATATAAGATAACATGGTTTTTTAAAAAATTAAAGGTCTTTGGTCTTTGTTCAAACTCCACAATTCTTTCTCTGGATACAGATGGTATTCCTTATCGCAGAAACCCGAAAATTGTCCCTGATTGTTGCACTGATGGAATGAGCAAGTCCATTAAGTTTGATCATCACCCCCGTGTTGCTGTTAGGGTATACACTGTTCTTTTGGTTTTGCTCATCTCGCTCAGCATCAGTTCATGCAAATCCTTCTAGGCTTCCCTGAATCCCCATCCCTCCTGGTTTCTAATAGAACAATAGTGTTCCCTGACATACATACACCACAGTTTGCTAAGCCATTCCCCAACTGATGGACATTCACTCAATTTCCAATTCTTTGCCACCACAAACAGGACTGCTATGAATATTTTGCTACATGTAATGGTTTTACCCTTTTCATAATCTCTTCAGGGTATAGACCCAGTAGTGGTATTGCTGGATCAAAGGGTATGCATATTTTTGTTGCCCTTTGGGCATAATTCCACATTTTTCTCCAGAAAGATTGGATGAGTTCACAGCTCCACCAACAAAATATTAGTGTCCCAGATTTCCCACATCCCTTCCAATATTGATCATAGTCCTTTCTGGTCATATTGGCCAGTCTGAGAGGTGTGAGGTGGTACCACAGAGATGTTTTAATTTGCATTTTTCTGATAAGTAGTGATTTAGAGCAATTTTTCTGATGACTATGGATCACTTTGGAAGGGAAGCAATATTGCAAGATAACAGTTAGCTGGAAGAGCTTTAAATATCAAACATGAGTTTCTGTTTTATACTAGAGGCAATAAGGTGCTTCCCATTGGTTTTGTAGGCAAGTAAAGAACTAGCATGGACAGACATACATTAGAAATATCCCCTCAGCACCTAGATGGAAGTTTTATTATGTTTTTACATCTATGCCTCTTATTCTAGGTCAATAATGACCTCTTTGCTTCTGATTTCTGCCTCTTGGACTCTCAGCTCTAGAGATCAAATTTTTCATTCAGCTATTCTTCTTGCCTGGTTGAACACATCCCAATAGAAAAAAGAGCACCTTGATAGCATTGTCCCCTGACAACTGAGTGGAAACAATATGAAATCAAAGGAAGTTCATCCAAGCTTTGGTTGTGAGATGTCACTGCCCAGTTCTCACCTCAGGAGCATATTTATCTTTCTGCTTTTGTGCCAACGAACACGTCAGTAGCCAATGAAGGCAGAAAGAGTGAAGGAAATAAAAAACAAACACAACCACTCAATCAGAACAATTAGAAATGTATTAAAAGTAAAATTTGGGGTGAAATTTTCAACTAACCTGAGTTGCCCACCCTACTCCCTGCCTCATCCTAAATTAGGAGCCCACTCCCTTCTTTGTCTGGATAAGGAGAAGGTAGCTTTTCAGATCCCATCTTCTGATAGTCACAATGTATAAAAACCCCAGTTCAGGACTCTATTTTGGGAAACAACTTTTTCTTCAGACCTCACACTCTATGAACAGCAAACCTAAGGAAATGTTAATAAACATTTAGTTAGGTTAACCTAACTCTGTTTCATTCTTTCCTAAGGCCAGATGCTAAAGGTTAGCATTTGAATTTAATAAGACAAACTCATATTTAATTTAATTATTATCTTCAAGGTCAGTGAGGTTCTCTCCTCAACATCAAAAGAAAAAATTTTATGCTGCTCTTTATAAATATACATTTTACTACCTAAAAATGCTGATTTTCATGGCATAAATTTTGGAAAAGTCAAATCATATGTGATACTGAATCAGTTGGGAATTTGTGTTGGGAAAGGAGTAACTTTCCATTTTTGCCTAGGGTATAAAAATGTCTTATCCAGCTCTGCTTAGAAAACCTAATCCTAGGAAGGGACAGTTCTCCCTACTCTGACATGCATATAAAACTTCTAGTTTCTAGGGTTTGAGGAGATCCCTATCTTAAAAGCGTCAGAAAATTCCTTTTTTTTTTCTCCCTTTCATTATTCTTTTTTTTTTTAGGTTTTTGCAAGGCAAACAGGGTTAAGTGGCTTGCCCAAGGCCACACAGCTGGGTAATTATTAAATGTCTGAGTCTGGATTTGAACTCAGGTACTCCTGACTCCAGGGTGGCTGCTCTATCCATTGTGCCACCTAGCCACCCCCATTATTCTTTTAATGTGATTACATTTATCCTCTTTCCCATTCTAGTTTCCTCACTCCTCACCATGTGATCAAAAAGGGATTCTTACTATTGCATTCCCTCCTGAGGATAACCCCAAATATCCAGGCCCATTCTTGGAATTTTCCCTTTCACTTGCCCTTGCTCTACTTCCCCTTAGATTTAAGATCCAATTGACTCCAGAGATAAGATGAAGCCTTGCTCACTCTGAGCATCCCCATTCTTAAATATTCTCACTGAGTGAGTGGGACTGGATAGATGTATTGATATGACTTCAGATTAGAAGTGATGTAAGGGTCATCATTTTTCCAAGGCTGTGATATCCAGAGGTTTTCTAAACTGAACAGGAACTCCAAATCCATTCCCCCTTCATCTCAACTATCATTACACATTCAACTTCCACCACCCTTACTCTACTGCCTATGCCTGGAAAAATAACAAGAACTTAGATTTTTCTGAGGGAACCAAACTCTCTTCATAACTGTACTGCAGTAATTATAGAAATAAGAAACTAGAAGTCAGAGCTCCATGTCAATCAATTTTGCCTCTTTCATCTCCTCTTCTTTTGCATTCAGCTCACAAAGAAACAGTCAACTCCACCCAAACACCAGAGGAAATAATGGATAAAAGTTTTAGCTGAAAAATGATAGAAATTCCTATTCAGACAAGATCCAACACAGCCACCAATTCAACGTTTCATTCTTACTAATATTCTTTGACCTCTTCTCACCTTAGAGCTTTCTGCTTAGTGCTCTCACTGAGCCTGTTTCCCCATCGGTGAAATGACTATTACTCTCACAGTTTTGCTATAAAGAAATTACATACTAAAATATTGCATTCATATGAACTATCTTTTATTAATAATCAGATCCCAATAATTATTTCCCTAGTCTTATTCTTTATAGAAGTTTTTCAGTATTTTAAACTCTTAACATTCCCAATCTTTATAAAAGTTTGCTTAAATTCTAACCTTGAGTAACCCTATGCCTAACTTAATCCTTGGTCTGCCAGGAAATTACAGGCTGAGACTAACAATCACCTTGTGCTTGTTACAGGGAAATAAGGGACAGATTATACCCTCAGAACTGAAGCCTAAAAATAGGATTGAGTCTAGATAGAAAAACTAAATGTGGAATACTATTTTCCATAGTTAGCTACGAGCTAGTAGATTAAGGATCCCTTAATGACCCTTTCAGGGTCTTAATCCAAGGAAGAGTTATAGTAAAATTTTTAAATTCTAATAATTCATTTCAGAAGAAATACTTCTAACCCAGTATAGTTATCAATCTGAATAAGTTTCTATCTACATAAATATTTTCTTTTTAATATATATGTATATGTGTATATTATATATATATATATAATTCATTCTTTCTCACCAATAAAGCATTTGTAAAGTCACAATGAACACAGTTGTGAAAAGTTATAATTCATATCTCTCATGTAAAATGGACAGTTGAGGGGTAGGGAAAATTGCCTGACAAAGTAATGTCATGTTGACTATGAGGCTTTGGTGACAGTTCTGTAAGTATCTGCAAGAAACTCATAGCATAAACATGTGTCCCTAGAGCATGGAAGCTCTAATTTGGATAAAGTGTGGAAGAATTTGTACATATCACTCATAATCAGCCTCCTTTATTGAATCATCATCTTACAGTACTAATTTGTTTTTTTTTTCCCTTGGACTTGTCATGAGCATGGAAGAAGTTAGTTTGATCTAGGAGGAACAACAAAAATGTTTACCTCAAAGAACGAGTCATTGTTCCTTTGACAGAAAAGGAACAATGGAAAGAAGGAGCAGATTGACTTTCCCCTGAGGTGCCATTCTCTCTACATCTTCATTACCACCTGTCCCTACTGTGATTTCATCTCATCTAAACTCTGTTATATCCCCAATTCATTCATCTATTCATTTTTCATCTTTTCTCTCCATATTTCACTCCCTAGTCCCAATCCAATGACCTAGGTTTTAAAATATTTAATAATACTATTAACTTTGGGAATGCTATAGAAGTTTGAGGGGCTGGGGGATTTGAGTCAAAATTGCTCAAGAAGGCATTCAACTTTATTCATTTCCCTATCATGAGAGACCCCCCGGCTCTTCACTCAAAGCAGTGTCATCTTAAAAACAAAGTGAGGACAAAGGGTAAGCATGTGCCCCTGATGCCCATGCTACAACAACAAAAATAGCACAACAAAGGAGACTTGCAAAGTTACACTTTTTTGTTGTTGTTGTTGTTTTTAGATTTTTTCAAGGCAATGAGGTTAAGTGGCTTGCCCAAGGCCATACGGCTAGGTAATTATTAAGTATCTGAGACAGGAATTGAACCCAGGTACTCCTGACTCCAAGGTCAGTGCTTCCCAAGTACTCCTGACTCCAAGGCCGGTGCTCTATTCACTGCATCACCTAGCCACCCCAAAGTTATACTTTCTAAAAGAACATTTTATGGCCAGTAATTCTGTTCCTTATGACATTCATTAATTTTATAGAAGTCAAGTCACATGTGATACTAGAGAGTAAAACACTAGCAGGGAGAGGGAGAAGGTAGTGAGGACCTTGCTAGTTTTGCCTTGGGTATAAAGATCTTTTTTTTTTAGGTTTTTTCAAGGCAATGGGGTTAAGTGCCTTGCCCAAGGCCACACAGCTAGGCCATTATTAAGTGTCTGAGGCCAGATTTGAACTCGGGTACTCCTGACTCCAAGGCTGGTGCTCTGTCCATTGTGCCACCTAGCCGCCCCGGTTGTAAAGATATCTTAATAATATCTGCAACCTCTTCTCCTTTTCTTCTCCCCACTCCCTTCCTTTATCTCTATCTGATTGTTCACCCTAATTTCCCTACTCTTAATTGCTTACCCACACAGAGAACCCAACTGATATCTTCCTTCCTTTGGTTAATTCTAGCTATTCAGTCCCATTCTGGGTTTATCTTCCTTCACCCAGTATCTCTGTCGTATCTTCTGCAGGTTTAAAGCCCAGCTGACTTTTTGTCTCTCTTCTTTCTGTGTATTTTCTTGTTATACCATTCCAATGTGTAGGTAGAGATGGTTTAGAGGAACATAACTTCAATTTAGAGATGATATAACCTGAGAGATAGGTATGGCTGCAACATGCATAGGTTTTATAACGCAAAACCAAGCCCAGTCCTCTTTAACATGATCCTCAATCCCACCCTGTTCACCACTCACCTTCCTACTCTGCTATTTATATTTATGGAAACAATTATTCAGAAGTCAGGTTTTACTTTGGAAAATAAACTCTAAAAATTCCTAGAGGATGATAGTATGATTCAGTTAGAGAAGGAAGAAACTGAAATTTAGAGCTCCTGAGTTCCTCAATCAGCTACTATCCCTCATTTTACAAATAAAGAAACTGAGATTGTGAGATATTAAATGGCTTGCCTGGAGTCATACAACTTATCAGCTCCTGAGGTATTAAAAGTCAAACCTTCCTAAGGCCAGTCTAGTTCGCTATCCATGACATCAGTTAGAGCTATAGCACTCCTGAGAAAGAGAAAGCTTGGAAAAGTGGAGGAAAGAGGCAAGAGTCATAATTAGGAAGACAGGGAAAAGTAGGATAGAGTCCTACTCAACTAACCCTACAGAGTCATCAAAGATAAGGGGATGACTGTAAGTGATGTATTTTAATAATTGTGGGGTAAAAAAATTTCCAACCTGAAATAAAAGAATATGAGGCAAAGCTATGAGCCAATATCACTTTACTAAAAGGTTCATGGTCCCCTCTAATAAAGTGGACTTCTGCTGCCTCATGATATAAGAAGCCCCCTTTGTACACAGGGCCTTAGCTTTATAATGTTTGATACCTAGATGATACAGAAGAGGCATAGTACAATACAGAGTTTTACTGGTTAATAGGTCTTGACCCTGATCTACACAAAATACAGAATTCCCTTGGTTGACAAATTAGCTGACAAACAATCCTTGACCCTTCTAGAGGACCTACTGAACCAACAAGCCCATGGGCTGGGCTGATTAACAAATGTCAAAACATCTACAGGGGCTGATGACCAGTAAGAAGGCCGGCCACCAGCCTGCAGAGTCATTAATTGGTCAAATGCTCATGGCCATCGCTCCATGGTGGGCAATAGAGAGATGCTGAGGGAGACAGAAACAACAAAAATAGCTTTCCATGTCACCACCACCAAAATGGGCTTGATCATCATAACAAGGCAAAAACAAGGTGGAGGTCCTCTGGCTTTCTCTGATTAAGCCAGGGAACTTAAAATCAGTATACCAACAAAATCATATCAACCTTAATACTGATTGGAATAAAATATGGGTCTAATTAATCTCCTATCATATAATATTACTCACAGTGATTGTTGACTTAAAAGGTCAAGGTCTGCCACTGCATCCAGGGCCATTTTCAGGTGTCCTGATAGATGCCTTGCCGCTGAATTCACATAGCTCCAGAGGAGAAAATGAAACTGATGACTTTGTGTAGTCCTCTTTCACTTAATTCCAATTCATTTGCATGTTATATCATTACCTCCCTATTATCATGGTCCTCTTCAAGAATGAAGGACAAACAACAACCATATAATAGCAACAATAATAGTCATATATATATATATATATATATACATACATACATACACATATCATTGTAAGGTTTACAAGGTACTTCACATATGTTATCTCAACTGACAATATGGGCTTGAAGGAAAGAGAAAAGTGTAGGATGTCTTAAGTTGTGAGCCTGAGAGATGAGGAGACTACTTCTCTACAGAAAAAGAAAAATTTGGAACAGTGATTGGCATAGTAAGGGAAGGGAATAAGTTCTGTTTTGGAAGTGAAGTTTGAGAAGTCTAATCAGATATCCAATAGGTAGTTAGACATGCAAGACTGAAAGTCTTGAATTCCAGTCTTACATTTCCAGTTGCTTGTTGTATGTTTCTATCTGGATGTTCCTCCAACAACTCAAACTCAAACAATGTATTTATGTATAACTAAATTGATGTTTTCCTTCTCTATTTGTCTCCCCTGTCTCTAAACTTTTTTTTTAATTAGTATTAATGAAACTAAAACAGCTCGGTTTTCCTCAAAGGATTATTGATGATTACTCCCCATCCTTTACCCTCCTCACCCCTTCTCTAATCAGTTGCCAATTCTTGATGATTTTACTTTATCTCTTACATCACACACCACACATACCCACCCTAGTTCTTTTTTTTTAGTTTTTTTTTTTTACTTTTTGCAAAGCAATGGGGTTAAGTGGCTTGCCCAAGGCCACACAGCCAGGTAATTATTAAGTGTCTGAGGCCAGATTTGAACTCAGGTACTCCTGACTCCAGGGCCAGTACTCCATCCACTGTGCCACCTAGCCACTCCCCCCCCACCCTAGTTCTGACCTGACCTGGAATACTGTAATAATCTCCTAGCTCAAGGCTGTCCAAAATATAGCCTGCGGTGTGATTTTATGTGGCCCACCTATGGGTTTTAATTTTCACAAGCGAAAAAATAAAATAATAATTTGCATGGAATGTATATTCGATTTTTTAATTCCATCACTAATAAATAATCTCATTGTTGTTAATTTTCTTTGGTGTTTTTAAGCAGTATTACTGACAACACATTGCATGAAATTTTCAACTGATTTGTGGGATTCATTCTGTCTGTATGACGCAGATAAGTCAGTATGCACCTACCTTTATCCTGTTGTGTTGTCACTTTTTTGTTTTGTATTTCCTTTCATGCCTCATGACTTCACTGGTGCATTGAAGATGTGCATTCCCGACTTTCTAAGAAGTTAAAAGTATCAAAATTTTTCACAGGGCTTGCTAAACCTAAGGTAAAACTACAAATTAACTATTATATTAGTGTACTATATTTTTATTTTAGGTGCAGTCCTTGAATAATTATTTTATTTTAATGTGGTCCTAAGATAACCCAAAGTTGGCCAGCCCTCGCCTAACTGGTATCCCTACCCCCAGTTCTCTCTTCTCTAAACCTTTCTTCATAGAGATGTTAAAATAATCCCATATCTTCTAGACTTATTACTACCATCTCCAATCAAATCTACCTAGCAAGCCAGAAAAGCAAAGTAACACTCAACAGGCAAAGAAAAAAAGGGTGAAAAAGCAAAACAAAACAAGAGGGAAAGAGAGAAATAAAAGAACAAAAATTTCTTTTTTATTTTAAAATTCATTTTTTATTCTAACAAATACTAAAGAATAGAAACTTCACAGAAAGATTCAATATGAAATGATGAACCCCCTGCCACTTGGTTTTTCAAAAAGTGTATTATAAATTATATTTTCTATTGTTAAAATTGCCTTTTATGTCTGTGCTTGCTTTTTTCTTTTTTTATGATTTAAAATGTTTCAATGGTATCTCTTTTTATGGCATCATTATTATTCCTTATTCCTCCTTTTCTGACCCTGATTCCACCCCACTCCCATTTGGATGGGGGGATTTTTATGACAAATGAACATAGTCAAATAAAATGAATTCACACAGTAGCCATGTTTTCATCACTTCTTGATCATGAGGTAGATAACATGCTTAATCCTATATCTTTTGGAAACTTGATCATTCCTTTGTTCAGTTCTTGTCTTTCAAAGCTGTCTTTGTTACAATGTCATTGTCCTTGTATATTTTGTTCTCTGGTTCTTATTTTTTCTATAACATTTCCTATTTCTCAGGATTTTCTGAAATCATAAATTTCATCATTTAACTGACAAAACTATTGTATCATATTCATTTATCATAACTTGCTCTATCATTCCCCAGGTTGTTTTTCTTTTCCTTTTTCCCTTCTTTTATTCTCTCTTCTACATATAGGACATTAATTTTGTTTGTGACTAGATGCATAGTCCCATTCCTGTGCTGTAAATTCAAGCCCCATCATCCCCTTCATCTTTATTCTTAACCTTATTACAACCCCACTCTTGCCATGCTATCTATCCTTGGGGAAATAGTCAGAAATCACGTTTTCCTTGGGGAAAGAAAACTCTCTCAGTTCTTAGACCACATTAGTATGATAGAGCTAGAGAAACAAGAGGCTCCTAAAACTTTTGCCTCCTCGACTTACCCTTCCTTGACTTTCCTCATTTTACAAACAAGGAAACTAAAGTTGTAAGAGGTTAAGTGACTTGCCCTGGGTCACACATCCAGTCAGCATTTGAGGTAGCCTTCAAACTCAAATCTTCCTGACAGGTTTTCTATCCACACCAGTCAAAAAAGCCATCACAAATAGACTGTTTTTTGGTGAAGGGTGGGGAGAGAGAGTCTTTTGTGATTGGAATCCAAATCATAAAAATGCAGAGAAGTAGAGTAGAGAATCATTTTATCTTTGACCTTGGAAAAGAAATTACCTTCCCTGGGCTGCAGTTTTTCCATCTCTAAAAAAATTTTTTTTAAACTAGGATTTGCACAAGTTATCTTTTAGTTCCTTTTAGCTGAAAAATCCTATGACCTTTATGATCAATTTTCACCAAACTTAAAGATTTAGGCTGAAAAGAATAATAGAAGTTTTTTTTTTTCAATTCACAATAAATGTATTTTGTATAAGGGGAGAAGCTTGTCATTGGTCAAAAACTGAGTAGGAAACATATCTCCTGCTCTTAATATAGTTTAATCAAAAGTAGAATCCACTTATGGATGAAAATAAGTAGAAAAAGGGAACTTTGTAAGAAAATATTCTTAGCAGGAAGTAAAAAAAGCTAACACTCATTCTGAAGTAATGAAAGTTTTCACCACGTAACATTATTGGCAGAAAAACCTATTTGTTACATCTGAGCCTCTCAAGAATTTCAAGAATTAACATGGTAAACACTTAAATCTGCTCTCTATAGAGTATATCATATAATTTTCTAGAAAATGTAATATATATTCATATATAAAGATGATGCTGTCATTAGTAGTCTATATATATATATGTATATGTATACATATATATACATATATATATATATATATATATATCTTTTCCAAGGTCAAAGATAAAATGATTCTCTACTCTACTTCTCTGCATTTTTATGATTTGGATTCCAATCACAAAAGACTATTATATATATATACATATATATATGTATATATATACATATATATATGTAGTTCACACTTAGACAAGCAGTTCTAAGGAAGAAATTCATACTTTGGATTTCTCCCTTACTTACTCTCCCATCAGCCCAGTCAGAAGTCATACCAAGGATGCTGCAATCACCCCATCTGTCAGAAGCAATAATTCACTACTGTTTTCAACATCTTGATCAGGGAAAACCAATGCTGCCTTTCCTAACACTATTGGATTCCTTCAGGTCACTAAGATCAGGAGTAACTACTGAATTATTTGTTGAAGGCCATATAAAGGCCCTGGCCATCAGTGAGGAAGTAAAGACATTTGACAAAAGACCAAGGAAGAATGAGTCTTGTTGACCTCGAAAGCAGACAGAAAACTCCCAAGATATTTCTGAATATCCATAATTTAGAGGTGGCATTGTACAAAGCGTGCTTCTAAAAAAACATCAAGTAGTAAAGGAGATGCTCATGTCTACTCCTAAACCTTTCAGGAAAATGTTTGGTCATCTCTGTTGAAGATCAAATTCACTTTGAGTTACCCTTTATTCCTGTTTTGATGATGTTATAGGCTTTGTCACTTTTTCCTTTTTTTTCAGATAGGTCTTTGCTGTATCTGGGTCTATTCTCTTATTCTTCCATTGTTTATTTTCATTAGCAATTGTTATATCATCTCCTTTAAAGAAATTCACAAATTGGTTTTCTATCTGCTGTTTTAGTTATCCATATTTAATGAGGGTACTACTTAAGCAATCTTTTGTTAAATCTTGTCATTTCTACCTTTACAACATCTCACCTCTGTTTTACAGGCCTAAATCAGCTTTCACCTTAGTTTTCTTGTCTCAAGTGTCCTTCTACTACAATCATACTCTACTCTAGTGCCAACCTGATTTTCCTAAACTGCAGGTCTGACCATGTCATCCCACTACTCTATAAACTCTAGTGGTTCCCTGTTACCTCTGGGATCAAATATGAAATTAACTCTATTTGGCTTTGAAAAACTTCTCAAGCCTTTTACAAACTAATCCTTTCCTACCTTCCTAGTCTTCTTATATTTTACCCCACTCCACACATAGTTGTATACAGATATATTGATCTTTCTTTCCCTCAGAATGGACACTCCATTTTCCTACTCTCTTCCTCTAAAATATCTATTCCTAAGCCTTGGTCCAAAGACTGAACTTTCTCAACATGATGCCTTTCAATGAAGCTTGATTGCACTAATTTTTTGTGCTGCCATCTTCACCTAACTATTAAATTTGAAGGCCTTGAAAACTCTCAGCTTTTTTTTTCAGACCAACTGCTATATTGGCATCTTTCCCCAATCTTGTATAATGCATCTGATTTTTTTTGAACCCATGTGAGATGTTACATTTATCTCTCACTATTTCTAAAAAGCAATTTTAAAATAAGCAAGCAAAGTACAAGTTTGTGGATTTTAGAAAGGTACTTCTGGGTATTTTCAAGGGCATTGCAGACTGATGGCATTATCTCAACTGTATCATCCTTTTCTGGCCACATTCAGTTGATCAATATCTATAACATACTACCCATCTATGGGCACTTCATTACTGCCATGTAGTTCCACCAGTAAAAGAAATGATATGGATTTCTATATATCATATTGAGGGATCCTGTACTGTGCCTTTCAAACATATCCTTGTTTCTTTTTTAGGGTTTTTTTTTTGCAAGGCAAACAGGGTTAAGTGGCTTGCCCAAGGCCACACAGCTAGGTAATTATTAAGTGTCTAAGACCAGATTTGAACCCAGGTACTCCTGACTCCAGAGCCAGTGCTTTATCCACTATGCCACCTAGCTTCCCCTTATATCCTTGTTTCTTTACTTGAAATCATGGATGAGTATTTTTGCATAACATAAAACTACTTTCCATAATAAATTTTACTAATTTGAAAAAATAAATAAATAAAATGGTTATTCTTCATTCCTGAAATGAGTTCCCTCCTCACCTCCACCTTATGGCTTTCCTTACTTTCTTCCAGACTTAATTTAAATTGGACCTTCAGCAAGAGGCCTTTTCCCTTCACTCCTCACCCCTTGCCTAGTGTCTTCCTTGTGACACCACTTTCTATTTACACTATAAGTAGAGTGTGTATGGTGTCTATTTCTTCTCATCTTCTCAAAAAAAAAAAAAAACACTAATTCTTTAACTGGTCAAGACCCTGTCTTTTTCTTTCTTTCTATTCCCAAAGCTTAACACAGGACTGGCATGTACTAAATACAATGTTAGATGACTGACTGTAAAAATTCACTCTCATAAGAAGCAATTTACATATCCCACCTCAGATGCTGGAAGCCACCTCAAAGTAATCACTTTCCTTCACAAATCCTTTATACAATCTTTGCAACATCTCTGAAGAGCTGCTCCCACCACCTGCAGACACTATCCTTTTATACCCTACTTCTCTTAATTCAGTGATGCTGATATCACAAATAAGATCTCCATCTCTGGGCTTTGGGTATTTTCTCTGACTCATTCATGCTTAGAACACTGTCCTTATCCATCTTATTGTGTTCTTGGACTTCTTCTAAATCCCAAATAATTCTAATCTTCTAGGAATCCTTTCCCAATTCTTCCTAATTCAGTTCCTTTACTCTCTTAATCATTTCCAATTTATCTTGCATATAATTTGTTAGTACATATTTGTTTGCTTATTTTCTCTTTCCCCCCCTCAATTAGATTATAAGCTCCCTGAGGGCAGGGGCTGTCTTTTTCCTCTTTTTTTATATCCCCAGATCTTTGCACAGTCACCAGCATATAACAGATGCTAGAAAATGAGTATAGATTGATTGTCATCTGCTTAAGTCCCTTGTCTGCTGAAACAATATACCATCTACTGGCTCTAATACCTGCTAATACGACTTCTTCCTCAAAGGGACTGTCATTGAACTTGCTAGCTTTTGAGTTGGGGGTTCCATTAATCAAAAATATTTCATTTTATTGACCTTTTTTAGGTTTTTGCAAGGCAAATGGGGTTAAGTGGCTTGCCCAAGGCCATACAGCTAGGTAATTATTAAGTGTCTGAGACTGGATTTGAACCCAGATACTCCTGACTCCAAGGCCCGTGCTTCATCCACTATGCCACCTAGCCACCCCTTATTGACTTTTTAAAAATAATTTTGTCTTACATCACTATAGTATCCATTTATTCTTCCCCCCTTCCCCCTACCTGAGAGCCATCCTTACAAATAGTGGGAGATTTTTAAAGGAAAAAATCAGCATAACTTAATCAATATATTGGAAACATCTGAAAACCTGTGCAATGTGTAACACCTGTAAAACTCCCACCTCCTATTTGTGGTAGGTAGGGAAAGTTTTCTCATATTTCTTCATTCAAGTTCCACTTGATCTTAATAATTTTGTTACATTTACTTTTGAATTTTTAGTGTAGTATTATTCTTTCCAGTTACATTATTATATTTACTGTGTATGATATTTTCTTGATTCTGCTTACTTCACTCTGTCAGTTCATAACTTTGCATTATATACATTATATACAAAGTTGTATACAAAGGACTCCTCAAATGATTATTGAGACATTTTTTCCACCATTCAGATGGAAGCTGTCCATTGGATATGTTAGGATAAACAGAGCTATGACTAGGGTGCAGTAACAGAAGTTTTGTTTCAAAATGCTGACAAGATGATAGAACACATGCTTACTACCTATGAAGAGCTCTAATGGTTTATGCCAAGCAATATAACTGAGCAATCAGCTAAGCAGGTTTAAGCAGTTCTCTAAGATACCATCTCCTTAGAAATCCTCTCAAAAAGCTTACTTTCCCAGGGAAACACCACCTCACACCATTTTTACACTGCCCCTTCCCCAGGAATGGGTGGGTTTGAAGTGACTCTAAGGGGAGATGCTACAGGGGCATGACAGAACTCTCAGAAAGAATTGACCCTCTACCATAAATGAACTCTACCAAGATGCCTTTATTACTACCCAAAATGAAGTTGCCCAAGAGGCCACAATTTCAAATTATGGCTCTTAAAGGAATGTAATTATTTTCAAGTATCATTATTCCCCTCAACTAGAGTCCATAAAACTCGAGGAAGCACTTAGCAATAGTAAAAGGAGAAAGGAACATTGGAGGGGTTTGCCCAGCATTCTGAATTGGCAATAAAGTTCCTGGCCTTATCATCTGAATTGTTCAGATTTTTTTGCAATTGATGATCATGTTATTTTTACCTTTAAAAATGATCACATTTTTGAAGAACAACCTATATTCAGGTGCAGATTATTATCAAATTCACACAATCACAAAAAAGACATACTTTGCCTGCTATTTTATAATTGTTTGAAAACAGGTCTCTAGGAGAAAAAAAAAAACCTTAGGTGTTACAATTAGATCCACAGAAGTAGCACCTAGCCCATAGGAATGAAAGCAGAGCCTTAGGAAAGGTAGCCTAGTGGGTTCACAGATGTGGTTGAGTATAGTATATTTAAATGACTTTGAAAACTTCTTATTACATGTTACTTGCATAGCCCATCTCAGATCCTAAAAGCCACCTCAGCAGAGTGAGCAAAAGCACCTCTTTGCAATCTGAAATAGAAAATCCTTCCTCACTCATTTTTCCAGGAAAGAAAGGTCATTTAACTGATATTTCTGTTATGGATAACTGCTATTCAAGTAAATTTATTCTTTAATTGAAGGATATTTTACTGCTTTACAAAAAGTTGAGAATGGGGGGCAGCTAAGTGGCACAGTGGATAGAGCGCCAACCCTGGAATCAGGAGTACCTGAGTTCAAATCTGCCCTCAGACACTTGATAATTAACTAGCTGTGTGGCTTTGGGCAAGCCACTTAACCCCATTGCCTTGCAGAAATCTAAAAAAAAAAAAAAAGTTGAGAATGGTGCAAAGAAAGCAGTTCTCAAAGCCTCAAGGGGAGAAGACTCTACACACCAAATCTTCAAACCTCTGATAGTTGTTCAAACTGCTCATAACCTGCAAGTGTTTTTCAATCTACTCTGCTAGAACCTCCTCCAGATCATTCCTTCCAACTGAAAGTATTCTTCAAAGGTAATCCACATTGTACTTCCAGAAGTCCTCAGCCTGGGAGAGTTAGTCATGTCCAAAAGGAAGAACAAGAAAAGGGTCCATATCACAGCAAGAGATATCTTTCCTTGAAGGAATTCCCTTGTTTTCACATCTACCCAACCACTTTCCTAGCCTTGTAAATCCCTTAACAAATGTATCCTGCATGATGCAGGAATTTGTAGGTGGGATGGAGGCTATTTCCTTATTCCTCTAACTCTTTATCTCTTTTACCTGAGAGATCACAGGCACTAGTGCTACATTCAAGTAGGACTATCTTAAAACCAAAGCTGAATAAAAAAAAAGTGGACAAGGGAGCACAACAAAGGACACTTTCAAATATTACTCTTTAGAAACACACATTTTTTTCTAGTGCCCAGCATTTCCACTGTTCAAGTCAAATAGCTATTAATTTTGTAATGTCATGTTCCATGTGATGCTGTTCCAATGAGTGAATAGAGCTGGTGAGAGGTATGTCCATGGCTTCAGCTTAGAGGTGATGAAACTTGAAGGATAAGGCTATCCTTCTCTAGGGGGTATAGCATACACAACCCCAGGTTTTCTAACTTGAAAGTTAAATCCTAGCCCAACCCACTCCATCTCCAACCCATTCCCATCCTGCCCCTTACATTTGCTTTGATCAAAATTTTTGAGACTTTCAAAGCTGCATTTTTTTGTCATTGTCATATAATTTTGTTCTCTGTTCCTTCTCATTTCACTCTTTGTCAATTAGTATTTTCTAGGATTCTCAAAAATGGCCTTCTGCAGCCTAAAAAGAACTTTTACATTACATTCAAATACCACAATTTTTTCAGTCATACCCCAATTGTTTTTAAAGGGCAGTTTAAGACAAGCTCTTAGATTCTGCTTCTTTGTTCTCTCTCCTTTTTTATTGTCTCCTTCAGGATCAGGAGATTTATAGTCAAATATTGTGGTGTTTCTTTTGTTTCAATTGTGATTATTACTTCCCCTTTTACAATATTACCACCTGTCTTGGGCCCCCTCACTCCCAGTCACTTTCCAGATCGTTTACCTGTAAATGTTTGAAATATTTCTATGCCAAGCAATCTGTTTCTGCTTCCATTAAAGGTCAATTTTTCCTGCTATATTATTATCCTCAGTTTTCCAGCAAGTTTTTCTTGTTTTTAAATCTACAATTTTTGCTTTTTGGAATATAACATCCTGCCATCTTTTTATCTGGAAGCTCTCATTTCTTGTTTGACCTATACTATTTGTAGTGGGTTCAGTGTTTTGTTATGCCCCTGTTGGTTATGTGTGCCCACCTGAGCCTAAGAGTGAGGTAATGGATAGTGTGGCTGTAGTCAGGAATACTAAACTTTCTGAATTCAAATCCAACCTCAGCTAGAGACGGGCTCTGTGCGACCCTGGGTAAATCACTTAATCCTATTTGACTCAGTTTCCTCATCCATAAAATGAAATGGAGAAGGAAATAAGTCACTTCATTATCTTTGTCAAGAAAACCCTAAATGAGGTGACAAAGAGTCACATCTGAACAACATTGAACCTATAGAGGAAGTTTGAAAAATAGCAAAATATTTCTAATCCTTGTGAAAAATCTCAGTGTGGTTTTTCTAATAAATATGTGCTGGAAAGGATCAGTTTTTGAATTCAATGCCACTGAATTAGAATAGGTCTGTTATAGAAATCATGAAGAGTGTGTTTACTAGGAAAATCACAAATCAAAATAAACTATATTGTATTGTATTTTTAAATTATTTTGTTAAGCATTTCCTAATTATACTTTAATATGTTTGGAACACTCCATGCTCAGATCCTGAATTTGACACTTCCTATCTAGTCCCATTCTTTTCGTTTATAGATAAGCATTCTGAAGTCCAGAAGAGAGAAATGGCTGTTCTAATATCATGCAGAAAGGGAAGTGAAATGTGAGTTCTAAATCTAAACTCATTCTATCTTGTGATTGGGAGAATGTAAAAGAAAATGAATGTGGTCAAAATGAATGTGACTCGATTCATGGAAAAAAGTTGAAACAGAGAAGACAAGAATAGGTGAAGGGAAGAGAAAGGGGGTATAGCACAAAAGAAAAAGGAAGATCAGAAAGGAACCATAACTTTAAAAAGCAAAACTTTTTAATTACAAAATAATAACAAAGTAAATAACAAAGGTAGTGACTATTAGGAGAAGAGCAGGGCATAAAGGCAGACTGTCACAAAATAGTAAAGAGTTTTTAAATATCAAACAGAAAAGTTTAGATTTTTATCCTAGAGTCAAAAGCTCTGGGATCTAGATGACCTGAATGATCAGACCTGAGAAGAGATAACTTCATGTTTGATTTGATTGACATCAGGGACTGAGGATTGATTTTTTTAAATCTCTGTACCACTTGCTCTGGGTCAATACATACTTTTTTTGACTCTGACTTTTGCCTCCAGGCCTTCATGGTTCTGAAAGTAAGTTTTTCTTTTTTCTTTTTTCTTTTTTCTTTAGGTACTCTGCTTGCCTTATTACCCAAATTAAATAGAAAAAAGCACACCCTGCCGTCACTGACCCCTGGCAACTGAATGGAGATAACCCATAATTGAGGAAAGTTTGTCCAAGTTTTGGGAGTACCTACCTTGGGAACAGTTTTATCTGTCTAGGAAGAGCCTATTACTATATCAAAATTATGAGAAAAAGGAGGAAGTAGAAAAAATCTATCAGAAAAGATAATATTTTAGTAAAAAGTAAAATTTGATGGGAAAAAATCTTGCAATAAACCTTGAATTCATTGACACTAATGTGTTAGTGTTTTGGGAAAAGAATTAATACTGTTTTTAACATGTTGACTTTGACATACTTTACAGAGCATGCACTTGGAGACAAAGAATAAACTGTGTCAGGCATGTGGAAATTCCAGTCCCACAATTCCAATTGTTTACTAAATTATTCCTTCTGAATATACCTCAACAACTTAAACTCATTGATAATCATTCTTAGTTCTTTCATATGTTGTCTTTTTTTCTTAAAGATTTTATTTGAGTTTGACAATTTTTCCCCAATCTTCCTTCCTTCCCCCCACCCCCCCACGGAAAGCAATCTGCCAGTCTTTGTTTCCATGTTGTACACTGATCCAAATTGAGTGTGATGAGAAAGAAATCATATCCTTAAAGAAGAAACAAAAAATATCCAAGATAAGAACAGACAATAAGATATCTGGTTTTTGTTTCTAAATTAAAGGGAATAGTCCTTGAATTTTGTTCAAACTCCACGGCTCTTTATCTGGATACAGGTGGTATTCTTCATTGCAGACAGCCCAAAATTGTCCCTGATTGTTGCAGTGATGGAAGGAGCAAGTCCGTCAAGGTTGAATATCACCCCCATGTTGCTGTTAGGGTGCACAGTGTTTTTCTGGTTCTGCTCATCTCACTCGGCATCAGTTCATGCGAATCCCTCCAGGCTTCCCTGAATTCCCATCCCTCCTGGTTTCTAATAGACAATAGTGTTCCATGACATACATATACCACAGTTTGCTAAGCCATTCCCCAATTGAAGGGCATTTACTTGATTTCCAATTCTTTGCCACCACAAACAGGGCTGCCATGAATATTTTTGTACAAGTGATGTTTTTAGCCTTTTTCATCATCTCTTCAGGGTATAGACCCAGTAGTGGTATTGTTGGATCAAAGGGTATGCTCATTTTTTTGTTGCCCTTTGGGCATAGTTCCAAATTTCTCTCCAGAAAGGTTGGATGAGTTCATAGCTCCACCACATGCTGTCTTTCTTTACAGTGACTTTATTCTTACATAAAAAAAATGCTCTCCTAGTTCTGTTCATGTCCCTGTACCAATACATACTACTCAGTATTCTCTGAAGCCAGTATTTCTTACAGTATAATAATTTTACATTACATTCAATACCACAATTCGTTCAGGCACTCCCCAACCACTTGAGAGAATATCTAAGAAAATCTTCTTGGATTCCCTTTATTTTTATTTCTTCTCTTTACTGAGTAAACCAACCAACCGATTGGCAAATTCACTCCCCAACCCTTCTAAGTAAAAGAAGAGAGGAAAGAGGAGAAGAGGGGAGGGGAGGGGAATTGTTTGGTATGTAACCCCCTTCAAATAAATTTCAGAGATTTACCAAGGCATGAAGATGAAAAAGTCTTTATTCGATTCTTGAGAAGCAGACCTCAACTCAGCCATACAGATGGGAGAGTGAGGTAATGAGACATGAACAACAGGAACAATATATATGGTTCCTAACATGATCTCCCCTACTGAACCATCCTCATTAGTTAAGAATGTGGTCTTCACAATCTAAGCACATAAGCTAATTTAAAGAAAAGCATATAATCCAAACCCACTTATCTCTTTAAATTGTATAGTCCAGCTAAATCAGAGATAAGACTCTCCTTAGATAGGATATACAGACTCATGTAGGATATAATCATGCCACCCAATAATCTCCCTCCTTTTTATTTCAATGGAGAACATTTTCATCCTGCCTCTCCTCCTCCTTTTTATAAGGAGAAGGGTATAAGTAGGGGTGGTTACAAAAACAGATCCCCTGACTACACAATGTATACATAGGTAAGAAATGGTAGAGATGAACTGGTCCAATGTCTCTCCTCACCTCTCTTCTCTTCCCTTCTCTTCTCTTCTCTTCTCTTCTCTTCTCTTCTCTTCTCTTCTCTTCTCTTCTCTTCTCTTCTCTTCTCTTCTCTTCCCTGGAGATATCCAATGTCCTTCTTCATCTTCTGAATCTGTTCTAAAAAGTCCTCTCCACCTCAGGTGACTACTTGAGACTTTGTTGTCTGGTAAAGAAACTGCTTAACATTTTACTCAGATAAAAACACATGTTTTCATCACAAGACAAAGATTTTGGAGCTTATTACAATTTACATTTTGTCTTATTGGCATATTGATGCACATACTTCACTTTAACACAATAAACTTTCCTTAGTGTTTTACTTTATAAGCAAACTCCCAATGAGAATTATCATAATGACTTAATATATACATTCAACAATCATCTTTGTTCAAAGAGAATCCAGCATAAGGTTTAAAAATAAAGCAATCTTAGGCTTTGCCCTTATTACAATAATGTCTCAAACATCCTTAACCAAAAATGAATTTTTTTCCAAAATATTCCCAAATATAGCATAGATTTTCCTTTTCCTGTTATACTTATCTGACTCACATTCCTTTCCTTAAACTAGGCCTTAAAACTGTAATTATCCTAAGAATTTCCCCTTCGTCTCCTTCTTCTTCTTCTTCTTCTTCTTCTTCTTCTTGACTTTAATTCATACTATTCTGAACTAGAGTCGCATAGTTTATACAACTAAATAAACCACAGACATGATTCCACTTTTCATAATACATTTTTCATTCCAAGGTTTTAATATTTAACACTTCTTGATTATAGCTGCTAAAACTCTGGAGCAGGCAAATTATCCTTGTGAATCCATCTGGCCCTGGAGATTTTTTTCCTTAAAGAGTTATAATGGCTTGTTGAATTTCTTTTTCTGAGATAGGGTTATTGAGGTATTTAATTTCCTCTTCCTTTAATCTGGACAACTTATGTTTTTGTAAATATTCATCCATTTCATTTAGATTATCAAATTTATTGGCATAGAGTTGGGCAAAATAATTCTGAATTATTACTTTAATTTCCTCCTCTTGTGTAATCCATGTGGTGAGCTCACCATTTTCATTTATGATTTTAGCAATTTAGTTTTCTTCTTTCTCTTTTTTTAGTCAAATTGAGCAGAGGTTTATCAATTTTATTGTTTTTTTTTTCATAAAACCAACTTTTGGTTTTATTTATTAGTTCAATCTTTCTTGCTTTCAATTTTATTAATTTCTCCTTGAATTTTTAGAATTTCTAATTTGGAATTTAATTAGGCGTTTTTAATTTGTTCTTTCTCTAATTTTTTACTTGCATATTTAGTTCATTGATTTCCTCTTTCTCTAATTTATTCATGTAAGCATTTAAAAATATAATATATATCCCCTGACAGCTGCCTTGAGTGTATCCCATAGGTTTTGGTATATTGTTTCATTATTGTCATTATCTGGGTTGAAATAATTAATTCTTTCTATAATTTGTTTCATCCTAGATAATGATATTTTAAATGACTTCATTTTAGAGAATGAGTAGATCAGTTTCCAATTATTTTTGGGTCTATATCTCCCTGGCCCAATATTGCGTGTGGTTTTTATTGCATTATGATCTGAGAAAGATGTATTCACTATTTTTGTCTTTCTGCAACTGATTATTAGGTTTTTATACCCTAGTACATGATCAATTTTTGTGTGTCATGTACTACAGAAAAGAAATATCTCCATTCAATTTCCTCTATAGTTCTATCATGCCCAGGTTTTCTTTTTTTTCTTTTTTAGGTTTTTTTTTTTTGCAAGGCAAATGGGGTTAAGTGGCTTGTGCAAGGCCACACAGCTAGGTAATTATTAAGTGTCTGAGACCGGATTTGAACCCAGGTACTCCTGACTCCAAGGCCAGTGCTTTATCCACTATGCCACCTAGCCACCCCCATGCCCAGGTTTTCTAACAGTCTATCTCTTTAACTTCCTTCTTGTTTATTTTATGGTTAGATTTATCTAAATCTGAGAATGGGAGGTTGAGGTCTCCCACTAATAGAGTTTTTGCTATCAATGTCTTCCTGTAACTCCTTGAACTTCTCCTCTAAGAATTTGGATGCTATACCATTGGGTACATACATATATAGTATTGAAATTACTTTATTATCTATGGTACCTTGTAGGAAGATATAGTTTCCTTCCTTATCTCTTTTAATGCTATCTATTTTTGCAGCTGCTTTATCTGAGATAAGAATTTCTACCCCTGCTTTTTTCACTTCAGATGAAGCAAAATATATTTTGCTCCAACCTTTTACCTTTACTCTATATGTATGTCTCTGCTTCAAATAAGGTTTCTTGTAAGTAGCATATTGTAGGATTCTGGTTTTTAATCCACTCTACTATTCACTTACATTTTAAGGAAGAGCTCATCCCATTCACATTCAGTTATAATTACTAACTTTTTATTGCCCTTCATGTTATCTTCCCTCTGTATTTTTCCCCTTTTTTCCCCTTTATCCATATCCCCAGTATTTTGTTTCTGAATGACACCAGCTTCAGCATGTTTGCCCTCCTATATCCAACACTCCTCCCCTTTTTTCCCCCCTTTCCATTTGCCCCTTGTTCTTTCCCTTCCTTCTGTTGGTTCCCCTTTTCCTCCCCCCTCCCCTTTCCCCCTTTTAATACTTGAAAGGTAAGTTAAGTTTCTTAACTTAAGTGAGTGTATGTATGTTAACTTTAAGCTCATTCCTCTTTAAATAAAAAACCCTCTTGGAAGTGACTCAAGAGACAACCCAGGGGTGAGGAGGGAGGGATGAGACTATCCATTGTAACACAGGCAAAAAGGAGTCTCAAGGAGGGAGCCAGTGAGGATATTAGATGAATACTGCCTAAAATTCCAGCCTGGAATCTCCTCCAGGTGACCAAAATAACAAGAGCAGCAATTTAAATGAGGCAACTCAAGGAACTGGATGACTCCCCTTTCCCCTATTTACAAATCAATAGAGGAACCAAACACACAAGTAAATAGACAATCTAAACACATAAGGACAGATGAGGCACAAACACGGATTATATAAACACAACAGAATTTTCCAAACTAACAATTTCAACATATATCAACAAATACAGGTCAATGGCAAATTCCTGATGTCTCAGGAATGCCATGAGGGGAGATTTCAGCATTACATCTGACAATCTCTCCCTCCCAAAGGCAGACCAAATGTATTCCTTGCTATCACAAGGACCACCCAAAAGAGGGGACCCAGATATCATGTCTGATATGGAATTCCCCTTCAGCCAAATGTCTAGACCCAGAACCAGAACAAGCTTACCTCTGGAGGAAGCTATGAGGGGGCAGAAGAATTTGGCAGAGGGTTAAGGTAAGGGGGAGGGAGTGAAAGGAGGCAATCTCATTCTTTCTTCTTTTCCGCCTTCCTTTCCTTAGCCTTGTTCTCCTGATTCAAAAACATCTTTTCCCTGGGAAGCCATCAACTGGCAGATACTATTTCCTCCAGGTTAACTAATTCCTTTTCATTAACAAATAGGTTCAATTTTTAATACATCCAATCTTCAAAAATTCCATAGAGACCAAACAATTCCTTCTCCTATATCTTTATTTCCTCATACAAGACAACAGTACTTAATCATTTTCTTCTTACTTTCCCCTTTATATTTTGGTAACTTATTCCAATCACTTAATCTTCTCCTTAAGGGACTATCTACTGGTAATTCTATCTTATTTATCACGGGGGAAGACTTGGACAGGGCCCTTCCCATTTTAAATATTGACAGAGAACTTTCAGGATCAAGTGCCTTTAGATCCAAGTCTCTTATGCCAAATACAGTGGAGTTGCCCCCAACCTTCAGACACCCAAATGGTCCTGACCCTCCAGGAATCTAGTGCCTTCAGACTACAAGGTCTAGACTTACCTCTTTTGGGCCCCCCATGCCCAGAAGTTACCTATTGCTTGTCCTCACTGACCAGTCAGGGTTTGCCACAGGTTTACTTTTCTTACCGAGTCTTTCCACTTCAGATCACTTTGCACAGAGGGGGAACCAAGATCCTCAGACAATGGCAAACTGATGAATTTGGGCAGGGTGCCTTTTTTTGCCAAGTTCCAAGAGGCCAGGGGCCCTGAAAGGGCATGTAATCCCAGTCATGAGCCCCCAGCTGTGTGGTATGTAACCCCCTTCAAATAAATTTTGGAGATTTCCCAAGGCATGAAGAGAAAAAGTTTTTATTCGATTCTCAAGAAGCAGACCTCAACTCAACCATACAAATGGGAGAGTGAGGTAACAAGACATCAACAACAGAAACAATATATATGATTCCTAACACAATCCCCTCAATTTCTGGAAGTAGCTGGTGGCACAGTGAATATAGCACCTGGATCTGGACTCAGAAAGTTCTGAGTGTGTGTGTGTGTGTGTGTGTGTGTGTGTGTGTGTGTGTGTGTGTGTGTCTGTGTGTCTGTGTGTCTGTGTGTCTGTGTGTCTGTGTGTATGTGCACATACCTAGCCAAGTCATTTAACCTTTGCTTTTGCTTCAGTTTTCATAACCATAAAATGAAAATAATAGCACCTAACTCAGTACTTGACATTTAGTAGGCACCATATGACTGCTTATTCCCTTTTCCTTCCTCTAAGCTTTCTACAATGTGGTTTACAATAATCCATTATCTTCCTTTTTTCATGTTTCACTGTCTTTTATTTTTTTAATTTATTTATTTTCATCCATATGCACATGCATATTTTTACAAAATTTACAAAATTTCCCTCTACCTTCCCTGCCCACCCCCCCCAACAGGGAACAGTCAGGCTAGCATTTTAATAACATGTTTTGTAAAACATGCTTACAAATTAGTAAATTTTGGCATGAGGAATTAGGATTAAGGAAAAGAGATACATAAGAGATAATTTTTATAAAGTGTTCATCAGATTTGGAAGGGTTGTTTTTTTTCTGTGTGTATTGTTTTGTTTTTCTTCCTCTGGTTGGGGATAATATAGTCTATAACCAGTCAAATAGAGTTGTCCTAGCTCTCTGGACTGCTAGAGGAAATGCTTCCATCAAGGTTGTTCATCTCATAATGTTGTTGTTGATGTATACATTGTTCTCTTGGTTCTGCTCCCTTTGGTTCAGCATCAGATCCCCTAAGTCATTCCATACTTCTCCAGAATATGACCATTTATGGTTTCTTATAGAACAATAATATTCATAGTATTCATGTACCACAACTTGTTTAACCATTCCCCTATTGATGGACATCCCCTCAATTTCCAATTCTTTGCCACTACAAAAAGAGCTGCTATGAATATTTTGGAACATATGGTACTTTTCCCACTTTTTAATAATTTCTTCTGGATATAGACCTAGAATTGGAATTTCTGGGTCAAAAGGTATGAACAGTTTTATTGCTCTTTGAGCATAGTTTCATATTGCTTTCCAGAAAGGCTCAATCTATTCACAACTCCACCAGCAATGCATCAGTGTCCCAATCCTCCCACAACCTCTCCAACATTGATCAACTTCTCTTTCCCTCATCTTGGCTAATCTAATAGGTATGAGATGAAGACTTGTTGTTTTAATTTGCATTTCTCTAATCAATAGTGGTTTGGAGCATTTTTTTAATATGATTATATATAACTTTAATTTCTTCATTTGAAAACTGTCTATTGGGTGGCTTGGTTGGTGCAGTGGATAGAGCACCGGCCCTGGAGTCAGGAGTACCTGAGTTGAAATCCAGCCTCAGACACTTAATGATTACCTAGCTGTGTGGCCTTGGGCAAGCCACTTAACCCCATTTGCCTTGCAAAAAAAACCTAAAAAAGAGAAAAAGAAAAAAAGAAAACTGTCTATTCATATCCTTTAACCATTTATCAAGTAGGGAATGACTTGTGATCTTATAAATTTGATGCAATTCCCTATATATTTTAGAAATGAGACCTTTATCAGAACTTCTGATTGTAAAGATTGTTTCCCAGCTTTCTGCTTTCCTTCTAATTTTGGCAGCATTGATTTTATTAGAGTAAAAACTTTTTAATTTAATATAGGCAAAACTATTAATTTTGCAGTTTATAATGTGCTCTAATTCTTTCTTGGTCATAAATTTATCCCTTTTCCATAGATCAGATAGATAGAATATTTTTGGTCTATTAATTTATCTATGGTATTGCTCTTTATATCAAAATTCTGTACCCATTTTGACCTTATTTTGGTATAGGGTGTGAAATGTGGATCTATGCCTAGTTTTTGCCATACTATTTTTCCAGTTTCCCCAACAATTTCTGTCAAATAGTAAGTTCTTATCCCAGAGGCTGATATCTTTAAGTTTGTCAAATAATACATTGCTGTAGTCACTTACTGCAGTTTCTTTAAAACCCATCCTATACCATTATCCATTACTCTGCTTTTTAGTCTAGTTTTGGATTTGATAGAGCTAGGCCACTTTCCTTTACATTTTTTTTTATCAGTTCTCTTCTTTTTCTTGCTCTTTTGCTGCACAAGATGAATTTTGTTACTATTTTTTCTAGCTCAGTAAAGTAGTTATTTGGTGGTTTGATTGGTATGGCACTGAATAAATAATTTAATTTGGGCAAAATTGTCATTTTTATTATATTAGCTTGACCTAACCATGAGCATTTGACATTTTTTTCAATTTTTTAAATCTGACTTTAATTAGGTGGGGAGTGCTTTATAATTGTGCTCATACAGTTTCTGGGTTTGTCTTGGGAGATAGATTCCCAAGTATTTAATGTTGTCTGAAGTTATTTTAAATGGAATTTCTTTTTCTATCTCTTGCTCTTGGGCTTTGTTGTTCGTATATAGAAATGCTGATGATTTATATGAGTTTACTTTATACCCTGCTACTTTGCTGAATTTGTTCATTGTTTCAAGGAGTTTTTTTAGATGATTTTCTTGGGTTCTCAAGGTGTACTATCATATCATCTGCAAAGAGTGAAAGTTTTACTTCCTCATTGCCAATTCTGATTCCTTCAATTTCTTTTCTTCTCTTATTGCTACTGCTTGCATTTCTAATACTATATTGAATAGTAGCGGTGATAACAGGCTTCAACCCTGATGCCTAAGACTGAATTTGAACTCAATCCTGATACCAGACCTGGTTCTCTTTTCATCACATTAGACAGTAGTGAAGATGGTGATGGACATTATCAAAGACTGCAGAGAAATCAAGATATTTAAGGACTGCAAATAGGCCTTTAGAGTTAACATTTAAGAGAGAACAGTTTCAGTTGAAAGATAATGGACTAGGAGCCAAAATGGTGGTGTGAAGCTAACATACTCCCAGAGTTTAGACACTAATCTGGCTATGTGATCCTTCATTTGCCTCAGTTTCCTCAACTGTAAAATGAGGAAAATAAGAGCTTCTACTTCACAGGATTTTTGTAAGGATCAAGAAAAATATTTGTAAAGTGTTTAACATGGTGCCATAGTAGATATTTAATTAATGCTGGTTACCTCCTTCTTCTCCAGATTTTAATGACACATCCCTACTTCCTACATACTCCTGATGAAAATCATTTGCTAGCTCTTCTCCCAGAACATTAAAGGTAGGTCTCCCCCAAGTTTTGTCTTGTGACCTTTCTTTTTATTCTTTTGCATTCATTAATATGATGATTTCACCAGCTTCCAAGGGTTCAATTCTCATCACTACACAGAATTTTAAAATCTTTGTATTCAATCCTAATCTTTATCCTGAGATATAGTCCCTCATCACCAAGAGTCTTTTCAATTTAGCAAATTGGTTATTCGGTTAACCTCTCAACCACAATATACCAAAACAAGTCTCATTATCTTTCCCCTACAAACCCTTCCATGCCGGGTTTTTATTTACAACGCCGGCTTCTTTATGCTAGTCCGTCCTCTTACTCACCAGTCCAACGCATGATGAGTCTTCGGGGTACCTCCGGCCCCCACTCTTTGATGGGGGAAGAACCAGACAGAGCGCCTGAGGTGGATAATGAGTCTTTATTCTTCTGTGATCACATCCCGCTCCCTCCCCACCTCTCAGCAGACACTTTTATCCCCTCTGTCCTCCCTCCCATGAACTCTTACTCAATGAGGGGCCGAGTTCTGTAACATTCCCTTATAAGGTGATTATGTTTCCCCCGCTAAGCGACCGCCAAGCCTCTTCCCCCCGCCCCCAACATCTCCCCCTTTCTGTTTTACAAGGTTATCACTTGGTGTGACCTTAAGCGGTGCTGAGGTTAGCCTTAAGCGGTGTCATTTCTACTGGCCTCTGATAGCCGGGGGCGAGGAACCCTGTCTTAGGTCATCTCCTTCAACCCAGGACCTTGCCCGTCCTAGGCGCCCGACACCCTCAGGGCCTGTCTTAGGTGGCTGGGTTAGGAGAGGTTGCCCGTCTTGGGATTTACCTCGTCTTACCCCTAGGTGTCACATGTCATGCATGGCGGCTAGCCAGACTTGGGGATCCTCCCCCGTCTCCATGGCCATGAAGGCTTTCTGAGTAAGAAGCATATAGCCCCTCTGTCGCCTAGCTAGGCGGCAGAAACAGACAACAAGTAGGGTGATTCCCAGAATCAGCGTCCTTGTTCACCCTCAAGGGGGTATCCTCCCGCCATCTGGCAATCCCTCCATGGTATGGGATCCTCGATGTCTTCCCCTGTGGCCACACATGAGGGGCCCCACCGAGGAATCGTGAAGTCCCGTTGAGTTTGATTCACCAGGGGTCGCCAACCCAGAAGGCCTCGGAGCTGGGTCCCCTTTTTTTGTCCCTGCTGGGCTGAGCCCCATCGATGTATTGGTCACTAGCAGGCGAGGGTAGATCGGGGAGTTCCGTGCTACCGGAAGGGGAGAGGGAATAACTCGGAGTATTCCCCATGTCGGATTTCCTTCAGATGGAGCACCTCCAAGGATCCCTACGACGATCAGAAGGTCTGAAAAAGGAAGAAATTCCTCTCACCCCGTAGGGTTGGGCATTAATCAAGGTCTCTTATCTTGTAAACAGGGAGCCATCTTTCTGGCTCTTCTATCTTATCCTCGGGATGAAATGACAGGTGGCCCTGTCTTCTGTTCTTTACCGTTACAGGGCCATGCCAACCTCCCTCTTCATCTCTCCACATGACTTTAGAGCCTGGTAGGGCCTTGGTGGGAGAGGGCAGGAGCGTTGGTTCTTTCTTAGCATGTCCTTTGGAGGAGAAAAATCTCTGGGCGGCTGTAGTGCCGTCATCCCTGACTTGTAGGAAATTCATGGTAAATAGTACCTGAGACAGGTCTGAATGGGTCAGTGACCTGCCAACTCCCCCTTTCTGTTTAAAAAGCGTAGTTTTGAGTGTGCGATTTGCTCTTTCTACCAAAGCTTGGCCAGTGGGATTGTAAGGGATCCCGGTGGAATGGGAAATGGAAAATTCTTTGCAAAAGGAAGCAAAGGCTCTCGAGGTGTAGGCAGGCCCATTATCGGTTTTGATAGCCGAGGGGACGCCTAAGACAGCCATCTGGGCATATAGATGTGAGAGAACGTGTTTAACCGCTTCTCCTGGCTGTAGAGAGGCGAAGGTGAAGGAGGAGAAGGTGTCCACCGAGACATGGATGTACTTACGACCCAGGTGAGTAATGTCCATCTGCCAAAGAGCATTGGGGCCGTCCCCACGTGGGTTAGACCCCTCTGCGGGGAGGGCTTGTCTAAAGGGAGCACAAGAAGTGCAGGAGCGCACAATTTGGCGAGCCTCCTTCCGGGGAATGCTGTATAGGCGCCGGAGCGACCTGGATGACAAGTGATACTTACCATGTGGCAGCTGGGCAGGTGTGGACAGGTTTAACAAGAGAGCCCTATCTGCCTCCGCATTGCCCTGGAATATGGGGCCGGTGGAAGAAACGTGAGAGCGCACGTGAAGAACAAACAGGGGGTGGTTTCTATCACGGAGGGAGGATTGCAGCTGTATAAGGAGTGGGCTAATGGAAGAAGTCGAGGAAATGAAGGCATCTTCTAAACGAGGGATTAGCATGGCACAATACATACTGTCAGTAATAAGATTAAAAGGGGTGTCTCTGTAGAGACGGAAAGCCTGAAGTATAGCATATAGTTCATTCTTCTGAGTGGAGTCAAAGGGGGTATCAAAAATCCAGGTGGCGGGTCTAGCAGGGTCATGGACCACAGCACGGCCCAACCTGGTAGCGTCAGTGAAGACATTAGGGCCGGTCACTGGTTCTGGGGACACTAGAGGGCGCGGGCGGGAAAGGTGCAGTTCAGCGAACACTCTAACCACGGGAGGTGGCGTGAGTCTGGTCTGAGAGAGGGTAGTCAGGACAGTGGCCCAAGCGATAGATCTATCAACTAGCGAGTGGGTCACCTCCTCTGGGAGGGTAAAGTTGAGGACAGGCAAGAGGCCAAAGAGACGCTGGCATCGCTCTGAGGCCTGAAGGCAAAATAAGGCCAGGGCCTCCCACCGGTCCCGGATGATGCTCTTAGTGGTCCGGGGGTATAGCCATTCAAGGCATCCATGTCTCTGGAATAAACATCCCCAGCCCAGGGAACTGTCCCCCAGTGTGTGGAAGAGGACAGGCGACTCCGGGTAGTATTGAACCAAGAAGGAAGAGGTTCTGCGGAAAATTTCCGAGAGCGCCTGTCTTGCCTGGGGGGTCCAACTTCTAGGGGATGACAGATGGGAGTCGCCTTTAAGGACATCATATAGAGGTTGCATTAAGGAGGATGGGAGGGGCATAGCGGGACGCAGCCACTGTATGGCGCCAACAAGCCTCTGAAAATCATTAAGAGTAGTGTATCCCTCGACGTTGATTGGAGGAAGTGCCCTACTATTCTTTCCCGGAAAAATCCTATGCCCCAAGTAATCATAGGGGAAATCCATCTGTACCTTTTCCGGGGCTATGTGAAGCCCCTTCTTGCGGAGGACATGGGTGGTGCGTTGCAAGCAAGCCCGAGCCCCCGTCACAGAAGGTGCTGCAATCAAGATATCATCCATGTAATGTATGAGCATGCAATTCGGGAATTCTTTTCTGATAGGATGTAACAGAGTATCCATGTAAAGCTGGCACAGGGTGGGGCTATTGGCCATTCCCTGCGGTAGGACGGTGAACTGATAACGTTTACTGGGGGCTTGGAAATTGATCGCGGGGAGGGAAAAGGCAAATTTTTCTTTGTCCTCCGGGTGGAGGGGAATGCTATAGAAGCAGTCTTTAACATCAATCACTATAATAGTCCACCCTTGCGGGACTGCAGTGGGCATAGGGAGACCAGGTTGGAGGGTCCCCATGGGTACCATGTTGGCATTTACTGCCCGAAGATCAATCAACATTCTCCAACTCCCCCCTTTCTTTTTTATGACAAAGACGGGGGAGTTATACGGGCTAAGGGACGGTTCCACTTTGTTCTCGCGCAGGAGGGTCATTACTATGTCTGTGAGGGCGATGAGCTTTTCTTTTGTCAGGGGCCACTGCTCAACCCAAATAGGTTTCTTATTAATCCATGTTATTCTGGGGGAAAAGCTCATCTCTAGAGTGGCCCCAATTAATTTCCCCACAGGCTATCAGGGGTGGCAAGTGTCAGGTTAAGCTGGCTCAAGATATCTCTACCCCATAATGCATAAGGGAGGTCGGGTAGGCACAGTGGGGTGAAGAGTCCAGATTCTTCCAAAGCTGACCACCGTAAGGCATGTGCTGCTTTCATGGCAGATCTATTGCCCCCCACCCCCGTCACTGCTTGAGGGCTCTGTAGGAGTGGCCACTCGCGCCTCCACTGTCCCCTATTTATGACAGAGCAATCGGCTCCAGTGTCAATTATCCCTTCGAGCTTCTGATTTTCCACCGTGACGGTTAACAGTGGTCGCCCAGAGCTGACCGGGTGGACCCAGTTCACATGAGCGGGAGGGGCCCGCAAGGGCAGCGCCTTTCCTACCTCTTGGCCCTGTTTTACCAAGGTGGGAAAGGGGTGGGGGTTTGTGACCCTTACGGATGTGGGACTTCCGGGACCAAAAATGACCTGGGTATGGGTGACTAAGTCCACACATCTCTCAGCCCCTGTGATGAGCGCTGGGAAAATATTTAGCTCGATGGGAATCATCGAGGTTTCCCAAGGCCCGATCTCTCTCTGCTGTGTCCCTTCTCTATAGTCAACCCTCACGGGGATAGTCACAGTAATGGGGCCGCTGTCTTCGAGCACGGGGGGGGGGGGGGGGGGGGGCCCGCGGCCGGGCCCCTCCCTTTCCCTTTTCCCGACTTCCCTTTGGATCGGCAGAACCTGGCTATGTGACCTGGCTTTCCACAGGAATAACAGGTCGGAACTGAAGTGGAGGGGGGGCCGCTGCCTGCACTGTGCTTTGAGGTGCCCTGGCTTTCCGCACCCAAAACAGGTGGGTCTCACCTGCATACCGTGAAGGGCGGTCAGGAGGCTATCCTCCCGGTTCTCCATGGCAGTCACTAAGGCTTGAATTGAATCCTCGCTGGGCATGTCCAGCAATTTGTCAACAATTTCTTCTAATGAAGCGTCGGGGGGAAGGCTGCTAATGGCTGCGATCCCTTTGGGGCGAAGACCCTCTTTAATCAATTGTCTCATAAGTAGATCAGATCCCGGGGTGTCTCCCATTATACGAGTCACTGTCTCTTTAACCTCGTTCACAAATGAGAGGGGTGTCTGATCTGCTCTCTGCTTCAGCCCAACCAACTTCTGTGTGGCTCTCCCCCCTTTCATGGCTCCAATCTTATCCCAAGCTGCAACATGTGTTTCTTTAACAGTCTCTAGCTCAAACTGGCCATACCGGGCCTGAACAGCAGGGTCAGTATAGGCTCCAGTTCCACACAGGAGGTCAATGGCTAAATCCAGGGGAGTATAACCCCGGGATTTTGCCAGCTTAGAGGCCTCTCTGCGGGCCTGAGCCTTAAAAGCTAAATATAAGGAGGCATCCAGGCACGCGGCTGCAATTTCGTCAAAGTCAGCAGGGGTCCAAGGGTGCGTAGCAAAGAGGTTTTGCATCAGTCTTTTTACATAAGGGGTGCTTGGGCCGTATTTAGTCACGGCCTCCTTAAGTTCCTTAAGCATCTTAAAAGGGACAGGGCGGTAGTCTCGGGCTCCGGTAAGGGGGTCCGTAAATACCGGGTAGAGGCCCCAGTCATCCCAGTCCACCTCCTCCCCTTTCTCTATTGCTATGGAGGCACTCGCGGCAAGTAGGCCGGATGGGCGGAGCCCTTGAGGGGATCTCTGAAGGGCGGACAAGGAACACGGGGGATTTTTTGCCTCTGTTTCCTGGCTGGGCCGCCAAGTCTGGGGCGCGGCAGCTGTCCAATCAGCACGGACTTCTCAATCCTCGTCAGCAGCCTCCCGGTCCCACCTACTCACGCTCCTCTTCCTGCCACCCCTGAGGACTGTTTGCACCCCTCCCTTCCCGCGCTCGGAAACTTCCGGCCCTGAATCTCTAAGTGCGCCACATTCATCGCCCTCCCCCTTTTCATTCTGTCTCGGTAAGGAGGGGCATGCGGCATTTTCTTCTCCCTGGGGGCCCCTTGTTCCCCCATTGTTTCTTCTAAGTTCCTCCCATGGATACAGGGGAGGGGGTGGCCTTCCCTCTTCCTCTGAGCTCTCTGAATCCGATCCCGCCAACGAGCTACCCACCTGAGTGCTGATTGGTCGTGCCAAAGTCACCTTCTGGGGATGCAGGGCTGCATCCACTATCTTATACACTGTAAAATCCTCAGGGGTCAGTTTTCCCGGGCAGGTGTCATCATAGGAGGCCATCTGCTGCCCTACCACCTTCCATTTATCTGGTTGGATCCCACTATGTT
Source organism: Macrotis lagotis (assembly GCF_037893015.1). Taxonomy (NCBI): domain Eukaryota; kingdom Metazoa; phylum Chordata; class Mammalia; order Peramelemorphia; family Peramelidae; genus Macrotis; species Macrotis lagotis. The sequence goes on along the minus strand of NC_133661.1, from coordinate 185,905,523 downwards.
GCACCCAAGGGCAGATGTTCCAGATATTCTCAACAAAAGCACGGCACGTCTTGATAGGTAATTTACAGCCATGCTTAGCGCAGAGTTTATAAAGCTGCGCTGCAACGACCCTTTTTTCCTCCGGCTCAAAGGCGGGAATACTATTCCGGCCCCCCATGCTGTCTACTAGCCGAGGCTGCAATCCTAACAGGTGGCAGAACTGGAAAGTTCCCGTTCGGCAAAAGAGAAGGAGGCAGCAGGGCACAATCAGACAGGCCAGCACGGCAAGGAGCGTGATTAGAGCAGAAGGAGAAAGGGAAGAGAAAGGAAGCATAGTCAACACAATAGGGGTATGTCCTTCAGGCAATATCTGAGAGTAAACGCCCTCTCCTTCCTCCCGGTCGGAAACGACCGAGGCTGTCTGGAGAATCCTACCAGCAGATTCAGACGTTCCCTAGCAAAATCAGGTCCCTGTTCCGGGTGCCACTTGCCGGGTTTTTATTTACAACGCCGGCTTCTTTATGCTAGTCCGTCCTCTTACTCACCAGTCCAACGCATGATGAGTCTTCGGGGTACCTCCGGCCCCCACTCTTTGATGGGGGAAGAACCAGACAGAGCGCCTGAGGTGGATAATGAGTCTTTATTCTTCTGTGATCACATCCCGCTCCCTCCCCACCTCTCAGCAGACACTTTTATCCCCTCTGTCCTCCCTCCCATGAACTCTTACTCAATGAGGGGCCGAGTTCTGTAACATTCCCTTATAAGGTGATTATGTTTCCCCCGCTAAGCGACCGCCAAGCCTCTTCCCCCCGCCCCCAACACTTCCATCTTACTATTGTTGCGGGCATCATTATTCTGCAGGTTCCTGACTTCAGTTTCATCACCTCCCCATCAATTTTCATCACACCCACCCACATACACAATCTGTCTTCAAATCTTGCCATTTCTATCTTCAAAATATCTTTCATACATCTCTCCTTTCTTTTCTTTTTTTTTATATCACTCTTTTCTACCCACAAACCTCTCCTATAGACCTAGATCACTTCTCATATGTACTGATGGAATAACCATTTAATTGATCTCTCTACTTCTCATCTCTTCCCACTTCAATTCACCCTCCATTTAGATGCCAAAGTGATTGTACACATCTAATTATCTTAACCCACCCCACCCTAACTCTACAAACTCCAGTGTCTCCTAATTATTTCTGGGATCAAACATAAAGTCTTTTGTTTACCATTTAAAATAATTCATTTGCAAATCGATCTCTTCCCACCATTCTAGTCTTCTTACATTTTATCCTCTCTACATCCTTTTGTACTAGATATGCAGGTCTTCTTGTTATGACTCAAAAGGGCAAGCCAAGTCCCAAATCCATATCTTTATCTTATCTTATCTATTATTATCTTATCTTTATCTTATCTCCTCCTCCATACCTCATGCCAGCTAGATGGCACAGTGAATAAAGCACTAGGCCTGAGCACAAATGTGGTCTGAGATACTAGTTGTGTGACTCTGGGGCAAGTCACTTTATCGCTTTTGCCTCAGTTTCCTCATCTATAAATCGACCTGGAGAAGAAAATGGCAAACCACTCCAATATCTTTTGCCAAGAAAATTCTAAACTAGGTCCTTAAGAGCAAACATGACTGAATTGACTAAACAACAACAATACAAACGTTCTCCTTCCCTGTCTTCAAAACCCAATTCAAATTCTCCTCCCTCCCTCCACATCTTCCAGGGCCTTCTCTCCAAGATTATTTTCTATTTAACATGTACATAATTTATTTATGCTTATTATTTTTTTCTCCATTAGAATATGAAATTTTTAAGGGCAGGAAATAGATCATTTGGGGAAGTACACAACCAAATACAATTCAGCCTGGCAATGATTATCCTGGTAGAAGGATAATCCTTCCTCCAGAGTCCTGAATTCTTCTATAACATCCTTCCTCTACATACACCATCCATCCCTCCTCCCTTTGATCAAGGAAAATGGGCAAAGATGAGAATGGTGTGAATGTGCTAGAAAAATGGTTTTGGGAGAGCCCACCATGGAAACATGGCCTGGATGTAGGCTATAGTTTGGAGCTGCGCATGTACCAAAACATCAAAGATGAAAAGGTCATCCACTGAATCCCAGGCCATTTCCAGTCATCCTGACTGTTGTCTTACCACTGGACTTTGATGACTCTGGAAGTGTGAGCAAAGCCAATAACTTTGCACAACTCTGCCTTGTTTAAATCAAATTCAAGTCAAGTCCAATAAGTCAAGACATCACTCATATATTATAATGTCACTGGTCCTATTAGAAAATGAAGAATAGGGGCAGCTAGGTGGTACAGTGGATAGAGCCCCTGCCCTGGAGTCAGGAGTACCTGAGTTTAAATCTGACCTCAGACGCTTAATGATTACCTAGCTGTGTGGCCTTGAGCAAGCCACTTAACCCCATTGCCTTGCAAAAAAAAAGAAAGAAAGAAAAGAAAATGAAGAATGGACAACCACAAACATTAAACTTTATAATTTGTTGCCAATTTAATTCAATTTTCCACCTTCGAAGAATCACTGTTTTGATCAAGGAATGCAGGTGTAAAAGAAAGTAGAGATTTATTAAAAGAAGCTACAACACAAAACAAAGTAATAGAAAAGTTAAGAAGAGATCAAGGAGAGGCAGCTGGATGGCACAGTGTATAGAGCACCAGCCCTGAGCGACTTTGGGCAATTCACTTAACCCCATTGCCACACACACACACACACACACACACACACACACACACAAAGAGATTAAGGAAAAGCCAAGTGGATTGCTAATTAATCTTGGCAGGTCAGCTGCCAGGATCTGCAGAAGTCTGGAAAGGAAAAGAGGTGGAGTCCCTCCCAAAATCTCCTTAAATTCCCCCCTGGGTCCCTGGGAAGATGGGGTGACCTGGGAGTGGACCAAGTCCGAATTGGAGATTTTGCCCTTTTGGGGGAGGGGTTGAAAGGTCTCAGATTCCAGTATGGATAGTCTCAGGTGTGTTTTCAGCACCCAAAAGACCAGAAGAGAGCATGATTTGAATCAGACTGAAGGTCAGGCTATGGCCTAAATTAAACAGAAGGTCAGGACTGAGTATTTTAACAGAGGAATAAGGGAATAAGGAAGATTTTTTTTAACAATGCAAACAAAAGATTTGCAAAATTGATCTGCAGCTGATTTCAACACTCCCTATGCCCATGGTTCCCTGAATGAAACTGATCTCCCTGCTTCTTCCCTGAATGAACTTTCCCAGAATATAGGAACTTTTAAGTTATAACTATGAAAACAGATGAACTCTTATTTCCTGATTAAGGAAGGGAATTTTACAGGGAGATGATGAGGATGGGGCAAGGGGGGGACAGTTTTCAAATCTCAAGGGGGAAAATTATCTGCCAAACCTTCCATGTACTTTATTCTGGTATTTGTTCAAACTGCCTATGCCTCAGATCCATTTGCTTAAGGATTACTAGGTGTATACAGAGAGACAGAGCCAGAGTTGGCAAGAATTTAGGAGAGAATTCTTCTGCTTTCCACCTTCTGTTTTAAAAGAAGACTTGCACAGTTCCAAGCTCCCCTCAGAGAGGAAGAGAGGGAGAGGGAGAGAGAGGGAGGGCGTAAAGGCAGTTAACTGATCACCTGGAGGGACAAGAAAGACAACTAGCAATAGCCATCAGAGTATAAGCAGAGAAAGAGGCATAGTGACTTGAAAGTTTATATAGTTGAGTACGATTCCCAAGAGCAGACTTGCCTTCCAAAGGGAGAGATAGTGCCTCAACAGAAGAGAAGGTAATCCTTAAAAGGGGCAGGAAGATTGAGGTGATTAGGGATTCCTATTCGGGGTGGGGGGAAGGATGTGGAGCTCAGAGAGCAGAGATGAGGTAATTAGGAATGTGTAAATGAAGGGTATAGCTCAAAGAGCAAAATTGAGGTGATTAAAGATGTGTATAATTGGGGCAGTAGCTAAAAGATTTAAACCTTTTGTTAGAGGTTTGTCTTGATCCTGGAATCAGTAATTCCTTTGCCAGGGAAGGACAAAGTACATCACCACAATTCATTTCAGATGGGAGGTCAGGGTGAGTGTAAGGAAATAGGTTGATTATTTAACATGGTCAACTTGTTAACTATAACATTTTTTTCAGTTTTCTCTGCTACTTATTTCCTCTACTTTAAACTTGTGAAAGAAGAATCAGAACAAAAGAAGAAAATTATGAAAAAAAATAAAGTTTCCTTTGCTTCTGTATTCAGTCTCCATAGTGCTTTCTCTGTATATGGGTATCATTTTCTATAACAAATCTTTTGGAATTGTCTTGTATCATTGTATTTTTGAGCAGTGCTAAGACTATCATGGTTGATCATCTCACATCTCACAAAGATCATCTCATCTGTATAATGTTCTACTGGTTCTACTCATTTCATTCAAAATCAGTTCATCTAAGTCTTTCTAGGTTTTTCGGCAGTCTGCTTTTCATTTCTTATGACAATATAGTTTTCCATTACAATCACTTATCACAACTTGTTCAGCTATTCCTCATTTTATGGGCATTCCCTCAATTTCCATTTCTTTGCCACAACAACAAGAGTTGCTTTAAATATTTTTGTGCATATAGGTTCTTTTCCCTTTTTTATGATGTCTTTGGGATACATATCTAGCAGTGGTATTACTGCATCAAGATAGGATCACACAGTTTGATTGGCCTTTGGGCATAGTTCCAAATTGCTCTCCAGAATGATTGGATCAGTTCACAATTCCACCAACAATGCAATAGTATCCCTAACTTCCTACATCTTCTCCAACATTTCCTTTTCTGTCAAACTGATCGTTATGAGGTGGTACCTCAAAATTATCTTAATTTGCATTTCTCTAATCAATCAAATCTAAAGCATTTTTTCATCAGTGTCTATAGATTAATTTCTTCTTCTGAAAACTGCTTGTTCATATTCCGTAACCATTTATCAACTGGGGAATGACTTGTATTCTTATAAATTTGACTCAGTTCTCTATATATTTGAGAAATTAGACCTTTATAAAAAACATTGGCTGTAAAAATTATTTCCCAGTTTTCTGCTTTCCTTCTGATCTTGGTTTCATTGGTTTTATGTAAAACCTTTTTAATTTAATGTAATCAAATGTGTATGTAATTTAATACTCTCTTATCTCTTGTTTGATCATAAATTCTTCCTTTCTCCATAGATCTGATAGGTAAACTATTCCTTGCTCTCCTAATTTGCTTATGGTATCACACTTAACGTCTAAGTCATGTACCCATTTTGACCTTATCTTGGTATACAAAATGAGATTTTTGTCCATGCCTAGCTTCTGCCAGGCTATTTTCCAGTTTTTCCTCTTTTTTCCCTTGTCTTTTTTTAGGTTGGGTTTTTTTTTTGCAAGGCAAATGGGCTTGCCCAAGGCCACATAGCTAGGTAATTATTAAGTGTCTGAGGTCACATTTGAACTCAGGTATTACTGACTCCAAGGCCAGTGCTCTATCCACTTAGCCACCTAGCCACCCCTTATTTTCCAGTTTTTCCAGCAGTTTTTGTCAAACAGTTAGTTCTTATTCCAAAAGCTGGAGTCTTTGCAAATTACCATAGTCATTTGCTTCTGTGTGTTATGAACCTAATTTACACCACTGATCCACCACTCTCTTTTTAAGCTAGTACCATACTGTTTTGATGATTGTCATTGTATCATAAAATTTTAGACCTGGTACAACTAGGTGAAAAGACCAGTTTCAGATAAGGTTGAAAGTCAAATTGTTGAGTGCTTAAGAAAAAGATTGAAAGGAGAGAAAACATAGGCATCTAAATAGCAGAAGAGAAATAGGCTGATAGCTGTGATAGAAGGATCAAGTGAGAATTTTTTTTCAGGAAAGGGGGTTCTAGGCATGTTTATAAACAGAAGAAAATGAGCTAATGCAGAGGTAGAGACTGAAAATGACTTAAAATGTGGGGATTACAGAGGGGACAATTAATTGGAGGAGATGGCATGGAATGGAATTACTTATAGAGTAGTAGAGCATTAGTTTTTGATAAAAAGTAAGATCATGTCATCATATGAAAAAGGGATGAATGAGGAGAAAGGACAAAGAAACAACTGAATGAATGGAAATGAGGAAGTTCACAGTGAATGTTTTCAATTTTTGCCTCAAATGGTCATAGTTACCTCAAATATGAGGCATGGTTATCATCTAAGAAAGTGAGTGAAGGGGGAGCTATGAAAGGATTGAGGAGGGATGAAAAAGTTTGGAAGAGCTATTGTGAAGAGTGGAATAGTGAGTTGATGAGGTAAGGAAGGATACCTAGCAGTAGTGAGGACATAATAACAAAAATTTGTAGTGGACCCAATCAGGATATTTGTATGATTTTCTTCATCTTTGTTCAGAAGCGTGCATGTAAGCATGAAGATGAAGAATGGTGAGAGTGCCAAGGCTGAGGTTTGGCTGGGCATAGTTGGCAATATTAGGGGAATAAGGGTTCAAGAAAGGAGGTTAATATAAAAGTGATTCAGTTCACTAAGGAGTCAAGATGAGAGAAGAAGTAAAGTATCTAGTGCAGGGGAGATTCCGTGAGAGAATTAAGAGGTCAAAGGATTGGAAATCATGATAAGGATAAAGAGTAGAGTTATATAAGGGAAGCAGAGAGAGAAAAGGGGAACAAGTAGGAAGTCCATAGATTATGATCTTTGTGTGGCTGAGATGCGGTAGAGGAGTACTTCATGGGGGAAGAGTAGATTGAGGAACTATTCTGTAAATTCATGCCCTTCCAGAGTGAATTCCCAAGGACCCCTTCCATCACTTTTCATTGCCTTCCTTCACCATGCCAGCCCCCTAATGAGGGAGATAGAAAGAAATAAGGGAAGAAATGAAAAGCAGAAAATACATACAAAAGACACATTTTGCTAGTAAAATGGGGGAGAGTAAAAGATTCCAAATGCTAAATCTGAAGGACAAGAGTTATGAGGAGGTTGCTAAACCTTTATCCCTAATGCTCACTTTTTTTTTAGATTTTTGCAAGGCAAATGGGGTTACGTGGCTTGCCCAAGGCCACACAGCTAGGTAATTATTAAGTGTATGAGACCGGACCTGAACCCAGGTACTCCTGACCCCAGGGCAGGTGCTTTATCCACTGCACCACCTAGCCGCCCCTCGATCTCTTCTTAAAAATTAGATAACTGCAGAATCAATCATCAGGTATTTATTAAGTATCCAAAATCTGCCAGATACTGTAGTAGGCTCTAGAATACAAAACCAAAATACAGAACAATATCTTCAAGGGAGTTACATTGCCTCAGAAAAGGAGAAATATTAGAAATCTAGAAGGTAGGTAGGAGCTGGAAAACAGGGGGAAAATTCTCATGAGAGGGTGAGATTTCCAGATGGGAGATTGGAGTGAAGGAATAAATCTAGATATCTGCAAAGATAGGACGTTGATTTAGACAAAGTATCAGGATCTTTCGATTCTGGAATTTCATACTATAATGACACTTAGGGTATTTGGAATTTGGCAAGAGAAAGCAATCAGTCACATTGACTGGAGAACTTTGGTGACAGAACCTGAGACCACCTTTGCAGGGCACAAGTTCAGTATGGCATAATTTTCTAATGTTGACAAAAGAATCATGGATGAAAACATTATCTAACTGGCATTGACCATGTTTATTCAGCTTCCTCTGCTGCATTATCACATTACAATACTGCTCTGGATCTTGAATGCTGGACCTGGGGTAATCCACATAGTGCTTCCTGAATTTCTTGTTCTGGGTCTGGGAGAAGTTAGTCAGACCCAAAAGGAAGAACAGGAAAAGATTCCACTTCATAGCACCAGACATCTTGCCTTGAAAGAAGAAAGAACAAGGGAAAGAAGTAAAAAATAAAAAAAAAATCTGACTTCCCTTGAGACATCAGCTCCTCATCATTTTATCTCTTAAACCCTCTTTATTATATTCTCCATACATACTTGCTCCCACAGTGGCTTCATCTCTTTTGCAATCAATTGCATTACCACAGATTCAGCTCTTCATTTTATATCTTTTCTTTCCAGATTTGTACCCCACTACCCACCCTACTTTCCTAGACATACAAGTCTTTTGTCAACTGCATTAGTTCTTTCTTGCCTTATAGAAATTGGCAGGATTAGAGGGGTAGAGGGAGAGTTGTTCATAGAAGTTATTTCTCTTTTTATCTCCCTATTGTGTTGGGAATCTTTCATTTTCCTTTTATTCAATTCTATTCCTCCTGGAACATTTTGATTAAATGAAGTCTTTTTTCTGTTAATACCAACTCAGCTGACTAAAAATAAAAATTTTAAAAATCAGGAAGACAGTCCTGATAATTAAAGAAGAGGAAGAAGGGAAAGCTGCATTTTTAAAACCTCACAAAAAAAGTTTGTTTTTTTGTGGAAGAATTTCCCTTTCCTTTTACCCCCCTTAATTAGCTCATCAGGACTTCTTTAAAATAATAGTTTTGTAGTTCTGTAAATGTAATATTTTGCAAACAATATAAAAACATGTAAATTAGTCTTCTTATTAGTTTGTCTTTATTTAAGTTTAATTGAAGGAAGTATAAGGCAATAAATTTATTTGACTGGTCCAGGAGGCCATAAGGGTTATCTTTCTGGCATATTTTTTCTTTTCTTTATTTTTTTTTGACAAGGCAATGGACTTAAGTGAATTACCCAAGGTTACACTGCTAGGTAAGTATTAAGTATTGAGGCTAGATTTTAATTCAGGTTCTCCTGACTCCAAGATTGGTGCTCTATCCACTACACCACCTAGCTGCCCCTGACATGTTTTTTTCCTATACAGACAAGTCAAAAACTCTAATCTTAGTTCAGGGTTGTTTTTCTATGTACTGAGCTTAAGCAAAATAAGGCCTAGATTTTTACCTCTATAATTTCTGCATTGCAATAAATTTATTCAGCAGCAATATAGGGTTGAATCACGTGAAATTAGATATTTCTCTCATAACCCACCCTGAGAGATAACCCTAATTCTAAACCAAAGCAAGGCTATATTCAAACCAAAGTTGGGACAAAGGATAAATAAGTTAAGGTTCTGCCCAGGATGTAACAGTCAGGGGGATACAACAAAAGATACTTTTTAATATTACTCTTTACAAATACACATATTTTAGTGTTCAGAAATCCCTTATTTATGTCATGTAGCTATTCATGTCATATAACTATTTTGCCTCCTAGTCCCTGACTCAGGAACATCTGGACTTCTAGGTGTCACAGAGTAAAGAGTGCCAGACCTGGAGTTCAGAAGACTCATCTTTTTGAGTACATCTGGTCTCACACACTTACTAGCTGTGAGACCCTGGGCAAGTCATTTTATCCTCTTTACGTCAATTCTTCATCTATAAAATGAGCTAGAAAACGAAATGTTAAGCCATTCCAATATCTTTGCCAAGAAAACACCAAATGGGAATACACTGAATTAACCACAAGTTATCTTAGGAAGAGAAAGTGGAAAGAATCTTGTATAACAGGCTGTCAAATATCATGTAATACTGATCAGTAACAGATTGAGTTTGGGAGGCAGAAACTTCTGACCTTACCTGGGGCATGAAGATGTATCATTCCAGCTGTGCTTAGAAACTTTGACTCTAAGAAGAAATAATTTTCCTCCTTCCCTAACTTGGATGTGAAACAACCAGCTTCATTCTTACCATGGCAGCAAAAATTTCCTATCTATCTTACAATTCACCTAATCAGTTGTATGAGCTCAATATTAATTTGGACCTTTATTATGACTTTTTTTTCCTTTTTAAAAGAGATCTCATTTTGGAGGAACAGTGGACATTCAGACCCCTATAGTAATATATGGGCATATAATGCATATTATTATTTACTTGTCTAAAATAAAGAGCCTTAAGTTAAAAGACCTTACAGATGACAGAGTCTAGGTCATGGAATTGGAAACCATAAACTTGGGGAAAGGTGGGTTTGAGGTATGATGAGCATGGTAGTTAGAATGTTAAAGTTACATAACTTATTTATACATGTGCAATCATGTCGAATATTTCCATAATAGTCATCTTGTACAAGAAGCCTAGAATTAAAAAAAAGAATGAAAGAAAGTGAAAATTAACATGTGTCAGTTACTTTCTCTGGAAGCAGATGGCATGCTTCATCATAAATTCTTTAGGATTGCCTTGGATTAATGTATTGCTGAATATAACTAAATCATTCCCAGTTCTTCATCATACAATATGTGTATTGTATACAACATTCTTCTAGTTCTGCTTACTTTATTTTGCATCAATTCATGGAAGTCTTTCCAGGTTTTTCTGAAATCATCCTGCTTGTTATTTCTTATAGTACAATAATATTCTATCACAATTATATCCCACAACTTGTTTAACCATTCCTCAATTAATGGGCATTCTCTCAATTTCCAAATCTCAACCACCACAAAAAGAGCTGCTATAAATATTTTTGTACAAATAGATCCTTTTCCTAAAGTTATATAATATTTAAAGTGTCTCTTACTTGTTTGCCCTACCACTTACCTATGAGAATAATGAGATAATATTTAAATAGTAATGATATATAACAAATATTCTTATAAACACTTTATTACTTTACATATATTATGTAATGCTATAATATGTTATACATGCTATATATTAAATAATATAATAAAAGTGTACTCCCTTTTAGATCTCTCTATGACTCTTGCTCTGGGTCAGAACATATTCTTTGTTCAGACTCAAAGTCAAGATGAAATGAGATTTTTACAAGTCATTGAACATTTAAAAAAGAAAGTTACTTTGCCCTGGCAGAGAAAGAATTTGCAACAAAGGAAAAAGAGCTAAGATGTCATAATGATAGGACTTGTATAGCTCAAAGAAACTATGAGCTATGCAATGCAGGGTTACCCAAGATAGACAGGTCATAGTGAAGAATCTGAAAAAAAAAATGATCCACTGGAGAAGGAAATTACAAACAACTCCAGTATCTTTGCCAAGAAAACCCCATGGAGAGAATTAAAATGATAAAAGATATAACAACAGAAGATGAGCCCCTTAGATTGGAAGATTGGATTACTGGAAAAGAGTGGGGAACAACTCCAAATAGCTCCAGTACTAATGAAATAACTGGACCAAAGCTGAAAGGAGACTCAGCTGCACATGTGTCTGATGATGAAAGGAAATCTGGTGCTAAAAACGATCAATATTACATAGGAACCTGGAATGGAAGATCTATGAATCAAAGTAAGTTGGATATGGTCAAACAGGAGATAGAAAGATTAAACATCAACATCGTGGTTATCAGGGAATTTAAATGGATGGGAATGGGTGAATTTAAGCCAGGTAATCAATGCATATACTAGTGTGGGCAAGAAACCCTTGGAAGAAATGAAGTAGCTCTCATAGTCAATAAAAATATAGGCGGGAGGTATAATTTCCAAAAAAGCCAGAAAAATATTTGTTCAGAGTGAAGGCAAATTATACATCATAGCAAAGAGACCAAAGTTAATTAGTTCTATAAAAACATCTTCTAGAAATAGCACCAAAAATATCACATTCATCATAGGAGACTGGAATACTAAAGTAGGAAATCAAAAGATAATTGAAGTAACAGACAAGTTTGGTCTTTACAAAATAAACAGGACAGAGACTAACAGAGTTTTGACAAGATCACTCGCTGGTCATATAGCAAGCACTCTTTTACAGTAATCCAAAAGGTGACTCTACATATTGACATCACTAATTAGTCAATATAGAAATCTCAGATGGATCATAAACTTTGTATCCAAAAGTGGAGAAAATCTAAAATCATTTAAAACAAGACCTAGAGATGACTGTGGCTCAGAACATAAGCTTCTTACTGCAAAATTCAGATTTTAAGGTGGGAAAAAGTTAGGAAAATTATCAGAGTGTATAGGTAAATAACATTCCTAAAATAACATTCCTAAATATATATGAAGTAGAAATGAATAGATTTAAGAATTAGCTCTGGTAGATACACAGTCTTTAAAACTATGGAAAGAGGTTCACAATATTGTACAAAAGGCAGCAACAAAAAAAATATTCCCCCAAAACAAAATGGTTGTCTATTGAGACTTTACAAAATACTTGAAGAAAAATAGAAAGGGAGAGGGATTATATGGAAAACTGAGCAACACATAATTAATGCTTTAAAATTATTGTGCTGGAAAATATTTTTGGAAAACAAGGAGATCAAATCATTTAATACTTAGAGAAATTAGTTCAGACTATTCACTGGAAGGTCAAATACTGAAACTGAAGCTTAAATACTTTGACCATATAATGAAAAGACATAAATTAGAAAGGACCCTGATTTTGGTAGATTGTTCTCCGGAAGCATTTTCCCTTGTCTCCATTTAGAAATAGATCTGGTCAGTATATCATCATGTCTTGGTCTCTCAAATGGTCTTGGCATCCATCAAGTTTGAGAGGTTAGTATTTTTTATACCCCTAGATAGCCAGAACCCATGTTAGAGAAGCTGGACCCAATTAGAATGCAGAGGCAACTTTGTCCTGATCCTTCTCTATATTGTCTAAGGAGATAGGGGAGGAAATTGTATCTGGACAGCTGAGGTCAATGCAGTCCCTGGAGTAGTTTTATCCTGTCACAGCTTTGTCCATTACTCAGAAGTGACAAGTAAAGTAACCTAATACCCCACTCTAATATCAAGTTTTCCATAAAAATGATTTAGCTGTAGAATGAATCATTAAACACCCACAATGTGTTCAGTGACTCTGCTAGTTTCAGAAGGTATAAAGATAACAGTAGAACAACCCTTCTCCTCTAGGAATTTACAATCTATCAGAATAGGAAAAAATATGAGAAATCCAGGTAACTGAGTACTCTGGGAAATAATGAGTAATGACAAATCTGTGGGAAAGAAGTCAAAATATGGGGAAATTCTTCATGATTGGGTGGATCCTCAGGCACCTGAGTTTAGTTCTCTAGAAGGACTGGTTGACCAGTCACACAATTCAACCTGACCTTTCATCAAGGTCTCTCTATTGACCAGTAAGGGTCCATGTACTTTACTGACTTGGCATAGCAATTAGTCATCTTGACTAGACTGGGGCCTTGTGATTTTCACAGGTCCCAGAAGCTCTACTACATAAGCTTGCAATGCTGGAGTTATTCTCATGGATGAAGGTATGGACTGCTTTGCCTCCCTCAACCATATGCCCTCTCTGACAACCCATAATCACATTACAGTACTGGTTTGAACTTTCTGGGACATCAGATTTAGGGTGGTCTACATAGAGCCTTCAGAATTTCTGGGCAAAGGAAAAGTTAGTCCAGTCCAGGAGGAGGAGCAAAAAAAGTGTCTACATTACAGAATGAGACATCTTACCCTAGGAAGAGATAATGGAAAGAAGAAGAAAGTAAGCAGTCTGTCACATCTCTGAGACACCAGTTATTCATTTTTTTATCTCAAACCCTCTCTACCATACCTATATTATCACTTACCTCTACTTGTTCTCATCTCTACTCGATCTAGCTCTACACTCAAGCAAGACTATGGGAAAAAACCAAAGCTGAGACAAAGGACAAGTTAAGCCACTGCTCAGATTGCAATGCCCAGAGGAACACAATTATACTTGTAATACTACTAGTTTTCAGAAAGTTTTTAATGTCCAGAAATTCAACTTTATGTGATATATTCATTTTTATTATGTCAAGTCCCATGTGATACTGGACTAATACACAATATAAGAAACCTCCCAACCTTGCCCCCCAATTCTGCTTAGAATCTTTGACTTCTAGGAGATTATCCCTTTTACTCTGATATGGATATAAACATTCCAATTCCTAAAATCTCAAGTACAAAGAATCCTCATCTAATAGGGAATTGAGGAAATTTCATTAGCCTCCAACTCTCCACCTAAAAAAAAAAAAATCAATAGCCTATTGTTCTCTTTTCTTATTATTATAGAGATTAAATACATTTCCTTGCCCACTCTAGCTTACCCACTATTTAACCCTTACCCTCAGAGGGATCCCTGCTACCTTCCTTCTTTTGGGAAAATCCCAAAAGCCTAGTCCCATTTCTAAACTATCTCCTCTTACCCAGTTTCTCTGCTGTGCCTCCTGAAGATTTCAGATCCAGGTGGTCCTAATTCTGAGAAGAAGCTTTGGTGTCTTCCCTCTTAGTATAACCCTCTTATAAAGACCCAGTAGGTGGGTGGAACTGGTTAGAGGTGTGGCTGTGGATTTATCTTAGAGGTGATGTAATTTGTGTAAATGGGGGCTACAGCACCCACAGATGAAATGTAAATACAAATTAGAACTCTACTGCCTATCCACTCCAGTCCCTATGATCCCTGTTTATACTTTGGGAAACAACTAATCACAAGTCACATTTCTCTTGAGAAAAACAAACTCTTCCAATTCCTAGGGCTCAATGGCATGATGTAGTTCGAAATTGGAGGCTGGATTTTAGGATTCCTGGGTAATTCAATCAATTTAGCCTCTTCCTCTACTCTCCTTTGTCCTTCCTCATTTTACAAATGAGGAAACTGAAAATGTGAGAGGTAAAGTGACTTGTCCAAGATCTCATACCGAGGTAGCATCTGAGATAGCATTCAATCTTCTCTTCCTAATTTCCAGTTCAATTCTCTATATATTGTACCATGTTTAACTATAGGAAGATACTAGAGCATTACTGAGCCTAGAAGATGTGACAAAAGATGATGTTGGAATTCTAATCAAGAAAATTTGGAAAGACAAGGTGGAGTTCTATTTACCTTACTATGTGTAGGTATGCAACCTTGGGTAAGCTTTTATATGTATAAAGTGAGAGATTTTTATTAGATATACTCTAATGTTCCTTCTATTTCTAAATCCACATGATAAATGTCAATGTGTTAAGGTGCCATTTTTAAAGATTTGGGAAAGAGAAATTATAAAATCCCTATGTGGTGCAGTATTTAGTGCATTTTATGTGATGTAACAAAGAGCTGAATGCTACTACTGCCTCAGACACTTAGCTAACTTCTACCAACATAGCACTTTGTTCTGAGGACTAAATGAAATAAAAGAAACAGAGCACTCTGCAAACATTTAAAGTGTTAATGCTAGCTATTACATTTTTCAATTCATAATAAATTTATTTACATAAAGAAAAAAGTTGTAGAAAGCAATTCTGCTTTTGGTCTAGCTTAATCAAGGTAGATTTCATTTATGAGTGAAAACCAATAAAATCTGACAAGACTTTCTTGGCATGAAGCAAAACGCTCTTAATCACAAATCTGATGTAATGAAGTTTGCTTTGTTGAATTTTTTTAACCATGCAATATTTTTGGAAGAAAGTTCTTTTTGCTTGTGACATCTAGTTAGTATTCTCTCTCTAAGTCTAATTATAATGGTGATAATAAGAATAATATTTATTATTTAATAATTTAATATTTATTAAGTGCTTACTATGTGCCAGACACTATGCTAAGCCCTAAGGATGCAATTACAAAAAGAAAAAGAAAAAGAAATGTCTCTGACTTCAAGTAGCTTACAACCTAGTAATGTAAAGCAACATACAAAAGGAAGCTAAAAAGGAAGAAAAGGATACTAAACACCAGAAGTCATTAAAGCACCAAAGTAGTGCAACCAGGTGGGAAATGAGGAGAAGACTGTACTGAACCCCCTTCTTAAATGGTAGTTTTGGAGTTCATAACTCTGGCTTCCAATCAGAGGGACAGAGGGCAGTGGTGAAGTGTGAGGACCAAGAATTACAAAACCCTGCAGGATAATGAGATTAACACCAAAGATACTTAAGTATGCTTTATATTAAATTAATCATATAAAAATATGAAATCATCACTGGTAGTATGTATATAGGTCATACAATTAGTTGAATAGTTCCACAGAAGTGACATTTCCTTTGAATTTCTTCTTTCTGCTGTAAACCAGTTTGAATCTATACTAACCTCATCCCATCATCTGGAAGCAATAATTCACTACCTTTTGTAGCACATAATCATAGAGAAACAATTTTTATACTGACTTTCCCACTTTTAATGGACTGTGTCAAATCATTTAAGTCAAACTGGAATATTTAATGAAAACCTTATACAGAGAGTGATCACAGACGAGGAGGTAGAGACATTAAACACAGAGAATGAGGAAGATTGTTGTAGGCTAAGGAAGCAGAAGAAAAACTCCCAAGATTTTCTTAACATCCAATACATATTGGTGGCATTGTCTAAAGTAAGTCAGCCATACTTCTACTAAGTCATTCAGGCAGAGGGTTGCTCATGCAGAATGGTGATTTCTTCTACAAAGGAGTCAAGTCATCTCTGCTTGAAGGTCAAGTTCCGAGTTGTTCTTAAGTCCCGTTCAGAAGACATGGAAGCCTCTTCAATTTTACCTTTCTCAGACTGGATGCATCCAGATCCAGTCTATTATTCTGCAATAGTTTCCTTTCACTAGCAATTGTTTTATCATCTCCTCCTCAAAGTTTCTTGAGTCAATTTTCTTTCTTTAAAAGTTTGTATATATCTACAAAAATAGGAGCTAACCAATTAAATTGCCTAGGAGTAGGAATTGGGGATAGAGGTCGAGAGAAATTGGATGTAGGGGTACAAGGTGGGCCTAAATTAAGTAGCTCGAATCAGATGTAATGGTGTCATTTCCATAAAAGAGGTGAGAAGGAAAAGAATGAAATACAAAGAGCAGTATACATATTAATCCTATGTCAATTAAATGAAAAAAAATTTCATTTGATAAATCTGTCAGCAGTCATCTGACACCTTTTTATGCCTGACACAATTCTAGTTAGTTTTTTTAGATATTTTCATTTCTTTTCCTCAAGAAAAATGACATCAATGTAATTATATTCTACAAACACAGCAAGGAACAACTCATCCTAGTTTATTTTCCCCACAACATTTTTGATTAAAGCAAACTCTACTGCTGCTATACTCCTTTAGGTTTGAAGTACTAAATTGTGATATAAAAATAATCTCATATTAAGCTTCTAATATGTTTGGAATGTAATGTTAGGAAAGCCCTTGCAATAAAAGCAGGTACTAAGTTGGATAATGTTTTTTTAGAGGCAATTTTCTTTGATGTTAGTGAAGTTTCACAGTGAATAGAATGTCTACAGGCAGTTCTTTGCTGTTTCAATTCACTTTTCTCGCCAGAGTGACATAATCCAATTTGTGCTTTGGGGAAAATTATTTTGGCCATTCTGTGAAGCTTATATTTGAAAGAGCAAAGTCTAGAAGCCAGAAATTACAAATTAGAAGGCTTTAGCTCAGGGGAGAAAGATGCTGAGTGACAGAATTAAGCTAGTAGCAATATGACTAGAAATAAAAGAAGGAACTTAAGAAATGTGCAGAGAGATTTGATAAGACAGGGCAACAGATTGGAAATGATTATAATTGAGAGTAGCTAATGCTTTAATATTCCTTTCTCATTTATTAATATTGGATGAAGTAATGGAGAAAAGTGAAAGATGACGCTGAGCTTATAAGCTGAATGACTAGAGAGGTGGAGGCACCCTCAAAAGAAAGACAGAAGTTTGGTGAAAGGAGCTGGTAATGAGAAGTAAGAGAACTAGTTCTGTTTAGTATATGCATAATTTGAGATACCAACAAGATATATAGTCAGAAATTTCTTTTTTTATTTAATATTTATTTATTCTCATTTTGTACAAATAATGTTTTTATACATTAATAAAATATTCTTGTTTAAGAGTAAACAAAATACCCCCTCCCAAAAAAAATATAGATTCGCTTGAGCGATAAAGGGGAGAGAAAAAATTAAAATTAAAATTAAAAAAAATAATAGTAATAATTGTAGGTATGGCCAAGTGGCACAGTGGACAGAGCACCAGCCCTGGAGCCAGGAGCACCCAAGCCCATATTGGGCCCTGTACACCCAACAATCACCCAGCTATGTGACATGCAAGCCACCTGAACCCCACTGCCCTGCAAAAAACCTAAAAGAAGAAAAAAAAAGACCCAAAATAAAATAAAATAGTAATAATAGTAGGGGAGGCTGGGTGGTGGACAGAGAACTGGCCCTTGAGCCAGGAGCACCTGGGTCCAGATCCGGCCTCAGACACCCAATGATCACCCTGATATGCAGCCCCAGGCAGGCCACCCAGCCCCATTTGCCCTGCCCCCCCCAAAAAAACATAATAATAAAAAAATGTGCTTCAGTCTGTGTTCCAACACCACCAACTCTGTCGCGGGTGGATCACATTCTTTATGCTAAGTCCATCACAAAAGTTACTTCCATATTTTTCCACCACTGGGGCAGCTAGGTGGCACAGTGGATAAAGCACCTGCCCTGGAGTCAGGAGTACCTGAGTTCAAATCCGGCCTCAGCCACTTTAATAATTACCTAGCTGTGTGGCCTTGGGCAAGCCACTTAACTCCATTGCCTTGCAAAAACTAAAACAAAAAACAAAAAAAAAACATTTTTCTACCATTGCCATTGCTGATCGCAACTCCCTCCTTTCATATTTCTCCACTACCATGTACTATATTTTCTCTCTCACTCTGACTCTGCTGTAGGGTAGCTGAGTGGCACAGCAGACAGATCCCTGGCCCTGGGGCCAAGAGGCCCTGAGCCTCCATACCATCCCTTAGGCCCAGCATCCACCTGGCCCTATGGTCCCAGACAGGCCATCCAATCCCAGCCCCTTGCAAGAAGTAAAAAAGAAAATGTTATATCTGACGACTCTCCCACCATGATCCATCCTCTCCTCCTTCATTCACATCCCCCCCCTTGCCCCTGTCCCCTCCCTCTCTCCTTCTTACTCCAGATGTCTATACCCCATTGAGTATATATGCTGTTTCCTCTCCTAGCCACCTCTGATGAGAGAGAAGATTCCCTCATTCCCCCTTGCCTTCCCCCCTTCCATATCATTGCAAATGCTCATTGTAATAAAGAAAAACTCTTATTATATGAAATATCTTGGCCTATTCCCCCTCTCCTTTTTCTTTCTCCCATTACATTTCCCTTTTTTCTATTGACTCCATTTTTACACCATATTTTTCTTCAAATTCAGCTTTCTCTTGTGCTTCATCAATAAAAGCTCCTTCTACCTGCTCTGTTAATTGAGAAGGTTCATATGAGTATTATCAGAGTCATTTTTCCATACAGGAATACATGCAGTTCAACATCCTTAAGTCCCTCATATTTTCCCCTTCTCCAATCTCTGTGCTTCACCTGAGTCCTGTATTTGAAGATCAAACCTGTTCAGCTCTGGCCATTCCAACACAAACATTTGAAATTCCCCTGGTTCATTGAAAGTCCATCTTTTTCCCTGAAAGAGGACATTCAGTTTTGCTGGGTAGTTGATTCTTGGTTGCATTCTAAACTCTTGCCTCCTAGTATATCATATTCCAAGCCCTATGAGCTTTTAATATAGTTGCTGCTAAGTCCTGTGAGATCCTGATTGTAGCTCCACAGTATTTGAATTCTGTCCTTCTGGCTGCTTGTAATATTTTCTCTTTGACTTGGGAGTTCTGGAACTTGGCTATAATATTCCTGGGGGTTGGTTTTTTTGGAATCTCTTTCTGGTGGGGGTCGGTGGATTCTCTCCATTTCTTTTGCCCTCTGCTTCTAGGATATCAGGGCAATTTTCCTGTAGTAATTCCTTGAAAATGATGTCAAGGTTCTTTTCCTGATCATAACTTTCAGGTATTCCAATAATTTTAAAATTATCTTTCCTAAATCTGTTTTCCATATCAGTTATTTTTTCAATGAGATGTTTCACATTTTCTTCTAATTTTTCATTCTTTTCCGTTTTGAAGTATTGAGTCCTGATTTCTCTTAAATTCAACAATCTCCCTGAGTTCTATTCTTTGTCTGAAGGATTTGTTTTCCTCAGAGAGCTTTCTTATCTCTTTTTTCCATCTGGCCAATTCTGCTTTTTAAAGCATTCTTCTCCTCACTAACTTTTTGAGCTGTTTTATCCATTTGACCTAAGCTGCTTTTTAGCATGCTATTTTCTTCAGCATTTTTTTTTGGATTTCCTTGACTAAGCTGCTGACTTCATTTTCATGGTTTTCCTGCATCTCTCTCATTTCTTTTCCCAGTTTTTCTTCTAACTTCCTCATTTGATTTTCAAAGTCTTTTTTGAGCTCTGTCATAGCCTGAGCCCAATTCCAATTTCTGTTTTTCTTGGAGTCTTTAGATGCAGGAGCTTGTGCTTCCTCATCTTCAGACTGAGTGTTTTGATCCTTCTTAGGCTCACAGGCAAAATATTTCTCAATGGTGTTCCTCTTATTTCTCTGCTTGCTCATTTTCCCAGCCTAAGCCTGTTTTGGGGGTGCTTCCTGAGCTTTTTGGGACACTCCCACAAGGGTCTCAGTGTGTGAGACTCTGTCCTCCCTCCTGGTCTGTGAATGACCATAAGCACCCCCCTCTGCCACAAGGCTGATGTGGGGGGGCCTGCTGTTCTATGGGGGGCCTAGACTGTGATCAGGATCTGAATGTGGTCAGAGCCCCAGAGTCCTTTTCCAGGGGCAGAGGACAGAGCTGGGCAGTCTCTCTTCATAGGTTCAATGGGCTCATACGCTGGGGGCTCCTGCTTACTGGCTCCACCTGCTTCTGTTTCCTGGATCTGGACTGCCTTGGCCATGCAGCTCTCTGTGTGCCCTGAGGGCTGGGCTTCATGTGCTCATTCTGGCAGAGGTCCCCCGCTGTTCCCCCAAGTTGTGCCCGATGCTCCCTGAGGCATAGGTCAGAAAACTCCCCCGCTGCTGTGAGCCACGGCTCCCAGCACCCTGGGGCTGCCTCCGGGAGGCTAAAGTTCTTTCGCTCTGGTGGGCCGCCCCTCTGGCAGGCCACCCCTCCAACCCCGGGAAGCAAAGCCTTTCTGCTCTTTTCCAGGTTACCTTGAGTAAGAGAACTGCCTCACTGGTTCCCTCTGTGGGTTCTGTCTCTCGAAAATTTAGTTAGAGTCCTTAGTTTATAAGTTTTATGAGAAAGCGCCTAAGACAGGATCCTCTCTGGTCATCATCTTGGCTCTGCCCCCCCCCAGTCAGAAATTTCTAACAGACCATGTAGGACTATTGTTCCTGAATTTCATTTCCACGTTTCTGGTTATTTGCTAGATATTTGCAATTGATGGAGAGCCCCAAATTTTCAGTTCTTTTCTACCACAAAAAGAGAAGCTATAAACATCCTATTTACATTCAAAGCTTTGACTATTATTTGTGAGTTTCCCTCCATCTTTCACTCACTCTTTTCTTCTTCAGTTTTCCTTTTTAGCCTGTCCTTATCTTCTTCTTCCTCCATCTTCCCACTCCCTATCCCATCCACCCCTCCAAGATCCCTTAACAGACTTCTAAATGGTATACCTACCTCCAAAATTTTTCCTTTCTAATCCATTTTTCATAGAAAGTCATCAGATTCATCTGTTCTCCTCTAGTCTCACCACTTGTAGAACAGTCTAACCTGGGGGAAAAGTAAGAGGGAGACATAAACAAGTCTAAAAGTGAAAAGAGAAAGACACAGGAGAGAAAAAAGAAGATTTTTTTATTTTTTTAATTCTGAATCTAAATCCAAAAAAAAGAGCATTTCTACACACACACACACACACACACACACACACACACACTAAAACATACCAAAAGGATTTATTGTGAAACTATGAATCTTCATGCCATACCATTTGCTTTTTTTTAAAGCATATGATAAATTCTACATGCTGTTATCAAAATTGTCCTTCCTGTCTGTGCTTCCTTCTGAACTTCCTCTATCCTCTTTTTTCTGGTATCCTTATTTCTCAGTCCTTTGCTCCTAAACCCCCACTCAATTAACAGAGAGAAAAAGTGGGGGGGGGGGGGAACTCAAGTAACAAACCATTAAGTAAAATGAATTCACACTATTGGTATGTCCAAAACTTATGTCTCTGTATTTGGTGTTCTTTACTTTTTTGTCCAGTGGTAGTTAACATGCTTTATCCTATGTCTTCTGTGGGAAAGAATCAAGTGTTTTGTTTCCACAAGGATAAGAGAAGATATTGCTAGAATCTCACATATGTCTGTGAGGATAATATATAACAAAAGCCAGGATATCTTGTCTTTGTGGAAACCGAAAGATGTCAGCCTGTTTACAGGAAGGGGAGAGTTAGCCTAAAGGAAAGGTGATTAAAAAAAAACAACTTTGCAACTAGTCAGGGTTGACTAAGGATCTATGTTCTTCTGCTTTGCCCGCTCAAGGAAATTACTGTTCACTCCTCCTGCTCATTAGGATAATGAACAGGGTGGCGAAAATGTATGGGAGTAAATGTATCAATTAGATTGTGACCCTGGTCAGTGACTGGCATGAAGGGGAAGGAACAAGCCTTTCAAAATGCATTTAAGACCCAGCATTTCCATGACTGGGGCCTTCTTTCCTTAAGAAAGAATGTACCAGGCAGCTTGGTGGTGCAGTGGATAGTGCAGTGGATAGAGCACTGGTCCTGGAGTCAGGAGGACCACAGCTAAATTTTGACTTCAAACACTTAATAACTACCTAGCTGTGTGATCTTGAGCAAATCACTTAACCTCATTAACTTGCAAGAGAGAGAGAGAGAGAGAGAGAGGATGTACCAATCTTATACATCTTTGTACGATCTTTGCAAAGATGTACCAATAATAGCCATTTTAATCACTTTGGATTAAGTATTTATGATGATGAGCCATTGATAACATCCTCTAAATACATGATTGTTCAATGTTGTGATAAGAATTCTTAAGGCTTTCAGTGCTGTATTTTATTTTCATGGTATAGTTTTGCATAATTTGTTCTGATTCTGCTCAGAGCTCATCAATTTATGCTACCTAAGATTCTCTGAAATCACACAACTAAATTCTATTGCATTTATATACCATAGTTTATTCAGACATTTTCCAATTGTCTCAAAGGTAATCTTGGAAACTCCTTTAGACTCAAACCCTTTTTTCTTCTTCCTCAACCCCCTCCCTCTGCCAAACTTGCAATCCTTCATTCAGAACCAGGAAGTTTGTTTTGCTTGTGATTTTCTTTCCCTTGTATTGTCTTCCCCTAACCACCAGCCCCTCTTTTTTCTCTGTTGTTTTGTATATTTATGCAGTAAACTACTTGCATATGTAAATGTTTATTCAACCTTCTTTTGTTTCAGATAAGAATGAGGTTCATCTGATATTTACTCTTCCACTCCTTTCTCGTTGAATATTCTTCTCCTCTCCTCAGTTATGAGAAATTATAGGCAATTCCACCATCTTCTTCCTCCTTTCTAAACTACTATATTCTTCTTTTTACCACCCCCCCCTTATCTTTCCCTTCTTAAGAAGTTCTAAAGAGAATCCCTAGGACCTTTATTTCTTTAACTCCATTAATATAATTGAAAGATATTAAGGTGGGTTATGCTAGAGCCAGCTCAAATAGGTGGGAAAGCAAGATAGCTAAATTTCAGTGTGAGCATTTATATCTCAGAGATCAGTGAACTCTACAAATCAGAATTTGAGTTATTGTTTTATTGAGTGCCTAAACTTAAGAAAGTATTAACAATGTGGATTAAACTTAAAAGTATGTTGAACATTTTTGGAGGGATAGTTGCTAAACATTTACTGATGCATCACTACATTTGAGTAAAGAAGTGACATTTGTTTCTTCTCCATTAGAATGTTAGCACTACTTTTGTATGGTTCTTTTGTGTTTACATTTCAAAGTCTGACAATCCTCTTAAAGGTCAAAAGAAATAGGAGAAAAGGGAGAAAGTGGATAAGGTAGCATGGAAAAAAATGGAAAGGTTCAAACCAATGTACAGTTTAAATAACACCCTAACTAGTATTGTCAAGGAAGCAGGAAAATAGTGACAGTAGATCTTTCATTAAACCAGTGAATAATTAGCTTGCAATTGTCAAAATTTGGTAAATTGCTTTCACTGAATATTCTTGAAAAAGGCCTAAGAGAATTGGCTAATGAGGGTCCAGTATAAGAACATGGGAAGATCTAGATGTTGATAGAACCTGGTTCTATTCTCCCAAGGCTGTTTTTTTTAATTTTATTCATTTAAGGAAATGGGGTTAAGTGACTTGCCCAAGGTCACACAGCTAGGGAATTATTAAGTATCTGAGGCCAGATTTGAACTTAGGTCTTCCTGACTCCAGGGCTGGTGCTCTATCCACTACCCCACCTAGCTGCCCCTGGGTCTATTCTCCTGATTCACAGGAGTACCAAGAAAACCTGTCCCAGAGAATAGTCAGTTAAATTTCCCTTTAAGAGTTTCATGGATAACAAATGGTAATAGAGCTATGCTAAATGTTATAAATGGCTCATAATTATAAAAACTTAGTCTGGAGTGATTAAATAGTTTCTTATTAATTAGCCTATCTGCAGAAGAGGGTCATTTCCTCCAGTGGGAATAGACAATGTCCAGTCTTATAAACAGTATGAAAAGCTTTCTCCTCTCCACTGAGACAACCATTTGTCATGGGGGAGTGTATGGACCTCATTAAGCAAACACACTTGCAGAGGTCAGGAAGCCTAGGTCAACCAAGGACTAGTTGCAGCGGGCCTGATCTAATCTCAGGTCTAATCAAATTGGAAGACCTCTCCCAGTTCTGTAATTGATTGGGGTCAATTCCTTTGCTCCCTTTTTGTCTTACTCTCACATACCTGCCTGTAGACACAAGCAACCACAGATGGATCCTAGTCTTTATCATATATGTCTTAGAAAACCTTCTCCCTGTGAAAACCAAGCACCCTACATTCCTCACAGCTACATATCAAAATTTCCTGAAAATTAAAATGAACCAAATAGAATCTAATTACTCCTTGAAATATGAAATAATACATGGAAATATTTTAAGAAATGTTGAAAACAAATGCAAAAGATTGAAAAAAACAGAAGAAAATGTAATTTGTCAAAAAGAAAAAACTATGCCCTGAAAAAAATTTAAGAATTATCAGACTACCCACAAGTTCTGACAAAAAAGAATTTAGACATCATATTTCAAGAATCATAAAAGAAAGCTATTCAGAACTCTTATGATACTAGCTAACATGCTTACATATGTGTATATATCTGTGCTAGACATTGTGCTAAGCACTTTACAATTATTTTCAGATTTGATCCTAATAGCATCCCTGAGGAAAAAATGCTATTATTATTCCTATTTTTATAAATGAGGAAACTGAGGCAAACATGGGTTAGGTAACTTGCCTAGGGTCACATAGCTAGTAAGTGTCTGAGGCTAGATTTGAACTCAGGGTTTTTGGACTCTAGGGTTGACAATCTATCCACTCTGTCACTTTCCCTGTCCCTCTTAGAACTGGAGGACAAAGTGAAAATCAAGAGAATCCACTCATCAATGACCTCATGAAAGGAATCCTAAAACAAAAATTCCAAAAATCTTTTTATCCAAGATCTAGAGTTTTCATGATAAATAAAAAATATTTTATATAACTTAAAAAAATAATTCAATTATGTGAAGAAGCCAAGATCATTCATGGGTTAGCAGCTACCACTTTGAAGGAGTGAAGAAATTATAATATGTTATTTCAGATGGCAAAGGATATAGATTTACCCCCCCACGAACAACCTGTTTAGAAAAATTGCATATAATAATACAGAAGGTGGAAATTAACCTTTAATGAAAGAGAGTGATGGGGCAAATGATAATTTGGTATTGGAGCTTATGCCTGAGAGAGACCTTGAGATATAGAAATACAAACCTGGAAAATTCCCCTCTATCTAAGACACAGGCTTGAGAAAATTCCTTCCTATCCATTTGACCTTATGATAAGGTATGCTTGTGAAGGGCCTTGTGATATAGAAAAGCAACACTGAGAGAATTCCTCCAATCTGTCCCCTATAAAGATGCCTTTCTTTAAGTTCCTGCCTCATTCCCAGAATAACCCCTAACTTTCGGTGTCACCTGCAATTCTTGGCCTCTTAGCTCATTACCCCAACCCTTTCCCCTGAGAAAGCAGCAGATCAAAAATCCTAACCTCTAACCATCTGTTAATTAGACAGGGTCAGATTTTTCTACTTAAATTCATCCTGCTTTACCTAAGACAGACTTTCAGTTTGACCCATGGCTCCTGATCTAAATACTGTCAAATATTCAAAACTTGGCTTCAGGAGATCCTTTGGTTTGTTTATGTGTCTGTTCGTGACTGGGCACTAAATCAGGGCACCAGGGCCATTGGACAAGGGGCTTTAGCCTCCCTTGTCCAAGGATCAAGACCCTCAACAAGAGGACTTTCAAGTATTCCAGAATGTAGAAAATTTGAAATAAAAAACACAACAATCAAGAGAAATTTTAAAAGATAAACATGAACTGAGAAATTGAAAGGGACTAAATAAACTATTTAAATTCTAATACACAGAGATGATATATATAGTTCCATTATTATGAGGGGTCATTGAGCAATTCTAAAAAGAGGGAGGACTTGAAAGTGGTTTGGTTATATTTTGGCTATATTAAAAGAATGAAAAGTGCAATGAAAGGGGGAAAGGAGAGGAAGGATGGAAAAAATTCATAATTGGGATGTGCAACTAGAAGATTATACAAAGGAGGAAAGAGCAGGGGGGAGTGGGTAACACTTGAATTGTAGTTCTTTCATCTGAACTTGTTAAAGAAAGGAACAGAAATACCTCAATAGGGAAAAGAGAGAATGAAGTTGGAGGAATAAGATGAAGAGTAGATTGCAAGATGGATTAGTCCTAAAGAAGACAACTTATAATTAAGGAAGGCAGAACCTGAAACAATTTTTAAAAAAAAAGAAAAAGGTTAAGAATTTGTGATTGAGTTCTGGCTGAGAAAAAGAGAGGAGAGACAAAGTAGCAAAAGCAGATTACACCAAACTAAGAATACTGGACTAAATAAACTCTTTCCTATATATTCAATTCCTCTTCATAAAGGAATGGAAAACAAAGGGAAGAGAAAGTATAAGGAAATAGGATGAAGAGAAATACACAATAATAACAACTATGAAAGTGGATTAGATGAACTTACACATAAAAAAGAACAGAATGTCGGAACAGATTAAAGACTTCAACATAATCTCATAAACAATATACAAGAAACCCACAATGCATAAAATTCACAAAGTTCAAATAAAAATCTGATGGGGCAGCTAAGTGGCGCAATGAATTGAGCACTGGCCTTGGAGTCAGGAGTACCTGAGTTCAAATCTGACCTCAGTCACTTAATAATTACCTAGCTGCATGGCCTTGGGCAAGCCACTTAAAACTATTTGCCTTGCAAAAAAAAATAATAAAATAAAAAAATCTGAAGCAAAATCAGTTATGCTTCAGATAAAGTAAAAGTCAAAAGGCAATTGGATATCAGAAAATGAAATAATATCAATAATCCTAGTGAAAAAAAGATTAATAGAGAAACCGTTCTTTGTCCTTCATTCTTGAAAAGTATCAATGACATCAGGAAAGTGACATCTTGACTTGAGAACAAATTGGATTTAAGTGAGGCTGGTCTGTACAAAGTCATCAATCTCACTTTCTCCAATGCTCTCTGCATCCAGTGGCAAAACAAGTCAGGATGACTGGAGATAGCACCAATACAGTTTGTCTGAGGTACAAGCCATTCAGTCTAGACAAAAAATAAGACCAAAAATGGCCTCTTTTACCCATTAAAAAAAATCAATCTGGAATGGGAAGATTTTCAGGATTTTGGGCCAGAACAACAACAACAAAAACTGCTACTTATACTCACTCTATGTCAATAAAATCCAAACAATGACCAACTGAGACTTGGGTTTGGATCCATTACTGACCAATCAAGGAGAGTCAGAATGATTTGGATTTAAGGCATAGTCAATAGATACTTTAAATCAAGTACAGCATGCTATAATAGAGTTCAATTTCAATAAATTTATATTCCTTTGGGCAGAGCACCCACATGTAAGGGAGAGGAAAATGAAATTGAGGGAGAGAAGGGGGGAAAGAGGGAAGGCAACAAATAAACTATATTTTGCTGAAAGGTTCTAAATATTTATTTCTTATCAGTGCAAAATCAATACACAATAAATGCATAGCATCTAAATACCTAAGGGAAAATGAGTTATAAATATGCAAAAGAAAGTAAAAATATAATTACAGAGGACATCAATTTACCTCTTTCAGATCTAAACACATCAAAGCCAAAAAATAAACAAGAACGAAGTTAAAGGACCTGAATAGAATACTAGAAAATTTAAATATGATAGACCTCTGGAAATTACTGACTAGGAACAGAATAGAATATACATATATTTCAGTTATTCATGATACCTTTACAAAAATTGAACAGTACTTGATCCTGAAAATCTAATAAACAAAGGCAGAAAATAGAAACACTAAACATTGTTATAAACTTCAATCATCAAAATAATATTCAATAAAAAGTTCCTGAAGAAATGATTAAAATTAATTTGAAACCAATTTAATTCTAAAGAATGGATAGATGAAAGAGCAAATCATAGAAAGAATCAACAGTTTCATAAAAAAATTGGCATAACAATAAACAACACTGAAATTTCAAGATGCAGGAAAAGCAGTCTTTATGGGAAAATTAAAACAGATTAATGAATTGGACATACAACTTTTTAAAATAACTAGAAAACAAACAAATTTAAAGTGATCAGTTAAATGTCAAAATTAAAATCTTGAAAAATTAAAGAAATTAACAAAAATGAAAAAATAAACATTAAATTAATAAAACTAGAAGCTCTTTTAAAAATGTACAGATCATTGACTGATTTAATCTTTTAAAAGAAAGGAAACCAAACATTTCAAAAATGAAAAGGTGAATTTTCATTCAATCAAAAATAAATTTAAAAATAATTAGAAATTATTTCACCTATGTATATACATATATAAATGGATGAATATTTACAAAAATATAAAATGCTTGCATTAATATAATAAGAAAGAGAAGTCTAAATCTAAACTCAGAAAAAAGAAATTAAAGAAGTCATAAACTCCTATAGGAAAAAAACAGGGCCAGGTGTTTTTATAATTGAATTCTGCAAATATTTAAAAACTAATTAACCAAAAAAATAATTAGCCCCAATTAAAAAGGCTGTTTAGAAAAAATAGGAAATAAAGGAGCCCTACTACATTTCTTCTTTGACACTTATATGGTCTAGATAAATAAACTAAGAAAGTCAAAAAGATAGAGATTGAGATTGAGACAGAAAAACAGAGAGAAAAAGAACATATCCTTAATTAATATTGATACAAATATTTAAAATAAAATATCATAAAAAAACTATAGCAATATAAAAAATTATACATTACGAACAGGTTGGATTTATACCAGGAATACAATGGTGGTTCAATAGTAAGAATACTGCAAGTTTGATTGATCCTAATCATAATAAGAAAAATTAAAAACAATATAATCATATCAACAGATGCAGAAAAGGTTTTTGACAAGATAAATATCCATTCTTTTTTTAACCTATAGGAAAAGATGTATCCTTTATTTAATATGAATATCTAAAACCAAGAGTCAACAAGACCTTTAATGGGAATAAACTAGAGATCTTTCTTTCTAATAAAACCAAAAGTATAGATGTCCATTATCATAATTACACTTTAATATAGTTCTGGAAGTTCTGTTATAGCAATAAAAAAAAGAAAACAGAGAAAATAAGCTTACATTTAAAGGAAACAAAAGTATTGCTCTTTTCAAATGATATAATGATTTTCTTAAAGAATCTGACAATCAACTAAAAATAATTGAAATAATAACAATTTTATAAAAGTTGCAGGATATCAAACAACCCCATATAATAATTAGTGTTTCTGTACATTACCAACAAAGTTCAACAGGGAAGGAGAGAAATTTAAGATAGCTAAAGATATTATAAAATATTTGTATGTCTATTTGCCAAAATACATATATTTTCAAAACACTCAACACAAAAAAATGACATATCTAAATTTTGGAGAAATATTCATTGTTCATGAGTAGTCTAAGTTAATGTAATAAAAATGACAATATTAACTAGATTTTTACTTATTCAGTGCCATGTCAACCAAATTACCAAAGAATTACTTGAGAGAACTAGAATAAAAATTTTAATTCTTTGGTAAAACAAAAGGTCCTAAATAATAAAAGATTTTTTTAAATTAAAGATGAAGGGGGGCGCGGCTAGGTAGCACAGTGGATAAAGCACCAGCCCTGGAGTCAGGAGTACCTGCGTTCAAATCCAGTCTCAGACACTTAATAATTACCTAGCTGTGTGGCCTTGGGCAAGCCACTTAACCCCATTTGCCTTGCAAAAACCTTAAAAAAAAGATGAAGGGAACCTAGCAATACCAAATTTCGAACTATACTATAAAGTTATATCATTAAATAAATTTGGTACTATAAAAAATAGAGAAGTAGGTCAGTAGGATAGATTAAGTATATGAAAGAGAGCAGCAGGCAAGTACAATAACCTAATCTTGATAAACCCAAGTTTCCAGCTATTGGAATAAAAACTCACTATTTAACAAACTGAAAAGTAGACAGCAGAAACTAGATATAAATCAGTACCACACACTGTACATTACAATAAATTCCAAATGGTTAAAGACTTATGCATAAAGAATGAAATCAGAAGCAAATTAGAGGAGCATGGAATAAATTACCTTTAAGTTCTTTGTGAAGTACAATATCAATGTTTGTGAAATTCCTGTATAGAAAGTGGCCCCTGACATCCTTCTGGGCCCTGAGAAATTCCTTAGAAAATATAACTTTGGCTAGGCACCTTTAGGTCTGAAGATAGTCCAATAGGACCCAAGGGGTCATGGATATACCATAAAATTGTCTAAAGGTTTACAAAGCACCCTTGTTAGCCTAATTGTCTTGCTGTATCTGTTAAATTCCAGGACTGCCCCCCCTTCCCCAGACGCAGCTAGAACCATAAGACAGTAAATTCCTGACTCCCTCCATGTCAGACAATCATTACACAAAGACCCTGACCCCTTCTCACCCTATCTATACTGAGCCATATGTTTACATGTTTGTATTAGTATAACAAGATAATATATCTAACTGCTGACTTTGCTTCTGTATCTTGCTTGTTCTCTGTAACCCCCCCCCCCAAACACTATAAAAACCCTATCCCCTGAACACTCAGGTACTGGTCTGATTTGGGTACTCAATCCATCCCCCAGACAGTCTCCGGGAATATTAAAGATCTCCAACCTATCAAACTCTGGTCTCCATCTCACTCTTCGGGTACAACATTTTAAGGCCCCAGCGAGATCTTGGTGTTTTGTGTCACCAAAGGAGACCATGGGAGCCTCGAGTTTAGGTTCAAATGGACTGTCTCTCACTTTCCTAGGGGAGCCAGCCCCTGATGATGTTCCAGGGCCCCAGGACTAGGTAGACAGTCTAAGTATGGACCTCTCCTCGACTGCCATCCCCCATTCGGCCTATGTGGAGATCCTGTTACACCTCCGGAGGTAAGCTTGTTCTGGTACTGGGTCTAGACTTTTGGTTGCAGGGGAATTCCGTATCAGACGTGATGTCCGGGTTCCCTCTTTTGGGTGCTTCTTGTGATAGCGGGGACACATTTTGTTGGCCTTTGGGAGGGCGAGATGGTCAGATGCAGCACTGAAATCTCCCCTCACAACATTCCTGAGACGTCAGGAATTTGCCACTGGCTTGTATTTGTGGATATGTGTTGAGATTGTCAGTTTGGAAAATTCTGTTGCGTTTGTGTGATCTGTGCTTGTGCCTCATCTATATTTGTTTAGATTGTCTATTTACTTGTGTGTTCGGGTTCTTCTATTGATTTGCTAGATGGGGAGAAAAGTTCCCCTAAAATTGTCCTTGGGTTGCCTCATTTAAATTGCAGCTCTTTGTTATTTTGGGCAGCTAGCTTTTTAGGCATCTAATGCCCTCACTGGTTCTCCCCTTGAGCCTGCTTCCTGCCTGTGTTACAGTGGATAATCTGATCCCTCCCTCCTCACCCCTGTGTTGTCTCTTGAGCACTTCCAAGAGGGATTTTTAAATTTTTATTTAAAAAAGGAATGGATTTTGGTGTTAAATTGACTGAGGCCAAACTACTCACCCTGTTACTTTACTATTATGAGAAGGGCACCCCCATTCCTTGTTTATGTTGCCTTCTCTTTCCCGTTCTCCTTGATTCTGTGTTGCCAGAGTGTTTTCCTCTCCCTCCCCCTTACAGGAGAGAGAGCTACTTCAGGAAGAATTAGTAAAGTAAGTATTAAAAGGGACTTTATTTTGAAGTTAAAGAAATAGCAAATATTACCAAATAAGTTAAACAAAGAAATCATAGAAAGAAATGCTATTTTAATTTGAAAATAGGGAAAATAAATTTCAGAAAGACAAGACAGTCAGGTTTTCCTAAAGTGTATAATGTGGTTACCAAGATATACTTATATAGGGGAAACTAAATAATTAATCTTTTTTTCAGAGTGATATGGCATCATTAGAGCTTAAGGATTTTATCAGTATAGATTCAGATATTGTTAGTTATTATAGAAAATTATGGGACATGTAAGGGTTGAAGA
This sequence comes from Macrotis lagotis, assembly GCF_037893015.1. NCBI lineage: Eukaryota > Metazoa > Chordata > Mammalia > Peramelemorphia > Peramelidae > Macrotis > Macrotis lagotis. The sequence goes on along the minus strand of NC_133661.1, from coordinate 185,873,081 downwards.
ACAGAAGAGCAACCCCCCCCCCGAAATAATCTAGGATGGTTATTCAGTTTACTCTATTTGAAGAAGGGGGTAGGGAATATTCTAATTAGGCTAAGGGATTTTTGAATGACTGCCTTCTCCAAGATTTTAGCAGTTGTAATCAAGAAATGTTAAATATTAAAACCTTGGAATGGAAAATGCATTGTGAAAAGTGAAATCATATCTGTAGTTTATATAGCTGTATAAACTATGTGACTCTAGTTTGGAATAGTATGAATTAAAGTCAAGAAGAGCTAATGAAAAGGAATGGTGGGAAATGTGACTTGTATAGTTTGAGTAAGAGATTCTGAAAGTACTGAAAAGAAAATCCAGATTTAGAGACAATTCAGGTTTCTTTTGAAACATTTGTTAAGTATGGAAAGTGGTAAAAGTATGTAGACAGAAGGTTTGAGAAGGGTTGACTTTGTACACCAAAGATGGATTTTGAGAACTTTGGAAAATGGTGTACAAATCATTGTAAGAAAAGAAGAAAGTATAGAACTATAAGTCTATAGGGAGATATGTGTTTAGATGAGGTTGGGGTGATTTAAAAATTGCATTAAATTGGTAATTTTTGCAATGTTTGGCAATGAATTGATTAGAAAAATAATAAACCCCATAAAGTGAAAAGTTTGATATGAAAGCAATTGCTAGGTAAATGTTAATTGTATTATGTTATTATTGATCCTATAGTGTTCTTATCTAAAGCTACATGTAAATTGAATTAAGGGGTTTGTTAAGATTAAGATTATAATTGGAATTTAGTGAGTTTGGATTCTGATGTTTTATGGCCCCTCCAGAGTCATGGGAGTCAGGACAGACTTGTGAGTTAGCTTTAGAATAACTAAACAAGAGGAAGTTAATATTTTACACTGATTGGAATGTGGATCATGTATTTGGGAAGAATCTGGAGCGAGTAATGATAAACAGTAAAGGTTAAGAATTAGTACATATCACTTTGATATCTCAAATTGTGGGGAATCTCTCATTCCTAGAACATAGAATGTTCTAATATCAAGAAATGTTGGTCAGTAAGGATAGAAAGTTCTTATAAGTGAGAGCATTGAGAAGTTAGAATTGCACTGATAAAGATAAGAAGAATTTGCAAACTTTTTAGGCTTTTGGAAAGAAAATGATTTAAAACTAATTTGAGGGGCAGCTAGGTGGCGTAGTGGATAAAGGCTTGGAGTCAGGAGTACCTGCGTTCAAATCTGGTCTCGGACACTTAATAATTACCTAGCTGTGTGGCCTTGGGCAAGCCACTTAACCCCATTTGCCTTGCAAAAAAAACACACCTAAAATAAAAAACTAATTTGAATATGACTTTTGGAATTTAAGAGAAGCATGAAGAAAATCTTGTAGTCATAAGAAGGGATTTTTTAGCAACAATTAGTCTTAATTCTTTGTATTTTAAAGTTTTAGGGAATAAAGAAAACATACATGCAATTGAAATATGCTGTGTGCAATTAGTAAGCTTTGTATAAGAACAATTTAAACTACACTTTTTGAGATTTTAAAATTATTTTGTAACAATAAATGAATTGAAGTTTCACCTATCACATTTGTAAAGATTTTGTTATGGGAAAAAACAACTAGCAACCTTGTCAATGGGTTATAGTTCTCAAGGTCCTTTTGGCCCAGAAAATTTGTGAAAGGCTTTGTTTTTCACCTCGTGTTTATGAAAGGGAATATTGATATGTGAGATCAGTGTAGTTTATTATCTGTTATAAAGAGGAAATTATACATATAACTGTAACACTGCCATAGGTAATAAGTGTACATTGGACTTTTGAAATTATTGTGTAAAACTAACGTTGATGGAGGATCTTATTTTCTTTGAAAATAGAAGTGTATTTGGAAGAGATAAAATGTTACAAAGTAAAAATTCAGAAGTTTGCAAGTAAAAGATACTTAATTATAAGGTTAACTTTAAGAGAACCTGTTGTTTTAGGTTGCTTTAAGAGAATGAGATGTCAGCATGTTCTGTTTCATGTAGGTTAAGAATTTAATGTTTTCATTATATCTTAACTTCAAGATACCCCTTTCCAATAATATTGAATAAATGTGAGGGGCTTTGGAAAATGATTAGGAAATTAAAAATTATGTAAGCCTAATTAGATGACTTATCAGTAAGTAAGAATGAAAGGTGTTGTCAAACATGTGATCTGCTTTTTGAAATATAAACTATTTTACTGTAATGATGTCAAAGCTGGAATTAATGATTGTTAATGAGGGAAATTATCAAAGCATGACCCTCTGGGTTCCCTAAAAATTTTAAATGATGTGTAGGACCTTGCTCTAGATCTGTAGGTCCAGGTATAAATGCAATAATGGAAAGATTATTTTGTGAAATCTAGTTCTTAATGTGTTACACTTATGACTGTTTAGTTAAATTTAGAGCCTTCAGTCCCTGAATTTCCAAACCCCTTCCCCCACCTGTCACTAGGTCCCGTCTATTCCCCCTTGGAAGATTCCTTCGCTAGATCAAAAGGGGGGGGGGAGGTAATGGTAAAGGAGCAGGGAAGGTAATGAACATTCCTAGACCTGTCTCCCTTTCCCCCTGAACCAGTCTACTCCCCTCTCGGAAGATTCCTTCACTGAATAAAAAGGGGAGAAGAGGGTAGCAGGAGGATGGTGGGGAATTGGCAGAAAAATTCTTATCTGAAAAACAATAGAAAGAGAGACAGGAAAACTCAAGTGCTTCAGCCTTAAAGAGAAAGACACCTCCACAGGTGGGATGTGTGACTGGGAAAAAAGAAACTAAGATCCGGGGTTAAGAGACTCTTTTATTGAAAGGAAATCATGTTTAATGACTATCTGCTGGCCATGTGGCCTGAGTGATAGCTCTCATTGTTTTTAAAGTTTCTGAACTAGAGTTTTTGGGAAGCACACTGAGGGTTTTAAAAGAGGGATACTAATGTTGTGACATTCTGACAAAGTTTGTACAGAATGGGAGGAATTAAATAACCTATATTGTTAAATTAGTTTGGGTTTAAACTATTTTAACACTATTGTAACTTTTGCAAGGAGTTATGTGGTTTGGAATTTTAAACTTTATTGTAACACCTTTGGGTTTAAAAAAAGGGCTATCGGGTTACTAAGGGTTACCTAGGTTATCAGGGATGTTTATTGATGTCTTTTTGGGGAAAAGCTCTAATTGGTTTTAATGTTAAGTTTAATAATGCTAACAGTATTTTTATTTTGGATAGAGCTTTTGGAATGTGAGTGCTGGATTCTCTGTATAAGGTACTCTAAAGTTTTTATCAAACTAAGCTGTTGGGAAGTTAGTTGAATTGTAATTACATTGGGGTTTTAAATGTGTCATATATGAGATTGGATTTTGAGAATTTGGGTAGAGACAAAAGTGTAAAGAACATGGGATATTCATTTTGCTTTTGTTCTAAGGGAAATGAGATGTTTAAATAAGAATCTTAATGTTTAATATATATTAACAATATAGGTTTAATTTTAAAGAAGTCAAGAATGTGGACTTCTCTCTTACTGCAGACAGCTGATGGGGACTCTGAATAAACTGCAATTATGGACCCTATTGTAAGGTAACTTATTGATGAATAACATGTTTTTATCAGTTATGTGATGTTCTTTCGTAACTGCAAAGAAAAATATTTGCGATATTTAACTATCTATTGTAAATGTTTTTTAATACTGTATTGTTCAAGATTAGGATTAAAGTGATTGCTTTGAAGAGCAATAAGGAAAATATGAAAATGTATGACCCTTTCTGGGATAGATCTGTGGGTTCATGAATAATGTAATAATGGAAGAATTGCTTTGCACAATCTAGTAATTTGTGTGTTATTCTGTTACTCATAGAAATTAATAACGCGGGGTGGCTAGGTGGCACAGTGGATAAAGCACCAGCCCTGGAGTCAGGAGTACCTGGGTTCAAATCCGGTCTCACACACTTAATAATTACCTAGCTGTGTGGCCTTGGGCAAGCCACTTAACCCCATTTGCCTTGCAAAAAACATTAAAAAAAGAAATTAATAATGCATGTTGGAAATTTAAGGCTACCTAAGATGTTTTAATGGTTTTAAAGAATTCTGAAAAGTAAATTGTATGTTAGGGGCGGCTAGGTGGCTCAGTGGATAGAGCAAGGCCCCAGAGTCAGGAGACCTGGGTTCAGGTCAGGCTTCAGATACTTAGTGATTGCTTAGCTGTGTGACCTTGGACAAGTCACTTAACCCAATTGCCTTGGGAAAAATAACCATTTGTATGTTAAGGATGGATAGTAGGTAAACAAGTTTATGTATAGAAGTTTCTAGCTATTTATGTGAATTGGGAATATTTTGGATCTATATATGTATATTCCAAAGCAGTTGTTGTTTGCTTTGAAGTAAAAGCACTATATAATATAGGAAAGATAAACACAAGATAATTTGATATTTCTCTGTGTAATCTCCTGGACAAAGGAGGTAAAATACAACTCATTGTAGCCAGGTGGAATCTGATATACCATCTTTATTTACAGATAGAGTAGATATGATTTCAGACAAAGGGATGTCTGAATGTAAGAGGTAGGAGACAGGCCTGTAGCACCAGTAATAGTTAGAATACCATATTTTAGGCAAAGACCCAGGAAGGATAATCCAAGCTTTAGGTAGGGGGTTTCATTAATTGGGACTCCATTAAGATTATAATTGGAATTTAGTGAATTACATTCACTGGAAGTTCTAACTAGGTAAAACAGCCATTTTAGATCACGGGACTTTTAATTGATTTTCTCTTATGTCAGATACCAGGATAGTCAACAAAAAGGAAATGCCACTGGGTAAATGTCATGTTCTTGCAGCCAAGGAAGCCAAGATGTCGGGTGACTGGAATGGGCAGCCAAAGGGGCGCCTTCTCAGTATGGCTGAGGTTGGACCCCTTTGACTTGATTTCCCCAAAATGACATTTGAATAATATCTCACCTGGAAGAATAAATCTGGTCTAAGACATTTGACTTACCCACGTGACCTCTGCCTGGAGACTGACATGCAATACTTATATCTATAAAGGAATTTTCCTTTAATGTCCTGGATCTTTATAGTTAGTTACTAAGCAAACTAGAAGAAGAAATTTTAGGTGAATTGGATCTAATAGCCAGAGATAGGTTAGGTGTGTTAGGTGTGTGGCTCTGACACCTGCTAACAGCTACATGTTAAGAGAGGAATTAAGTTTCTTTAATTTTTAGAAGGGATATTTAGGTAAGAAGAAGAAGAATGGGAAATTCTTAGGATAATTATAGTTTTAAGGCCTAGCTTAAGGTAAGGAATGTGAGTCAGATAAGCATATCAGGAAAAGGAAAATCAATGATATATTTGAGAATATTTTGAAAAATTTCATTTTGGTTAAGGATGTTTGAGACATTATTGTAATAAGAGCAAAGGCTAAGATTGTTTTATTTTTAAACCTTATGCTGGGTACTCTGAACTAAAATGATTGTTGAATGTATGCTACAAGCTTAAGACAGTATGAAAATTCTCATTGGGAGTTTGCTCATATAGCAAAACACTAATAAAAGTTTATCATGTTAAAATTAATTATGTACATCAATATGGCAATAAGGCAAAATGTAAATTGCAATAAGCTCCAAAATCTCATTGTCTTGTGAAGAAAACATGTGTTTTGATCTAAGAAAAATGTTAAGCAGATTCTTTACCAGAAGACAAAGTTTCAACTAGTCACCTGAGCTGGAGAGGACTTTTTGGAATAGATTCAGAAGGTGCAGAAGGACATCAGAGGTCTCCAGGAGAAAAGAGAAGCGAGGAGAGACACTGGACCAATTCATCTCTACCATTTCTCACCATGGTTTACATTGTATAGTCAAGGGATCTGCTTTTGTAACCTTCCCTTGATAATGTAAGTGTGACAGCCCTACTTATGCCCTTCTCCCTATCAAAGGGAGAAGAGGCAGGGTGCAGATGTTCTCCAGTGAAAGAAAAGGAGGAAGACTATTGGGTGGTATGTTTATATCCTATCTAAGGAGAGTCTTATCTCTGATGTAGCTGGCCTGTAAAACTTAAACAGATAGGTGGATTGAGATGTAATGATGATACCTGGATCCTTTGTAAAGATGTTTGTAGTTCATGCTTATCCAGGTTATGAAGATGATAACTCAAGGGTTTGAGTTATTTTGAAAAAAAAAGTGTGTAATGAAGTACAATATCAATGTTTGTGAAATTCCTGTATAGAAAGGGGTCCCTGACATCCTTCTCTGCCCTGAGAAATTCCTTGGAAATATAACTTTGGCTAGGCACCTTTAGGTCTGAAGATAGTCCGATAGGACCCAAGGGGTCATGGATATACCATAAAATTGTCTAAAGATTTACAAAGCACCCTTGTTAGCCTAATTGTCTTGCTGTATCTGTTAAATTCCAGGACTGCCTCCCCCTTCCCTAGATGTGGCTGGAACCATAAGATAGTAAATTCCTGACTCCCTCCATCTCAGACAATCATTACACAAAGACCCTGACCCCTTCTCACCCCTATCTATTCTTTTTTTTTCTTGTAGAAGCCCTTTATTATCAGAATTACATCTTCAGAAAATTATGAAGCCATTCACCTGGACCAGGTCTAGTTCCTAACAAAAAGGTTGGGCTTTCCCAAACACACAAATAACCGACAACTTTTAAGAAAGTTGCCAACACTTAATTTACCACCTCCCAACAAGGAACGAAGACGGCTTATCGTGTGAAATAAGCAGGGGGTCAAACAGGCTACTTCTCTGACTGTGAGTTAGAGAAATGAACACAGTCAGCTGCACGTAATCTGGCTGAGACAGCTCCGGATTAGCAGCACTGGAGACTTCTGCTGAAGGCTTGCAAATCAGATCCCCACAACAACCCTGTGAGGTAGGTGCTCTCTTCTAACTCCTAAGAACACAAAACAAAACACAGAGAGGTTATTGTGAAGGCTTGTTTGAGGCAGGGCTTGAGCTTGGTTTTTCTTGACAGGAATAACTTGTTGAGGGATGATCTCTGCCTCTTAAGCATAGCCTCAAACAGACAAATGGCACACAGAGATGGAGAGAACAGTAATTTAAACTATATCATGACACACAGTTTACCGAATGAATGGATGCAAGAGATGAAGACATTCAAGGGCAAGACAAGTTGAATACTTTGCTGGGGGTTTTCTTTGACGTCTGCACTTTGGCAGACAGGTTTCCAAAATGGGAGGGGCAGCAGTAGTAGTTACTTCTTATTGGGGGCAATGAGGCGATGTAAGTGATGGATGGATGGATGTATGAATGAATGAATGGGTGGATGGATGGATGCAATGGTAGGGAGGGGGAGGTGGTCTTGGTGTAGAATGTCTTTCATTTCCCTGGCCATTCTTTATAACCCGAGCTTTGTCCTTCTCCAGTGTCTCCTCTTTGAGTTGTACCTGATCTTATTGCCAGTTTTCATCCGAATCCACTGGGGAATGGGACAATTCTGCTTCTGTTTCTTGGCCAGGAACCTCTTGATTCTGAATGTTTTATGAGAGGACATGATGATGAGATGACAGCCGAGCTTCTACCATGATGGCTGGATGGGCAAAAAAGGTCACCCCTATCTATTCTGAGCCATATGTTTACATGTTTGTATTAGTATAACAAGATAATATGTCTAACTGCTGATTTTGCTTCTGTATCTTTCTTGTTCTCTGTAACCACCCCCCCAAAAAAACACTATAAAAACCCTATCCCCTGAACACTCAGGTACTGTCTGATTTGGGTATTCAATCCCCCAGACAGTCCCTGGGAATATTAAAGATCTCCAACCTTATCAAACTCTGGTCTCCGTCTCGCTCTTTGGGTACAACATATGGATAGGTAAAGAATTCATGAGCAAAGAGATAGTTTCATAAAAGTTAAATGAATGATTTTGATAACATAAAATTTAAAAGTTTTTACAAAAACAAAACTAATAAAACTAAAATTAGAAGAGAAACAAGAAATTGGGGGGGAATGGAAATCTTTGCAGCATTTCTCTGATATAGATCTCTAAGGTAAATAAGTAACTAAGTCAAATTTACTAGAATGAGTCATTCCCCAACTGGTACATAGGATATGAATAGGCTGTTTTCAGAGGAAGAAATCCAAGCTACATAAAAAAAATGTTCTAAATCACTAATAGTCTTTGAATCAATCAACAGGTATTTATTAAGCATCTACTGTGTTCAGATCTAATATGTGGAAAGATTGAAGACCAAAAGGAAAAGAGTTTGGCAGAAGATGAGAAAGAAGGATGGTGTTATAGAAAAAATATGAGCTTGGATAGACTGTGAGTGGTGAATAGAAGGGCCTGGTATGGTTCATGGAGTCATGAAGAGTCAGACACAAGTGAACAATTGAACTACAGAGTATTCAAAGCAGGCTCAGTTAGTGGTACAATGGATAGAGTGCCAGGCCTGGAGTCTGGAGAACCTGATATCAAGCCACTAGCAGTGTGACCCTGGGGAAGTCATTTAATCCCATTTGCCTCAGTTTCCTCATCTTAAAATGAGATGGAGTTGGCAAACCAATATCTTTGTCAAGAAAACCCCAAATAGGGGGCGGCTAGGTGGCACAGTGGATAAAGCACCAGCCCTGGAGTCAGGAGTACCTGGGTTCAAATCTGGTCTCAGACACTTGGTAATTACCTAGCTGTGTGGCCTTGGGCAAGCCACTTAAACCCATTTGCCTTGCAAAAACCTAAAAAAAACCCAAATAGGGTCACAAAAAGTTGAACACAACTGAAAGACTAAACATCAAAAATATTTAAAGCACTGTGGTAGTTTCTGGAAATATAATGATGAAAATAAGTAAAATATTTTCAGGAAGTTATATCCTATGGAGGAAACAATAAAAAATACAAATAGAAAGCAGTGTTAACAATTCAAGAGATGGCCTTCAATCTAATTCTAGTACTTATGCAAAGTAAATTTAGAGGGAGAGATATCAATTGAATGAAATCAAAGAAGTCCTCAGCAGTTGAAAGAAATTCAGGGTTCCATATGGTGAAGGGGAGAAAAGAAAACTTTTCAGATGTAGAGAACAGTGGGCAAAGCCATGGAGAAGGGAAATAATATATTTCCTATTAGTTTCAGAAACTAAACCAGTTTGGCTGGAACTTAGATTTTTTTAAGAGAAGCTATGTAATGTGAAGGGAAAAGTAAGTTGTAGTCAGATAGTGAAGTTTTGTTTTTTTTCCACACCAAAAAAAAGTTTGTATTTTATCCTAAAGGAAAAAGCTCCATATTGGGAAAAAGGATCAGACCTGAAATGGTCATGTTAATGCTTAAAGAATATCTAGGACCTGGGTGTAAGAACTGATTGTCCTTTAATCTCTATTACTCTAGCTCTGGATCTGTACTTGCCCTTTGTCTCTTGACTTCTTCTCAGGTGTCCAATGACCTGAGATTAAGTTTTCATTCAGCTGTTCTACTGAACTGTCAAAGCACACCCAAGAGAAGAGACACATTGCTGGCATTATCCTTGGACAGCTGACCCCCAATAAAGGCAGGAACATCTCAACTACCTCAGAAGCATCTTTATATATCTATTATAGAGTCAAAGACCATTTCTATGACATACCAAAGGAAAAGTGTGGAAAGATTCTTGGTTAATAGTCATAACTACTCAATCAGGACAGCTAAAATTTTTATCAGAAGTCAAATTTATGGGACAGCTAGGTGGTGCAGTATATAGAGCACCAGCCCTGGAGTCAGGAGTACCTGAGTTCAAATCCAGCCTCAGACACTTAATAATTACCTAGCTGTGTGGCCTTGGGCAAGCCACTTAACCCCAATGCCTTGCAAAAACCTAAAAAAAGTCAAATTTAAGGAAAATCATCTAACCCCTAGAATCCATAACCACTCTATTATAAGGTCTAGCCCTTTTCAAAGTAGGTTGTTACACCCAAGATTCCTCCCAAACTCCTTTTTTGACCACTTTATTCTATCACCCCATCCTTTGGTGAAGAAGGAAGAGGAAAAATAGAGTTCAATTCAGGGAATCCTTACTGAAGAGTTGACTTTTCCTAACAAAGAGGAGAGCTGCAGAAGAAAGAATAGGAAGACTATTAGGAATGAGTTTCCTTTCATGTCTTTAACTCTAACATACCACTCTAATATCAGTGGTTCTTATAAAAATTCACTGGCTCAATCAATCAATTATTAAGTACTATTATACAAGCAATGCAGTGATAAAAACAATGGAACAGTACATACCCTCAAGGAACTTATTACAGTCTATCACATTAAGTGAAAATATGAAAAATCCAGGTAGGCAAGTCCTCTAGGAAACAGCAAGAGATACCAAATCCATGGGAAAGTAGAATCTTCAGATCATTTCAACTGGGTTGGTGAGGTCCCCAAGTTGGAAGGATGGAGAAGGAACAAGAATCTAGTTATCCAGCCAAATAGGTCAGTCATTCTCATAAATCATCCCAATCTTTCAGTAATTGGACCTCAACCTATATTGACAGTTAGGGGTCTGGTTATCTGATAAGTTAAATCAATCAGTCACATTAACTAGTTTGGGGCTTTTATGACATTGGCACCTTCATCTAATTTTGCAGGACTCAGGAACATTAAAATATAAACTTTTAAAATGTCTCATGAATAAAGGTGTTGGATATCTAGCAGGTACCATTTTTAAACAGTTCCTTCTGCTGCATTATCACATTACAATAAAAATTTGCACTTCCTGGGATTTTGGTCATGGGGTTGTCCAAATGATGATTCAAGAAGTCATAATTCTGGAAGAAGTTAGTCAAGTCCTGAAGGAGGAGCAAGAAAATGGCTCACATCACAACATGAGACATCATGACTTGAAGAGGGAAGAGAAAATGGCAAGAAATAAATATAAAGTGAAAATCTTTTCTTTAAGACACAATGTCTTCATCCTTTTATAATCCAAATCTACTGTACAAAACCTCCATTCTCTTGCCCTTTAAGAATTCAACTCATCTATATCCCAATCTATTCATCTATCCATTTATCATCTTTTTCCAAGCAGTTATGTGGCACAGGGGATAGAATTCTGAGTCTGAAACCAGGGAGACCTGACTCAGATCCAATCTCAAACACATCCTAGCCATGTGACCCTGGGAAGATAATATTTGTAAATTCACAGTATCTAACCCATAGTAGGTATAAAAATGTCTTTTTCCTTCTCTTCATCTTCCTTTTTCTCTCTAGATTTTCACTTTTTCATCCCATGTGTCTTGATGAGGGGAATGGAATTAAGACAGTATTGCTCAAGGAAGTAGAAAACTTTATTCCCTTTCTTTTTATCTCTCTACATTTGAAAGATCACAATTATAGGAACCTTAGTTCTTTTTGTAAGGAGATCATCTTAAAATCCAAATTTGAATGAAGGGTAGGTAAGTTAAGCTGCTCTCCAGGCTGCAATGCTGTGAAGATTACATCAAAGGATATTTTTTAATGTTATTCTTTAGAAATGCTATTTCTTATATTGTGAAGACCAGTGTATTATGGTATTTAAAATGAAAGAATGTAATCATTTGCAAAGGTAAACTGTGACTTCTTCTTTTTGTATATCAGAATTAGGTACCGTTTCTGCATTTGAATAGCTTTTTATTTAAGTATAAAAATTATGAAATGGAAACTTTGCTATGTTTTCATCATTGTATGGTACCAGTAAAGTATTTTTATTATCAACAACAAAAAAAGAAATGCTATTTCTTAGTGCCAAAAAGTTCTACTTCTTTTGGCATTTAAATATTCAAGTTAAGTTACATGTGATTTTAGGCCATAACTCTCTTGGATGAAGGGAAGGTAATGAGCAATTTTCAAGCTTTATTTGGGGTATAAAGATATCTTCTCCCACCTCTGCTCAGAACCTCTGGTTCTAGGAAAGCAGAGCCCTCCCACTAACCTGACAAGTCTATGAACCTACTAGTTCTTAGAGAACCCCATGTAACAGAGGACTGAAGGGACAACCTTCAGTTTCTCCAGCTTAAGAAGTATCAACAATTTCTTCTTTTCCTTTCCCTCATTCATTATTCTTTTATTATAGTGATTATGCTCATCCCCTTGCCTATTTTAATTCCCCACTTCCCATTCCTTACCTACAAAATGATCCATCTTGCTACATCTCTTTTTAGAGGAAATCGTAGATGCCAGTTTCATGTTAGGGCTATCACCCTCACCCAGTGTCTCTTCTGGGCCTCCTTCAGATTTCCAATTCAGGTGATACTGGAACTGGCAAACATCCCTGGTTTCTCTTCCTTCTGAATGTACTCCTGCTTTACAGTTTCAGTGAGTGGGTGGAACTGGATGGACATGGGACTTCAGTTTAGTTTGTGAGAGTTTAAATGATATGTCCAGAATCTCATAGATAGTCAGTACCTGAGAGCATTCAGACTTAAGTATTCCTGACCCTAACACCACTTCACATTCTACCATACTATACATAGTTATAGGGAGACATTGAGTGTGACAAGAACTTTGTGCCTGGAAAGAAATGGAGGAAAAATCATCATGAGTTTCAAGTAGGAAAATAGAGGAATAAGGAATGAAGTACCACTCTTTTTGCTTTGGGAAGCTGTGTTCTTAGACAAGTTTGTTATTGTTCAATCATTCAATTGTGCCCAAGTCTTTGGAGCCATTGGACCATACCACACAAATATTGTCCACGGATTTTTCTTAACAAAGATATCAAAATGACCAGCCAACCATTAACTGCTCCAGTGGATTAAGACAAACAAAATTTAAGTAATTTGTCCAGGATCACACAATGAGAAAATATGAGGCTGGATTTGTACTCTGCTCTTCCTGACACCAGGCCCAGTGTTCTAATTTACAGGTCTGCAAAGCAAAGGTTTGTACTAGATGGTATTGAAGGATCCATTGAGTTCTAAATCCAATTATTCCCATGATATATATGGTAAACAACAATTCTTAAGGTTTGAGCAGAATAGAATCTTAGAATTCTTAGGTAATAACAATAGAAAATGGTTTGGGCTTGCAGTAAGGAAGAACCAAGTTCAAATCCTGTCTCAGATGATGTTTGGGGTTTTTTGTTTGTTTTTAAGGGGGTTTTTTGCAAGGCAAATGGGGTTAAGTGACTTGCCCAAGGCCACACAGCTAGTTAATTATTAAGTGTCTGAGGTCGGATTTGAACTCAGGTACTCCTGACTCCAGGACCAGTACTCTATCTATTGCATCATCTAGCTGCCCCCAGATGATGTTTGTCATTCATTCTCAAAGAGGACCATGACATCAAGGAGGTGATACCATGACAAACACGTGAATTGGATTTGAGTAAGAGGGTATTGTGCTGTCACCAGTCTCACTTACTCCTCCAGAGTCATTTGAGTCCAGTGCTCAGATGTGAATCAGGACAACTGGAGATAGTCCTGAATGCAAGGCAATCAGGGTTAAGTGACTTGTCCAAGGTCTCACACAGCTAGTTAGAGTCAAGTGTTTGAGGCTAGATTTTAATTCTCACCCTCATGACTCCAAGAGCAGTGTTCTATCCACTGTGCAACCTAACTTGTTGGATATAGTACTAAGGACAAGTCATTTAACTTCTTCCAGACTCTCTTTCAGTCTCTATTTCTTATATATTTCTTCTATAACATCATGAATTAACTTAAAGCTTGTCTTGATGTATTATGGGAGGTGTTCATCTAAATCTAATTTCTGCCAGACTTCTCTTCAGTTTTCCTAGCTGCTTTTGCCAAATAATAAATCATTATTCAAATGCTATTATGTTCATTTGTTTCTGCATGCTGTATACCTAATCTATTTCCCTGGTTGACCTCTCTATTTTTTAACACCAAAACATTTTAATTGTTAATGCTCATAAAACAGTTTGAAATCTAGTACTAATAGGTCCATTCCCTTTTCATTCTGTTTATTATTACCCTTGAGATTCTTAACTTTTGTTCTTTCACACAAATTCTAGTATTTTTTTCCTCAGTTGATACTGTTTTTGGTACTTTGGGATAATATTAAATAAATAAATAAACTAAAATGATTTGGGCATTTTTAATTTATTGACTTGACCTACCCATGAGCAATTTATGTGACTCTAATTTTTAGGTCTGACTTTACTTCTTCAAATAAAGTTTATATTTTGATTCATATAGTTCTTGAATAATTCTTCCTAGATACTCTCAAATATATTATAGTGTATGTGGTTACTCTGAATAGACATTTTATTTCTAGCTCTTCCTTCTGGGTTTTATTGAAAATTACATAGAAATGCTGAAATCCATTTGAAACTACTCTATATCTTGAAATTTTGCTGAAGTTTAATTTATTAATCAATTTTTTATTTTCTCTCTAAAATTATCCATGCCAGCATAAAAATCTACAAAAAATAATAATTTTGTTTATTTTTGTCTTATTTATTCCCTTTATTTGTTTTTTAATTATGATAGTTAGCATTTTGAGGATTTTATTAAATAGAAATGATGACAAAAGTCATTTTTGCTCCACCCCTCATTTCACTGGAAAGATCTTTAATAGTTACATATAATATCTATTCTTGGATTTAAGATAACTCTTATTTATAATATTAAGGAAAAAAGCATACTTTTTCCTATGCTTTCTGGATTTTTTAACAGAAATGAATGTTGGACTTTGTCAAAAACTTTTTCTGCATATATAAAAATTCTCTTTCTGCTTTCCACAATCAAATTATTCACATATCAAAGGAACAGTACAATATATCCTTTACAAGGTGATTTAAGACTTTTTTATTTATGTCCCATTACACTTTCCATCCATTTTGGCAAAGAAACTGCTGAAGATTATAAGAGTCTATGTGTATGTTGGAGAGGGAAGTGTTTACACATGGATTTTAGTAGTTTTTTTTAAAAAAACAAAAGTTCTTTTTTGGTCCTTTCAAATAACAAACTATTGACCCATGATAGAAGTACTACCTAAAATATTACATAAGTTGGTTAACTGCTTCTTTATTCAAAAGTTCATTGTCTGTCCCTTTCAGTAACTAAGCCACTGATATATTAAAGGGGCAGTACCTTATATTTTTTTTTGTTCAATCATTTCAGTTATGTCTGACTCTTCATACCTCTATTTGGGATTTTCTTGGCTGAGATAATGGAGTGGTTCATCATTTCCTTCTCCAGCTCATTTTACAGGTAAAAAACTGAGATAAATAGGGTTAAGTGACTTGTCCAAGGTCACACAGCTATTTAGTATCTGAGATCAGATTTGAGTTCATGAAGATAGGTCCTGACTTCAGGTCCAGCATTGTACCAAAACTATACACAAGGACTTAATATCATATTTACCAAGAAATGGAATGACAGCAAGAGAGATGAAAGCTTCTACAATTGAGTCAAGTCAATATGTATTCTGGCAGACTGAGACAATGGAAAGGGTAAACAGGTGGAGGTAGAAGAGATTACAGGCTATCATTCCTCAGCATGGATTGGCATAAATAAATTGCAAAAGGCACAACTTCAACAGCCATTAACAAAGCCTAGATCCACAGAAGTGACAGAATAGCATCCTTCTAAGTATAGGAGCTGCTCAGGGTTCTGGATATTCCGGAGTCCCATGATAATGGAGAGGTGAAATCATTCCTTATTTTTTCTTATCACAGAAAACTTCTTTTTGAGAATTCTGAAATTAGAACCAAAAACTGGAATTCTTCTTCTTTTTTTAAAAAAGGGGAAATGACAGGATTTAAATCTAGATTCTATGCAGCAAATCTTATGAGAAATTTGTCTAAAACGAGTTCCCAAAGTTTATGGTCTACTTTCTTGACTAGAAACTAAGAAAATAAGGAATCTTCCTTCTGAAAAGTGACTGCTAAAACCCATGCCATGGGCCAAAGAATACTAAGGAGATGAAGAAACTTGGGGTCAGTATTTACTATTATTATAACAAAGGCTGACCCTTACATGTATCTTAAAGAGAGAAAGAATAGAAATTTCTTGCCTCTTCTCACCTCATGCTTTTTTTTTTTTTAGGACTTTTTGCAAGGCAAACAGGGTTAAGTGGCTTGCCCAAGGCCGCACAGCTAGGTAATTATTAAGTGTCTGAGGCCAGATTTGAACTCAGGTATGCTTTACTCTAGGGCCAGTACTCTATCCACTGCGCCACCTAGCCACCCCTTCACCTCATGCTTTTAAAGGGAAATTTTAATTCCTGCCAGGAGGGGAAACAAGAGGTTGGAATCAGAAACTTGGACATCCTATTCTTCCCAGAGAATAGTACCTAACTGAAATTTTCTGTCTCTGGACCATTAAATATTACTGGTTCAGGAGATGTAGTTTTCAGATTCAAGCAAATCTTCTGATCTCTCTTCTTTATTGGGAAAGAAAAGATAACCTCAAGCTTTGTATCCAAAGTTTGACTCTCTTCTCAACAGATACCAATTCCACAATGAACCCATGTACTTAGTAGTAATGAAACTCATTTATCTAAGTCAATAGTAGAGAAAGTAGACTTAGGAGATTATGTAGTAACTAGATAATGCACAGAGTTAATAAATTCTCCCACTGGCAGTGAGATATCAGACAAACAGAAAGACATAGATAGAAACAAAGATGGAGAGACACAGAGACAGATAAAGTCAGAGAGACAGAGATGAGACAGAGAGAATATGTGTCTCAGTTCTCACCCATAGAGAAGTTTTCCAAAGTCTCTAGAGTAGTGAGTTGTGTTTGGGGACTTGATAGGAACTTTATTAATGGCTTTTGAGACTCAGGGTACATTGGGAAGATTCAAAATGGGACAAGGAATCTAAAAATAACAAGATTATTCACTTTTTAATAAAAGACAAAAGTTAATTGTAACTTTCCCCTTTTCTTCATTATTTCAAGCCCTTTTCTGTTCTCTTACCCCTAGGCCACACTCTACTCCCTCGAGAATCTATGATTTTTATCAATAGCAACCTCCTGATATGATGACTGCAGGGAAAGGATTTGCAAATGAAACCTTCCATATCTGTCTTCTCCATTAGAACATGAGCAACATTAGAATTAGACATTAAAGGGATGCCCATCAATTCAGGAATGGCTGAACAAGTTGCTATATATGATTGTAATGGAATACTATTGTGCTATAAGAAATAATGAAAAGGACACTTCCAAAAAACCTGGAAAGCCTTACACAGTAAGGAAAGTGAACAGGAGAACATTAAACAGAGTAGCATCAATATTATATGATAATCAACTGTAAATGTCTTAGCTATTATCAAAGACACAAAGATACAAGATACAAAGATACAAGACAGTTCCAAAGGACTTACGATGAAAAATTCTATTTACCTTCAGAGAAAGAATTGATGGGGACTAAATGCAGTTTGAAGTATACTATGTTTATTTTGATGGGGAGGTTTCTGTTTTCTTTCACAACATGACTAAAATGGAAATATATTTTGCATGACTACTCATTTAAAATCTATATCAAACTGCTTGCCATTTGTGGGGGGGGAAGGAAAGAGGACCAAAAGAACTTAGAACTCATAATTTTAAAAACAAATGTCCATCAGGCAGGTGAATTGGATTGAGTGAGGGATGCCATACTAAGTCCCCGGCCTCACCTCCAGAGCCATCTAGGTCCAGTGATCGGAGGGGAATTAGAACGACCAGAGATGGCCCTGGACATGAGGCGTTCAGGGTGAAGTGATTTGTCCAAGGTCACATAGCTAGGGATTTTCAAATTTCAAGTGTCTGAGGTCAGATTCAGACGCTAAATAAGTACCTGATTGATCTTGGGCAAATCACCTAATTCCATTGTCTTGCAAAAACCAAAAAAAGAAGAGAATGACAGGGAAAGATTGAGAGGTAGCTGTTAAAAAAATTATGTACGGATGAGATGGAACATCTGGCCAAGTCTACACAGCCAAACTGTACCATCTCCTCGACTGAGGTGATAGAGAGCACACAAGGAGGCAGCCATGTACGGATGTCTATGTGGTTGGGGCCGGAATGATCTGGGTGAATCTTAGGGTGATGCTATCCCTGGCCCAGCTGCTTCCCTGGGCGCTGCCTCTGGGAGCCCCCCTGTTCCAGCAGCAGGTTGACAGAGGGGGCAGGGAGCCCCCTGCCCAAGCCCACACCCCAGTTTAAGGGCCATTACCTCTAAGGCCATCTCCTGGAAATCATTCCCAGTATAGTTGACCAGATTGCCCAGCCTAAAAAATAGGACAGTAGAGGTTCTGAGGATTAAAGTGGCAAAACTTCAAAAAAAAATGTCAAAAATGTTTTTATATATAATTGTGGAAAAAAGTAAAATATAAAAAGTGAAAAAAGTGAACTCCTTCAAAGAGCTCACATTGTCCTATATATCTGTATCCTTAGTATTTAGCATAGAGTTTTGCATATAGCAAGTACTTAATAAATGCTTCATTCATAAAGTTATCTCAATTTCATCATATCAAAATAAAATCAACAATAGTCACTGGAAAGCATTCTAAATTACTATTGATTAGAGAAATGCAAATTAAGATAATTCTGAGCTATGATCTCTCACCTATCAGATTGGCTAATATGACAGAAAAAAGAAATGATAAATTCTGGAGGCTATATGGAAAAAGTTGAGGAAATAATGCATTGTTGATGGAGTTTTGAACTACTCTGATCATTCTGCAGAACAATTTGGAACTATGCCCAAAGAACTATAAAATTGTGCATACCCTTTACTCAGCAATATCACTATTAAGTCTGTTCACACAGGAAATCAAAGAAAAAAGGAAAGGACCCGTTTGCACAAAAATATCTATAGCAGGCTTTTTTTTAGGTGGCAAAGAATAAGAAATCAAGGAGATACCCATCTGAGAATAGTTGAACAAGTTGTGGAAATGACAGTGGAGGAATACTCGAAGGATAGTTTCAGAAAAACCTGGGAAAACTTATTTGAACTCATGACAAAGGGAATATTGTACATAGTAATAGCAATATTATAAGGATGATCTACTATGACTTAACTACTCTCATAAGAAACCGATCCAAGTCAATGCCAAAGGACCATGACGAAAAATACTACCCACCTACAGAGAGAATTTATGAACTCTGAATGAAGATTGAAGCACACTTTTTTGTTTTATTTTTCTTGTTTTATTTTTGTCTGTGTTTTCTTTTGCAACATGGCTAACATAGAAATAAGTTTTGCATGATTTCACATATAAAAGTGGTATCAGACATAGCACTTTTTTTAATTTTTAAATTTAAATTTTTAATTTTTAAATTTTTAAATTTTTAAAAAATTTATTGTTAAAAATCTTTGCAAGCAATTAGGACATATTTAATGAAATAAATTTTTATATGTATTTTTAAATCTTCCAAATAAAGCATTTCAGTATATTTTTAATCCATTTGTTAAAAATATCCAAATATAATTCCTTCTGAAACTGATTGACATGAGAAAGCATAGCAATTTACTAACTGAATTTAAACAAAAATCTTTGCATGACTGGTAGAAAATATTGAAAAACTTAGTATCGGGGGTGGCTAGGTGGCACAGTGGATAAAGCACCAGCCATGGAGTCAGGAGTACCTGGGTTCAAATCTGGTCTCAGACACTTAATAATTACCTAGCTGTGTGGCCTTGGGCAAACCACTTAACCCCATTTTCCTTGCAAAAAAAAAAACTTAGTATCATGACTTATAATTGTAGCCAATAATACACTTCTTCCATTTGAATCTACATGCTCAGGGGATTTTATGTAATCCAATCTCATCATTTTAGCCATGAGGCTAAATGACTTTATCCTCAAAAAATGACTTTGTCCAATGCCATATCATTAATTAATGGCACAGCTAGGAGTATAACACAGGTCAGACTTATTCTTCTATTACAGAATGACAGAACTGGAAGAGAACTTTAAAACCATGGAGAGCAGTTCCTTCATTGTAGAGCCAGGGGGCTCAACTAATTTACCTAAACATACCATCTTACATACATTTCACTGGGGTCTTCACCCTTATATTCTTTTTCCTGTTTCCCAGGTGAGAAGAGAAATTTGACTTCTCACACCACTTAGTGAACTGGGAGTGATCAACTATAGTCTTTCTAGTGAGATAGCAGACTTTTCTCTCCAGATCCTAGGAGCACTGCAATAGAGCCTAGATAATCCTAGTTTGATAAATTCTAAGGATTACTGGGCTTTGCCATTCATCAAGTCAATAATGAACCCTTGGGAATTCTAGAACTTTCTAAAAGCCTCAGATATAAATTATCACATATATATATATATATATAAAATACATATATATATATATATATATATATACATATATATATATATATACTATCATCCTTAGTACCAGACTAAACACAGGTGCTTAACAAAGGCTTCTTCATTAATTTATTATCCCAAACTACCCAATCTTTTCTTGTTCTGGTTTCCTCATCTACTCTCCTGCACCAATCACAACCTTGATTACTGCCATTTTCACCCTGTTATTCCACAGTGCTGGTTATGGAAGTACCCTGTACTTCTTCTAGCAATCTCATTCTTATTTATATGATAGCTTCAGAAAAGATATTTTTTAGAGTGGGAAGACTAAGTCCTTTCCAAAATATCGTGATTAAAGTCTTATCTCAATTTTATCTTATTGTAAATACAATAGGCAATCTCCACAATGAAAACAATTTTAAAGCCAAAACTTTTCAGGAAAATGTTAGTTCCATAGAGACAGGAATTTTTTCACTTGTTATCTATATTCTTTAACCTAGGAGCCTAGCATAGAACTTGGTCAATGCTTAACAACTCAATAAATGCTTGTTGGTCAGTTGTGGCAGGACATCCCCAAATAGAGGTAAACAGAGATAGTGAGAGACTCTTACTCCATTATCCCCATTGCTTGTTTCTTATTTACTACTTTAAAAAAGATAATTTAAATCAAATATTGAATTGTAAATACTGAATCAAATACCTTGTAAACTGTAGAAAGTTAATATATATAATGTGAAGAAAAAAGTCAATGTTGTAAAATTCCAAAAACAGAAGCATAACCCTAAAGAAGAACTATTTGAAGACAGCCCATCCTACTCCTTTGCAGTTTAGCTGCATCTATTTCCAGATTTTCTTTAATGTACTGAAGAGTTTTGATAAATTTTTCTTCCTTTATTTCTTTTTTTTAAATTTCCTTAAAATATTATTTGTTGTATGAGATAGCTCTCTAGGAAGGGAGAAGGATACTGGGAGAAATTCTGGTGATATAAAAAAAAGATGTCAATCAAAGTTTTTTTTTAAAGGAAAGTTAATATAATGTTTGAATAGCTATAATTGTTAAGTTTTCCTTACAAAAAACTGAAACATGTCTCCTATTTCTGCATTGTGGAGTCAAATAAAATAAGTCTCATCCTCATTCCATGTGACATCCCTTCAAATATTTTCTGACCCCTCCTTGAAGAATTTGAGAGAAACTATACAGTTGGTCAAACAAGCTTTGGAGTCAGGTCCTTCTACTCTTCCTATTTCTTGCATAGATTCTTTAACTAACAAGAACAATTAATAATGAGCACTATAAAATGAGCTGATGGACTCTTAGTCATGGAACTGACTCTCTGAGTCCTAAATCAACCAAAAACTAGACAATTTTGCAGATGTGATTTGGTGGATAGAGAGTTGGGCTCAAAAGAGTCTCAGATGCTTACTCTGTCTCTGCAAGTCATGTAAACTCTGGCTACTTCAGTTTCCTCATTTGTAAAGAGGGAATAATTATATCACAGAGTTGTTTTGAAGATCTAATGAGATTATGTGTAAAGTGTTTTAGAAAACAATGTACTATATAAATGATTGCCTTTTAGCTATACTTATTAAATTAAAATCTATATGTGAAAGAGGGGATGAAGGAGACAGTGGAGACACAGGATAGCAAGGAAGGGAAACTAAAAATATTTCTTTCTTAGGAATTCTTTCAGAAATAAATATTTATCACTTTGGAAAGGTATTTATATATAAAAGATCTTTATGATGGTCATTAAACCAAAAACATTCTAACCCTGATGTGAAGAAAGGAAGAATAATTAATAGAAGTCATCCTAAAACTTGCAGATTCCATAGCAAGTTAGGAATTCCATAGATTATACCATCTCTGCCTTTACCTTTTAATACTATCATTCCTCCCTCTAAGAAGGGAAGGGGAATAGAGAAAATATAGCACTTGCTACATGCAAAGGTACTATGATAACAATTTTATTACAAAATATTATTATATCATATCATATATATATTGTTTGAATATTATTATTAAATATTATTTCATTTAATCTTCCCAACAATCTTAGGAGAAATATATTGTTATTATCTCCATTTTACAGCTGAGGAAACTGAAAAGAAAAGTTAAGTGACTTAAGAGCTAATGTGTGAAGTTGGTTTTGAACTTGAGTCTGTCTGACTCCAGACCCAGCTCTCTAACCATTGTATCATCTAGATGCCTCAGAAGACCACTGAATGACATAGAAGACTGAAAGTAGTTCTGGGTTCAGTTCTAGACCTATTACATTGACCTTAGATAAGTCTCTTTATCTTTGTGGAACTAATTTTTTTTAATTTTTCATCATAAAATAAATGGGGCTGGGGGGGGTGGCTAAGTGATGCAGTGGCTAGAGCACCGGCCTTGGAGTCAGGAGTACCTGGGTTCAAATCCAACTTCAGACACTTAATAATTACCTAGCCGTGTGGCTTTGGGCAAGTCACTTAACCCCATTGCCTTGAAAATCTAAATAAATGGGGTTAAGTGACTAGCTAGCTAGCTAGATAGATAGATAGATAGATAGATAGATAAATGAATGAATGAATGAATGAATGAATGAAGGGGACTCAATGTTCTCTAGCTTACCTTGCAGTTCCAAATTCTATATTCTGTCCTACATGGAAAAGTGTACTTTCAGCATTTGAATTACAGCTATGAGAAATCCTTTAAGTGGATGAAATAAGAACAGCAGTCTTATGGACAAGATTCCCAGACAAAGGGTTTCAAATTTCATACACTCATCAATATGCCTTTGTGGGAAGGTAACCAAAGAAATAGAAAACAGGAGAGAAGCAATTAACATTAGAACTTTTATTTCCTCCCTCTGTCCCAAATATCCCACCACCACAACATTTCTTCAAAGAGAAGGGATATATACTTGGAATAGGATCTAGTCCCATGCTTAACCTAGGTACTCAGTACATGAGAAACTAAGGATATATGTTGGGTAACAAGAAGTACCAGAAGTTGAAGGGAGGTATGATTTCATGAATTTTGTCAGATAGTGAGTGATGAGTCAAGGTTCCATCACTCAAGGTGTATTGGCTTCAAAGGGCGCCCTCCACAGGCCACAGTGATTTGTTTCTTAGCACTTTTCACCCGGTATTTGCATTTGCCTGGCTTGGAACCTCCCAAAATGCTGCACTTGGTGATGCTCAGGGGATGTTTGCTTTTGTGACAGTTGTGCATATTTTGGTTTGCACATTGAGTATTTGCCTCATGGCAAATATTCTGAATCTCCTTGTAAGATTCATGCACGAAGGTATTGACTGGCTTGCATTTCACTTTTGTCATGCCCCGTTTCGACATCATCTGGTTACAGTATTTTTTTCCAGGATTGCCTTTATTGCCTGAATCCACATGCTGCCTCTTAAACTTTTCTTCTAGGGTCTCTGCTAAGGATTGCTGGCTCAGACCCAAGACCAGCAGAGCCAGAAAGGACAACAGGAAGAGTGACCTCTCTGGATTCATTGCAGCTTCACTCCAAAAGGAATTCTATCTAGGTAAAGAAGGGACATAAATGAGGAAAACATATATCTTGTAAAAAGAATCCTGATCCTAGAGACACAGGAAGACTTCTGTAAGTCTTTGGGGAACCTATTTCAAAAGCTCTTCAGTGAATACTGTATAGTGAATTCTATAGATAGATGAGTAATAAGTAATAAGTAATGATTAAATCTATTTTTTCAGATAAAATTTTAAGTGTAAAATTTTGATGGCTGTCAGATCATTATGGAATGTTGGTCATTTATATAATCAAACATATTTCACTAGGCATTTAATAATCATAAAGCCTAGATATAGGGCCTAATGGGTTTATTAAATAATAGCCCAGCCTTTATCCCTACCATAGCCTTTCTGGCTATTAAATCCCTTCATAGTTTATCATAGTCATTATTTTACCAAGCAGCAAAATCTCTTTTCCAGGTCAAAAGGGATTCTAACTACCTGAGAGATACCCCAGTAAGCAGAATACCTCAATCCCTTAGTCATTCTGAATCACCTGCTTTAGCATTTTCCTCTTCCCCATTCAATGTCTACTCCCTTTCAACATAGATGAAGTATTTTCAAAATGTGAGGAAGATTGGGCTGGGAGTAGAGGAAAATGAGCTGGGTTCCCAGCGATGAAATGTATAGTAGTCCTTCAAATATGCTTTAAACTCTATCAGTAGTTATTAGTATTATGTGGTTCAGAACTAGAAGAGACCTTGTAAATCATTTATTCCATACAATATATTTTACTAATAAAAAAATAAGAGATTAAGTAACTTTGTTGAAATTTATAGCTAGTTAGTAAGAGCCAGGATTTTAATCTAGGTTTTCTTACTCCAAATCTTGGGCTCTTTATTATGTCATTCATTATTGCATAGTATGAGATCTACTAAAGCTCTCATCATATCCTCAGATACCTAACATAGCCTGAAGGAAAGGATACACCAATACCTTAAAGGTTATTTAAAGGACATCATTTCCTCCCCAATATGATTGCCTTCCTTGTCCCATCTTCAGAGTGACCTCAGCTTCCCTTTTTCTTCTTCTTTCCACAGATTTTCTTTCTTAAGTTTTTCCACTATAAGTCTCTTAATTACAATTATGCTTTGACTCTAGATGCTCAACAAAGAATATTTCCTTAGAATTACCCTGGGCCCTCATTCATATTTGGTTTTCCTAGTTTATCTCCTAAGTATGGAATGTCTCTAAACACAACTGAGTCACACTAGGATCCATTAATTTTACAGATAAGTAAAGTGAAGTCAAGGGAGAAAAAATAATTTCCTCAAAGACAATAACGTTCATGACAGAGATGGGATTATGCTTTCCAAGGACCATCTTTACCATTCTTTCCACTGTACCATGTTGCCTCTATCCCTCTCCAAGGAGAAGTAGGAGTAAGAAACAGTATTGACAATTACCATCAAACCTCTTTCTCAGGAATTGGCAGGGAAAGAGAAGAAGCTTTTTGACTTTAAGCTTGGTAGTTTTGATAATTCAAAGAAAGGAATAGGGAAAACCCATTACAAGGAGTAGATATTTTTCTGAAGCAGTCTAGGAATTTCTCCCACATTGAAAATAAAATCTTATCTACTACAACTTTCATTATTCAAAAGAATCCTTTGGAAGAAAGTTGTAATGAGATGTGATCATTTTAAGGATGATTTGTTTTATTTTTTTTTTATTTTTTTCTCTTTGTCACAAATTGCCTCACAAATTTTATGTCCCAAAGGGATTCTTTTCTGGATTAAGTTCTACCACTTACTTCTAGGAACTCCACAATCCTGCTAGGTTTGGTAACAAACTTTGAGAAAGGCATTTTGTCCCTCATAGTCTCAGTTTCCATCTCTAAAATGAGTGTACTTAGGCATCTCATCACCCAAACTGTTAGGAATAAGTATCCTGTATACTCTAAAAAAATTATCAAATGCAAGTTATTTTATTGTCTAATTTAAACTTCCCTTATTCAACCAAAGTAAGTACTTATTGACTTAATCTATGTGTTCTTCTTTGTGAGAGGGGGATGAAATTGAACTGATCAACATCTTTAACATCAAATCATATCTTCCTAAGGACTTAACATCATATAAATCTTGAAATTAACAATAGTGTTATTGCTGAATCCCCAAAATTAAAGTCCCAAATACAATTAAGTGAGGATTGAAATCTCTTGTTCATGTCTGATCCAAACTAAATTGCTCTCAGTCCTTGTTCATTCATCAACAATTTACCCAACTTCTAGTATTCTATGTCTTATGTGATGATATCCAGGTAACAGAATGCATCTCCCTTATCTATCCCTAACCCTGAGTTTTTATATGTACCTCCGGTGACTTAAGGGAAAGAATGAGTAAGATAATTTGTGAGATGCATGTGTCATAACCACATGGGGCAAATGAGAAATCCCTTAAGGAACAGGGAAATTGAATTCAATTCATAAGAGAGGCATGTGAAGACATAACTTCCCAGCAATCACAATCATCTCTCTCCATCTTTGAGCCCTTAAGAATAGTCATTGAGAATGAATTCAGTATAGGTATCAGGATAAAAATCTTATATGGTGTATGAGAGGTATTGTGATAGCTTTGAGGATAAATATCTGTTTATTATAAATCCCATATTTATGCTTTACTCTTGCACATAAAATTGGAAAGTCTTCCATCTGTCCCAAGAAATTCTTTCAAGTATCCTCCTAAAGCTGGCAAGATAGTGTGAAATAGTATGAAAGACTATCTGTATTTTATATGTATTTAAATAATAAATTGATTCATCTCAAAACTCATAGTTAGGGGCAGCTAGGTGGCATAGTGGATAAAGCACGGGCCTTGGAGTCAGGAGTACCTGGGTTCAAATCCGGTCTCAGACACTTAATAATTACCTAGCTGTGTGGCCTTGGGCAAGCCATTTAACCCCATTTGCCTTGCAAAAAAAACTAAAAAAAACCCTTATAGTTAATTTCAAACAATAGCAAGAACTACAAGTTGAAGGAAAAAGACAACCTTGAGGTACTAACAATGGTATTATTAAAGGTCCATAATTGAAATTATAAGTGTCTCAAGTTAAATAAGTTTACTATGCTAGAAATTTGTTATGGAGAGAGCTAATGTGTCCTTTCTCAGCTCTAATTTTCAATAAAATAAAAGAAGTGAGCAACTAGCATAATTGAAGAATTCAGGATCCAAAGGCCCATATAATACTTGAGACATGAAAAAAACATTCTTTCTGTAATATCTCCAAGTGTTCATCTAAATTTAATCTATATGAGGACATTCAAAAGAGAGAAACTCATGACCTCTGGAAGGAGCAGATTCTGTTTTGGGAACAAACATATCTTTGCAATGGCCATCAATTGCTCCTGGTTTTACCCTTTCAAGTCTAAAAGAATAATCTAATCCTTCTTTCACAAGATAGTCTTTCAAATATTTAATGGTAGCTCACTTATAACTTCAGTTTCTTCAATGATTTTCAGAGGATTTCATTTCAGATGGCATTACCCTGGCTACTCATTTCTGGGTTTATATGTTTATATGTCTTTCTTAAATGACAAAGTCTAAAACCAAACACAGAATTCAAGGAATACCTTTACCAAGACAAAGGATAGAGGAACTCTTGTCTCCCTTGTTCTAGCTCTTTTTACAATTAATAATAGCACTAGACTTGAGTGGTTGCTCTTATTGTGTTTGAAATCTATTAACATATTCAAATATTTTTCTTTTTTAATACTTTGATATTTGATTTTGTTTCTTTCAGCAAAAATCTGTTTTCACACCCTTCTTCCCATCCCCACCTCAAGCAATTAAGAATAAAAGAAAAACAAAATCCATTATAAACATGTATGATCGAAGCAAATTTCATATTGTCCCCCTCAAAAAATTGTCTCATTCTGCACTTTGAGTCTTTCACCTCTCTATGAGGAGGTAGCCAATATGGTTTATCATTAGTTTTCTGGAGTCCTGGTTGGTCATTATGCTGATAAGAGTTCCTAAATCTTTCAAAGTTGTTTGCCTTTACCACATTGTCATTGTATAAATTGTGCTCCTAGTTCTGCTTGCTCTCTGCATTGGTTCATACAAGACTTCACAGGTTTCTCTGAGAGAATTCCCTTTATCATTTCATATAGGGCAATAGTATTCCATGAAATTTATATACCAAAACTTGTTTATTCATTCCCTGGTTTATAGGAATCCTCCCAAATTCACATTCCTTGCCTCCCCCAAAAAAAGAGTTAAATATTTGAGAACATCCCTAAAGTTTGTTTTGCCTGGGACTAATCTCTGTTCTAATTTGCCTTTCCTCTAATTTTCCTTCACCCTTCATCCCTTTCCCTCTTGATTACCTATTGAGTAAAATGTATTTCTATATCCAAATCTGTCTCTGAGTATTGCTTTCTTTGACCTATGAAGTGGGCTATTCCCATCCACTTGTTGTTTGTAGAGATATCTTCTGATACACCCTGATTATATAGGATAATTTTTGCTAGCCTTACTTTCCCTTCCCTTCTCCCTTCCCCAACAGAATATTTCCCTTCTCCTTTTCTTTCCATTTTTCTCTTAAGATTATCAAGTCATAAAAGAACCATTCCCAGGTCTTGTCTATTTAAATTTCCTCTGTGACACCCTGATGATGATAAGGTTCAGTGGAGACATAGGTATTATATTCCCATGTAAGTAGATAGCTCATCCTTGTTTAAACCTTTATCATTGTTTATTTATGTATACCTTCCATTTGGTTTTTCTGTTCATTCCTATGTTTGAATTTCAAAGTTGCTATGCAACTCTGCTCTTTTCATCAGGAATGCTTGGAAGTCTTTTATTTCATTAAAAGTCTATTTTTTCCTTCTGTAGCATTATGTTCAATTTTTCTGAGTACATTATTCTTATTTGTAAGCCTATACTATAGACTAAAAGAATATTATATTCCAAATTCTCTGTTCTTTCTAGTGATGGTTGTTAAATCATGTGACCCTGACTGTGTCTCCTTAAATTCTTTCTGGCTGCTTATAGTATGTTTAATTTGATCTAGAAACTCTGTATTTTGGTTATGATGTTCCTGGGAGTTTCATTTTGTGTTCAGTGAATTCATTCTATTTCCACATTGCTTTCTGGTTCTAAAAAAATGGATAGTTTTCTTCTGAGGTTTCTTGTAATATGATATAAAGGATATTTTTATGCCATTTAAATAATTCAATGATTCTTAAATTTTTTCTCCTCACTTGTTTTCTAAGTGAGCTGTTTTTGCTATGACCATTCTTAACATTAGCTTCTATATGTTCCATCTTTTGACTTTGTTTAAATATTTTTGTTGCCTCATGGAGCTATTGACTACTATTTGGTCCATTCTAATTTTATGGAGTTTGTCGGATGGACAAAATTTTCATTATCTTAGGCTAATCTGTTAATTCCTTTCCCAATTCTTTCAATCATAGCTCTCATTGGAAAAACAGAAAAGTAAGTTCAAAGTTAGAACTCAAGATGTTTTGATCTCATGAGGTTCACTAAAATAATAAAGAAGAAATAAGCAATACGATTATCCATTTATCAGAAAATAAAACTCAGGATATATTGTATGGGAAAAAACAATGAAGAGGACAAAGAAAAATTTCTTAGAAAAGGATACAGTAAAATAAAATTTCTAAGTATAATAACTTGGAGGAAAAATATTGAGCTAATTGCTTAATTGAGTGGAGAAAGAAAAGGAACAAAAGAAGAGGGACAGATTTTTAATAAATAATTTAAATAAGATAAAAAATGAAATAATGGGGAAATTGGAGTGAGGGAAGGGAGTCTGTGGTAATAGACACATTAAAACAATTCAAACAAAAATAATAGCATAGGCAAAGTTAACTTAATAAGAGAAAGATTTTTTTAAAATAAACTAATTGAGAAAACTAATAATAATAATAAAACTAATTGAGAAAACACAGATCTAATAATTGCAACTTTAAATATGAATTTGTAAAAAAAGAACAAAAGAGCAGTGACAGAATATGTAATGCAAAATTCAGTTGTTATATACAAAAAAACAAAAACATATCTAAAAGTGAAGACATACATAGATCATAGATTAAGAATTAGAAGCTAGAATAGCTTAATCAGGTGAAAACAAAAAAGTAGGAGTTGTAATTATTCTATCAGATGAAGAAAAAATAAAAATTCAGTATAAATTGAAATAAACATAAATACTATATTATGTTTAATATTTATATTTTCTATATTATGTTTCATATATTTAATTTAAAGGAATAATTGACAATAAGTCTAAATTAATAAAGGAAAAAATTAATAAAGCAAAAAAAACCACAATGAACTAATATTCTACTCTTCACTGAACAAATAAAACAAAATAGAGCCGAAAACTAAAACATAGAGATGAACAAATTGTTGACAACTATAGAGTTGAAAGATTGATAGTATCTTCTGATGGGAATATTAAAGAAGATATATGTGTACATGTACATAAATATGAATGAATGTTTGTGTGAATGTGTGTAAACACACAAACCCTCTCTCTTGTGAAACAATTTTTTTTTCATTTCAAGCATAAAATTTTGTATTTACCTAAATTGATACATGATCTCAATGGTGTGGGTGTGGGTATGTGTAAACACTCATGAACAAACATATTCAGCACCATGTTACATTTACAAAAAAAAATAGACTACTAGGACATAGAGAAATTCTTAATAATTAGGGCATTTTTAAGTGCAAGAGATACCACACATATCCTTTATAAGCTATAATTAAGTAAAAGTAGTAATCAATATGCAGAACAGAATTAATAGATAAAAATATTAATAATTATATCCTGAATAATGACAGGAACAAAGAAGAAATAATTGAAAGAATTAATAACTATGAAAGAGATAATGATAAACTTAAATACCAGAATTCATGGTTTGAAGCTAAAACAGTCTTCAGAGGACAATTATATTCCTTAGAACATATATATATATATATATATATATATATATATATATATATATATATTAGAAAATAGAAAGGGGGAAAACCAAATATTAATAAACTAAAAGTCCAGTTTTTCAAAATTAGGAAAAAAATCTAAAATAAACACAAAAACTAAATCTTGACCATCGGAGGAGAAATGGGTAAATTAAAAAAACAAAAAAGAATATAGAACTGACCAAAACAAAGAGTTAGATCTTAAAAAAAATTACTAGGAAATTGGATAAGCTGTTAACTACCAATTTTTTTTAAAAAAGGGGAGAGAAATCAGATTAACAAAAGAGAACAATGAGCAAGGTAAAATCATAACAAAACACAAAAGAATTATCAGAACCTGTCATACAAAGCTCTATGATAAATTGAGAATTTAAAAGAGAGGATTATCTATTAAAATATATCCATATTACACTACACACTCATACAGAACATGCAATGCACTTAAATGTTCAAAACTGTTTCAGATGAAATTTTATATAAGCATAAACCCTCCATCTCTTGTGGAGCATTTTTTTTCAGTCCAAGCACAAAATTTTTCTATTTAAACTGATAGATGAACTCAGGGATGTGGGTATACCCTCTCCATCAGAGCAAACTGAAATTCATTTATGGTTTCCCTTCCAAAGTCATTCTTGTCCCTATTCGTTCACAGAGATGTACCTAGTATGCCACAGACCTACTTATAGGTCTTTTTACATTTTAGGGGTACTAATACAACACTGAAGTTGTCTGTTATTCCCCATAATACTACATGAGCAATTCACCTCCTTTCCTAATTATGTACTTCCTGGTTCATATCCCTTACCTACCAGTGTCCAGCCACAGGTGAGAATATTCCTCTATGTCTTTACATCCTTTTTGTTCTTTATTTCCCCTTTGAAATCTTTCTATATATTCAATGAAACACATCATTCTAATTAATTCAAGCATTGTTCTTCTACTCCCTTTCACCTTCTCTTCTAGGGTAGAAATAAATCTGCACTGAAATGGTAAATAGGCATTATTGCTTTGTTCTAGCAGAAACAAAACAAGGAATATGTTTTTTAAAGGGTCACTGTTAGATTCTCCTTGCCCTCAAAATTTACTTAAATAATGTTCTAGACTTCCAGCCAAGATGGTGGAGAGAAGACAGGCACAGTTCTAAAGTCTCCTGATCTCTTCCCTATCTACCACATGAAACAAACCTCTTAAAAGAAATCCAACTCAAAAAAAAAAAAAAAAACAGAAAGAAAAGCCAGAAGAAAGAACATCTACCTCGGGATTTGTCTCCAGCAGGAGCTGCGGCTGAATTCGGGCAGGTGAGTCTGGGCCCAGAGGGAAGATCAGCCCTGATCAACCAGACTAGCAGCTGAATTGGAACCGGGAGTCTGAGGGCCTGAGAGCTGGACCTGCTGGATCAGAGGTGGGGCTGGACCGCGGGGGCATGAGTCTGAGGGGGAGCAGAGGCGCTGGTGTTGGAGCTGTCCCCCTGGAGATCCTGGACAGGGCTGGGGGGAGAATTCTGGAGCAGGGGAGCTGTGGACACCATCCCTGGGCTCCTCTGGTCTGAGTCCCATTACAACTCAGACTTCTCCCCTAACAAACAAATGCAAACTACTTCTGCCTCAGGCCCAGGTGCGTGAGCAGAAGAACCAGCCCAGCTGAGGAATGACCTCAGGCCAGGGTAAAGCCCACCACTGATAGAAGGCAAAAGAATTCAATACCTCCAACTCCTCCCTTCAAGGAAAAGGAGAGGGCCTCAACCAAGGTCACAGACACTCCAGAGAAAGCAACCAGCACCTCCTACTGGCCAGCCAGAGAAACTGCACTCAGTGAGTAAAGCCTTTAGCAATCCCAAGCCCCTGTGAACCAGCCCTTCCAAAACGCAGGTCTCAGCAAAATGAAGAAGGGTCAGCGGAAAGGTGGATCCATAGAAAAATTCTTGGAAGGGAAAGACACTAACTCAGAGAGACCTGGAACCTTTGAGGAGACTGCAATCAGGTCTTCAGCACAGAAAGACTTCCTTGAAGAAATAAGGAAGGAGTTTAAAAATCAACTAGAAAATTTGGGGGAGACAATTAATACCTTGCAACAAGAAAACAAATCTCTTAGATCTTCAAATGTGCAAATGCAAAAAAGAAATTAATTCTCTCAAAACCTCAATTGGTCAAATGGAAAGCTCTTTCAAAAGTAGAATTGACCAATTAGAAAAGGAGTTGCAAAAGGTTAACGAAGAAAACTCCTCCCCCCAAAAAAAGAATGGAGTCTACAGAAACTAATGCCTCCATGAGACAGCAAGAGTCAGTTAAACAAAATCAAAAAATAGAAAAAATAGAAGCAAATGTAAAATACCTCATCAACAAAACCACTGACCTCAAGAATAGATCGAGGAAGGGCAACCTGAAAATTATAGTACTTCCTGAAAACATTGAAGAGAAAAAAAGCCTGGACTTAATATTACAGGATCTAGTGATGGAAAACTGCCCTTATATCATGGAATCGGAGGGCAAAGTCGTTATTGAAAGAGTACATGGATCCCCACCAGAAAAAGATCCTAAAATGAAAGCACCAAGGAATGTTGTGGCCAAACTCCAGAACTATCAGATAAAAGAGAAAATCCTTCAAGCAGCCAGAAAGAAACAATTTAAATATCAAGGAGCCACAGTAAGGACCATGCAGGACCTGGCTGCATCAACTTTAAGGGATCGAAGGGCCTGGAACAAGATATTTCGAAGAGCATGGGAGCTTGGAATGCAGCCAAGAATCTACTTTCCTGCAAAGCTGAGCCTTCACTTCCAGGGAAAAATATGGACATTTAACGAAATGGAAGAATTCCAAAAATTTCTGATGAAAAGACCAGAGCTAAACAGAAAATTAGGATATCAAACAGGAGGTTCAAGAGACACATGAAAAGGTAAAAAAAAGGGGGGGTAAAAGAAAAAAATTGCAATCCAGTAAGTTGAAACTGGCTATATCCCAGCATGGGGGGTAAAAAAAAAGATTCTCATAAACCTTGAGAAATGTAACTCTAACAGAGAGAATACACCTAGCCAGAAGTGATGGAAATTCATGACCTATCCATGAGACTACTATCTAATGGGAGGTAACTGGCTTTAACCCCACTTGGGAGAAAGACTCTAATAACTCTCAGGAATTTTGACTCTATTCAATAGAATATACAGAACTAAAAGGGACAGACACTTGGAATTTTCTATGACTTAGATAGAATGATCTAAAAAAAAAAAACACTACTGCCCTAAAAATGGGGACAGGAAAGAGATGGGAGGAGGGAGGGGATTGAATGGGGTAAATCTCATTACACTAAGAGGTACAAAAAACCTATAGTAATAGTGGGGAAGAAGGGAGCAGAGGAGAAACACCTGAATCTTCTTCTCATCAGACTTGGCTTAAAGTCAACCTACTCATATTCAGTTAACTTATAAAACATCTAACCTTTCAAGTATTAAAAAGGGGAAAAGGGGAGGGGGGACAGAGAAAGGGAAGGGGAGTGGGGGAAATAAGGGGAAATAACAAAAGGAAGGGAAGGGAAAAGGGAAAGGGGAAAGAAAGGGGAGGGTGTAATATAGGAGGGCAAACATATTGAAGGGGGTGGTTTTCAGAAACAAAAGACTGGGGAATATGGATAAAGGGGGGAAGGGGAAAAATACAAACAGAGGGAAGATAGCATGGAGGGCAATAAAGAATTAGTAATCATAACTTTGAATGTGAATGGGATGAACTCTCCCTTAAAACATAAGAAAATAGCAGAGTGGATTAAAAACCAGAATCCTACAATATGCTGCTTACAAGAAATTCATTTGAAGCAGAAAGATACATATAGAGTAAAGGTAAAAGGCTGGAGCAAAATATATTTTGCTTCAGCTGAAGTAAAAAAAAGCAGGGGTAGCAATCCTTATCTCAGACAAAGCAGCAGCAAATATAGATAGCATTAAAAGAGACAAGGAAGGAAACTTTATCCTCCTAAAAGGTACCATGGACAATAAAGTCATTTCAATATTGAATATATATGCACCCAGTGGGACAGCACCAAAATTCTCAGAGGATAAGCTGAAAGAATTACAGGAAGACATAGACAGCAAAACTCTACTAGTGGGAGACCTCAACCTCCCGCTATCAGATCTAGATAAATCGAATCATAAAACAAACAAGAAAGAAACTAGGGAGGTAAATAGATTGTTAGAAAAATTAGATGTGGTAGACTTATGAAGGAAACTGAATGGGGATAGAAAGGAATATACCTTTTTCTCTGCAGTACATGGAACTTATACAAAAATTGACCATGTACTAGGACATAAAAACCTAATGATCAACTGCAGAAAAGCAGAAATAGTGAGTACATCTTTCTCAGATCACAATGCAATAAAAGTCATATGCAATACTGGGCCAAGGAGATATAGACCCAGAACAAATTGGAAACTGAATAACCTCGTTTCAAAAAATGAGTGGACCAAAAAACAAATTATAGAAAGAATTAATCATTTTATCCTAGATAATGATAATAATGAAACAACATACCAAAACCTATGGGATTCATTCAAAGCAATTCTCAGGGGATATATTATAGCTCTAAATGCTTATATGAATAAATTGGAGAAAGAGGAAATCAATGAACTAAAAAAATTAGAGAAAGAACAAATCAAAAATCCCCAATTAAGTACCAAATTAGAAATTCTAAAAATTAAAGGAGAAATTAGTAAAATTGAAAGCAAAAAAACTATTGAATTAATAAATAAACCAAAAGTTGGTATTATGAAAAAACCAATAAAATTGATAAACCTCTGGTCAATTTGATTTAAAAAAAGAAAGAAGAAAACCAAACTGCTAGGATCATAAATGAAAAAGGTGAACTCACTACCAATGAGGAGGAAATTAAAGTAATAATTCAAAATTATTTTGCCCAACTCTATGCCAATAAATTTGATAATCTAAGTGAAATGGATGAATATTTACAAAAATATAAGTTGCCCAGGTTAAATGAAGAAGAGATTAAATACCTAAACAACCCTATCTCAGAAAAAGAAATTCAACAAGCTATTACTGAACTCCCTAAAAATCTCCAGGGCCTGATGGATTCACAAGTGAATTCTACCAAACATTTAAGGAACAATTGGTTCCAATCCTATATAAACTCTTTGGAAAAATAGGGAAAGATGGAACTCTGCCTAACTCTTTCTATGAAACCAATATGGTACTGTTACCTAAACCAGGAAGAGTTAAAACAGAGAAAGAAAATTATAGACCTATCTCCCTGATGAATATAGATGCAAAAATTCTAAATAAAATCTTAGCAAAATGATTACAACAAGTTATCACTAGGATAATACATTATGATCAAATAGGATTTATTCCAGGAATGCAGGGTTGGTTCAATATTAGGAAAACTGTTAGTATAATCAATTATATCAACAACAAACCTATCAGAAATCATATGATCATATCAATAGATGCTGAAAAAGCTTTTGACAAAATACAGCATCCATTCCTATTAAAAACACTAGAGAGTATAGAAATAAATGGACTGTTCCTTCAATGGGGAGAGGCTAGAGGCATTCCCAATAAGATCGGGGTGAAACAAGGGTGTCCATTATCACCACTACTATTCAATATTGTATTAGAAATGTTAGCATCAGCAATTAGAGAAGAAAAAGAAATTAAAGGAATTAGAATTGGGAAGGAAGAGACAAAACTCTCACTCTTTGCAGATGACATGATGGTCTACCTAGAGAATCCCAAGAAATCATCTAAAAAACTACTGGAAACAATTAGCAATTTTAGCAAAGTTGCAGATTATAAAATAAACCCTTATAAATCCTCAGCTATTCTATATATGTCTAGCAAGAAACAGCAGGAAGAGCTAGAAAGAGAAATCCCATTCAAAGTAACCTCAGACAATATAAAATATTTGGGAGTCTATTTGCCAAGACAGACTCAGAATCTTTTTGAAAACAATTATAAAACACTTATCACACAAATTAAATTAGATTTAAATAACTGGGCAAATATCAACTGCTCATGGATAGGTAGAGCTAATATAATAAAAATGACAATTCTCCCAAAACTAAACTATCTGTTTAGTGCCCTGCCAATAAAAATTACTTTAACGAGTTAGAAAAAATTGTAAGGAAATTCATATGAAGAAATAAAAAGTCAAGAATTGCCAGGAGCTTAATGAAAAAAAAGTGCAAAAGGAGGTGTCTTAGCCCTACCAGATCTAAAATTATATCATAAAGCATCAGTCATCAAAACTGTTTGGTATTGGCTAAGAAATAGAGTGGTGGACCAGTGGAATAGACTAGGTGTAAAAGCAGGAGATGATTATAGTAATCTGCTGTTTGATAAACCCAAAGAGTCTGGCCATTGGGATAAAAACTCCCTCTTTGATAAAAATTGATGAGAAAATTGGAAGTTAGTATGGAGGAAACAGATTAGACCAACACCTCACACCCTTTACCAAGATAAGATCCAAATGGTTACAGGACATAGACATAAAAAACAATACTATAAGCAAATTAGAAGATCAAGGACTAGTCTACCTCAGATCTATGGAAAGGGGAACAGTTTATGACTAAGGAAGAGTTGGAGAACATCACCAAAAACCAATTAGATGATTTTGATTACATTAAATTAAAAAGCTTTTGCACAGATAAAACCAATGTAACCAAGATCAAAAGAAATGTAGTAAATTGGGAAAAGATCTTTACAACTAATGATTCTGACAAAGGACTCATTTCTAAAATATACAGAGAACTGAGTCATATTTTTAAAACAAAAAGCCATTACCCAATTGACAAATGGTCAAAGGATATGCAAAGGCAATTTACAGATGAGGAGATCAAAGTAATCCATAGCCGTATGAAAAAAATGCTCTAAATCATTAATTATTAGAGAAATGCAAATTAAAGCTTCCCTGAGGTACCACCTCACACCTCTCAGATTGGCCAGTATGACCAGGAAGGATAATGATCATTGTTGGAAGGGATGTGGAAAATCTGGGTCACTATTACATTGTTGATGGAGCTGTGAACTCATCCAACCCTTCTGGAGAGCTATTTGGAACTATGCCCAAAGGGCAACAAAAATGTGCATACCCTTTGATCCAGTAATACCACTACTGGGTCTATACCCTGAAGAGATGAGGAAAAAAGGCTAAAAACATCACTTGTACAAAAATATTTATAGCAGCCCTGTTTGTGGTGGCAAAGAACTGGAAATCCAGTAAATGTCCTTCAATTGGGGAATGGCTTAGCAAACTGTGGTATATGTATGTCATGGAACACTATTGTTCTATTAGAAACCAGGAGGGACGGGATTTCAGGGAAACCTGGAGGGATTTGCATGAACTGATGCTGAGTGAGATGAGCAGAACCAGAAAAACACTGTACACCCTAACAGCAACATGAGAGTGATGTTCAAGCTTGAAGGACTTGCTCATTCCATCAGTGCAACAATCGGGAACAATTTTGGGCTCTCTGCAAAGGAGAGTACCATCTGTATCCAGATAAGGAGCTGTGGAGTTTGAACAAAGTACAAGGACTATTCCCTTTAATTTAGAAAAAAAACAGATAGCTTATTGTCTGATCTTGTTACCTCTTAGACTTCTCTTTAAGGATATGATTTCTCTTTCATCACACCCAATTTGGATCAAGGTACAACATGGAAACAAAGTAAAGACTGACAGAGTGCATTCTGTGGAGGAGGGAGGGGAAGGGAAGCAAGATTGGGGTGAAAATGTAAAACTCAAATAATATCTTTAATAAAAAATAAATTTAAATTAAAAAAGAAATATGAGACATTTCTCAGTTGAGATGGGGAGGAGGCGAAGCTATGAAATATTTTTAAAAGAATGAAAAGATTTAAGGAAAGTGCTGTAGTGAATGGGATAAAGAGTTAATCAGGGAGGTTTAAAAAGATTGTCTTGCTGAAGGCTGAGTTGAAATTATGTAAAATAAATTTGTAGTGGATCACTAAAAAAAAAAAGAATGTTCTACCATATTTTTCTTCTTTTTTTGGTAGTTCCCTCATTAACCTCTCCCTTCATTAATTTCTTTTACAGATTTTTAAACCTTCTGCCATTTACAAGGGACAGTTTTAAGTTTTTTTTTTGTACCTAACACTCGGTACAGTGTCTGTCACATACTTATCACTTAATGAATATTTGCAGATTAATTATTCAATAACAGTTATGATTACTAGAGAAGCAAGTTATTCACAATACATGGGGTTGAAAATATGAATATAATGAATGAATACAATGAAATTCATTAAATTTGTTTCATCCAGTTGCTGATCTCTAGGTATTTCCCTCTCTCTTCAAACTAGAGTCTTAGGTGAGGTGGAGGATTAAGAAAAAATATTTTAGTAAATAGAAATATATGACAGGAAACTAGAAAAAAATCTCACTATCTAATGAGATTTAAATATCTTGTTTCTCATTACTGCTGCTCTCCTGAACTTTCCCTTACTTCTCTGAACACTAATGCAACAGTAGTATAAAGAAATTAATTAATACCATGGCCTGCTACATTAAGAACAGTGGAGATCATCCCATGGAGCATATATATAGAGAGAGATAGTCATGGAAGAGGGAGATATCCCATGTGTTCTGACTCAGCACTAAAAAAATTTTAGTTTTTATGATTCAGCAGCCAATTTTTCATCTCTAGGGACTTGTGATTTGGAATGAAATAAGAATTCTAGTTATTCCATGGATCCCAGGAAGACAGGTCATCTAACAACTCAGCATTGCATTCCCAAAAAAATGGAATGTATTACACACAAAACATAAAATCTGGAGACAACATTGCTTCTGAAAGAAAGAGGCAAAAGGAAAATCCACAGGCAACCAAGATTACTGGCTAGCCCCACTAGAAGGTTAATTATCACAGGCAAGTTGCACAAGATACAACTTGAAAAACCACAAGCAAAATCTGGGCTCAGAGACCTTCTAGAACAAATGGCAAAGTCAAAATTCTCAAATGGGGAAAAAAGTGAGTTTGTTTCTTATCTTGTCACAGAGAACAGTTCCGAACTCCAACTGAAAAACCAATTCAGACTCCTGGAGATTAGAAGCAGAAACTGAGATTATTCATCATGAAGAACAGTTTGAATAATGAATTTTAAGTAATATGAAGAGATTCTATACTATTCTATGAGGAAGTTGTCTAAAATAGGTTTCCTGTATCTGAGAACTCTAAATATTAAATTGGAAATAGGGAGATATAAAGGATTTAATCTTTGTCCTGATCATTCAGGAAGAGTCAATTCCTTCGGGGAGTGTAGGAATGAGAAACCCAACAGGAGGCATATTCTGAAAAGAATCAGAAGGTGAGAAATGAATCAAGAACACTAAGGAAGATCAAGGTCATTTATTTTGTCAATGAAGACCAGGCCCACCTCTAAATTCCTGTAACTTTATCTTTTCCTTTCCTATTTTAACTTATTTTCTTTTCACCTAACTCTTACTCCACAATCCATCATAAGGATCTCTGATGTCATAAGTATAGGGAATCCTTGGTGATAACTCCATGGTTTATGACTTAGAAATTCCATCCTTGGGCGGTTAGGTGGCACAGTGGATAGAGCACCAGCCCTGGAGTCAGGAGTACCTGAGTTCAAAACGGCCTCAGACACTTAATAATTAATTACCTAGCTGTGTGGCCTTAGGCAAGCCACTTGACTCCATTTGCCTTCCAAAATCCTAAAAAAAAAACAAATCAATCCTTGAGATTTTCCTGAGGTACATAGAAGTTAAAGGAATTGGCCAGAATCAAGGGTTCAGGAAAGTCATAAAATCAGACAAATTTGAAGTTTGTTTCTATCTCCAAGCCTAGAATTCTATTCCCTATACTACACATCCATTCTCATTGATTAATAGTGGTAAAAATAATAGTAAAAGGTAGTAAGCTCAAAAGATTACATTTTTCCCCAGAGGGCAGTCAGGAAATTGTGTCCTCTTCTGAAGAACTGGATGAGAGGACTTTGAGAATGAAAGTGATAGGAGGGACACAGAACTCACTGTAATAAAGGTAAAAATAAAGAGCACATTTCCACTGAATTAAGTGCCTAAAAGCAAACTTTGTCTCTTTAGCATGAGTTAATCTTCATGTTCATGGAGGAAGGAAAAAGGACTTGAAGTAGGAAAAATTGTACTCAAACAACAAGAAAAGTTTTTTGAAAGAGGGGTGTGACATAATATTTGGTTGGTAAGAATGATTGTACAATCTTCCTCTCTGAGGGATATTTGTCCTACATCCCCACCCCAACTGTACTTCCAGGGTATAGACTGAAACAATATGGTATGGGTTTGGTATGGCCTTACCTACACACAGTAGAATAGAATTGAGCTCTGACAAATCAAATTATCCCAAGATTTTTGTGATGTTACCTACTGGGAGAGGAAGAGGTTTATTTAATTGTTCTGTTTCCTAGGAAGACAAGTTCCATAAA
The DNA here is from genome assembly GCF_037893015.1 of Macrotis lagotis. Taxonomy (NCBI): domain Eukaryota; kingdom Metazoa; phylum Chordata; class Mammalia; order Peramelemorphia; family Peramelidae; genus Macrotis; species Macrotis lagotis. The sequence goes on along the minus strand of NC_133661.1, from coordinate 185,831,983 downwards.
GGGAGCCATTTCCCCATTGCCCATATCTCAAGCTATCACTTCATACCTGGACTATTGCAATAATCTGATGATATCCTCCTTTCTACAAGACTGCCCATTTCAGTCCATCCTCCATTCAGTCATCTAAGTGATCTTCCTAAAGTGCCAGTCCAAATATGTTATCCCACCCTACTTAATGAACTCCAATAGTTCCTGATCACCTCAGAATCAAATATGAAATCTTCTGTTCAGTATTCAAAGTCTTTCATAACTTACCACCACAACCAACTTTCAGTTTTCTTATACACACACACACACACACACACACACACACACACACGAACTCCTCAATTCAGTGACACTTCTTTGCTATTCCAGGTGTAAAACAGTTTCTCTTCCAACTCCCACCATTTTCACTGTCCCTCATATTTAGAAGGCATTCTCTATTCTCTACACCTTTTGGTCCCAACTAAAACCCAACTTCTATAACATGTCATTTCTACTCCCTCTTAATTCTAATGCCTTATCTCTGTGAACTATTTCAAATTTATCATGTGTACAGATTTTTTGATTAAATTGTTTATACTTTGTCTTCTTGAGACTGTGAGCTCTAGAGGGGTTAGGACTGTCTTTTGCCTTTTTTTATATATTCCTAACCCTTAGCACATAACTAGACATTATGTCCCTTACACACAGTGGACATTTAATAAATGCTTAATGAATGTTTGAATGGAATGTTAAGCAGCAGAGACATCCTTCTTCACTGCCCACAAGTTCAACATACCTGATGGCTCACCATCTACAGCACTGTCAAAGTGATGTAATAAAAAGAATAAGGAAACCTGAGTATACAATCACTGGAAATTTTCCTTTCTGAGCTTTCTCATCTGTATATGAGGATGATAATATTTACAATTCAGTTCAACAATTATTTAACCACCTGCCTCACAGAGTTATAGTATTAAAATGGCTTTATAAATCTGAAAATATAAATAAAAATTGTTATTTATCTGCAGGATCAGTGAGTAGGATAAATGCAATAATTTGCACAATGAAAACAAGAATGTATAAGAAAACTGCAGAATCCAATTCACTGTGATGATTTTAAAGTATGGGAGATAAAACAAGTCTGAAAGGTTTCTTGGCTATGTTTTTAGAAGTTTTTTATGTTAATTGGCTTTCCTTAACTCAATTACACAGAAGGGTTCTATTGATAGGCAAAAAAGTCACTGGACAGGGATAGCAACTTTTAATACACATAACTGTTGAATGATCTAATATGGGTGGTGTTCCTCAACATGCTGCCAATGTTACTTCTTTCCTTGTAATATTTTTCTTTCCACCTTCTACTTCTCCCCTACTCCTAATGCAACTATCTACAATGGTTCTGATTTCCCCTGTTCACCCTATGTTAGTAATAAATTACTTTATAAAAATGAAGTATAGTGAATACAACTCCAATACACAGAATGGTAGCAGATATTTTTGCCCAAAAAATAATTAAAATAATGAAATCATCCAAACTATGTTAGCCTGTACTATATTAATAATGTACTATGATTCAATAATTATTCAATGAGTACCTTCCACAGGAGATAGGGCAACTAGATGGTACAGTGGAGAGAGCATTGACCTTGGAGTCAAGAGGATAGGAGTTCAAATCCAGTCTCAGGCACTTGACACTTACTAGCTGTGTGACCTTGGGCAAGTCACTTAACCCTGATTGCCTCACATCTTGGGCCATCTCCAGTTGTTCTGATCCATATCTAGCAACTGGACCCAGATGACTCTGGAGGAGAAAATGAGACTGGGGCCTTAGCATAGCACCCACCTCACTCAAAACCAATTAACATGCTTTCATGACATCCATACCTAGATATAACAAATGGAGAATAATAAATTTTGTGGATAAGTTCATGGCAGTATACTTCCCAGGAATATCCACAAAGATGATGAGGTTAATTCATGCATTTCCAGAGCTACTTCAGTGTTTGAGAGGCTCCAAAGAAAAGTGTGAGAGAGAAGTATGACTGATTACCATAATGAAGGTCTACAGAGCTTTGGGCTGACCTCATTGTTGTAGGTCTGTGAAACCTGGACAATTTAGTATCATGCCTGGAAACTGAATCGCTTCCATTTGAATTGCCTTAAGAAAGATTCCAAAGATCACCTGGCAAGATAAGGTAGCAGACACTGAGGCCCTTCCTGGAGCTAAACTGCCAAGTATTCAAACTCTACTGCAGAGAGTTCTACCCCAATGGGCGGGTCTCATTGTTTAAATCTCAAACCTATGTTTACCTAAACTATTTTATGGAGAACCCAAACAAAGCTAGTGTTCACATGAAGATCAGAAGAAGCAATACAAGAAAACTCTCAAGCTCTCTCTGAAGAACTTTGGAATCAGTTGCATAACATGGGAGTCACTGGCAAAGGACCCCCAGCCTGGCATGCCCACATCGACAAAGGTGCTGTGCTTTATAAGTGAAGCAGAATTGCAGTAGCTCAAAAGAAATGTGAGATGCAAAAATTTAGAAACAACTCTGCTCCAAATGTTCATGTGGACCATTTGTGCCCAAACTTGAGAGAGACTTCCAAGCTGATCTAATCTGTCACAGTTGCACACACTATACCTTGATTCCAACATAGTGCTGCCATTTTGGTCCTCTTCAAGAACAAAGGACAACAACCAACCAAGGTCAATATACTTTGGAAGATACAATAAAACCCTAAAAGTAGTTTTTAATATGCTGAAGGGGACATATTCTATCCTTGGTAAGAGGAACTTATAAAACCAAACCATATAACAAGGACCAAATGACATGTAATTTTCTAGTTTTTAAATTCAGAAGAGGAAGAAACCATTGCAGGTTGTCTTTTTCAGGAGAGGATTCAAAGAAAAGAACTGACCCTTAAATTATGAGTAGTATTTTATAGACCAAGAAAAAAGGACCACATTCTAGACCAAGAAGAGTAACTTGAGGAATGGAGATGGGATAGCAGAATTCATTCTCAGATCTATGAGTGACCCACCTAAATAAAACCAAGAATTGTCCTTAAGGTATAATAGAGCAACTGAATAACAAAGAAGGAAGTAAAGGTTGGAGCTAGACTGAGAATAAATGTAAATTCTATGCTAAAAACATTTAGTTATTATCTTGCAGATAATGAAGATTTGGGAATGGGAGTAATGGAAGAAAAACTGTACTTTAGGATCATTGATTGAGTTAGAAAGACCTCAAAGGCCATCTAGTCCAACCCCCTCATTTTACTAGTAAGAAAAAAGAATTGATGCCAGGTTTATAAACTGCAAATCCAAGGATAATTCTAATATACTAATTTTAGGAAGATTAATCTAACAATGATATGTAGAAAAGAAAAAATAGAGACCATAGACAGCGGAACAATGTTGAAGGCTAATATTAAGAATTCAGTCATAAGATATTGTGGTCAGGAGGACAGGAGTTCTAATCAAGCCTCAGACACTTGACACATATTAGCTGTGTGACCTTGGGCAAGTCACTTAACCCTGACTACCCTGCATCCAGGGCTGTCTCCAATAGTCCTGATTTATATCTGACCACTAGACCTAGATGGCTCTGGAGGAGAAAGTGAGGCTGCTAACTTAACACAGTTCCCCCTCACTCAAATTCAATTCATGTGCTTCTCATGGTATCACCTCTTGGATTCATCAAGAATCAAGAACAACCATTATTAATGTGATTCTAGACTAAGCTAGTGGCAATGAGAATGGGAAGAAAGAAATCTTTTAAAAAAGCACTCTAAAGGATTTGGTGAATGAAAAATGTAAACTTATAACAGGAAGGAAATGTTTTATTTTTGTCATTGTGTTCCAAGCACTCCAATAGTTGGCATTTTAAAAGTCATTTTTGAGTTGAATGGAATTTGTGATAAATTGTATATAGTAAGTAGAAAACAAAAGGTGCAATGGGGGACACACATGAGGAAAAAGTAAAAAATGTCCCTGAGTTTTCCAGTCTCTACAAGTAAGAAACAAAAATGGTCCCTCAGAAAATGCTTCACCAGAGTTTGTTAGGCATGAAGGTAACCCAAGAAAGGATCTTTCAATGCACCTCAAGAACAGCAAGATGCTCATAGACAATTTAGCAAAACAAGTGAGGTAGACAGTGTGGAAGGGTTGACAATTGAAGAACTCTTTATGCTCACAAAGAGTAAAAGAAAATAGTGTTGAACAGAGGCAAGAAACAATAAGACATTTAAGGCAGGAACGATAATATAATTCCATATTCATAAGAAGTTCCTTATGGGATAGGTATTATTATGCTTGAGAAATCATAGACTTGGAAATTCCTTAATTACTGGGTTTTCCCCAGAAGCACAATTCAGAACTACCTTTTATTCTTCCCTAATTGTCCTCTTTATAATGGGCACATATAACCACTGAATTAGAGAATGCTGACATGAATAGAACATTAAAGTCAACTTAATGAAAATTCATTTTGCATTTGAAGAAAACAAAACTAGGAGGGAGGAAAACTCCCAAATCCCATAATCATAGAATGACCACTAGTAAAGATTATCATTTCAGATAGGAGGAAACTGAGGCCCATTGAACTTAAAAGAATTACCTAAAATCATACAACCAAATCTACATAAATATTAGTTGTCTTGTATAATTTCTTGGGGAATGTTTATATAGAGTCATCAGACCTCAGAAAAGGTCTAACAGAAAGTGTTACAGAATTCATCAGTTTGGTAGTGTGGTTTTGATAATGTTTTACAAACAGCAACTTGGGAGTCAAGTTATTAGATATGACTTGAAGACTCTGGACATAATGCACAACCATAGGATAACATTTCATATTTCATATAGATCAATCTACACAACAAAGCCACCATTCCTCCCTGCAGAACTTCTCCCACCTACCCTCTTGCCATAACAGTATAAATGACAGCATTGACCTATGCCCCTTGAAGGGTCCAATTCATTCTTGGTTATAATCACAACTTTTATCATTGATAAAGAGTCAGTAGTGTATGTCCCTAGCAGAAAATACTGGCTAAAGTCTTATCCCATTTGATCCTATAATAATTGAAACTGACAGGTCACACTAATAATAACTGTACCACAGGTCTCTCAACTGGACCTTTTTCTCTTCTCCCTCTGTATAATTTCACAGTCTCATCAGCTCACATGGACTCAATTTTCACCTTTACATCAATGATTCTCAAAAATACTTAACTACTCCTAACTTCTATGTGCCTCCAGTCTTCCTCCTAAATGACTCAGACATTTCAAACCAAATGGTCCAGAAGCTCAACATGTCCAAAACCAAATTCATTATTTTTCTCCCCAAACCATCCCTTCTTCCCAACTTCCCTATTACTATTGAGAATATCACCATCCTCCCAGTTCTCTAGATTTTCAAAATACTTATCATCCTTGACTCCTCACTATCTCTCATCCCCTCCCTCCAGTTGTCTAATGTGTTGCAAAGACATTGATTTCACCTTTGCAACATCTTTGGAATATACCCCTTTCTCTCCTCTGATACTACCACTACACTGATTTAGACACTAATTGTCTCACTTCTGGACCATTGCAATTGCCTCCTGAAGAGCTTACTATCTCTCCCTTCTCCATTCAATCACCAAAGTGATTTTCCCTTTTTTTCCCACCAAGGCAACAGGGTTAAGTGACTTACCCAAAGTGACAGGTAATTTTTAAGTATCTCAGGTCATATTTGAATTCAAGTCCTCCTGACTCCAGGGCCTTTGCTCTATCCACAGTGCCACCTAGCTGTGATTTTCGCTAAAGTGGGGAAAATTTTCCTAGCTGTGTAGCCTCCAAAGTGATTTTCCTAAAGAGTAGTTCTGGTCATATCACTCCCTTAATTAATAAATTCCAGTGGTTCTCACCTCCAGAATCAAATATAAAATCCTTTGACATCCAAAGCCTCACATTTTCTTATCCTCTTATACCATACACCTTCCCCCTCCTTATGCTCTTTGATCCAGTGATAATGACCTTGCTGTTCCACAAACTAGACTCTTTATCTCCCAACTCTAGACATTTTCTTGCATTGTCCCACACACCAAAATTCTTTCCCTCTTCATCTTGTCTCATGTACCTTTATGTGACTTTGGGCAAGTCACTGAACCCATTGCCTTGCCAAAAAAAAAAAAAAAAAAAACAGACAGCTTGACCACAACCCTTCAATAGCAAAAGTTTTCTGGGTGTTGCAATCCAGAAGTAGCAACAATACAAAGCACTGAACTGTCAGAGGAGGGGAAAGCATGTTCTCCCTTGATCCAAATAAAGACTTAACAATGAAATGGTAATAGTGAGTTGGTCAAAGAACAAATTATAAAAACAACAAATAATAATGTAAATGAGAATGGTAATGATGTAACAGCATACAAAAATTTCTGGTATGTGGCAAATTCCACTCTGAGGGGGAAAATCATAACATGACAATTAGAAATTAAAATAAAAAAGAGAATATGAATGAACCAAATATATAATTTTAAAATTTTTTTAAATTAATAAACAAGATAATAAGTAAACAAGATAAGCACAAAAAAAGGATATATATATTAAAAATTAGATGAGAAATATACAAATTAGAACCACCAAAAAACTCATTCTTTTGAAAAGACTGATAAAATTTATAAGGTCTTAGCTAATCTGATTAAAAAGAAAAGAGTAGAAAATCAAAAAAAACAGAAGAATTAAAAAAATAATCAAAAATGAAATGCATAGTTATATGCTAACAAAACTGAGAAGACAAAGGAAATAGACTTAAAAATATAAAATGCACAAAACTGTAAGACCCAATAACACAATCTCAGAAAAGAATTAAATCTAGCTATAAAGGAATTATAAAAAATACTAATAATAATCCCTGAACCTGACAGATTCACAGGAGAATTCTATCAAACTTTTTTAAAAATAGTTTATACTCATTCTTCAGAAATTATTATCAAAAATTTGAGAAAGAATGCTACCAAAATCCTTTTATGTAAAAATATAATCCTATGCTTAAATGAGGTAAAGATAAAATACCGAATGAAAACTATAGGCCAATATCTCTAATGAATAGCGACCCAAAAATTTTAAACAAAATTCTATCAGATTGCAGTGATTTAAACAAGAAATCATTCATTTTGATCAATTGGAATTTGAATCATTAATCTAAGGATGCTAAAAATTAGAAAAACAATCAATATGATTAATAATGTTAAGAATGTTAAGAACTAAAACATCCAAAGTTACATCACCATTTCAATAAATGCAGAAGAAAACCTTTGACAAAGTTGTTCAGTCATTTTAGTCATGTCCCACTCTTTGTGACCCTATTGGGAGTTTTCTTGGCAAAGGTACTGAAGTGGTTTGCCATTTCCTTTTTCAGTTCATTTTTTTATAGATAAAGAACTGAGACAAACAGTATTAAATAATTTGTCCAGAGTCAAACAGATTTGAAGTCTCTGGGGCAGGATTTGAACTTGGGAAGATGGTTCCTGGCTTTAGGCCTAGCACTCTCTCCATTGCATCACTTTTGACATAATACAATACAATATTATGCCTATAAGATGTAGGTATTAGAGATACCTTTTTTTATTATCACAAAATCATCTATCTCAAACCAAAAGTAAGCATCATATATAACTAGGATACACTAGAACATTTTCCAGTAAATACAGGAGTGAAACAGGGATGTCCACTCTCCCCACTGTTATTTGATAAAGTTCTAAAAATAACAATAACAATATGATAAGAAAATGTAACCAGAGAAATTAAAATAGGTAACGAGAAGGGAAAAGTCTATCCCTATTTGCTGATGTTGATTGGAAAACCCTAGGGAATCAGCCAAGACATTAACTGAGATAAATACTTCAACAAAGTTCCAGGCTACAAAATAAATCTCAAAAATCAATATCATTTCTATATGAAAATAACAAAATATAAGAAGCAATAATAGAAAGGGAAATCTCATTTTATCCAGATAACCTCAAAATGTCTAAATTATCTGGGAGTCAATTTCCCAGAGCACACAAAAATCTTATATAAATCCAAACATAAATACCCTTTAAAGAACTAAAGAATAGGGGCAGCTAGGTGATATAGTGGATAGAGCACCAGCACTGGAGTCAAGAGAACCTGAGTTCAAATCCAGCCTCAAAAATTTGCTTAGTCATTCAACCCCATTGCCCACCAAAAAAAAAAAAAAAAAGCAATCCAAATAACCTGAGGAATATTCAGTGCTCATAGGTAATCCATATCACTACAATATAAATGATAACTACCAAAATTAATTTATACTTTAATGCTATACCATAGGTTTTGCTAAAATAATAAAAAAAATTCATTTGGAAAAAAAAGACTGAGACTAGTATTAAGGGGAATGATGAAGTAAGGATGAATGGGGAATAGCACTTACAGGTCTCAAACTATATTATAAAGCAGTAGTTATGGTTAAAAAAAATAAAGAGATAGATCAATGGAACAGTCTAGATAAAAGACATTCAGAAATAATAGAACTTAGTATTTAATTAAAATAGAAAACTTAAATTACCAAGGCGGGGTGGAACCACTCTTTATTTTCTTAAAACTGCTGGAAAAACTAGAAAGCAGTCAGACAGAAATAAGACCAACACCTTAAACCATGTAACATAATACAATCTAAATGACATGGTCCTTAAATGAACATTAATGTTAAATATCATACTACTAAAAATTAGTAGAAAAACAGATCATGTACCTCTCACAGCTATGAGGAAGTGATATATTCTTTTTTTTCATTCAAGAAAGATTTTATTTATTTGGGGTTTTACAATTTTTCCCCCAATCTTGCTTCCCTCCTCTCATCCCCACAGAAGGCAGTCTGTTAGTCTTTACATTGTTTCTATGGTATACATTGATCTAAGTTGAATGTGATGAGAGAGAAATTGTATCCTTAAGGAAGAAAAATGAAATATAAGAGATAACAAAATTACATAAAAAGATAACAGGTTTTTTTCCCTAAGTTAAAGGTAATAGTCTTTGTTCTTTGTTTAAACTCTACAATTCTTTCTCTGGATTCAGATGGTATTCTCCATTGTAGATAGCCCAAAATTATCCCTGATTGTTGCAGCAATGGAATGAGCAAGTTCATCAAGGTTGATCATCACCCCCAGGCACAGCATCAGTTCATGCAAATCCCTCAAGGCTTCCCTGAATTTCCATCCCTCTTAGTTTCTAATAGTATTCCATGACATACACATACCACAGTTTGTTACGCCATTCCCCATTTGAAGGACATTTTCTTAATTTCCAATTCTTTGTCATCACAAACAGGGCTGCTATGAATATTTTTGTACAAGTGATGTTTCTACCGTTTTTCATAATCTCTTCAGGGTTTAAACCCAGTTAGTGGTATTGCTGGTTCAAAGGGTATGCATATTTTTGTTGCCCTTTGGGCGCAATTCCAAACTGCTCTCCAGAAAGGTTGAATGAGTTCACAGCTCCATCAATAATGTATTAGTGTCCCAGATTTCCCACATCCCTTCCAACATTTATCATTGTCCTTTCTGGTCATATTGGCCAGTCTGAGAGGTGTGAGGTGGTACCTCAGAGATGCTTTAATTTGCATTTCTCTAATAAGTGATGATTTAGAGCAATTTTTCATATGACTATGGATCGCTTTGATTTCCTCATCTGTAAATTGCCTTTGCTTATCCTTTGATCATTTGTCAATTGGGGAATGGCTTTTTTTAAAATTTGACTCAGTTCTCTGTATATTTTAGAAATGAGTCATTTGTCTGAAATATTAGTTGTAAAAATTGTTTCCCAATTTACATTTCTTTTGATCTTGGTTACAGTGGTTTTTGTCTGTGTAAAAGCTTTTTAATTTAATATAATCAAAACTATCTAGTTTGTTTTTAATGATGTTTTCCTCTAATAAGGGCTTGATATGCAAGCTATATAAAGAACTTTATGTGTGTGTGTGTGTGTGTGTGCGTATGTGTGTGTGTAATTACAATGTTCTAGTGTATCCTAGTTATATATGATGTTTACTTTTGGTTTGAGATATATGATTTTTATTATAGTAAAAAAAAGTTATCTCTAATTCTTAACCAAACAAGACATACAGGTAATTACAAAAGATAAAATAGATAACTTTGATTACTAGAAATGGAAAAGCTTCTGCACAGGCAGCATTAAGACATCTAAACTAAGAATGGGAAAAAATCTTTGTATTAAATCCCTCTAATAAGGGCTTGATATGCAAGCTATATAAAGAACTTTATATGTGTGTGCGTATGTGTGTGTGTAATTACAAATATATACATATATAAGACTGATAACCATTCTCTAATAGACATATGTTCAAAGGATGTGCACATGTAGTAGTTCTCAAAAGAATAATTGTAAAATTTTCACAACCACATGAAAATATATTCCAAATCACTAATAATAAGAAAGATACAAAACAAAACAGCTCTGAGATTTCACCTCACACCCTGGAAAATGTAAAAATGACATAAAATGGCAACAGTCAATGTTGGGGAACATTTTTGGTAGAGCTATAAAATGATACAATCAAATTGGAAATCAATTTGGAATTGTGCAAATAAAGTGACTTTAACTTCCATATCTTTATATCAAAGACTCCACTCCTGGACCTATACCCCAAAGAAGCCATTGAAAAGGGGGTGGAGAAAAGCCCCATATACTCCAAAATATTATAGCACTATTTTTATCATTTTTTGTGATAACTGAGAATTGGAAATAAAATAGGTACCTATCAAATGAAGAATGTTTAAACAAATCGATACATGAATGAAGGGAATACTACTGCACTATTAGAAATGATGTGGGGGCAGCTAGGTGGTGCAGTGAATAGAGCACTGGCCCTGGAGTCAGGAGTACCTGAGTTCAAATCCGGCCTCAGACACTTAATAATTACCTAACTGTGTGGCCTTGGGCAAACCACTTAACCCCATTGCCTTGCAAAAACCTAAAAAAAAAAAAAATAGAATTACGTAAGTCAAGTCAAGAAAACAGTGACTACGATAATGTAATGTTACAAAATTATAAACATCAAGTGGAACTGGAATGAAGAGAAACAAGATGATAGCCCCAATATATCCCTTTGTTGAGGTATGAAGTTCACATTGTTAGACTTTGCGCATATTTTTTAATTTTCTCAATGTAGCAATCAGTTATGTAGACTTTTTTCTGTCAAAAAATACGAGTAGTCATATGGGATGTCTCTGAAAGAAGGGGAAGAAAAACACATAAGATATTATGATGTTATGAGAAAAAAATTCAATAAAAAAATAGTTTTTTAAAAAGTGAAGTTTCCAGGCAGCTAAGTGGCATAGTGGATAGAGCACCGGCCCTGGGGTCAGGAGTACCTGAGTTCAAATCTGGCCTCAGACACTTAATAATTACCTAGCTGTGTGGCCTTGGGCAAGCCACTTAACCCAAACCTAAAAAACAAAAAACAAAAAGTCAAGTTTCCAGTTTCCAGAGAAGTGAGGTAAAATAAGATTTTAACCACTAGATGGCAGAATGAAGGAAAAAATAGTGATCATTTGCAACTTTTAAAAAATGTTTAAATGGTATTTTAATTACATTATTAATAAAGGTATAGACTTTTTATGGGGGAAAGGGTTATGTGGGTAAGACTAAACAGAAAGCCTCCTAAGATTATCAAAGCTGAACAACAATGCATTCCAGAGATTTATGGAGTGCAGAAATGATACTGCCAGAACAAATGAAGTCCTAGGTCAGAAAATGAAGAATTTAGGGATAAAGTGATATCTTCAGTACTTCTGTCCCTTAAAGGTAAAGTGTTCAGAAAAGATATGAATTTGGGAAATGAAGTTCTGATTAATAATATGGTTGCAGCAAACAGGATTTGGATTTCTGGATCATAGTTTGAAATATAAGAATAAATGACTTTTGTGAGAGATATAGTATGCTTAATGAGGGGATGAAGTGTGTGTATGCATTTACATATATATATATTTGTATATATTTATCTATTGTGTATATGTATATATTATGTATTGCATATTTATGTATCTATGTATATATCTTTTAACCTGGAGTTTTGCAAACCTAATCTAAAGACTGTTGACTTAAGAGGAAGAACATGAGAAAACTATAACTGAATATCTCAACTTAAATATTCTAATAAGTAACTGCAATCTAGAACTGTAATAGCAATAGAGATGTTCAATAATTCACCAGAGACAATAATCAAGAAAGTGGTTAGTGATAAAACCTATAGCCTTGATATTTCTTTACAAGTGCACAAAGTATGTTTAATACAGAAGATGAAGTAAAGATTCTAATGCAAGGAGACAGTTTGGCAAGAGGGTGAAACCTAGAAATAGTCATCTGAAAGAACTAATTCAAAAGTTAGGAAATAGAAGGAAAAATATTTAAGCACCTACTATGTGTCAGAAACTATGCAAAGCATTCTCCAAATATGATTCTCACAACTCTGCAAGGAAGGTGATAGCATTGTCCCCAAGTTACTATTAAGAAAACTAAGGAAGACAGAGGTTAATACAGCTAGTAAATATCTGAGGCAGGATTTAAAGTCAGTTCTTCCTGATTCCAGGTCCTTTGCTATATCCATTATGACACCTTCAATTGTTTTTTAGTCATGTTGGACTCTTTGCTACCCTATTTGGGATTTTCTTAGGAAAGATACTGCCATTTCCTTCTTCAACTGATTTTGCAAATGAGGAAATTGAGACAAACAGTGTTAAGTGATTTATATAGGATCACATACCTAGTTATATATCCAAGGAAAGATTTTAACTTAAGAAGATGAGTTTTCCTGATTCCAGACACAGTACCCTATCCACTACACCACCTAGCTGCCTCTAAAGTGATATATTAGTGAAATAAGGAAAGCTATATTTAAAAAAAAACCTCCAAAAACAGTAAGGAAAACATATGCACTGAGTGCACTGAGTGAAAAATCAATGGAGGCAGGAATAGGAGCAATATTGTCTTTAAGGTCTACTACAAATCATCTGAACAGAAGGAAGAAACTGATGAGTTTAGGAATGAAATTGCAAATTTGACATGGATGTATAAAATAGTAGCAAGGTAATGAGGAGGAGATACAGCTGATTGAACTCTCTCTTCTGCCAAGAATGGAAGAGCTAAAAATTTCTGGTCTCACTGTAATGATAAAGTCATCCTTCAGAAGGTATAAAAGGTGATAAACTGCTATTAGGGACTTGATGTTAATCAACAAGGAGGAACTGTGTACCAAAGGAGAAATTATAAGATCCTTAGGAGAGATATCCACTCCATTTTATAATCTGAGTTAAAAAAGGAGAGGAGATGTGTACATAATCTGACATTCACTCTAGGAATTAGGTAGAACAGATTTTGAAATATTAGAAGGTTAAATAAGATCAAATAGCTTAAAACTCTACAGGACAAAATCAAGAAATGATATAAAGCTTTCAGGAATTGTGTTCTTTGGGGAAGGGAGAGGGGAAATCCAATGAGATAGGAAGGGAGAGTTGTCTAGAGGTCAATGTATGCATAGGGAGCTCCTAACTAAGGTGGATTTTAAAGAGAAAGGTTTTCTGTGGAGTTGCAAATTCATCCAAATATGCCAAAAAGCAATCTAGAATTCTACTAAGGAATTGGCTAAAATCTTCATCCCCAGAAGTCAAATGTAGAAATTTCCCTTATATCATCATATATGCCATATATAGTAACAAAGAAGGGGGGGGGATTTCCCATCAGTTGAGGAATGTTGTTCAATCATTTAGTTGTGTCCAATTCTTGTGACCCCATGGACCACAATCCACAAATACTGTTTTCTTGGCAAAGAAAGTGGTTTGACATTCCTTCTCCAATGGATCACCTTTTGTCAGATTTTTCCACTATGACCCATCTGTTTTGGATAACCTTCAATTGTCAGACTCCTAGTTTGGTACATAAGCCCCTCCACAACAAACTCCAGGAGGGATCACTTGAGCTAAAAAAAATTATCATCTGCTAATAAAATGAAATATTATTACAAGAGTAATGATGAATATATTCAAAGTGGAATAAGAACCAGGGAAGCCAATGTAAACAGAGTGACTACAACTAATGGAAAGAACACCAAAATAAATAAATAAAAATTAATCCCTGTAATTATGATGAGCAAACTTAGCACCAAAAAAGAAATATAAGAATATACCTTCTTTCCAGATATTGGGGACTATGTGTAACAGCACTGTGTTTAGTATATATCTTGGTTGGTATGGTGATTAGCTTTGATGTATGGATAGGAAACATCTTTCTATAAAAGAAACTATAAGGTAGTGTTTTGTGCTACCAAATCAAATATGGTGGAAGTAAGGGGTCAAATCAAAAAACAATAAATACTATAAGATCTTATATTCTATACATCTTTCAGTTAATTTTGAAATGGAAAAATATGATTTTTTAGTAAATATTGCTTATGAAAGTTTACTTTCTGTCTGCTTAAACACTGATCAAATAAGTGCTTTATTCCTGTAAAGCTAACTGTAATCTATAAATGTTTGTAAGTTAAAAACAAAACAATAAAACTTAAAAATGACAATCCTTATGATAATTTTTAATATAATGAAATAGGCATATTGGTCAATAGTTATTAATGTGATCTCACTCTCCTCTTTTTGGTAGATTGGTCCCTGACACTAACATAGTTGTATTGCCTCAGTTCAGATCTTCTCTGTATATTTTTGGCCTGATCTGGTTGCTTTTCCTGACATTATCAAAATATTTCTACAGGACCTATTTTAATTTATTCTCTTTGCCTAAGCACTTCAAAGAAATTTCTTGCCTCAATTTCTGCCTATTGCCCAAGGGGGGACTCCTATATAGTTCTCACCATCAACACCACCACCACCATCATCATCATCATCATCATAATTTCTCTTTTATATTATCTTCATTTTCATGATCATTATTTTTTAGGGATTTTTTTGCAAGGCAAATGGGGTTAAGTGGCTTGCCCAAGGCCATACAGCTAGGTAATTATTGAGTGTCTGAGACCGGATTTGAACCCAGGTACTCCTGACCTCAGGGCAGGTGCTTTATCCACTACACCACCTAGCCGCCCTCGTGATCATTATTAAATAAATAGTAAATACCCAGTTACCTGCAAGGTACTATGCTAAGTATAGAAATGCATGGAGGTTTTTGTAGGGAGAGGGAATAAAGATGAACTATCTTGCCCAAAATCTTGCCCTCCTCTATGACTACAACACCCTGATGTTAGAGTCCAAGGATGATGGTTCCACCATCTTTAATTGAAAAAACAATTTATTATAAGGATTTTAACAAATATTTTTCATTTCTCTTCTGCTTGTTGTTTTTCTTCCAGTTTTACCCTTAAAAGCTTTGGGAATGACTTTGGTTAAGTAGATTTTTGACCAAGCTTTCTTTCAGTTGATTTTTATCCTCCACTGCTTCTTTCTGCTCTGTGAGGTAATTCTAAACATAATCACCCACCACTTTTACCCATGGGTTTATATTCTAACCCAGGCAATCATCTCTCTACCTTTAGCAGACATATTTGGATGTTTGCTGACCAGGGTACTTTCTAGGTTCATTTATTAAACTTCTGGATAAAATTACTATAGTTAGTTTTGCCATTCATTTCTCCTTTTTTTAATGGTTTAGTATTAAGTTCATCTTCTAGAACATCAGAACTAGCAGTTTTTGAGAGTTTTGTTCAGCCCTCAATATGATGGCAGGAAGATCACCCATTCCCTTATACTTTCAAATCCACTCCTCCAAACTTGTGGGATCAACCACATAGATTTGGCCTGCTTTTTTTATATATTTTTGATAGGTATCTTTGGAGAATTAAGGGTTTGTGGTTTATTACAATATCATTCTTGATCACAACATGTTTCATTAAAACCTTTCTCCACTTAACATATGTAAAGAATATTTAGGTTAGAGTACTCAAAACCTATAGGTTATTTTCTAGAACCCCACAGCACTTAGAACTAGAAAGGATCATCTAATGATCTAACCACCTTAGTGAGCCCCCAGTTACTTACTCCAGGTGATAGTGAAATGAAGTAGCAGAGCCCATATTCAAATATAGGCCTTATACTTTCAAATCCAATGCTCTATCATGCAGCCACTCTTGAGAACCTAAGAAAAACAAAACCTAGAAATGTTATGTAATTGAGACATGTGACCCCTACCACCTTAATTTTATTATTCTCTATGCCTTAAAGACCCAGTCTTCAACCTCTTCCTGTTGAAATGCAATCCATCCTTCAAGGTCTAGCTCAAATATCACTTTCTGGAATCTTCTGTGAACCTCCCAGAAGGAAATCTTTCTTTCCTCATACCTTGCACAGCTCTCATCATATTGTTCTTTCTAATTATTGTGTATTTCTTTAACAATTACATCCTACCATTGAACTCCTTTAGAAAGGAAAATGACCTGAGGCCAATAGGAAACTTCTACCAGAATCATGATATGGCCCAAAATCTGGGCAGATACCTCAAAGGAGCTACTAAGGGACAGCAGTGGAGGGTCAGATTGGGACGTGGCAGTGAAAAACAAGAAACATCTACTCTTCCTTCTGACCCAATGTGTCCAGAGGCATGAGAGAAGGTGTAGAAAGTGCATCTAGTACCAGAGAAGATGATCAGGGATTCAATTTCTTCTTACCAGGCTTTCTTCAGAAATGATCAAAGGCAATTCTGCTCCAGGATGCAGTTTCTTCACAGTATTTGTAAACTGGAGATTATTATAACACATCTATTTCCCAGGGTTGTGGTGAGTATCAAATGAGTTATTTATAAAGCACTTTGCTTATATATTAGAACAGTTGGTTGCACACTGGATAGAGTGCCAGACCTAAAGTCAGGAAGACTCATCTTCCTGAGTTCAAAGCTGGCTTCAGTCACTTACTAGCAATATGACCCTGGACAAATCACTTAACCCTCTTTGCCTCCTCTATAAAAATGAACTGGAAAAGAAAATGGCAAAAGTACTCTAGTATTTTTGCCAAGAAAACCCCTAAATGGGATCATTAAGAGTCGGGCATGACTGAAACAACTGAAACAAAAACTTTAAAAGTATAATGAAAATATTAGCTGTCACTAGTACATAATACAATGTAGAGGGTTTTTGCTAAATAAATGATGAAATAAACTTCACCCATCATTTTTTAAGAATGGCTAAAAACTTAAAAGAGCAGAATAAATGAAGTTTCTATTGGTCCTAAAGTAAGGGAGATAGCTTTTTCTCTAAAAAATCTAGTTAACAGAATGTAAAAATACTTTGAATAAGGATTTCAATGGAGAAGTGTAAGTGTCCAAGTATTATTATGGCTATCCATGTATTTACTATGGCTACATGTTTTTGTTCTATGTTCAATGTTGAATAAATATCCATTCATTACCTTTTTATGTCTTCATTCTCTTTCGCTGGGGTTGTGTATGTATGTGGAAAGATGGCCCCTCTATATGACCACTGAAAATGGAATATATTTAAATGATGACCTAAAGTTCTAAGTATGCAGATTCAACAAGCATCTCAAATTTGAAGTTGGTTACCCCCTCCCCATATTACAATTGAAAGGGGTAACTGAAAGAGGTCACTACAAAGGAATGAAGGAAATGTCCACTCCTCCAAACCTGTGGGTTCAACTACATAGATTTGGCCTGCTTTTATTTATATATTTTTGATAGGTATCTTTGGAGAATTAAGAGTTTGTGGTTTATTACAATGTCATTCTTGATCACAACATGTTTCATTAAAACCTTTCTCCACTTAACATATGTAAAGAATATTTAGGTTAGAGTACTCAAAACCTATAGGTTATTTTCTAGAACCCCACAGCACTTAGAACTAGAAAGGATCATCTAATGATCTAACCACCTTAGAGAGCCCCCAGTTACTTACTCCAGGTGATAGTGAAATGAAGTAGCAGAGCCCATATTCAAATATAGGCCTTATACTTTCAAATCCAATACTCTATCATTGCAGCCACTCTTGGGAACCTAAGAAAACAAAACCTAGAAATGTTATGTAATTCTTTTATAGTAAATAATCTAGGTGTAATGAGTACACTATTTTCTTGAAGAACAGTCCAAGGGGTTAAGTTGATAAAATAATTAATCTCTCTGAACCTCATTTTCCTCTTCTATAAAATGAGGATGATAGTGATACCTTCATTATGTTTCTCATAGGGTTACTGAAGGGTCAAATGAGAATATGAGTGCAAAGAACACTGTAAAATACGAAGTACTATACAAATGTGTCTGATGTTATTATTCTCATTTCTAAAACTATATCTCATTGTACTTACTTTTAATAGTCAGTTGATGCAATTAGTTCAAAGCAAAGGTATTTTCAAAGATAGCATAATTAGAAAAATAGTGATAAAACATTCTCCCTCATAAACCTTTGTCATACAATCCCACAATTTTACCCAGCATTAGTGGGAAGATTGAACATGGGGTCAAGGTAATTCATACCTCTGATTTTCTTTCCCTTTTGGTGGCTTCCTCATGCCCCTATGGGGTGGTACAATTGTTGAGAAGGTAGCTTAACAGGAACATCCCTAGACCCATCCCTCTCTGCTGCTCAATTCCCAAGGGCCATGTATCCTAACACTTAACACAATGATTGGAACAGGTTGGCTGACTTGACTGATTAATTTTTACCTAGAATTCATAGATCATTAGAACTAAAAGGAACTTTAGAGATCATCTAATCCACCAACTCATTTTATAGATAATAGAATTAAGATCCAGAAAGGTCAACTATCTTGCCCAAAGATATACATAGTAAAAGATAGAGCCTAGAAGACAGAACCTAGATTTGAAACTATCTCCTGTGATTCTAAATCCATCACTCTCTTTTGCAATATATAATCCCCTTACTGAGTCCCAGAAAAGTAAAATGACCTGACCAACTCATCAGCAACAGAACTAAAACCCCAAATCAAGTGCTCTTTCCACCAAACTTCATCTTTATTCCCTACCCCTACAAAAACCTCCATGCATTTCTATACTTAGCATAGTACATTGCAGGTAACTGGGTATTTACTCTTTATTTAATAATGATCATGAGGGCGGCTAGGTGGTGTAGTGGATAAAGCACCGGCCCTGGAGTCAGGAGTACCTCTGTTCAAATCCGGTCTCAGACACTCAATAATTACCTAGCTGTATGGCCTTGGGCAAGCCACTTAACCTCATTTGCCTTGCAAAAAAACCCTAAAAAAATAATGATCATGAAAATGAAGATAATATAAAAGAGAAATTATGATGATGATGATGATGATGATGGTGGTGGTGGTGGTGAGAACTATATAGGAGTCCCCCGTTGGGCAATAGGCAGAAATTGAGGCAAGGAATTTCTTTGAAGTGCTTAGGCAAAGAGAATAAATTAAAAATAGGTCCTGTAGAAATATTTTGATATAACAAATTTCATAAGATTTGACTTGACTTGAAAGTCTCCCCTCAGACTCATGCTGGATTTTATAGTACTTAGTAAACTACTTAACTCCATAGAGCAGGTATTAGTCTGCACTGGTAAAGAAAGTTTCCTAATTAGAATTTTACTATGCCAATGAAATCACAGGTATGGTTCTCCCCAAATAGATCCAAACACTTCCAAACATGTCACCAACTCTAGAAGCAGAATGTCACCCAATTTTCCCAAATCCCCTGATCCCTGGAATAAATAAATGAACCAATGAACAAATAAATGAATAAATAACTATATCCTAAGCACTCACAAGCATGTACAAAACACTATTAGGGAAACTGAAAATTAGGAAATTTTCTGCTCTTAAGGAGTTTATATCCTAATAATGAGAAACATCTCTTTTAGGGCATTTCATTTGCAAGTTGTCTGAAAAAGTCTCATGGCCTTTAGAGCTTTGCTTTGGTTTTTGGTTGTATTTTTTTTATAAGGCAATGGGGTAAAGTGATTTGCCCAAGGTCATACAGCTAGGTAATTATTAAGTTTCTGAGGCTAGATTTGAACCCAAGTCCTCCTGACTCCAGGGCCGGTGTTCTATCCACTGCACCACCTAGCTGCCCCCTCTTCAGAGTTTTAAGTTATAAGATAGTTTTAAGACAGTTGGTACTTCATCTTCTTTAATATCTTTTCCATTAATGAAATCATAACATATGATGCTGAACCATTTCACAGACATTGATTTCAAGAACTTTCTTTACCAGGTCTTCAATAGCTTTGGCTATCGAGGAGACAAACATCATAGCACCCATAATTGCCAGGCAACATCTCCACAAGGGTTTCCAGATGATGAATGCAGGGTCCAAGCTCAAAACAGAATCAATGATCTGGAGGGCACTGCCATTCCCAGGGATTTGGAGGTCTACCTGCCTGCCTGTGTCAGTTGGATAGTGATTAGTAGTGGTAGTAGCAAGCTTCCCCACAAAGATTTCTCCTTTCAATGATGATTGCAGGTAGCCAGGCTAGAGGCAAGGCTAGTGGTCTAGAAAGCACTGACACACCAGGGCTCTTGGTTTCAAGATCCTAGCATGTCTCTATCAAGATATGAGTTTGGCAATGATTAGGATCTCAATGGTAGATGACTTCCCTAACACTTGCTACCTCCTATTTCAAGACTTTAGGTTGTATAGTTTTATTCTATTAGACTAGTTTCTTGCTTAATAGCAAATATAGTAGAGTATATATAAAGCACTGAACTTGGAGTCAGGAAATCTTGGATTTATATCTCAGCTTTGACATCAATCAAATGAATGGCCATCAACAAAACCATTCAATCTCTCTCAAATTCATTTTCCTAAACTGTGAAATAGACATACTAGTACCTGAGTACCTCTCAGATTTGTTGCAATGCTTAGATGAGAAAATGTATTTGAAGCATTTTTCTCTCACATTCTAAACTCCATGAAATCTGGTTTCCAATACTTCATTCATTACTCACCTGAATTTTCTCTCTTCAAAGTTACCAATGATCTCTTAAATGTCAAATCTAATGCCTTTTTTCACTCATCATCCTTTTAGACCTCTCTGCAAAGTCTGACACTGTCAATCACAATATCTTCCTGAATAGTATATATCTCTCTCTCTCCTCTCTAGAGTTTTGCAACACTGTTCTCTCCCAGTTTTCTACCTGTTTCACTACTTCTACTAAAAATCATTTACTGGATTTTAGTTCAAGTCATTCCTATTCTCTGTGGGTGTCCCTCAGTACTCTGTCCTTGTCCTATTCCCCTCTTCTCTTTAAATTAAGTTGATGATCTCATCAGCTCCCAAGGGTTCAATGATCTCCATATGGATAATGCCCAAATCTTTATATTTAACTCTAATTTATCACATGAGCTATAATCTCTCATTATGAACTGCGCAAATTCAACAAGTTCCCCCATCCCTTTGCCCAGCTTCATTATTATTGTCAAGGGCACCACCATTTTCTCAGTCTCCAAGGCTCCCAACCTTAGTATTATCCTCACTCACACTCACCACACATATCCAACCTGTTGTCAAATCTTGTCACCTCTACCTTCCCAATATCTCTCTTATATGTCCCCTTTTCTCCATAGATACCAGAACCTCCTCATTGGGCTCCCTGCCTGGTCTCTTCTCACTCCAAACCACTCACCCTCAGCTGCCAAAGCTATTTTCCTAAAATGCAAGTCTAAGCATGCCAATATGCACAAACATACATACAATCACATATTTTCAATAACTTCCAATAAAAACCCTTTTACCCTCAGGATTAAATAGAAAGCCTTCTGTTAAATATTTCAAGCTTTTCTCAATCTGAACCCTTCCTATTGGAAAAGATTCCAATCTTTTTTGCATTTTACTCCCTTCTACACATTTTACAATTCAGATACACAGCCTCCTTAATAGTTCCTCATATATGAACTCCATTGACCAACCCTAAGCCCTTGCATTTGGCTATCACATCTTCCTGAAATGGTCTCCTTGAACAATACCTCTTAACTTCCTGGGCTTCCTTCAAGACAACTCAAATCCTTCTTTCTACAAGGTGTCTTGCCTCAGCCCTCTCTACTTTCCCAGGGACTCCTTTCTAAGATTACTTTCTGCTTTAGCTATCTAAAATTTGTATATCTTCCCTATTAGAATGTGAATTTAGTATGTGAATTTTTTAAAAGGTTAGGACCTTATTTTTGCCCTTTTTGAATCTTGTACTTTCTTTTTTAGGTTTTTGCAAGGCAATGGGGTTAAGTGGCTTGCCCAAGGCCACACAGCTAGGTAATTATTAAATGTCTGAGGCCGAATTTAAACTCAGGTACTCCTGACTCCAGGGCTGGTGCTCTATCCACTGCGCCACCTAGCCGCCCCAAATCTTCCACTTTTAACATAATTTTTTTTATTATTACTGTTGTTGTTAAGTAATTTTCAGCCATATTTTACTCTTCATGACACTAGTTGAGATTTTCTTGCCAAAGATACTGGAATGATTTCTAAAATATACAGAGAACTAATTCAAATTAAAAAAAAAAGTCATTCCCCAGTTGACAAATGGTCAAAGGATATGCAAAGACAATTTTCAGATGAGAAAATCAAAGCAATCCTTAGTCATATGAAAAATTGCTCTAAATCACTTCTTATTAGATAAATGCAACTTAAAGCATATCTGAGGTACCACCTCACACCTCTCAGACTGGCCAATATGACCAGAAAGGACAATGATCAATGTTGAAAGGGATATGGGAAATCTGGGACACTAATGTATTGTTGGTGGAGCTGTGAACTCATCCATCCTTTCTGGAGAGAAATTTGGAACTATGCCCAAAGGGCAACAAAAATATGCATACCCTTTGTTCTAGAAATACCACTACTGGGTCTCTACCCTAAAAAGATTATGAAAAAGGGTAAAAACATCACTTGTACAAAAATATTCAAAGCAGTCCTGTTTGTGGTGGCAAAGAATTAGAAATTGAATGAATGTCCATCAATTGGGGAATGGCTTAGCAAACTGTGGTATATGTATGTAACAGAACACTATTGTTCTATAGAAACCAGGAGGGATGGGAATTCAGGGAAGCCTGGAAGGATTTGCATGAGCTGATGCTGAGCAAGATGAGCAGAATCAGAAAAACATTGTACATCCTAATAATAACATGGGGGTGATGATAAACCTTAATAGACTTGCTCATTCCATCAGTGCAACAGTCAGGCACAATTTGGGCATATATGCAATGGAGAATACCATCTGTATCCAGAGAAAGAATTGTAGAGTTTGAACAAAGACCAAAAACTATTACCTTTAATTTAAAAAAAATTATCTTATTATGTAATTTTGCTCTCTCTTATACTTTATTTTTCTTCCTTAAGGATATAATTTCTCTCTCACATCACACTCAACTTAGATCAATGGATAACATGGAAACAATGTTCTGTGGGGGGTGGGGAGGTAAGCAAGATTGGCGGGGGGGGAATTGTAAAATTCAAAATAAATAAAATCTTTCTGAAAAAACTCACTTTTTAAAAAATTTAAGGGTGGCTAGGTGGCACAGTGGATAGAGCACCAGCCCTGAAGTCAAGAGTAGCTGAGTTCAAATCCAGGCTCAGACACTTAATAATTACCTAGTTGTGTGGCCTTGGGCAAGACACTTTACCCCAATGCCTTGCAAAAATCTAAAAAAAATTAAAAAATAAAAAAATTAAAATTAAAAAACAAAGATACAGGAGTGGTTTGTCACTTTCTTCTCCAGTTTATTTTACAGATGAGGACACTGTGGCACACTGTTGCCCAGGATCACACAGCTGTTAAGTATTTGAGACCAGATTTGAATTAAGGAAGATGAGTCCACTATGCCATCTAGCAACCCTTAGTACAGTCCCTAACACAACTAACTGACACCTGAATGACTCACACTCCTAAGGTTGAAGCTCCAAGCAACCCTGCTCCTCTACCCATCCTCTGAAGCATCTCTGTGGTATCACTACTGGCATCTGTCAACAAAGTCATTGCCTATTGGGTCTTCTTCTCTGTCAAAATATTACTGTCATCTGTTGGACATAATACCAGTTACAAGAAGTTCTTCCTCAAAAGGATTATTATCACTCAGTCAACATGTTAAGGATCATAGAGGTGGCAATAATCAACACATTTTAGGTTTTGAAAAAAATGCACATACATAAAAGGGACCTTCAATTGATTAGTTAAGACATTTCTTTCCACCTGGAAACTAACCAGGACTCCTTACCTCACAGATGAGAGTGAAAAAAGTTATAATTAGGGCAAGGTAATTGGGACTCTGTCCAAAGGCCAATAAACATTTATTAAGTTTCTACTATGTGCCAGACAATGTTAAGCCTGGAGAATCAAAAAAGGCAAAAGACAGATTCTCTCTTCAAGGAGCTCACAGTCTAAAGGTGTCAGACATAATGGTGGAGTACATGCTTACTCCACACCAGGAAATACAACTGCCCCTCTCGAAGTCCAACCCTAAGTGGCCATAGTGTCTCCATGGTGGCCATCTCCTAAACCTACTTTCCCAGCAAACCCCAATCTTGTACCATTCCCTTCTCTGTCCCTAAGTTAATAGAGAGGGGGTTTGTTACACAGACATGACATGATTCTATGGAGAAAGAACTGTCACTATTCTGAAATGACTAGCTGGGGTGGACAATGATCTCACTGATGTTCCTCTCACAAGATTCTTCATTTCTTGGCTCCAGGTAGTTTCAGTATCTAGACTCTCCATGCCAAGAAAGTTCTCCTTTCTCATCTCTGCCACCAGTTTCCTTGGTTTCTTTTAAGTCCCATATAAAATCCTCCCTTCTACAGGAAGCCTATCTCTATCCCTCTTATTTTTTCTAGTGCTGATTTTTTCCAATTTGTTCTGTATATAGCTTGCTTGAACAATCATTTTCATATTGTCTCCTCATAAATTGTGTGAGTTCCTTAAGAACAGGGACTGTCTTTTGCTTTCCTTTGTCTCCCTAATGGTTATTATAGAGAAGGTGGGTACTTAATATTAATGTTTATTGACCTATCCAGCTCCCCCAGATGAAGTTGCTCAGGATACAAGAGTTATCTAAGTTATGTTTCTGAAAGCAAATGATTTCTTTTCAACTTCTATCATTTGCTACTGAGTTAGCACCAGAGCCATACAAATTATCTTGAAGCTCCAATAAACCTGAAGAAAATACTTAGCAACACTGTGTTGTTCAATTGTTTTCAGCAGTGTCTGATTTTTGTGATCCCATTTATGGTTTTCTTGACAAAGATACTGAAATGGTTCACCATTTCCTTCTCTAGTTCTTTTTTAACAGATGTGGAACTAAGGCAAACAAGATTCAGTGACTTGCCCAGGGTCACACAGCTAGTAAATGTAGGAAGTCAGATTTGAACCCATGAAGATGAGTCTTCCTGACTCCAGGCCTCTATCCACTATGCCACCTAACTACCCCAACCCTAGGAAGATGAAAAAAAGACTTTTAGCTTTAATAATTTTTTAAAAGATTATTATAGTTCACCACCTCAGCAAAGTCCCTGTCCATTTTATATGTCCAAATATAGACCATACATCCACAAAAAGAAAATCTTTTAAAACTTGAGTTTGATCTCTAATCACAGTATTTTGAACCCTGATAATTTTTTTTCATTAAGAGACCTAGTTTATCTATAATCACATAGGAAAAACAACTGACCCGGAAAACAGATCCAGAAGATATAGTTTTAAAACCATTTAACTACCTGAAAATCATGCCTAGACTTAATCCAGGAAAATTGCCCTGATATCCTAGAAGCAAAGGAAAAAATAGAAATGGAAAGAATCCAGTGATCACCTATTGAAAGAGATCTCAAAATGAAAACTGTCAGGAATATTATAACCAAATCTCAGTACTCCCAAGTCAAGGAGAAAAATATTACAAGCAGTCAAAAAGAAATAATTCAAATATCGTGAAGCTACAGTCAGGATAACACAAAATTTGCATCTACATTATTTCTTAGGGCTTATTATATACTATAATATTTTTTCTTTTCAAAAGATGATTTATTTTTTAATTTTTCTTTACTTTTTTATTTTTTATTCTT
The DNA here is from genome assembly GCF_037893015.1 of Macrotis lagotis. Classification (NCBI taxonomy): domain Eukaryota; kingdom Metazoa; phylum Chordata; class Mammalia; order Peramelemorphia; family Peramelidae; genus Macrotis; species Macrotis lagotis. The sequence continues at coordinate 185,805,973 of NC_133661.1, read as the reverse complement.
ACCCCTAGATACCTACAAAAGCAAGTCTCAATGTTTACTTCCAAAATCTTGTGTTCCAAATTCTCTCCCTTCTTCCCACCCCACTCAGTCAATTGAGCAAGCCAGTTACTTGGTGTAAGTTAAAAATGTGTAGCCATGAAACATTACAATAGTCATGTTATAAAAGTAAACATAATCCCCTCCAAAAAAGAAAGAAAAACTTCAAGAAAAATAAACTAGGGGAAAAACAGAATGTATTCTAGTCTATATTCAGACACCATCAGCTCTTTCTTTGGAGTGGATAGCATTCTTTATCATAAGTCCATCAGGGAAATTGCTTCAATATTTTTTCCAACAATTGCTATTGCTAGTTGTATTTTCCTCCATCCTATTTCCCCTCACACTCCCATTTATTCTATTCTCTTTCTCCTTTCACCCTGTCCCTCATCAAAAGTGTGTTGTATCTGACTACCCTCTCAGGTGATCTTCCCTCTCTCTTCTATCACCTACACTACAATCCTCCCCTCCCCTTTCCCCTTTCACCCATCCTTTTCCTTTCCTATTTTCCTCTATGGTAAGACAGATTTCTATACCCAATTGAATGCATATGTTATTTTCTCTCTGAGCCACTGCCAATGAGAAATTTGGCTCACTCAACCCCCCTACACACACATACACACACACACACACACACACACACACACACACACACACACACACACACACACCCCTTCTCCATTTTCCACTCCACTGTAAAAGCTTTTTCTTGCCTCTTTTATGTGAAATAACTTACCCCATTCTACCTCTCCTTTCCCTTTCTCCAAGTACATTCTTTTCTCATTTATTAACTCCATCTTTTTAATATCTTATAACTTCAAATTCAACTCCCTCCTGTGCCTTGTCTATATATATGATCCTTCTAATTACCCTAATAAATGAGAAGGTTCGTATGAATTATCAGTATCTTCTTCCCATGCAGGAATACAAGCAGTTCAACATCATTAAGTTCCTCATAATTTACCCTTCTCATCCACCCAATCTATGCTTTACCTGAGTCCTATACTTGAAGATCAAACTTTCTGCTCAGCTCTGGTCATTTCATCAAGAAAATTTTAAAGTGTCCCTTATTTCATTGAATATTCATCTTTTCCCTGAAAAATTATGTTCAGATTTTCCAGGTAGTTGATTCTTGGTTTTAATCCAAGCTTTTTTGCCTTCCAGAATATCATAGTCCAAGCCCTACAAATCCTTAATGTAGAAGCTGTTGAATCTTGTGTTATCCCAACTGTATTTCCACAGTATTTGAATTGTATCTTTCTGACTGCTTGCAATATTTTCTCCTTGACTGGGGAGTTCTGAAATTTGGCTATAATATTCCTGACAGTTTTGGGATCTCTTTGATTTTGGGATCTCTTTCAAGAGGTGATCACTAGATTCTTTCAATTTCTATTTTACTCTCTGCTTCTACGATATCAAGGCAATTTTCCTAGATTAAGTCTAGGCTTTTTTCTGTCATGGTTTTCATATAGTTCAATAGTTAAATTATTTCTTCTGGATCTGTTTTCCAGGTCAGTTGTTTTTCCAGTGAGGTATTTCACATTTTCTTCTAGTTTTTCATTCTTTTTGGTTTTGTTTTATTGTTTCTTGATTTCTCACAAAGTCATTAGCTTCCCTTAGTTCCATTCTATATTTGAAGAAATTATTTTCTTCAGAAAGTTTTTGTATCTCCTTTTCCATCTGGCTAATTCTGCTCTTTTAGGCCCCCTTCTCCTCACTGGCCTTTTGGACTGCTTTAATCATTTGACACAAATTGATTTTTAAGATATTTTCTTCAGTATTGTTTTGGTAATTCCTTCAGCAAGCTGCTGACTTAGTTTTTGGTATTTTCCCCAAATCACTCTCATTTCTCTTCCCAGATTTTCCTATACTTCCTTTACTTGATTTTTAAAATCTTTTTTGAACAACTCCATAGCCTGAAACCAATTCATATTTTTCTTGGAGACTTTGGATACAGAAGCTTTGACTTTTTTTGTCATCTGAGTGTGTATTTTGATCTTCCATAGGACCAAAGTAATATTCTATCATCAGATTTTTTTCTTTTGCTGTTTGCTCATTTCCCCAGCCTATGACTTGATTTTAACTCTTTGTTAAAGAGAGACTCTGCTTCCAGGGTGGAAGACATTGTGTCCCAAACTTTTGAGAGCTGAGGTCCTCCTAGAGACCTCAATTCCTCCGAGGTCTCAGGAAAGGCTATGACTGTTCTCTGGACTGTGGATGACCACACACACTCCCCTCTGCCCTAGAATCATGAGAAGGGTCCCTGCTCTGCTATGGCAGTAAAGCTCTTTTTCCTAAGACTGGGATCCCCAACTTTGACCTGGATCTGAGTATGGGCAAAGAACAAAGTCCTGCCTCAAGGATAGATGCAGAGAGACCTCTGCAATCTCCTTCAACCCCTTTATTATCTATGGGCTGAGCACTCTGGAAGCAGCTGCTAGATGGTTCTCCAGGCCTGCTCCTGTTCCCCAGGGGCCAGGGCTGCACTGATGCCTGCACAGGATTTGGCTCTACTCTCACTCTGATGCAGCAGATTTTTCCCACTGACCTCCCCAGTTGTCCTTGACAATCCCTGGGCTGAGCTGTCTGGAAATTGTCCCAGTTTTCTCAGATTCAGGTACCTCCAGGGATCCAAGGGCCCTGTGGTTTGTTTCTGGATAACTAAAGGTTTGTTCTGGAACAATCAGACTGCTCTGCAGGCCCTTCCTAACAAACCCTTCCTGGAGACCTTTTAAGTTGTCTTGGGATGGAAAATTGTTTCACTCAGTCTTTCTGTGAATTCTGCTACTCTAGAATTTGGTTAGAGTCATTATTTAAAGGTATTTGGAATGGTTTGGGGAGAGCTTATGGGAGTTTCTGTCTCCATGCCATCATCTTGACTCTGCCCTCTAAAAGATCTAATTTTAGAGGAACAGTCTATATTTAAGAGTGGGATCTATTTGACACATATATTAATATATAGGCATTCCTTGCCTGTTATTATCTGCATGAAAAGAGCTCTCTAAGATAGATACAAGGCCTTACATGTGACATATCTATAAGAATCAACTTGGCCCATAGAACTAAAAGCCAGAGCCTTGGAAAGGGAGATATGGTAGGTATGGTGGTTTCAGTGTCCTAAAGTTATATAATACTTGAGATTATATAACTCATCTTAGTGAAGGGTATAAAAGCAACTCCTAGCACTTTGAAATAAAAAATCCTTATCTGTTTAGCTTCTTAGCAAACAAAGGACTATTTACTTGACATTTCTCTGCCTTGGATACTAAGTACCTTTCAAGGAAGTTTATTCTCCAGTTTAAAAAAAACATTTTCCCAACTGACTAAGAGGTGGTAAAAATGGAGCAAGTGAAGACAGTTCTCATAAAAGCAAAAAGAAAAATTTGTTCCCAAGACCACAATGTATTCTCATCTGGCAATCAGTCGGTCAACTAATAATTATTATTAAGTACTTACTATGTGACAGATACTGAGTTAAGGGCCAATATTACAAAGAAAAATACAAGAGATAATCCCTACCCTCAAGAAGCTTACAATCTGATAGGGGAAGACAACATATTAAAAAAAATACTAAAAATTGGGGAAGAGAAGAGATTGAGGAAAACAGCTGGGTAAGAAATGATGAGATGGCTGGTCTAGGCCCCCTCGTTAAAAGAAAAATCTGAAAATCAGCTCTACAACATCCACCCTTCACCCTCTCTAATCAAAAAAAGAAGACCCAGGAACTAGGAATACTAAGGAGATGTGAGTATTTGTACAAAATGCTCAATGACCAGACATGAATTTAAGGGAAGGGAACTCTTTTAAATTTAAAACCAAATTAAATGTCAATTAATTGTCATTGTCAGTTTCTTTCTCTTTGGTTCCACCTCATTCTTTAAGTTAACCAGTAAATCAATCCACATACGTTTATTAAACCCTTACCATATTTGGATAAAATTAAGATTATATGAAGGAAAGTAATATTTAAGAAAAAGGCAGGCTAGAAATAAATAACAAAGAGTTTTTAATGACAAATGGAGGAGTTTGTATTTATCCTAGATTTAATAAGGATTTCTGGGAATTTTTGGAGCAAGCCCAGATATGTACTTTAGGAATATCACTGGGAGGAGGTGGGAAGGGAGGTAAGGAACTGGGGTATTGATTGTTTTATTTCTTTGCCTACAACTTTTGGTCAGTAGATACCCATTTCTCTAACTTCTGCCTCCAACTGTCCATGGTGCTGAGACTTTTTCATTTCATTTCATTTCATTCAGCTGCTGGCCTTGCCGGGCTATCTACTCTCAACAAAAAGAATGCAATTCCCTTCCCATTCCTATTATGTCTCTGGTCTTTTGTTTGTTTGTTTGTTTTTTAGGTTTTTGCAAGGCCAACGGGGTTAAGTGGCTTGCCCAAGGCCACACAGCTAGGTAATTATTAAGTGTCTGAGGCTGGATTTGAACCCAGGTACTCCTGACTCCAGGGCTGGTGCTTTATCCACTACCACCTAGCTACCCCTGTGTGGTCTGTTTGATGAAAACAATTTAGGTAGACTCACCCAAACCTTGAAAATAGATTGACACCTCTGAGTCCCTCATCTTTGTCTTTCTGCTCTATAGCCAATGACCGAAGTAGAGAGAGAGCACTCAGTAGCAGTCACATCCCCTCAATCAGAAGAGTTAAAATTTTTATTAAACATAAAATTTGAAGAAAAAAATACTAACTTTTCGTTCTCTTATGGATTAAACCTTCTTCATATATCTCCATCCTAACTGTGTCTCTATATCACTCATCTATCCATTTCTATATCTTCTCTCCATAGATACACACACACACACACACACACACACACACACACACACACACAAACACAAACACACACACAAACACACTCCCTTTATCAACTTGATTAGTTTTGAACTTGAGTAAGAGTTTAGGGCAGAGCACAGTTGTTCAAGGAAACAAATGTCTTTCTCCTGAACACAACCATAGGGACCCTTGCTCTCCAGCCAACCAGGTTCAACCAAAGCTAGGACAAAGAGTAGGGAATTTAAGCTGTTGCTTGGACTGCAGCTTTCAAAGAACCACAAGGAGAGAGACACTATTTCATCCTACTTTTCATTCATGCATATTTTTAATACTCAAAAATGTCATTCTGTGTGGCATATAGGCTTTAAGTTTTGTGATAAATTACATGTAAGAATGTGAAGGTTCAATATTGGACAATATCATACAGAAGCAGAAGGTAGAAAACAACTCAAATTTGGGTTATAAAAGATGCCTTGTCCCAGTTCTGCTTACTTCTGATTATAGGGAGAGAAGTTCCTCTACTCAAAATTAGAAGCAAAAACATTCATCCTCAAGACTAGAAATCTCCAAGTAGTGGGTGACTGATTAATGGTGATTCCTTCCAACTCTCAACTACAACAACAACAACAACAACAACAAAAAAAAAAACAATCCTCTTCACTACCCTATCTTGCTAACTTATAAACCTTATATTGTTAACATTCATACCTCTGCCCACCTTAGTAGCCCAATTCCTCACCACTTAACCCCAAAGGAGTCTCTATTACTACCTTCTTTGAGAATAATCACAAATGCCCAGTCCTATTCCTGAATTATCACCCCTCACTACTGCTTATGCTCAGCCTCTTAGAATCCAGCTTGGTCTCAGAGCAGGGAAAGTATCTGGGTCACTCTCCCATATAGGTTTGTTCATATTACCTGTTTATGTTCATGTCCATGTCACATGCAGGGTGGGTGGAACTAGACAGGGATGGATAGGTAGGACCAGGGTTTCATCTTAAGGGCAATGTAATGTGAAATATCTCTAAGTTTATAACATGTTGTGATTTTCAGACTTGAAATCTAAGTCCAAACCCATCACCTTCCAGAGAGGGGGGGGGGAATAAAGAGGAAAGTCCAAAGAAATATTTCATCCAAAAAGGGTAGAAATAATTTACTCAAATGAAATCTAATTGAAGTCTACAATCCAACCCTTCAGTCCTTCAACTCTCTTCGAGTTCTCCTGACCTCAGAGTTCTCTGAATAATGTTCTGAACCTAAGACTTACCGAGAAATTGAAAATGCAAAGGTAATAAGGGAAATAGGCATCAAGTAAGAATAGCCAGGGGAAAAGAGAAGAGCAGTTTCTTGGAGGAGAAAAATAACAGACTGAAAAACTCAAGAGAAGAGATTAGGGTTGCCAATACCAACATATGCTCTGTCTTGATCTCTCTGCAACCCTTCATTCTATTAATAAATCACCCTTTTTCCCTGAAAATTTCTGCTTTCTAGATTTTCATGATCCTACTTAATAATGGTTCTACTCCTACGTACCTATTTCTTCTCCGTTTCTTTTGTTGCATCTTATTCCAAGTTATTCCCATGAACCATACATATCCCCCAAAGTTCTGTCCTCTACTCTCTTCTCTTTTTTGATATACTATTTCACTGCTCTCCTTACCTCCCATGCTTCCAGTTTTCATGATTAGGATGATAACTCCTAGATTTATCTACCCCTAACTTTATTCCGGTCTTACAGTTTCTCTTCTCCCACTAGAGATTCTACCTTCCATAATATTCCTCAAAATGGAAAAGGCGGAGCCAAGATGGCAACAAGAAGGGATCGAGTCTTAGCAGCTCTCTGATAAAATTCATCAGCTAAGGACTCTAACTAAACTTCCAAGAGACAGAACCCACAAAGGGACCCAGCGAGGCAGTTCTCCTACTCAAGGTAACCTGGAAAAGAGCAGAAAGTCTCTACTCCCCGGGGTCAGAGAGGCGGCCCACCAGAGGGGTGGCCCACCAGAGCCAAAGAACCTCAGCCTCCCGGAGGCAGCCCCAGGGCGCTGGGGGTCTCAGCTCACAGCAGCGGGGGAGTCTCCTGAGTTGCACCCCAAGGAGCACCGAGCACAAAGTGGGGGAACAGCGGGAGACCTCTGCCAAAGCGGGCATGTGGATCCCAGCTCTCAGGGCACACAGCAAGCAGCATCATCTTTACCCAGCCCTGATCCAGGAAACAGATGCAGGTGGAGCAGGTAAGCAGGAGCCCCCAGGGCATGAGCCCATTGAGCTGAGGGAGGGGAGTAAAGAGAGACTGCCTAGCTCTGTCCTCTGCCCCTGAAACAGGACTCTGGGGCTCTGACCACATTCAGATCCTGACCACAGTCTAGGCCCCCCCATAGAACAGCAGCCCCCCCCCACATCAGCCCCTTGGCAGAGGGGGGTGCTTATGGTCATTCACAGACTAGGAGGGAGGACAGAACCTCACACACTGAGACCCTTGTGGGAGTGTCCCAAAAGCTCAAGAAACAACCTAAACCAGGCCCAGGCTGGGAAAATGAGCAAGCAGAGAAACAAAAAGAAGACTATTGAGAAATATTTTGCAAATGAGCCCAAGAAGGAACAAAATACTCAGTCTGAAGATAAGGAAGCACAAGTTCCTGCATCTAAAGACTCCAAGATAAACAGAAATTGGGCTCAGGCTATGATAGAGCTCAAAAAAGACTTTGAAAATCAAATGAGGGAGTTGGAAGAAAAACTGGGAAAAGAAATGAGAGAGATGCAGGAAAAACATGAAAATGAAGTCAGCAGTTTAGTCAAGGAAATCCAAAAAAATGCTGAAGAAAATAGCATGCTAAAAACCAGCTTAGGTCAAATGGATAGAACAGTTCAAAAAGTTATTGAGGAGAAGAATGCTTTAAAAAGCAAAATTGGCCAGATGGAAAAAGAGATAAGAAAACTCTCTGAGGAGAATAAATCCTTCAGACAAAGAATAGAATTCAGGGAGATTGATGAATTTACCAGAAACCAGGAATCAATACTTCAAAACAAAAAAAAATGAAAAATTAGAAGAAAATGTGAAATATCTCATTGAAAAAACAACTGATCTAGAAAACAGACTTAGGAAAGATAATTTAAAAATTATTGGAATACCTGAAAGTCATGATCAGGAAAAGAGCCTTGACATCATTTTCAAAGAATTACTACAGGAAAATTGCCCTGATATTCTAGAAGCAGAGGGCAAAATAGAAATCGAGAGAATCCACTGATCCCCCAGAGAAAGAGATCCCAAAAAAGCCAACCCCTAGGAATATTATAGCCAAGTTCCAGAACTCCCAAGTCAAAGAGAAAATATTACAAGCAGCCAGAAGGACACAATTCAAATATCGTGGAGCTGCAGTCAGGATCACACAGGACTTAGCAGTAGCTACATTGGAAGCTCGTAGGGCTTGGAATACAATATACTGGAAGGCAAGAGAGCTTAGAATGAACTACCCAGCAAGGCTGAATGTCCTCTTCCAGGGAAAAAGATGGACTTTCAATGAACCAGGAGAATTTCAAAGGTTCCTTTTGGAATGGCCAGAGCTGAACAGAAGGTTTGATCTTCAGATACAGGACTCAGGTGAAGCATGGAAATTGGAGGAGAGGGGGGGAAATATGAGGGACTTAATGAGGATGACTGCATGTATTCCTGTATAGAAAAATGACACTGATAATACTCATATGAACCTTCTCAGTTAATAGAGCAGGTAGAGAGAGCTTTTATAGTTGAAGCACAGGAGAAAGCTGAATTCGAAGATAAAATATGGTGTAAAAATGGAGTCAATAGAAAAAAAAAGGGAAATGGAATGGGAGAAAGAAAAAGGAGAGGGGGAATAGTCCAAGATATTTCACATAAGATTTTTTTTTATTACAATGAGCTATTGCAATGATATGGAAGGGGGGAGGCAAGGGGGAATGAGGGAAACTTTGCTCTCATCAGAGATGGCTAGGAGAGGAAACAGCAAATATACTCAATGGGGTATAGACATCTGGAGTAAGAAGGAGGGGGAACAGGGGGAAGGGGTGGGGATGTGAATAAAGGAGGAGAGGATAGACCATGGGGGGAGAGTGGCCAGATATAACACATTTTCTTTCTTACTTCTTGCAAGGGGCTGGGAATGGAAGACCTGCCCAGGACCACAGGGCCAGGTGGATTCTGGGCCTAAGGGGTGGTATGGGGTTCTCAGGGCTTCTTGGCCCCGGGACCAGGGATCTGTCTGCTACGCCACTCAGAGACCCTACAGCAGAGTCATAGTGAAAGGAGAGAGAAAATAGAGTACATGGTAGTGGAGAAATAAGAAAGGAGGGAGTTGCGATCAGCAATGGCAACAGTGGAAAAATATGGAAATAACTTTTGTGATGGACTTATCATAAAGAATGAGATCCACCCATGACAGAGTTGTTGGTGTTGGAACAAAGACTCAAGCACATTTTTTGTTATGATTATTTGGGGGAAGGTGCAGGGCAAGTAGGGCTGGATGGCCTGCCTGGGGCCACATAGCGGGGTGATCTTTGGGTGTCTGGGGCTGGATTTGGACCCAGGTGCTCCTGGCTCAAGGGCCAATGCTCTGTCTGCCACCCAGCCACCCCTACTATTATTACTATTTTATTTTATTTTGGGTCTTTTTTTTCTTTCTTTTTTTGGGGGGTTTTTGCAGGGCAGTGGGGATCGGGTGGCTTGCATATCACACGGCTGGGTGATTGTTGGGTTTACGAGGCTGGATGTGGACTCGGGTGCTCGTGGCTCCAGGGCTGTTGCTTCCTCCATTGCACCACCTGGCCATACCTACAATTATTACTACTGTTATTTTTTTATTTTAATTTTTTGCCTCTCCCCTTTACTTTTTTTGCCCAAACAAGTCTATCGATATTCATGGGGGAGGAGGAGGGGTATTTTGTTAACTTGTAAACAAGAATATTTTATTAATGTAAAAAAATTTGTACAAAATGAGAATAAAAAATTAAATTAAATTAAAAAATTAAAAATTAAATTAAAAAAATATTCCTCAAAATGCCCCCCTTTTGCCTCTGAAATGGCTACTGCCCTAGTGTAGATTCTCATCCCTTCATGTCTGCACAATTGCAATAATCTGCTAATTGATCTCCTTTCCTAGAGGCTCTTTTTATTCCAAATCAAATGGATCTTCCTAAGATAATCATGTTGCCCCCATTCAGTGAACTCCAGTTATTATCTAATATCCCCAAGATCAAAGGTAAAAATCCTCTGGCATGCAAAATATTTCATTACCTGCCCTTTTCCAGTCTTCATATATATTACTTATCTCCAGGTACTCTGCAAGTCAATGATTCTAGCTTCCTTGCTTATCTTCATATAAGACATTCCCTCTCTGGAAACCAGGCATATTCACTGGTCAACCCCCATTTCTGGAACTCTTCTTCTTCAATTCCTGGTTCACTGGCCTTCTTCAGATTTCATCTAAACCCTACCTTCTGCAAGAAATCTTTCTCAATCCTCTTAATACACATCCCTTTCCTTTGTTAACTATCTCAAATTTATCCTGTCTATAATCTTGTTTGTACATTGGCTTGCCTATTAGATTAGAAGCTACTTGAGAGAAGACTGGTTTTTGTTTTGTTTTTTTTTTTTTGGTTTTTGGTTTCAGGTCTAGTTTTGTCTTTCACTGTGTCATTGGTGCTTAGCATAACCTGCCACATAGCAGGCATTTAATAAATGCTTGGTGACTTGACTTATCTTTAATTCCCTCCTGGCTGCTATAATAAATACAAGTAAGGCAAAGTTCCCCTTCTCTTTTAGTCAGAGAATCATTCTAATTGTTGCTCTAGGAATCACAATCTGATTCTCCAAATGCTTTGTCAAATCACCTGTTCCAATCTGAATCACCTGCCTTGGACCAAAGCAACCACCTTTGTTTTTCTGGTCTATTTTGCTGTGGTGAATTAATCCAACTTCCCTTTTCACTCTCCGGTTTCACTCTCCAGTCTCTTTCTGATCTGCAAAAGGTTCATAGGCAAGAATTATCATCCTCATACAAGGGAACAGAGGTACAGAGACTTTTTTTCAGTACTCAAGAGGATTTCATTGATTTCTGAACTATAAAGCTATGAAGATAAATGGAAAGATCTTAGAGAAAAGGCAAAAACTTCAGAAAGTTAAAGAACAAGGATTTAGAGAAAACTAGAGGACTCTCACAAAAGTTTTCATTCAGACTATGGTAAGTAGTTTTTCTCCATCTTCACTGAACGCAGACATCAGTCAGAGAAGCCCAATAGTAATGAACCATATTTGAAAAACATTAACTATTGTATTGGGCATTGTGAATTTAATGCTTAGTGATTGTATTGTGATTTTAAATGAGGTTTGGATTCGTTCCTGCAAATGACACTCTCATTGACACTCGTAAAAAATGAAAGTATTTTAATTACACAACACAAGGAGTAGATTGATTACAATAACATCCAATACAGCAACTAATACATTAAAGACAATGGGTTAGTAATACTATAATCAAAGTAGAAGAAAAAGATAAAGATAACATCACCAATTCAGGGGAGCACCAATTCTGAACAGTCCGTGGCTGGGGGGCTCCCAAGTTCTTGTCCAGCCTTTCTGTTAAGTCTCGGTTTGGGAAAGAAAGGAAGAAAGAAGGAAAGAGAGAGAGAGAGAGAGAGAGAGAGAGAGAGAGAGAGAGAAAGAGAGAGAAAGAAAAGTCCCAGGCAGAATCAATTCTCCATGGGTGAGATTCCAGCCAATGCTTGGAGCCTCAGAGTATTTATCAGTGGAGAACAGAGGCTAGATGCTAATTTAGTTGGGAGTGAGTTCCTTTAACAGTAATATGGGAAAAGCCTACAAGTCTAGCAGTTTGAAGACTTCAAGGAAATGCCATAGTGGGCCAGAAGATTTTACTTTGAATAAGGTCAATACTGTGAGAATAGCCAGTTCTCCCCAGTACTACCTGTGTATTCCAAGGAGTGGCTGGATCCTGGAGTCTTTGAAATGCTGCCAAATCACCTATGGAATGTCCGGGGGTGGGGGGGGGGAGTTAAATTCGTGAGGAAGGCACATCCTCATACAGGCTCAAGAGAACTTACTTATAAGAAAACTTCATTTTCTTATTCATTTGGCCTTAAGGTCATGAGAAATGTATGAGGATGGCACTATAGGAGTAAACCTATTGTAAATTTGTTTCATTTTAATATACATATAAAAATTATAAAGGCATAATAATAACAAGAAAATCATTAACAACAACATAGGAATAGCTAAACTGTTAAAATATCTAGTAGCAGTTGCTGGTTTAAACAGGAAATCATACCAATGTTGATTAGTATCAGAAGTTACTAAATGAGAGGCCTTGACTAAATGTCCTGCAACTGTGTGAGTCTGTATTGGATGTTCATTCAAAGCATGCTGATCAGACTCTAACAGCTTCTTTAGGACATAAGATTGATTAAGAACAGCAATTAAAGGTTGTAAAGATAAAGAAGTATGGGGAAGAGATAACAATTTGGGTACCCAAGTCAAATTCTTAACAACATCTGTATCAGGGGAAAAGTAAAAATCTACACCCTGCCAGTGTAAAAAAGAGATGTTAGTAAAATATCCAGAAAAGGGAGGTTTCTGAGAGACAGAAGCTAAATCAGTACTATTATTAGAGGTTAAACAAATGTGTTGAGAAGATACTTCATATAACATTGAAAAGTTAGAAAGAGGATAGACAGTTAAGTCACAAAGGTTAGAGGAGTGTGAGAGAAGGCAGGGTTCCATCTGCCTATTCATCATCTCACACATGATGCCTTTGTTAGTGAAAGTACAGTCCTGTAAAGTATACTTTACATTGTCTTGATCTATATAGTTACTATTTATACGTGGTAAAGCAAAATAATCATGTAACACAAAAGGAATCACATGGAATTGACACATCATTTTCCATATATGAACTTGATAATATACTACAGTCCCACTACACCAAAGGGAGGTACACTGAGCTCGTTCAGGCTTGATCTGTTTCCAATAATTTGCCATATAGGGTAATGCTGCATCCCAAATGTTGGTATCTCCTTCTTGTAATAACCTTTGAGCATTCTCTTTTTATATTAAAGTATACATGTTTTGCAAAGAACATTTGGTCCAATTAAACAGGGCACTTATATTAGCATCAATCCGTATATTAGCTAGAATGCTATCATTAAAAACTGGCCTTGGTATTTTAAAGTATTTTGGTGTGGCAGGATCATCATGGGCAACCAATTAGCATTAATTGTCAAAGCTTGAGATACATCCCGTCCAGCACTGTGCAGTCTGCTGGCCAAGGTCTCAAGATCTATAGAATTTACTATACCCAAACCTGTTCCTGCCCCACCAAATAGGGTGTCATACCAGGCTCTTTTAAATCTAGAACAAGGCAATAAAGGTGGAAAGAACACATTATAATGAAGTACAATTTTGTGCTGAGCAATAGAGGAATTAATACATGATTTTGGGACACGAACAACAGATGGAGGATGATCAGTGGATGGTGTTTTGGGCAATAATAATGAATAATGTACTGAAGTATCGCGATTGGTTATTACAGAAGCATTGGCACAAAACAAATATTGATTATTAAGGGGAATAGTTATACTAAGGGTGGAGTTATTTATATTCCATGTAGTACAATTTTCAGTTAACCTTTTATCCCATAATGTTGGGAGCGTAAAGTAGAGAGGAGTAATACAATATGAGATATTAACCAATGAAGAGATAAGAATAGTTATAGGATAGGGTCCTGTTAGGAGGGCAGACATAGGTAATGGGGGTCTATAAAATTTAGAATCAGTAGTAGACCAATTAGCAATAGTCCAATTAGCAATATTACATTTGCTGTATGCAGGACAGATGAAATCTCCTTGTTGTCTAGATTTAGTGGCATATTTCCATGTCAACCGGATCTGGATTCCTGAATTTGCTAGCCAACCTCCCGGAGTCCAAGTCTGTGCTTCAGTATAAAGCCAGAAGCCTATGAGACACTTAATTGTGAATAAACATCTGGGTTAATGGAATGTAGTACCAAGAGTTACCTCCTGGATAATAAACAATAACTGTGTTGTTATTCCCTTGAGCTATTAACTCAGCTGGCCTAGGAGCTTCTGTAGGATGTCTTTTTATCCATACTTTAGTTCCTGGGATTATCTTCTCAGGTACCCAGTGTATTTCATCTTAGCTACCATATCCTTAATCCCCTCTGGTAATTTTATCAGGGGATTGATTTCTTTTTATCCAGTGTCCAATGAGGTATGGTAGTACAACCATCTGACATATCTTCTCCCTGGTCTTAAAGAAGTAGGTTTCAGACACATAGGGATTATGTAAACAAACTGTAATTTCTCCTCTATAATCATTATCTATTACTCCTCCCAGTACATGTACCTGTGCCTTATTGGCCAAGCTGGATCTAGAGAATAGTTGACCATAATATCCAGTAGGTAGTTTGACCCCAATACCGGTATTACATAATAATTGGCCTTGAGGTTTTGTTTCCACATCATGCACTACATATAAATCATAACCTGCGGACCCAAGTGAGGCCCTCCAAGGTTCCCTAGCATTGTTATGAAATTTCCACCATTGTATGGTAGGAATGTTAGATGCTTTCCTTATTTGTAAGTTAGGAGTCATCATTCTGGACAATGGAGTACCTTCTCCATCAGCCAATGGTCTATTATACAATTGCTTCAAAGCTTCAAATAGATTTTCCTTCCATTTATTCAAATTATTGCCTCCTAATTTTTTCCTCAACTTTTCTTTCAATAAGCCATTCATTCTTTCAATAGGTCCAGCTGCCTGTAGATAATAAGGAATATGATATATCCATTTGATATTATTATACCCACAGTAAATATCAATTTCTTTTCCTTTGAAATGAATTCCATTATCACTTTGGATTTGCATGGGGGTGCCATAATATAAGGAAATAATATCAATAGTCTTACAAGTATTCTTTTGAGTTGCTCATCTATATGGGCAAGCAATTAATATTCCTGAATAGGTGTCTACACAAGTACAGGCATATTGGCACCCTTGATTTAGAGGCAATGGGCCTATATAATCTATCTGCCAAATTTGGGCAGGCAAAGTGCTTCCAGCCAATTCTCCAGTTACAGTCCGAGGTACAGAGCACTGACTGAAGAGCTGGCATTGAGGGCACTCCGGAGTTATCTGTTTAAAAATATCTAAGGGAATATTAATTCCTCTAGCCAATGCTCACCTGTAAGATGCAAGAGCGCCAAGATGACCTGCAGTAATGTGAATCCATTTTCCCAGCATCAAATCGTCCCTATTTTCCAGGGGCATCATCTGCAGGAATTTTTCTTCTGCTTTTAAGAGTTCATCAGCTTGGGCATTATACTCATGTTCCAGAGTGTCCACACACTGGCATGGGTATCTACATGAAAGACTGAGACATTAGTATATTGGACCCAAATACATTTATCTTTCCACATTTCATAAGCCCAAACTTGTTTCCCATAAAAATTCCAATTTTTTTTGCATGTCACATGGTCATCTAAGTGGTCAGGCCATTTGCCACTACCCAGGTGTCTGAGGAAAAAGAAAATATGACATTACTTCCCCTTCTCCTGTTTCAATACTTGACATACAGCCATCAGTTTTGCCCACTGACTGCTTTCCTGTTCTTTCTAAAATATTATTTGTTACAGCCTTCCAATGCCTAATTTGTCCTAAATATTTAGCAGAGCTATCAGTTCACCAAGTGTGTTTCTTTTGTTCAGTACTCAAGGCATTAAATCCTTGATTCCATTTGACTGGTGAAACTGCCTTAAGGGGGAGTGGTCAGTGGAGACTGCACTGAGGTTAATTCAGATACTTTCTCAGGCAGGGGAAAGACACCAGATTCTCATGGTTTAGTTCTGTTCTGTATGTACCATTTCCATTTAATTATACTGGACTTCTGTGCATGTCCTATCATATGAGAGATCAGAGTCTCCATTTATCCAGCTCATAATAGTTATTTGGGGCCTTAACAAAACTTCATGATTTAAAGGGATATTGTTCCATTTCTACTAATGCCCAATATGCATCTAGCAATCATTCAAAAGGAGTATAGTTCTCTCCCACAGGTAGCAGTCTAATATATATAAAAAAAAATTTTTTTAATTGCTCCAATCATCCTTAAGAACACATCTCAATTTAGTACAAATCTGGGTTGCCCAATCCCAGAAGAAATTCCATAACTTATTAGTTGATTCATAGCTCTCTATGTTCTTTCCTACTTTACATTGATTTTAAATCAGTTTTCAAAACTTCCAAAACCAACATCTTATTCATACAAAGTCAAACTTACTCATACCTTCATTCTACATGCTTTAATTTTCATAAATTAAAAAGAACTCAACCTTCTCTGTGCCTCCTCATTTTTCTTTACACCCCTTTCATTATTCTCTTCACAGGTCCTTAAATCCAGTATTCAGACTACACAACTTGCATTTTCTCTCAACATACTATCTAAGCATATTTCAGACTTCATTCACCCCTTCCTCTTCTTCTTCTTTTATTTTAACACATACTGTTCACGACCAGATCCAATCATTTATTTAAAACCTTACTTTTGCATCTAAATAGGCATAGTTCTATTTACAAATTCTTGGGCAAGATTTTTTCAATGTCCCTAATTCCCTAGTATACTTAAATTTTTACAGATTGTGATGGTCCTTGTACTTTTGCAAGAATAATTTTTCATCAGGTAAATTGAGAGTTATCCCCCTTAAAATGTACTAATATGTACTTTGGGAGAAAGAGAACCATGATCACTGAGTACTCCTTATTTGGGTAATTGGCCTACCTTCATCATTATTTTAACTTGTTTTACCTAAATTTCTTTTTTTTTAAATATACTAGGATTGCCATCCATCAAAGAGGTCTCTCCCCAGTTTCAAAACAAAACAGAACTAAACTTTAGTAATTAATTAACCTTATGAGAGACCAAAAATCAGACTGACCAGCAGCATGTTCATCACTCCTATATCGAGATTTATTGCCATCAGTATATGTGTAGTTGCCTAAGTTTTTCAGTTGGGAGATTTTGTCCAAAACTTCTTCCAGAGGCTTGCCTGCTTCACTAAGAAGCTAAGGGCACCCTCTGGATTAAGGTATTATAAGCGGGCTGCTCCAACTAAAACCAAATCATATGTATCTGCATCCCCCACCATAGTATGAACTTTCTTTTTATCAATCTCCCTCTTTTCTTCTTTTTTTCTTTTATATACATATATATTTACCCCTGTAAATCAATCAATTCTTTCTCCCTTTGAACTTTCTCTTCCTGCTTCTTGTCCAAAGCCTGACATACCTTCCATCCTCGGTTAAAAGAGCCCATCCCCTTCTGCAAATACCATTCATCTCCTTTCCCTTTTCTATGGTAATTTTACTTAAGCACTTAGTAAATTGGCCAGGCTTTCCATCCCTAAAGCAGCTTTCCCAGTTTTCACAGGAGCCTGTGTTTTGAGTCCAAACCTTTGCTAAAGAAGAAAAGGTGGGTTTCTCCCATCCCGGTACTTCGACAGGGACAGGAATCTCTATACTTTCCTTAAATAGCATTTGCACAACGAGTCCTGCTGACTATGCCAATTTATGTATTGTGATTTTAAATGAGGTTCGGATTCGTTCCTGCAAATGACACTCTCATTGACACTCGTAAAAAATGAAAGTATTTTAATTACATAACACAAGGAGTAGATTGATTACAATAACATCCAATACAGCAACTAATACATTAAAGACAATGGGTTAGTAATACTATAATCAAAGTAGAAGAAAAAGATAAAGATAACATCACCAATTCGGAGGAGCACCAACTCTGAACAGTCCGTGGCTGGGGGGATCCCAAGTTCTTGTCCAGCCTTTCTGTTAAGTCCCGGTTTGGGAAAGAAAGGAAGAAAGAAGGAAAGAGAGAGAGAGAGAGAGAGAGAGAGAGAGAGAGAGAGAGAGAGAGAGAGAGAAGTCCCAGGCAGAATCAATTCTCCATGGGTGAGATTCCCGCCAATGCTTGGAGCCTCAGAGTATTTATCAGTGGAGAACAGAAAAGTCTAGATGCTAATTTAGTTGGGAGGAAGTTCCTTTAACAGTAATATGGGAAAAGCCTACAAGTCTAGCAGTTTGAAGACTTCAAGGAAATGCCATAGGGGCCGGAAGATTTTACTTTGAATAAGGTCAATACTGTGAGAATAGCCAGTTCTCCCCAGTACTACCTGTGTATTCCAAGGAGTGGCTGGCTCCTGGAGTCTTTGAAATGTGGCCAAATCACCTATGGAATGTGGGGGGGGGGGGGGTGTAAATTGGTGAGGAAGGCACATCCTCATACAGGCTCAAAAGAACTTACTTATAAGAAAACTTCATTTTCTTATTCAGTGATAAATGAATAAGAAATCATTTCCTTACCTTGAGTGGTGTTAGGCATTAAAAGACAAATCCAAGAAGAGATATGGAATATGCCAAAACAAAATGATCTCTTTAGATTACAGGAAGACTTATCTTGCTCAGAGAAATAGGGATGGATGCCATGTATTATTTAAGAATCCAAGAACCTATTCCTTGTGGTGCAGTCTCATTTCCCACTTTACCACTTTCTACAAGGGCTTAGATTTCTTCAATTGATGGAGCTCTGAAGCAACTGGGAGTTTTCTTGCTGTAGACAAATCTGCCAATAAACTAAGGAAAGAAAATCTGGAATCATTGTAAGGACCCTCAAGTTTAAATAAACCTCCCTGAAACATGAATTATAGCTAAAATGTCACTGACAAGTAGTCACCCAGGATCCTCTATAACACCACCAGTGACAGGAAATTTACTGTCTCAGGGGACAGTTCATTCCATTTTCCAACTAGTGGTGCTGTGGATAGGACACCAGGCCTGGACAAGAAGATCTGAGTTAAAATCTTGTCCCAGATGCTTACTAATTCTGTGATGCTGGGCATGTCACTTAACCTCCTTTGGCCTCAGTTTCCTCATCTGCAAAATACATATAACATTTGTACTTAACCTCCTAGAATTGTTGTAAGGATCAAATGAAGTAATATTAATAAAGTGCTTGGCACAATACCTGATATATAGTAAGTGTTTAATAATGTTTATTATTATTATTGTATACTACCTCCCAATAACTTCTACTCACTGTTCCTAGTTCTTCTCTCCATGACTCAACAGATTATCTAATCTTTCTTTCCTGAAATGTGCTATTCATCAACTGGCTCTCTGGCCCACAACAATTCTTTTTCAATTTAATTATGAGTGGAATATTCCCAATAAAACCCTCACAGTGTTAATGTTCCTAGCGAAGTCCTCTCCGGGTTAAAAAATATTAAGAATAAAAAAGTATTTTGCTATCTCCTATATTTTATTTTTTCCTTAAGGATATGATTTCTCTCTCAACACATTCAATTTTAATCAATATATAGCACAGAAACAATGTAAAGACTATCAAACTGCCTTCTGTGGGGGAGAGTGGGAGAGGGAAGTGAGACGGGGGAAGAAATTGTAAAATTCAAAAAAACTATAAAAAAGACATTAAAAAGGATAACAAATTATTATTGTTGTTATTATTAGACTATTCCTAGAAAGACCTTGCATCCCAAGAGAAACTCATGAGCCATTTACTTTATGATAAGACTATTTTTACTAGACTTAGACATTACTTCATTTTAGATAGTTATGAATATGAACATCATTGAAATCTTTGGGAGGGGTATTCTCACCATCTGGAGGGTGATGTAATATTTTATGAAAACTTTTCATTTTTTTCTTTGTTGCTGGAGCAGATTTTCGGGAATAGAATGTAACTGAAAAATTCAGCCAATGAGTTGAAGGGGGGAGATTATGTTAGGTCATGTAATCTCACTTGACTGTCTTTTAGGTGCAGCTCAAATTCTCACAACTTGATGTGAGATTCTGAGTCTGTCCTTTTCTCGAGAAAAGCAATTAAAACCTTCATTTTGCTCAGAATCAATCTCTGAAGATTTTCTTAGTGAATTCCTAACCCACACAATTTGCATTATTAACATTTTCTTCATTACTTTCTTAATTCTAGACAAGGTTGAAAACAATGTTTCAAACCTTGATCTACTGTATTTGCCAGGGTATAAATGCGCATATGTGTGCAGAGAGATTCCACATTTTGCAAGGGCTCTCCTTCCATCTGAAGAATGGGAAATTTCATTGTGTAGTTCAAAGGGAACCAGAAGAGACATCTCTAGCCTCTTCTCTATCCTGTTTTTTTCAAGAGAGACTTTCATTCCTGCCAGGAGGAGAAGCAGGAGGTTGGGACTGGAGGCCACTCTCCTAATCTTTAGATAAAGGAATTATCAAGGAAAAATTATATCAAACTAATCCTTTGATGTTGTTAGTCTTGGGGACATGACTGGGTTCAATTTGAATTACTGTTTGAGTTTGAATACTAATTATTAGAAGGGAAGTTCTGCATCCAAGTTCTACATCTAAGACTTGAACCCCCTTCCACCAAATACCAGTTCCACAATAAATATATGTAGCAAATAACAATTATCAAAAAAAACTAATTTAGTCAAATTGATAGCAAAAAAGGAATCAAAGAAGGAATACAAAGCACAATATATACCAGAAAATAAAGAATGAAGAGAGTCTTCCTGATGGTCCCTTTGAGGGTGAGGTAACAGCTCAAAAAAGAAACACCTAATTTTTTTCTTTCCCCTTAGTTCTAATTTCCTCTTAGTTCTAATTCCTCTTTCATAACATGACAATAATATGTAAATATGTTAAACACAAATGTATTTGTACAACTTTTACCAGGCTGTTTACCACTCTAGGGAAGGGGAAGGGAAGGTGCGGGGATCCAGCCTCCGCGGGGTCCTTGGAACTTGACAGGAGGGATAGAGTCGGCAAAATGAGTTGAGTCAACAAGTGGGTATAGGCAGGAGCAAGTTGACTGACTGTCAGCTGCTTAGATTTATTTTTATAGTCTTAGAATCATATGAAACAAGCAAACTAAAATCATTTCCTTGGTTACAAAAGTATACAATTTTCATCATTAATCACATAGTTCATATGGTTACAAGTTTGATCATGTAATGGTTACAAGTGTGATTATCAATCATGTAATTAATTTTCTTGTCCCTGCTCAGACCATGATGACTTCAACCTGCCTGTTGCCTAGTTCTTTGCTGCATAGTAAAGTTATTGATTAAACAGAACTTTCCTTAGAATAATCTTTGATATAATTTGTTTAATGGAATGCTTCTATGTTTTTGTACCGCATATGTAATATTTTCAATATGCTCCCTTGACAACCTATAGTGAGGGTAGTTATATTTGTCCACCTGTCCATTGACTCCTTCAATAACTAATTTTCCTTTTAGCCCTTGTTGGTAGACACTACGGTTTCTATGACTTTTTATTCTTTGCCAATAAACTAAGGCTGTTAGAGTTCACATATTGGTTACCTATACTAACTATTCTCTCAGAATCTTTATCATATATTCCTGTGTATGATAAGGGGGGGCAAAACTGTTAATTTCCCTGGAATTCTATCTGACCCATCTTGTATCTGGTTTCCCTGTATATATTCTGACATCTCCCTAGAACTCCCAGTACTGTATCTTCCAAAGATTTCATAATGTTGAAGCCTTTTGTATGTCTCAGGGAGAGGCAGTCCTGTTAAATTTGGACAGAGTTCACAATCTGTTTTATTCAAGGAATTTCTCTGAAATCCTTCCTTTATAGTCATTCCACTATTAGGATGAGTAAGTTTTGCAATCAATAATAGACCTATAAATATGGGTATACATGGAATCCCTATATATATTGAAGAAGGAAATGTTGTTCCATCAGGCAGTGTGACTGCCCTGAGTATTCTTGCCGTGACTGTGTCAAACAGCTTAGAGACCCTGGCTCCCAACAGGAAGGGAGAGTAGTAGAAAAATGTAAAACTCATAAATTTGCAAATGGATGATTGTTGAAAAACTATCAATACATGTAATTAGAAAAATAAAATACAATTTCAAATTTAAAAAATGAGACATCTATTTTACAGATGAGGAAACTGAGGCTAAAGGGGGTTAAAAAAAATCTCACCCAAGAGGAAACTCACTGAAAATCTTTGATGTAGCAAGCTAAGGATAGAGGCATGATGGAAACTGCAAGCTCTTTTCATGTCTTCCCAGATTCTTTTCCTTCAGCAACCTGAAGCAGGGTTAGCTCCCCCCATCATCTTCACCCTCAAAGTTAAAATCCAGAGGTGCCCAAAGCAACTGAATGAGAACTGAAATTCTCTTGTTCTCACCATCTTCTCTTCACTTCTTACTCGGGGCAGGCATTCATGTACAATAATGAGTAGAAAGTTTGAGACAGGAGTTAGAGCCAAAAAATGTAACAATCTCTCATGAGCCTTCAGCTTCAGCACACCCCTTAAGGGACATTCTTTATCCTCTAAAAGATTATATTTCATTAAGGGAAAATAACACATATATTCTATTTAGAAGTCTCCATGTCAGGGGCAGCTAGGTGGCACAGTAAATAGAGCACTGGTCCTGGAATCAGGAGGATCTGAGTTCAAATGTGACCTCAGACACTTAGTAATTCCCTTGGGCAAGTCACTTAACCCCACATTACCTTGCAAAAAAAAGTCTCTATGTCCTCTCCAAGTTCTAAGGTTCCAAAGCAACTTTCATCCCTAAATTCATCTATGTTTTCCCATTTTTTTCTTCCAGTGGAGTTCAGATAATTTTCTCCAGGTAGAATTCAGGACCAGACTTGAAGTTAGGAAGATCTGAGTTCAAATCCTGATTTAGACATTTACTAGCTATGGAACCCTAGGCAAATCACTTAAATTCTCTCTGCCTTAGTTTCCTTTTCTGAAAAATGAGGAAGTTGGACTCAGTGGCCTCTAGCTCGAAATCTACAATCCTAAAATGTCAATCCCAGGACAGTCCAGCACAGTTACTTCTCTGTCCTGTTCATCATGGCTTAATCGTCAAAAATGTCTGACAGGCCATCTCTTCCTAAGGCTCAGAAAGACTATTTACCAATAGTCTTTTAACCAATTGTTTAGATTTCAAAGGAACTATTCTTTACTGAAGATGTGATAGGAAATGTTGAATACTGTAGTTAGGTATAGAAGATTTCTCAATTTCTCAGCTAGTTCACATTTATTTCTAATCTTAGGGCAAAGCCAGAGGCAGCAAAATTTGGTCTCTAGTCCAGGTCTATGGTAGGCACTACTCACTTGAAACTCGTAAAACTTTGACCAATTAGCTTTCTGAATTCAACAAAATTTCCCCAAAACTAAACTGAATCACTCTCAAATGGATCTCTCATTTCATTTGTATTTAGGGGAAGGATTTTGTTCCCCTAGAGGCAGTCTAAAAGAAATCAGCCTGGTTTGTTCTGTATTCACTTTTCTTTTAATAATAGCTTTCTAAGTTTCCCTAACTATAGCAAGAAAGATAAGAGCCTAAAAAGATATGAAGAAAGAAGAGCCAGGATTCTCAGGCAGGAAAATAGGAAAAAGTAGACTGGAGCATTAGCAAACTTATCTGTGTGATGGTAGATAAGTTGTTCTACTTCTGTGGGTGTCAGTTTTCTCATCTATAAAATTGAGGTATGTAATAGATGCTCTCTCCAGTTCCAACTTTAAATCCTATGCCATATTTAAATGTGGCAAGGGACAAGTCTGAAAGATTAGGGCAGAAGTCAGAGACTGGCTTCTAAGGCTTTCAGAACCTTCAAAGGCCTTCTAATTAAGACCTCACTTTTAGGCAGAGCAGTTCTGACTCAAAGGAAAAAGATATGTTCTCTTCAGGAATTACCTTACAAACTTGCTCCAATTAATTAGCTATTGAAAAATTGTTTGTGTCTAATTATAATGTTCAGCATTGCTTCTCACATTTTCAGTATAGTTCCTTTGAACTCCAAGCATAGTTGATCAATCGCTATTCATTGGAAAATAGCCTTAGATTATTAATTCATTTATCTCTCTCCCCACCTCTTCTCTCTCTCTCTCTCTCTCTCTCCCCACCTTTGTCAAAAGCCTTTTTTTTGTTCTTTGTACATTTCCAGTTTCTCCACATTCCTCTTAAAATATGGACCTTTGGAATATATTATAGTATAGAAGAAGGGTGCACGAAAATAGGAGAATTACTAGAGCATGAATTGTTCCTGCTCATAACATAAGTTGTTATGAGGGTTTGGCAGCCCCTTCCAGGGGAGTATGGATCTGATCAGTTCCTATCTGGTCTTTTCCATGCATCAAGATGTAGAGGTCATTCCCTGAGACTTGGAGTAGTCATTTTATCAACATCATCATCAACAAATAGTTATTGAGCATTTACAATTTTTAGGCACCATGTACAGTACTTAATGTTAAAGATATTCTTGATATGTCTTTGATCCGTGATCAAATAAGGTGTATATTTTTCTCAGAGCAGTGAAGTAGACAATAATCCAGGCTGGGAGTCAGGGGCACATGGATTTAGGTCTAAAATTTCCCATGAAGACAATACACTATTCTATCAAGACCTCTTCTCCCTCTGCTGCTTTGTTGTTAAATCACATCAACTCTTTGTGGCCTCATTTGGGGTTTTTTTGGCAAAGATACATTTCCTTCTCTTTATAAATGATAAAATTGAGGCAAACAGGATTAAGTGACTTATTCAGGGTAACACATCTAGTAAGGGTCTGAAGCTACATTTGAACTCAGATCTTCCTGACACAAGGCCCAGCACTCTTTACTTCAATTGACCAGCTATGATGATGTGGGTGAAAAATCTCATCTCTCTTCTTAGTCCCAGACCAGCATAAGATAAAGGTGACAACTTTTTCTCAGTCTTCATACTTCTTGAACTCTCTGCAGCCTTTGACACTGTCCATCTCTTTTTTCCTTGATACTTTCTGCTTTATTATTTTTCTTGTCATTGCTAATTTGGTGATCTCATGGTTCTAGTTTTCTGAGCATTTTCCAGTCTCTTTTGCAGGATCTTCACCTCATGTCATACACACAAACCAGGGGTATCCCATAAGGCTCTATCTTGGACTCTTGTCTGTTCTGCTATACAGTTTCATTTGGTCATCTCATCAGTTCCCATGGATTCAGTTATCATTTCAATGCTGATGATTCTCAGATTTACTTACCAGCCTTAATCTCTCTCCTCAGCTTCAGGCTTGTATCTCCGAGGACTTACCATTCTTCCATTCTTCATATCCTAGGGCTCATCCTTGACTCCTCACTCTCTCTCACCACCTCTTACATTTAATGATTGTCAAATATTTTCGATCCTACATTCATAACACCATTCATAACAAACACTCTTCTGCCCTCCAGTACTGCCACCATCTTGGTGCAAACATTTAACACACACATACATTCCCTAGACTATTGACATAATTATTGAATGAGATATCCCTGCTTTAAGTCTCTCCCCATTCCAATCCATTCTCCATTCAGCTGTCAAATTGATCCCCTAAAACACATGTAACCATGTCCTATTATTTCCTATTTCTCTCTCTCTCTCTCTCTCTCTCTCTCTCTCTCTCTCTCTCTCTCTCTCTCTCTCTCTCTCTCTCTCCCTCCCTCCCTCCCTCCCTCCCTCCCTCTTATGCTGATCTCATTACTGTATGCCTGTGAAACCTGGACAATCTACCAGTACCATGTCAGGAAATGTTAATAGCTTCCATTTAAATTGTCCTAGGGGAGCGGCTAGGTGGCACAGTGGATAAAGCACTGGCCCTGGAGTACCTGGGTTCAAATCCAGTCTCAAACATTTAATAATTACCTAGCTATGTGGCCTTGGGAAAGCCACTTAACCCCATTTGCCTTGCAAAAAATAAATACATAAATTGTCTTAGGAAGATTCTGAAGAACCCCTGGCAAGAGAAGATGCCAGACATTGAGGTCCTTTGGTTCACTTGCCAAAAAGACTATTCTATGGAGTGCTCACACAGGGCAAGTGCTTACAAGGGAGTCAGAAGAAGAGACCATGAAGGTCTCTCTTAAGAATTTTAGAATTGATTGTACAATATGGGAGACATGGTGTGCCCTCATCAGTGAGGGTGCTGAACTCTATGAGGAAGGCAGAATTGAAACAGCTCAAGGGAAGTAAGTTTAGAGTAAGCACCCCAGGTGTTCACATGGACTATTTGTGCCCAACCTATGGTAGAGCATTCCAAGCTGGTATTAGTTTGTTCAGCCACAATCAGACACATGTCTCAAACATAGTGAGGACATTTTGATCTTCAATAAGAGTAGGATAAGAACCAACCAAACATCTATCTTTCTCTATTTCTATCTCTCTATCTCTAACTCTCTCAACTGTCTCTCATTGATTTCAGGATAAAATATAAAATCATGTTTGACTTTCAAAACTCTTCATAATCTGGTCCCTTCTTGTCATTCCAATTTCTTTACTCCTTACTCTCCTCCAGGTACTCTTCAATTCAGTGAAATTAGCTTCCATGATAGTCTTCTCACAAGACAGTCTATCTCTTAACTCTAGGGATTTTCATGGGTTGCCCCCCCCCAAGTCTAGAATGTGCCTCTCCTTGTCTGGCCTCTGGTTCCTTCAAATCCCAGTTAAAATCCCATTTTCTATGAGTCTTTTCCAGTCCCTCTTAATGTCATAATGCTTTATTCCTTTTGATCATCTACAATTTATCTTGCCTATATCTGTTTTGTACATAGTTGTTTGCATGTTATTTCCTTAATTAGAATGATAACTCTTTTAGAGTTGGAACCATATAAGGCAATTAACAAGCAATGATAGTTTGTCCTTCATTCTCAAAGAAGACCATAACATCAGGGAGATGATGCCATGACAAGCACATGAATTAGATTTGAGTGAAGGGGTACTAAGTCACCAGCCTCACTTTCTCCTCCAGAGCCATCTGGGTCCAGTGACCAGATATGGATCAGGACAACTGTAGATGGGCCTGGATGCAAGGAAATCAGGGTTAAGTGACTTGCCCAAGGTCACACAGCTAGTTAGTGTAAAGTGCTGAGGCAAAACTCGAACTCCTGTCCTCCTAACTCCAAGGTGATGTGAAAACAGAAGGGTCTTTACAAATCATTTTTTCAATCCCATCATTTTATGGATGAGGAAACTGACTCAGTAAGGGAAGTGAATTAGAAAAGAATATATAGGTAGTAATAAAGGCACTCTTCATTGCCACAGATAGACAGATGTCGTTCATTAAAAACCTATTTAATATTTACAATGACACTTTGGCTCAATGCACTCTTCTGTCTCCTTCAGTTACATAACATCTTTTTTAATCCTCACCTTCATTGCATTTCTCCCTCCTTCACAATGAGAAAAATGAGGAAGGAAGGTATCTGGAATTACTGCATATTTATTAACTATGAATACTGCAGCCTCAGAGAGGAAAAGACTTGGACAAGTTAGTTAATTTCACCCAGACTCAAGATTCCTCTTTTTCAAAATAAGTATGACTCATCTCATCTCATAATTCCTATAATACTTAAAGGTGATAAGTGCACATGAGAAGACTTTACAAATCCAATTCCTTATTACACTTTTCAGTTAACAACTGGATGTTAACTTCATGTATGTCTTCTCTAAGAAACAGCTGTAGCTACACTGAGTGCCTCCCAAAGACTGTTTTGTTGTCATTCTAAATGCTTCTAAGTACTGTACAATTTTAATTAGTGTTGTTCTTTTCATCAGTGCCCTTGAAAATTATATTTTTTTTCTTTTTGAGAAGCTCACCTTTGTTTTTGTATGTCCATCTGGAATCACATGAATTATTAGAGTTCATCTTTTTATGAATTAGCCAATAAAAAGTTTTAATCTGTACACCCTTCTAATCAACCTAGAGTTTATACAAGTTGAATAGAAACAATTTTCTTCTGAACTGGAAATCAAAAGTTACTAGTTAACAAACTCAAATTTCACATGGTACAGTCTTTTATCCAATTACAACACTGACCAAATGGAGAATATAGAAATAAATTTGCAGCTTGGAATAATTCAAGTGAAACATACTATAATTCCATCCTTGAAAGATGAATAGAAGGATATGTTCTACTCTTTATATGGGGATTGTACATTCATAACTTTATAACTATATAATTGAAGTTATGCTAATAATTCTTATATTTCAGAAGAGCTGAAAAAAGCATGAATTAAAAACTGAAAAAACAAGACTAACACATCAGTCTTTGGCAGTAGGCTTACAGCAACCTAAGTTGTTTTTTTTTTATGAAGTATGATGAGCTGGGAATGAAAAAAGTCTATATAAGTCCATTTATAACTATGTAAATTTATTTTTCCAGATTTTTGTCAGTTCTAAACAAAAATTTATCTTAGTTAAAACAAGATGCTTCTCCTTATTAGGATTTATATTTCAATTGTGATATTTGGTTCTCTAACGAATACAATGAGCCTTATTGAAAAATACACTTAAAATTTAGTCTTAAAAGGTAAAATGTTTATAAAACCATTCATTTAATTTTATCAAATATGTTTTCCCTCCTCCAAAACCTAAGTTAACTGTTCATTAAAATTAACTTGGTATAGAGGTGGGGGGAGGAATTGGCAACAGTTAATGGTTTCTAAATTATGTCTGTCTTAAGTACTAATATTTTAAAAGAACATTCTTGCTGTTTTACATGCCTTTGTAATGGAGTTTGTTTTGTTATATAATTTTGCCTTTCAGATGTTTATGTAAACTATTGTTTATGTAAAATATTAAATAAAATATAAAAACATCATCTGGATGAAACTAATAAATTAATATGTAATTTCAAGAGTTTAAAAAAAAATACTGACTATCCCACACTTTTAAGAAACAGTGACATAAAAAGATAAATAAATAAAAGAAAAAAGAAACAGCGACAGAAAAAATAAATAAAAGTAAAAAAGAAACAGCGACGGAATAAATAAATAAATGCATGAATGAATGAATGAAGGGGGACAAAAGAAACAGACAATAAATGAATGAATAAATAAATAAAAGGGAAAAAAGAAACAGCGACAGGATAGATAGATAGATAGATAGATAGATAGATATTTAGATAGATAGATAGATAGATAGATAAATGCATGAAGGAATGAATGAATGAATAAATAAATAAATGGGAAAAAAAGCCTCGGTAACTGCGGCCCAGTGTCTCCGCCAAGAAACAGCGGCACCTAAGAGACACTCTCAGACGGCGTCTTCTTTTTCATTGGTTAAATCTGACCCGTGTTCTTCCTCTCAACAGGAAAAACACCGTTACGTCACTGAGAAATTTACATAAAGCCCGTCGATTGGCAGCTAGAAATCATCTTCCTTTCCCATTGGTTGATGACGTGTGTGTCTCTCCCTCTCCCTCTCCCTCTCTCTCCCTCTCTCCCCCCCACCTTTGGAGGGTCACGGGCATTTCAATTTCCGCTTCCGGTTCTCCTCAGAAGTCATGGCGGCCCCCAGACGCGTGAGAACCCTTTTGGGGCTGGGAAGATGGAGCTGCCAGCCGGCAGGAATCCCATTGTTCCGGGTGAGAACTTTAGTCCTCCCCGCGCCTCTACCTGCATGGTCACATTGGGAAAGCCTTGAGGGAGAGCTCATTTACCAATCAATGTGTGCGTTCCATCACAGGAAAACCTGTCCTCCCACGAGACAAGGCAAAGACAGGGTTAGAGACAGTCATAGAGGGGCAGAAACACGAAGAACGAGGCAGAGCGGGAAAGCTCGAGCAGAGGATGTGGCAGAAAAGAAAAAGGGAAGGTGAGAGACAGGAAGGGGGAGGGGAAGGACACTAAGAGGCAGGAATTCAAATAGGCAAATTCGTACAGACAGGCTGTGAGACACAAGAAAAAGGACTACGAGAGGCGGAGACTCAAATATGCAAATACATAGACGTCGGAATGGAGGGGGTGGAGGAGGATCCCAAACCTGGCCTCAGGTGGGATGAGTAATCCCAGAATCCGTGCCTATGCCCAAGTCAGGTGCAAGATTTACTTGAAAGGTTGTTTACGGCTTCCTGACTATTATCAGCATCGAAACCTGCCAGCACCTTACCTAATATGAAACCGAGAGGAAGTAGCCTCCAAATGAGAATCCATCATCTCTGCTCATTAAGTTCACTTTCACTGACAGCGATGGCTGGTGGACCCGTGGTGTAGCAGTAGACTGAATTCTCGTTCAGCTGTTGATCAGATTTGAAGTGCCTTCCAAACTTGTGAAAGTCTTTGGGGAGAGAAGCCCCCTCCCCAAGCAAGAGAAACCTCCCTCTCCCTGGGGAAAACTCCTATCCTAAAATAGTAGATTTAGAAGTAGAAGTGATCTTAGATGATATTCAGTACAAATGAAAAACCCTCATGAGGCTTAGAGTTTACAGAAAATATAGGACAGATGTGGGATCCCAACTCTGATTATAAAACCAGCATACTTTCTACTGTACCATACCACCTCTTGTTTTGCCTCTTGACCAAAAGTTTAATAAATTACCTATTAATTGAATTCAATCTTAATTTGTGCCACTCCATGTTATTTTTTCAAATGAAATAATCTACTTAAAGCATTCTGCAGAACCTTAAAATATTATAACCTAGTTTTCTTTATGCACCAAATTACTTCAGATTTCCTCTTTTTGGAACTCAGGCACTTGCTGACTTGAGTCCCAGAGTGTCCCAGGAGAATGATATAGTAGATTTCCTGGGGAAGAGACCACATCGAAAGCACCCAGGCATATTACAGTTGTCCCAAGTGCAACTGCCACAGGCCCTGGTCACTGCAGCCCAATACCTGGTGCAGGGTGAGTAACTCCCTTGGACAAGGAAATAAGTAGGAAAAAGAAAGGAATTTTCAGTTAACTGATAAAGCCCTTTTCATCTCTGGTCCACAGAAAGCTCTATTCCCAACATAGAGAAGCAGGTTCAAAAACTTACCAACTACCTTTGGAGTCGGAAGCTTCCTACAGAACCTGAGGAACTGCGCAAAAAAGCAATTCAGCTGGCAAATGAACTCCAACAGGATACAGGTAAAGGCTAAGATGGGCCAAAGGAAGAAACCAAGTTAAACTAATTAAGAGGAGAGCAAAATATTTGTTTTAAATCAGCTTGGCAAACAAATATGTCAGTTTTCCAAAATGTCTTTGATCAAATCAAGTCATAATTAGCACTTACAAATAGGAGCTAGATCTACCCCATAAAAATGAGAATAATAATAATAATAGTTATATTACTTATCATAAGTTTTTTTGAAGACCAAATGAGAAGATATATTTACAAAGCACTTTGTAAATGGTAAACATGTGTAAAAGTCAGTTATTATTGCAAATCACCTTTGATTCTATTTCACATTACATACCAAGGTCCATACTCAGATCTTTCTCATTTTCTCTAGAATCATCTTGATCAAGAATGATCAAAAAATATGTTGGATCTTCCAGGTTGTATTTTAGAATGGAATCCTACCCACACACATTCCTCTATCACACCCTTGACCTAACCTTGATTTGAACTAGCTTTTAGAAGTGTTTTCACACATTTATGCAATTGTTGATTTCTCAGTTATACTTTCCTTCAGAACAAATGCAGAAATATCAGTGACTTGAGACTTGAATTTTTATCTGCCAAACATTTTCACTTGCCTCAATGTTAGATGAGCAGCTATTTCTTTTTAATAAATTCTTCCGAATATTCCATTACTGAACTTTTTTTTAAATCCTCATGATGACTATGCAGAGTCCAGCAAAACTAATTTCCATATTGGCTAAAGCCGAAGATGTATATCTTATTTTTCATTTTAAGTTCATCACCTCTTGGAAAGAGATTAGGTGCTTGTTTAATCTTTTCTCCTCTAGGCTTAGAATTTATTATTGTCTTAAAGTTCTAAAGGCATTTTTCTATATAATTTTCTTGTCATGTAAGTTGTTCTAGTTTGTCACTTCACTGCATCAATTCATAGAGATGTTCCCAGTTTCTAAACCTGTCTGTTTTGTCATTTCTTATGACACAATAATATTCCATTATATTCATATACTATATTGTTCAATTGTGCCTAATTCTTCATTATCCTTTTGGGGACTTGGTAAAAATACTGGAATGATTTGCTGTTTCCTTCTACAGTTCATTTTATAGATGAGGAACTGAGACAAACAGAGTTAAGTGACTTGCCCACAATCACGCAGTAAGTCTGAGGCCAGATTTGAACTCAGGAAGATGAATCTTAGGACACAGCATTCTGTCCACTGCACCACCTAGCAGCCCATTATTTGTTTAACTGTTCCCTAAGAGGTGGTCACTCCTTTAGTTTTTTTTTTGAGACCGTGAGTAGATATTTCTGAGGCTACTTGTAAGTAACTATGCAGATTGCACTGAATTCCACAGACCCAAGGATAGAAAGAAGTGGTGCAGAATTTGAGTGAGGGAAGATCCTAGTCAAAGCAATTTTCATTGTTCTGTCATCCAAGCCCCCACTGAATTAGTGATAGCTGTCATAAGGGGCAGCTAAGAAAAATGTACTGTTAAAGAAAGAACAATGTTTTGGCTAAACCATTATTCCAATAGTGTACAGTTTAGACTGGAAGTCCCCTGAGTTTTAATTTCCTAATATATATCCATACTAGATACTAGATTTCATGTTACTGGTTCCTAAACTCTAGTCTTTACTTTATTTTTTCCTCTCAGGGTTATTACAGCCAGAGAAACAGCTTCATGGAACTGTGTTGAGTGCCCTACGCAAAACTATCTACCACTGGCAAAAACTGAAGTAAGAAAATTTCCCCATTATGGGAGGAGGGGGGTTGCCAGGGAAGGGGTTTGCACTAAGATCAGAAAAAAAAGGAACCTTAACCCTAGGAAAAGAGATAGGAATATTAGGTATTAAGGAGATACTCTGATAAACTGAAAAAAGGAAGGATGGGTATCATATTACTTACCTTCTCAGTGAGTAAGGGAGGGGCTAGAGAAAGGGAGAGAATTTGGAACTCAAAAAAAAAATTTTAAATGTTTAAAAAAATGTAAAAATGAATAAATAATTTTAAATATTTAAAAAATAAATAGGTTAAATTTGGAAATAGAAAAATGGAAATGAAATGCATAGGGCCAGTTAGGTGGCACAGTGGATCAGCCCTGGAGTTAGGAAAACCTGAGTTCAAATTCGGCCTCTGACATTTAATACTTACTTGGCTCTATGACTTTGGGCAAGTCACTTAACCCCATTGCCTTGCAAAACACAAAAACAAAAAAAAGAAATGAAATGGATAAAGTTGGAACTGAGAAGACTTTTGTTTTGATGCAGAGCAAAGTAAACAGAACCAACAGAACAATTCATACAATAGTAATAAAATAAGAGACAAAAACTTTGAAAAATTTTAGATCTCTTATCTATGAAAACAATATGTAGTCTGTTCAAAAAGATTATGAAGTATACCTTTTAACTTTCTGACAGAGTTGACAAACTAAAAATGAAGAGATGCATATTTGGACATGGCTAATGAGGGAATTTGTTTTGCTGTTCTATGCAACTGTATTAAGAGATATTAATTTTGTTGTATTTCTCTCGGGTGGAGATATTGGAAGAGATTAATTTTAAAAGATTGTTCATTGAAAAGTTAACCTAAAAAGGCAGGGAAGATCCTTCAGAGGGCAGCTAGGTGATGCAGTGGATAGAGCACCAGTCCTGGAGTCAGGAGAACCTGAGTTCAAATCCATCCACAGGCACTTGATAATTACCCAGCTGTGTGACCTTGGGCAAGTCACTTAATCCCATTGCCTTGCAAAAAAAAAAAGAAGAGAAAAAGATCCTTCAGAATTTATGTAGGGGGAGAGGAAAGACAAGCAATGAAAAGTCCTCTTAATATTCTTAGTAGCTCTATCAAGTTGGTTAACTATAAATTTTAAATTATCCGTGTTTAATGATGTTTACAACAGAAATTTATGCTCTCACAAATATTTCTATTTCATTCTGATTTTGAAACAATAAAGGCATGATGGGCCTTTTTCTGTGACTTCATTTTTCATCTTAACAGAAGTTATGGAAGTTCATTACTCATGCAACGGTTATTAAAACTATTATATGCTGGTGGCTAGGTGGCACAGTGGATAGAGCACAGGCCCTGCAAAAAAGGAAGGAAGGAAGGAAGGAAGGAAGGAAGGAAGGAAGGAAGGAAGGAAGGAAGGAATCAATCAAAGAACTTCCTCTTAGGACAATAAATAGTCCTATCTGACTAGAGTCTCAAGTACCTAAGAGGTAAAATGTGATATCTTGAATATGTAAGTTGGAAGTAGATCCTAAAAAGGCTGTAAATAACAAACTAAAGAGAATAATAATAATAATAACTGTCCCTTTTGTTGCTTAAAGATTTGCAAATTGTTCTATATGTGCTATCTCATTCATTCTTCACTGTGAGATAAGTATTATTGTCCCCATTTTATAGCAAAGGAACCTAAGAAAAAAGAGGTTAATTTGAGAATAAAAGAGGTGATTTGCCTCAAGCAATACAGCTCTCCCACTCTCCCACTACACCTAAGTGCTTTCCAATACCAGTATATAATTCTTGAAAGTTTTTGAGACTAAGGTACCATAATGTAAGCTCTACCTTAGAAAAATGAAACTGGAAGGCTGCTAGAAGGAACTGAAATAGAATTAAGGTTAAAAGTTGACTTAGGGGGGAGGCTAGGTGGTGCAGTGGATAGAGCACTGGCCCTGGAGTCAGGAGTACCCAAGTTCAAAGCTGGCCTCAGACACTTAATAATTACCTAGCTGTGTGGCCTTGGGCAAGCCACTTGACCCCATTGCCTTGCAAAAAAAAAACTAAAAAAAAGTTGACTTAGGGGCTTTAGCAAAAATCTATAGTAATGTTATGACCTGGGGACAGAAGCTATAGGAATTATAATCAGATGGATTCAAAGATATTGTGAAGCTGGAAATCTTTCTGATTTGACAGATGATTATACATGCCTGGTTTCTTTGGCAGCTACAATGAAAGTCTGAGTCTGGTATACATGGCATCACGATTGGATGGTGGCTTTGCAGCTGTTTCCAGAGCTTTCCATGAGGTAAAATCCCTTGGATTCTATTCCAGAAAGGTTCCTGAAGTATTTGTTTTTTGAGTTCCAAACTTTCGAAGACTTCACATCTAATCTCTCTTCTAGTCCTCTATTCTGAGTAATCTCTAATAAGGCCCCATGTCATCCCTGACATCCCACCTTGGCTATTACCTTCTGTTTTTTTTGGGGGGGTTTTTTCAGATCCAAGCTCGTGTTCCAGATTTTAAGCCACAAACTTTAATGGATTTTGGCTCAGGCACAGGTTCTGTTACTTGGTAAGTGACTTAAGTCAGCATGAGCCCCACCATTTTCATACTCTTCCTATACCATTCCAAAGCCAAGAAACTGATTGATTCTAGAGCAGATGAGGCAGGAGCATTCTTGTGACCTGTGTTGCATTTGTTGTTGTGCATTAGTTGGTGGTGTTCATTGCATTGTATTCATGAATGGTTCTGCAGAGAGGGGAGGGGTTGGGACCTTGGTGGGTTGGACAGTATTGCTCAAAAGAGCTAAAAGGTTGAACATCCCTGTTTCAGAGAATAGTGAAGTTAAATATTAGATCCTGGTATCATCCACTTTTTGCCTTAATTAATTTCTGGATAGGAACTTAAAAGCATGAAAAGGAGTTTTAGAAGCATGGGGAATAGGTCGCAGTGTGGGAAGTAAATAATGGCTACCCACAGAGAAGACAGACAGAAATAGAATATCAAGGATAGGATCTTGCATATCAGTTTCTTGTGTACAAACATTTTTGAGTTCATTTCCCCCCACAGCCCTCCATCCTCCATTCAGAAGGTGCAAAGAAATTAATGGAAATGTCACCATTAATATTTAACCTTTCTATGACATAACTCACTAATTTATTTTGGAGAATATCTATGAGTAGTGCTCTGTTTAAGAACTCTGTCTCTTAGATCTTTTAGGTAGTCTTATCTTCACAGGGCTGCTTATAATACCTGGGGCCAGAGTCTTCGTGAATATTTGTGTGTGGACAGCTCAGCTCCCATGTTGGCTTTGGCAGAAAGACTTCTAAAAGGTGAGCATAAGGCAGTGGTTGTTGAAATGATATACAAATGATAAAAGCAAAGAACAAGGTAGAGGGTGTTGTGATAGAGAGAAGATGAAGAAGTTGGTTTCCCATTTCTTATTTTTAAAAAAGTCCCCCTAAAAATCAGGTAAGTCCAGTTCTATTTTACATTTTCCTTAGATATAGGCAAAGGGTGGACTTACTGAGCTGAGAGTGGACTGGTTGGAGTCAAAACAAGAGAAGGAACCTGTTTCTCTTCCTGCTCTTCCCATACCTTTCCCTTTCCATCCCATCTCATACTTACCAGCTTTTTTTTTATTCTTGAGGTCTTGGGGTGGCTAGGTGGCACAGTGGATAGAACACCTGCCCTAGAGTCAGGAGTATCTGAGTTCAAATCCAGCCCCAGACACTTAATAATTACCTAGCTGTGTGGCCTTGGGCAAAACGCTTAACCCCATTGCCTTGCAAAAAAAAAAAAAAAACCTAAAAGAAATTGTATCTTGAAGTCTTTATTCTCTCTTTAAATGTCTCTTCCATCCTCTGCCTCCCCTCACCCCACATACATAGGCACCCTGTAACCAATTCTCTTCATTGTTTCCAGGTGGCTTAGATTCTGGAGAACCCCATATTCCAGGAGTCTTTTTTAGGCAGTTTCTCCCAGTCTCACCAAAGGCAAGTGTCAGATTTCTTCACTGCTGGAAAAGGAATGGGGAATGGAGAATTACAGCTTGGACTTTATAGCAAAGCCTGAGTATTTGGCAGTGGGTCAGAGGGGAGGTAGAAGTTGAGAAGGCCCTCAGAGATGGAGAGAAGTGTGTCGAGATGGAGAGAAGTGTGTCTCAAATGTCTCTTGCTTTGATTCTCAGATACAATTTGATGTGGTAGTGTCTGCTTTCTCTCTAAGTGAGTTACCTAGCAGAGCTGATCGAACTGAAGTCATCCAAGCATTATGGCGTAAGACAGGCAGCTTCTTGGTAAGTCGAAAGTTCCCTTCACCTCTCAGAAAAACCCTTAGGGATGCAATTTCTCTTAAAAGACCTTAATCAGGCACTACCATGCCCACAACTTCTACCTCTGTTTCTTTTTTTAGCCAAACATCTTGACAAAGCTATCTGTATTCATTGCCTTCATTTTCTCTCCTTCCAGTCTCTTCTAAACCCTCTTTGGTATGACTTCCACCCTCATCATTCAACTGAAACTACCCTTTCCAAAGTAACTATTGTCCTCTTGATTGATAAATCCTAAAACCTTTCTCAGTTTTAATCCTTCTCAAAGGATTGACATCATGATACTATTGATTACTTTCTCCTCTTGAATATTCTACTTTTGGAGTTTTCATGACATTGCTCCCTTTTGTTTCTCATCTTGCCTCAGTCTTTTGCTAGAACATCATCCACAAGAAATCCCTTAGATATAGGTGTAGTGCTATGCTCTCTCCTCTGCTCTCCTTTTTCTTTCTCTGTATTCTTTCTCTGGTGAACTTACCCACTCTCTCAGCAACAGGAATACAAATACAGCCCCCAGCCCCTATCTTCAAGAAGCTTACATTCTAATTAAGGGAGACAACGCATTAAAAAAAAGTTTTAAAAATTTGAGATTAGGGAGGCAGGTTGTTCAACTGAAATGGAGCATAGTAGTCCAGCCTAGAAAGGGATCAAGGCATAGCTGGCCTGATCACCCTTCTTAAATGAAGTTTCTGCAGAGAACCAACTAATTTGGAACCGACCAATTTTAAAAACCACAGGGATGGAAGGGTCCTTCCAATGTATGAATTCCAGGGCTTATTGTAGATATCTCAAACTTAACATGCCCAAAACTGAACTCATTATCTTTCCCCATCCTCACCTCCATCTGCCCCCCCCTTCAGAAAGTCCTTATTTCTGTTAGAAGTAGCACCAAACATAGAGAGGCAGTATAATGTATTGGTAAACATACCGGGTTTGAATCTGATTCTGAAATTTACTTCTTCGGTGACTTTGAGAAAGTTTCTTAGCCTCTCTTTGCCTGTTTCTTCATCAATAAATGAAAGAATTGCAATAGATAACTTATAAGATCCCTTGCACCTCTAGGTATTCCAGTCACCCAGATTCACATCTTCAATGTAATCCTCAAGGCTTCTCATTTACTCCCATACACATATCCAGTCAGCTGCCAAATCTTGAGTATTCTACATCTTACATCTTTCCTGTTTGCTCCACTTGTATGTCTATCACCCCTGGTTGCCCATGCCTGAAATGACCTCCCTCATCTATTTCAGAATCTGTTGTTTTGTTGTTATTTTGTTGTTGTTCCAGAGATTAGTTCAAGTAACATTTTCTACCATCTTTTCTGATTTCCCAGCTGCTGGTACCTTCCTCCTAGTATCAACTTATGTCTCTTTTATATATTTTGTATATACTCATATAGCTACATATTTGTTTCCCCTGCCAAGCTATAAACTGCTTGAGAGCAAGTACTTTTTTTTAATTTTTGTCTTTGTATCCCCATTACCTAATTCATAGTTGACTCTTAATAAAGGCTTGTTGAGTAATCTTACCTTTTTCTTCTGCACAATTTGTAACATTAGACCATTTTTAATAGAATAATTTAATTATACCCTTCTACTGTACTGCAATCTCCTTGGAGTAGGCCCTTTCCACTTCCTTTTTTTGTTTTTATTTTTTAAAATATTTTATTAGTTTTCCAAATATATACAGTAGTAGTTTCTACCTATCATTTTTTGTAAGGTTTTGAATTTTACAATTCCCCCCCCCCTTCCTTCCCCCTCCCACAAAAGGCAATCTGATAATCTTTACATTGTTTCCAAGCTATACATTGATTAAAATTGAATGTGTTGGAGGGGAGAGAACATATCGTTGAGGAGAAAATAAAATATTAAAGATAGCAAAATTATGTTGTACATAAGACACTTTTTTAAAAAAAAATTGAAGGTAATAGACTGTGGTCTTTGTTTAAACTCCACAGTTCTTTGTCTGAATATGGGGTGGTATTCTCCATTGCAGGTACTCTAAAATTGTCCCTTATAATTGCATTGATGGAATGAGCAAGTCCATTAAGGTCCATCACCCCCATGTTACTGTTAGGGTATACAGTGTTCCTCTGGTTCTGCTTATCTTACTCAACATCAGTTCATGCAAGTCTTTCCAGGCTTCTCTGAAATCCCATCTCTCTTGGTTTCTAATAGAACAATAGTGTTCCATAACATACATATACCACAATTTGTTCAGCTATTTCCAAATTGGACATTCATTCAATTAACAATTCTTTGCTACTACAAACAGGGTTGCTATAAATATTTTTATCCAAATGATGTTATTTCCCTTTTGCATGATCTCTTCAGGATATAGACCCAGTAGTGGTATTGCTGGATCAAAGGGTATGCACATTTTTATTGCCCTTTGGGCATAATTCCAGATTTTCTGCACAGTTCTTAATTCTTCTTTAAGGCTCCTTAATACCCTATCTATGGTCTCCATTCTCCTTTTTACTTTTTAGAAGGGGATAACTGGAATGGGTTCTTATGTTTGCCTCTTCCTATAGAACTTCTTTCAATTGATACTTCCAGTACTTTGGATCTTCTACTCATCTTTCAGTTTCTTTCACAGGTTTTGGTGGAAAATGGAACAAAAACTGGACACCATCTCCTCATGGATGCCAGGGACCTAGTCCTTAGAGTGAGGTTCTTCTTTACCCTACCCTACCTTTACCCTACCATGCTTATACAGAAGTGACATTCCCATGAAGACTGAGAGTGTTCAACAAAATATTGGGGTGGCTAGGTGGCGTAGGGGCAACTAGGTGGCGCAGTGAATAGAGCACCGGCCCTGGAGTCAGGAGTACCTGAGTTCAAATCTAGCCTCAGACACTTAATAATTACCTAGCTGTGTGCAAGCTGGGCAAGCCACTTAACCCTATTGAAGATGACTCCCAATTGGCTAAGCATTCCTGGGTCTGGATGATTGACTATAGATCTTTGAAGCACTGGGGATATAGGAGCAAGTATATGTGTATTGTTAGATATCAAGGAGCCCTGAGTGACTCAAAGTCACTGGAATCTGAGCCTCCTGGGTTGCACTTCAGCAGGGTATTTATTTTTTCCTTTTGTTTTAGGGGAAAATTTTGCTAGGCAGTCAGATTAAGTGACCTACCCAGAGTCAAACAACTAATAAGTGTCAAATCTGCCTGAGGCAGGTCCTCCTGACTCCAGGGCTGGTGCTCTCTATCCATTGCACCATCTAGCTGCCCCATCAGCAGGGTTTTAAAAGGTAGAATTTGCCAGCAAGGGTATGTAGGTGACTTGATCTTGCCATCCTGCATGCTTCAGGTGTGCCTTAAGATACTTATAATTGTCACTTAGATAGACAAAGAGTGCATTCTAATAACTGAAGGGGACTGGTGAAAAAGCCTTTAGGTGGAGAAGCACAGTAACTGGACTGAGCGAGGTAGGAACAGGGAGAGGGTCTCTCAACCACTGATACATATTTTTGGGCTTTAGGGACCAGAGACATCCCCCTTAGACCATCGTCCTGGACACATCTTTGCTCCAGTGAGTATTCTTCCTTGATTGAACTGGTAGAAATAGTTTGGGGCTCAGCTTTGGCCAAGAAAGATGGAAGAAGGAAGACTTAACCTGCCTTTAATATGTTTATCTTATCTATACACATTCTTCCATTGCCTCTACCCTATTCTCCTCCAATTCTACCCTACTTCACTGTCTTCTGGTTTCGCTTTTTTTCCCACAGTGCCCCCATGAACTTCCCTGCCCCAAGCTATCTGCTTCCCAGCCCCAGGCCTGCAGTTTCTCCCAAGCATATAGCACCATCCCTTTTGGCTGGGTAAGTTTACTGATTAAAGATATGGTAAGGAAGTACATAAAATAGATTTAAAGTGAGGGGCCAAATGATCTGGTCTGTGGAAGGAGAAAGGGCTTTAGGAGAGAGGCCTGAAAGTAAGAGGTTGCCTTTATTTTCAACTTTTCCCCCAATCACATTCTTTCCTGTCATTACTTCAGAATCATAGTCATAAGGAGGAGAAATTCTCTCTGGTGATCCTAAGCCGAGGCCTTCCAGGGGAGGATCGTCAATGGGCCCGTCTCACCCAGCCTGTCCTTAAACGGCCACGCCATGTACACTGCCACTTGTGCTGCCCAGATGGGCATCTCCAACATGTTGTCATTACTGCACGACGACATGGAAGGTATAGGGGATATGAGGAACTGGGGGAGGAGATGAAATATACAACTTACATGGATGTTTAGATTGAAGCATTTCTTTTTTTTTTCTTCCTAGACCCTTATATCGCTGTGCTCGTGCTAGTACCTGGGGAGATCGCTTGCCTTTGACTACTTCAGCAGAGTTTCCTCAGTCCCCTATTCAAGATCCTTCTGACGACTGACAAGAGATCTTAGGAGTGGTTGGTTAATATCTCCCAACTTTTGCTATCCTTGCCAAAAATGAAGCTTCCCAGGGATTCATGATAAGAGTACCAAGTACCCTTTGACTTCTGAATTAAATTAAAGTTTATTTTTTTTAAATAAAAAAGATTCTATTCCGATTCTTCTTAGCAGGAGAGAATTCAGGGTTTCCTTCTACCATGGTAATAAAATTTAATTCCAGGGCTCTTTATATTCCCAAGCAGTCATTATCCCATCCTAATATTGCCCCTTATAAACAAGAATCTCTGCTCACCAAAGAAAGCTTGTGTGGGAGTAGTGGGAAAAGTAGGTGACAAGAGCCACCCCCAGCTCTTCCGAAAACTGGCTCAACAGGTCTTAATGTGGCTGTGCAAGTAGCCTGCCTAGGGGAACCAGCAACCATCAGTCCTGAACTTTCTCCCTTTTTACCTTCTCCCATTGCCCCTCCTAAGGTTCTTCAACCAAATCAGAGCTTTCATTAGTTGTCTCACTTAACGTGAACCCAAGCCATGAATCAGGGCGGAATTTTTTCCCAAGCTCCAAGCTAGTACCTTTTACTCTAGTTGGTTAATATCTCCATTATCCTGGGCTTCACTAAATCTCAGGGTCAGCTGTTCCCTGTAGCTTGAGGTTTATAACCTAGGTTACCTTAGGCCCTTTTAAGTACTAGTCGGACACAGGAAGAGGCTGGGACATTGTTAATACAGTGACCCCATAAATCTTGTTTTCTCCATCCACTCACCCAATAAAAGAAAAAAGTTTCATTCTACACTTGAACTTCATTGAAGTTGAGATGAGGAGACTTGACCTTTCAGTTCCCACAGCATGACAAATTGGAAAGACCTAGCCCTACCTGCTTCTGCCCTAGCTGGCCCCAAATCTCCTCTGAAAGGATGCAGTTCAAGTATCAGATATAGCAGCCTACAATGCAGGGGCATTGAGTAAAGAAACATGGATGGTTTGGATTGAGTGTCCTGAGCAAGAAGGGCCAGGCTTTTGTCCCCAGTGACAAGCGGGTAGGGGCCAAGGCCATCATAGAACATGCCGTCTCCCATAAGGCTAACTCTAGAGGTAAGCTCACACAGTTCTTTGTCAACTGGAGGATTAGTCAGCCACGAGGAGGTGGAGAGACACACAGCTCTGGGCTCCATCTGGCAAAGAGTCTGGAGTTTCTGGTTACTGAGCTAAGGAGGGTGTGAGGTTGGGGAGGGGCCCTGGTGGGGGTGGGGGGAAGCCAGAGGCAGAGCCCCAGTCAGAGTCAGACATCTGCAGAAGCAGAGGCAGCACACAGCAGCCACCACTATTGCCCACTGGGGCCAGGTGAACCAACATAACAGCTTTTAACCCTCCAGTTCTGAAGACCTACCTACTACTCTATCACCCTGGGTCCTCCACTCAACCTCCACCTAAGGGATGGAGCCACTTGTGGGTGTGAAAATTGGCTGCTTGCTAGCCTTGCTGGTTCTCACTCTGTTCTGTGGCATTATTCCTATCTGCTTCAAGTGGTTCCGGATCCATGCAGCCACAGGTAGAGTTCTAAACCCATTTTGTCCCTGTATTATAAACCCCTATTCTCACCTCAATCTCCTCTTTCACCTTGACCCCTGACTTCTCTCTACTTCTAATCCTGAACCTCGGTTCATGTGTATTTCCTCTTGTTCCTAAACCCTTACTCTATAGCCATCTTTGTCTGCCTTCCTTAAATTGCCAGCTAAGAAATGACCTGTGCTATTTGCCCCTTTGCCTCCTCAGGGAAGCACCGCCGGGTCCTCAACCTCTTGGGGTGTGTGTCAGCAGGAGTGTTTTTGGGAGCAGGGCTTATGCACATGACAGCTGAGGCCCTGGAGGGCATTGATTCAGAGATCCAGAGCTACATCCTGCAGGTGAGGAACTGGGATGCTGAACGTCAAGGATGTGTGGGACCTGAGGGAGGAACAAAAACAAGTTTACAGAAGAGGACAGAAAGGGCCAGAATAGAGCTTTGTGAAGGGCAGCTCCTGGAAGGGGGGGTGGGGAGGGGGAGGGGGGCTGGGGATGAAAGGAAAGTGGAACCTAACAGGAGCCTGACCCCTTCCCCTTCTAATTCATACTCTCTCCTCCCCAGAACAGGACAGGAAGTGAGGGGAATTCTTCTGACACCACTGATTCAACTGATGTGAGTTTCCCCCAGTCAGGCCCCTACCTGAGAAGTGAAGAGAGTCAGAGATTCCTTCCCCATTCAGGCCTCTCTTGGGGGTATGAGGAATGATAACCATTCCTTCTCTTCCCCAGCCTGGTTCTCAGTCTCAAACTTTAAAACCAAAAAGCATTAATTCCATACATTGGGTTTAAAGAACATTTTTTTCCTCTTTGTAACCCTGTTCTCTGGATCTTATTCTTACATCCCTAGCCCTGTTCTTTTGATTTTCTTCAAGTCTTTTGTTCCTTTCATTCATCCTCCATCTCT
Source organism: Macrotis lagotis (assembly GCF_037893015.1). NCBI lineage: Eukaryota > Metazoa > Chordata > Mammalia > Peramelemorphia > Peramelidae > Macrotis > Macrotis lagotis. The sequence continues at coordinate 185,762,251 of NC_133661.1, read as the reverse complement.
AATAGCATTCTTGTGCCCACCTCTTCTTGTCCCACTGTATTGTCTTCATGTAATTTCCATTTCTTTTCTCCCTTTTTCCTCTTCTCACCTTGTGTTTCCTCTCTGTGTCCCTAGGTGGATTACCCATTTGGAGAGCTCATCATCTCCCTAGGCTTCTTCTTGGTTTTCCTGTTGGAGTCCCTGGCATTGCAGTGGTGCCCTGGTAGTACCAGGCGGTCAAAAACACAAGAGGAGGAATGGGGTGGGGCCCATTCCTTGAATCTCCACAGTCATGGGCCCCTGCCTCCACCTTCTCAGGGGCCTTTTAGGGCCCTGGTTCTCTTGCTTTCGCTCTCCTTTCACTCAGTGTTTGAGGGGCTGGCAGTGGGGTTGCAATCTTCAGTACCAGCTGTTCTACAGCTGTGCTTAGCCGTCCTGGCACATAAGGGATTAGTGGTGTTTGGAGTGGGTCTTCGGCTGGTGCAAACAGGCACTGGGCCACGATGGGCCTTGGTCTCTATCCTGGCATTGGCTCTCATGTCCCCCCTTGGCCTAGCATTGGGCATGGCTGTGGCTGGAGGAGATCCGGAGGGGGGAAGGGCCTTAGCCCAGACTGTATTAGAAGGGGTGGCAGCTGGCACTTTCCTCTATGTAACTTTCTTAGAAATTCTTCCACGGGAACTGGCTACCCCTGAATCCCCTCTAGCCAAATGGGCTTGTGTGGCTGCAGGTTTTTCCTTCATGGCCATAATTGCTGTCTGGGCATGAATTGTCCCTTACTCTAAAGAGATTATCCTCCCCAGGTGACAAGCAAGTGAACATTTCTCACTCTGGTCTGGCCCTCATCCTGGGACATTCTTACTGCACCTCAGTGGCATGCTTCCAACACCATCCTCATAACTGGATTCTAAACATCCTTTGCAGGATCTTAGCTTGAGTCACCCCACTCTGAGATAGGAAAGAGCTTGGGTTCAGGCACAGAAGTAAGGGGCAGCAGAGAAAGTGAGGACAGAGGATACAGATGGAGCCTTTGTGTTTATTGTCCTAGACTCTGATAACAGCATCCCCTATTATGGCACTGCGTGTAAATAAATTTCAATCTTCATTTTAGACATTCTGTGTCTGACTTTCCTGCTTGGCTTTAGGCCAGGTTGATGGAGCAGGTAAGGGAGGGTGGGAGAGGACAGCAGGGCCAGAGCTGCATGTCAGCCTCTTCCTGAGATAGGCTCTCACCTTTTCACTCTTAAGTTGGCAGATGAAACTGGTTGTGGGGGGATGAATTGCCGAGATTCCAGGGATCCCCTTCTTCCTCCCTTCTCCTTGTTTGTGCTGGCAACAGACAACCCAGTGGCCAAGCAGAACTCCAAGACCCCCTCCCCACCCACTCCTGCCACTCATCCATGCATGCCAGTCCACATTAATCCTGTTTCTCACACTAAGTCCTGTGTTTTCTAAACCCAGGCCCCTTTACTGCTGCCTAGTGCTGAAGAATTAAGATAGAGTGTTTAGGAAGGAAGAAAGGCGCCAGATAAATGCCTAGATCAACCACAGATCAGCCCTAGCCTCCTCACTGATGCTGTCACTCCCCTTCCCAGAATGTTTGCTTTTTGTCTTGATTCTCCCTCGCTGTTTCCATCTCCTGAATGCCAGCAAACAAACTAGTTTCTCTAGGATTAGGAATGGGAAAGGTTGCAATGCTTTTTTGGCAGGGGTGCTAGAATTGAAATGTCTTGTATTTTAGATGAAAAACTAGGGAAATGAATATGTGCAATCCCTTTCTCAGATTTTCACTTTGGGAGGATAAGGGAGGGGAAGAGGGTATTTGAGACTGCTAGATCACATTCTCAGATCTGCTCTTATCTGGTTTCTCTTATCTCCTGCTTATCCTGTTTCCCTTAATACCACATAAATCATACAGACCTGTGAATAAGCCTAATCCTAATACCAGAGGTCAGGCTTTGGGAAAGTATATTAACAAAGGAAATTAACTGCCACAGTTTTAGATCTACCTTCTTCCTGTGCCCCCCTCCCCTTAACCTCAGTGACCTGATTCTTTACACATGGGGGAGATGACAGCAGGTTAGAGAGCTGATAGAGAACTGATTTATTCTAGAATCTAGAAACACAGGAAGAAGGTATCAACCAAATACTGGAAGAATAAGATGACTTTCTAGCAGAGATAAAGCACCGTGTTTCTGTGTCACTAATAGACATAAAGCAATGTGAATTGGAAGCAGGGTTCTTCAGACAAGATTAAGTAAAACCTTTCTCTTTTCCAGAATCTTTTCTAAACCAGTATACCACCTTCTTATTATCTCCTCTTCTTTGGAATTCTACCCACTTTAAAGCATTTAGGAGTCAATTTTGATCCTAAAATACATTTTTCTCAAGTCAGAATAACACTAGAGAATAAACTAGAGGAGGTAATCTAAAAGGGATAGGGTTGTAGGGAAGCAATCCAATTTTCATTATCCCTCATAATAATGGAAAAGGAGACCTTGAAAACTGGCAGAGAGACTAAATATGTAGAGAAGAAACAGAATAGGGCTTTTTCTTAATAAGTTGGAAATGTCCAAAACAATCTAACCTGAGGAGAACATACATAGATCTAACAAACAATCCAGTAATAGAGGTTGAAATAGGAGGCCCCAAACTCTGTGATAGGCCTTCTCCTAGAAAGAGGAAGATCCAAGATCTAGACCCCATCTGAAACGAAGTATGGCAGAGAGAAAAGATAAATTTTCATCCAAAGATACTGAAGAAGAATAGCCAAGGATCAAGTTGAAAAGTAATTCACTAAGTGAGGAAAAGGAAGACACTCAAAGGGAGTTTTTTAAAAGTACAAAACAGTCAACTAGAGTGACAGTAACAGATCTAAGAGATTAAAATGAGAACAAAGGGCAATAATATGCACATTTTAGGGCTATATAAAACAAATGTCTTATACTTCTTATTCCCTTTTTTTTTTTAGGTTTTTGCAAGGCAAATGGGGTTGAGTGGCTTGCCCAAGGCCACACAGCTAGGTAATTATTAGGGACCGGATTTGAACTCAGTTACTCCTGACTCCAGGGCCAGTGCTTTATCCACTACACCACCTAGCTGCCCCTATTCCCTCTTTTTAAAAAAAAAGTTTAATATAAAGCTGTAATCACTAAGTTCAAATTATAAATTTCATCGCTGGAAGAGACTTCAATTATAATCTATTATAATTTATCTCATTACAAAGACCCCTCTATAACACTTATAACTTCCACTTACAGTTGGTAAAGGGTTAAAAGGTGGGGGAAAAAAACCATTACCACCTAAGTCAGACTATTCCATTTTTCAACATTAAGAAAGTTTCTTCTTTACCTCAAACCTAAATCTGCCATTCTGCAATTTTCTGATTCTATCAGTCCACATTCCCTCTTATTATCACTATGAAGATTGGAAAGGATTTTAAAGCAAGATCCCAGGAAATGCTAGGTCCACCACTTTCCTTTTACCCAAAAATCACTATTCCCAATAATTTACATACTTGTTTGGAACTTTGAAACCTTGCACAGTAGGAACCCTTTCTGCTTTTCTGGAGAAAAGGATTTGATTTGGGATATAATAAGAAATATAGGCAGTCTACAATAGAGGAATAATTAATGAAGGAGGAATGAAAGCCTACTCTTAAGAGGACAAAGCAATGAGAACAGCAACATATTGGGGCAGACAAGTTTCACAAAGTATAAAGAGTAGACATTAGGTTGAGAAAATATACAAATAAGGGGAAAGGCAGTAAGAAATAGAATTTAAATGCTATGAAGTAGTTAATACCCCTCTCTAATCTGGAGGGCAAAATTTTGAATCCCTATTATTGGTAGAAGAAATTATTGGCTGGAAATAGTCACACTGCATCTCCCCCGATTTTGGTCTCTATCTAATAGAGTTAAGAATACTGACAATGAATATCCAGAACGACTATGGATAGACAGCTAGAAAAGAGCATCCCTGACACAACTGAAATCTTGTGCCATGAAAATGGGGATAAAAGGAATTCTGGCCCCTGGGGCTGGTTAAGGCCTTTTAGGCAACGACATCTACTCCATGGCCTCACACAACTCCTAGTCAGATGAGATTCTACAACTTCCATATCCTGAGAATTGCTGTTCCTGGCCCTGATATCATCCTGCTAGCCTTGAGTGGGTTTTGTTTTTTGTTTTCAGTGTCTAATCTCTTGTACTGCAAATCTGTTCCATGGACAAGTGTTCTTCACAGAACCACCTTCAGAGATTTCCAACTTTGTGGGCTTTAACCCTCACTCAGTCTTTGTTCTGGTTTAATCTCATTTGTTCATTCCTTTTCCTTCCCTCTCCTTTCTTTAAAAGGTTTTCATTTTCCCATTGTTCTCGCTTTCTTTCTGCTCTCTTGGACCTTCTCCCTGCAGTTTGAGTAGTTCAAAGATTCACTGGAGAAAAGGGACCGGTAATACAAGCCTGGATTCACTTGGCTAATGATAGAAGATGAGGGACTAAAACTACAACTACACTAAGGTGTCTGCCATCCACCTTGGGCATTCTAAATCCATTCTCCTCTAAAGCTTTGAACTTGAAAGGAAAATTTGCTTTCAGATGAAAAAACCAGGGCAGGAGGGAGGAGGATGTGATGAGCTAGCAGGGTAGGTAGGTGTGAGAGCTGGTGTCAGCCACAAGAGGGCAATATGATCCCATAGCCTGATCTAGCAGAGCAGCGATGTCATGGACAATGGTCTGACTTGTCTGCCGAGGTCATCCTCTTCCAACACCTGGCTCCAGGCCAGACCAGACAGAGGTGGATCCTTTGTGCTGAGGTCTTTAGTGGAGGTACAATCCCTCATGTCTCCCTTGGGTAGGGGACAGGCAGAGAAAGGTCCATGGACACAAGATTGTCATTCTCATTTATGAAGACTAAAGAGATTATTCCAAATTGCAAAGACTAACCCTTGCTTTGCAGAGTTAGCTACTATTGCTTGTATAGGCTGGTGGTGCTTACAACTTTTTGCTTTGCCTCAATTTCTCACCTATTTGTTTAAAAAGAATCACTTTCATTTCTGTATTTAAGTATTTTTCTTTCTCATATATATACTTCATTATAAGTTCTGCTATGTCTCTAAAGGGTTGATGCTAACCTTGCATGTAATCCTCCTAGATCGGCTCACCATTTAACCACAGCAGAGCGTTAAGGGCAGACAACAAAGGACAGCTAATTTATTTGATGCAATGGATAAAACAACCCTTGTCCTGGAGTCGGGAGGATCCGAGTTCAAATATAGCCTCACATCTTTGACAAGTTCTAGCTGTGCAACCTTGGACAAGTCATTTAACCCAGATTGCCTCACATCCAGGGCCATCTACAGCCCTCCTCACTCCTATCTGGCCACTGGACCCAAATGGCTCTGGAGGAGAAAGTGAGACTGATGACTCAGCACAACCCATCCTTACTCAAATCCAGTTCAGATGTATGTCACGGCATCACCTTCCTGATGTCATGGTCTTCTTCAAGAATTAACAACAGGGATAGCTAGGTGGCATGGTAGAACGCCGGCCCCGGAGTCATAAGTACCCGAGTTCAAATCCGACCTCAGACACATAATTACCTAGCTGTGTGGCCTTGGGCAAGCCACTTAACCCCACTGGCCTTGCAAAAAAAAGCTAAAATAAATTTTTAAAAAGAATTAAGGACAACAGCTGTCCAGGTATCCATTCTCCTTACCTGCCAGTTTGAAAGGTAGCACCTTAACCATACCACCAAAATTCAGAAGGTACAAAAATTTAACAGGCCTCTGTAGTAGTACTACTTGTCTAAATTTGTGTTAATTCCTGTATTGTGTTCACATCAGGAAATTTAAAGTTGATTTTAGGGAGGTCCTCCTTGCTGCTTGTCCAAGTGCCCAAAGTGCTAGTTGAAACTCTTGTAGGAAATAATGATTTAATAGTGTTTCTATCTTTTGTTCAGAGTACATGTTAACTTTTTGCTTTATGCTACAAGTAATCACAGCAGTCTAAAAAGTCTAAGTTGGCAACAGGAAAGGAGAATCAATAGATCCCCTCCCCAATGTCTAAGTTCTGTACAATTTTCTAATTTACACATATACAATTACATATCTAAGTTGCATACCACCTGTGAAAGCAGGCATGCTGATGTCATGCCCATTGAGAATCATTCATCTAATGTTGATGTTGGCCCAGTTACTCTATTGTTTTTCCATTGCTATGAAGCATGCCTTGTAAAGTTTTGCTGAAATGGCTCAAGAATCAAAACCAAGACCAGAGTCTTAAATGGATTCAACTTTCCCATCTCATCAGTGAGTCCATCACTTGACAGCATACCTTCCAAAGAACCAAATTCAATAAACACACTTTGCAGTTCATTAATGCTGGAGAAAATGCCTGATGCTGGCTAACCCAGGCCCCGATCCTTTTTAGTCTGTTATTATCTCTTATAGTGAGTAATATTCCTGCTCATCTTCTCCTTCAAGAACAGTGGCTTTATTATGTAGCAGATTCTGAATGCTTATTCAAAGTTCTTCAGTAGTATTTATAGATAAAAAATGTTGAAATTTTCAAAGGATCAGTTATCTCCAATGATCTAATTCTAAATGTCCAAAATGCCATGTAACATATTCTAACACCAGTGTCTGGGTTGCTTACATGTTGAACATGAAAGAAAAAATAATGTAGACCAGTTTCAGTGGGTCCAGGATGCTAAATGTTCTTTTGACTCATTGTAACCACTGAAGCAAACCTTAGGGTCTTTGAAAACTGAAAACTCAAGTATCCAAACCTGCTCAGAAACCACTTATAAGTATGCCCTAATGATAACTGGGAATCCCAATTAGGTAAGGGATTCCAAAGCAGAGCTATTAATGATTGACTCTCTTCTTAGAGATAGCAACCATACCATCCCAGGATTCCTGTAGAATTTTCTCAAGTGATTTCTCCCTTTCCTTGCCTGAAAATCTGGAATAGGAGATGGGAAGGAATTACCATTTACCATTCATCATGCCTTGTGAAGCTAATCACAAAGGACATGTCATTGTTTTAAAGAAAGCTCAATCTCTCTAGTATCTTCTTTTATACATACACAGTTAACACTGATCCTCAGTCTTGTCTACACAATTTATTGTTACAAGGGAGTTGTGGGGGACAAGGGGCTCATAAGGGAGTAACTTCCCCTCTACTATAATGTGGTCAGAGCCCCCCAAGACACTTACCCTGCTCCCTGGACAATTCTGCCCAACCCTCATACCAAGTCTGAAGCAGTTCAGCCCTGATCTGCCCCTCCATCTCACTCCATTAAAAACTGAGAACTATATAGTTAATTCAGCCAAGCAGCCCCAGCTTCCTCCCTACTCCTGCTCCCGGCTCCAGCTTACACATTCACTCACACTCACCACCTCCCACTTCTATTTCTTCTCTATCCTCTGGACATCTCCATTACAATCATAGGGTGTTCAATGACCTGAATACCCAATAAGCTTCCTAAACACTCATACTATCACTCACACACCCATCCCTATTAGGAGAATAAGGATTAATCAGAATCAGCATTAGCAACTCCATCCCCAGTGGGTCCCTCAGATGCCCTTATTATAGTGCATCCTGGGATAGAAAAAAAAATCTGAGCAGGGTTGCAGTAACCCCTCTTCCCTCATCTGAAGGTTCCTGGATCAAGGAATAGCATGTCCTTTCCACATCTTCCTCCGAAATAAGGAGACAATCCAGGAATGAAGTCAGGGGTCTGGGTCCCTAAGAGACATTAGGATCTCTCTCCCAGGGTTTAAGGGGGGGTAACAAGTTAGAGATCAAGGTTAGGGTAGAAATCAAATAGTCAAAGTCATCTCCCTGCAGAATCTGTCCCACTGCTCTCCCTTGTTTTCTCTCTGGCCTATCACCCTTATATACCCCCTGGGTTAGAGCTGGGAGTCTGGGGGGAGGTGAGGACCAGGTCCTTCAAAAGGAGAGAGAGGGATGCTCAACAAGAGACCTCCATAGTATGTCCTGGAGATCCTGAAGGAACAGCCCCAGTCCCCTCACTGCTCTGAGAGGCGGTTCGAGATCGGCCACTGTCCATCGACCCTTTACTGGTCAGGGAGGCAGTTCGGGATCGGGATAACCGGGTCATACAGGAAGATGCCACTGTAGAGATGGTATAAACAAGTGGTTAAATGATAAAGGGAAAACATAAGTCAAAAACAGAACAATCAAGAGTTGGCTAAGATGAAGGTAAAGGCAAGGAAAGAGAAGAATGGAAGGGCTAATGACAGTAAAAATAGGTTAAGGAGATTTGGGGCAGAAAGCAGGACAAAGAAGGAGACATATATAGGAACAAACTAATTCCAACCCCTAGCCCAACCTCCAGATGCTTTTCTTCTTAAAGGGACCCTGAAACAGAGTTCTTAACTCAAGAAAGGAACCTTCACCTCCCTTCCCCTGCCCCTAGAAGTCCTTTATACTCACTGTAGCCCATGCCTTGAACAAAATACTTGAAAGCTTCAGACAGCTTGCCTGGCTGTAAAGGTATGGTACAGAGAGGTAGTCAAGGAGGGTTGAGGAGTTCAGGCTCTGGGGACTGAGGAAGAGTGAATTGGGGTTCTAGAAACAGACAAGGGTTCTCAGTAGAATCAGAATCAGCACTTCACAACATCTCACAGGCAGCGAGAAACTCACCTGGGTCAACTGGGGCTGACCTCCAGAATCTGCCATCTATTTAAGAGAGAATTCACAAAAGCAAAATAATTTGAACAAACTAAGTCATGGTTTGGGGGCAAGAACCTATTTCTAACTATTCTCCAATACAGCCCCCCCCTTTTCCTTTTAATCAATTTTTCTGGCTTTACCTCACTCCTTCCCAGTCTCTACCACCCCCATCCCCCATCTCCACCCTGGCTTGGCAAGGTCCAAGAGACCAAGAAAGCCAAAGCTTAGAAAGAAGCTTGAAGACTAAGAAACAGCAGAGCTATGAGTCACAGATGGAAGGAGGGCAGTCAGAGCTGGGAGAGTGGTGACTGACCTTGAGGAAAGAGGTCTTGGTTGGATCCAGCTTCGAATTACACTCCACCTGATGAAGAGGAGACAAGATGAGGATGGATCCCCAGCTTCTGAGAATCCTAACTCCACCAAGCCCCCCTGAAGTCCAGAGCACCATCTTTGGACTATTGGTTCTCAGTTCCCTTTTCTCCCCCAGGATTGAAATCTTCACATTCCCTAAATCACAGATTAAGAACCAGAAGGGACAAGACCTATGAAGTAACCTAATCTAATCCCCTTATTTTACAGACTTAGAAAGATCTAATCATTTGTCCAGGATCACAAAAATGACAGAGCTGAAGTTTAAGCCCTGATTCTCCTCCTCCAAATCTAACATTCCTTCCTCTAGTACCATTCTGTCATTTTGATCCTGCCTCCTTCCCCTCTCAAAACAAAGCTTTGATATTTTTCCTAAACCCAGAGATTAGGTAACCCCTTCAAGTCCACCACCCTAAGACCCAATTCTAGAAAATCCCACTGACCACAGCATCTTCATAGGGTGCCTGGTCTCCCACCACAAGCATCACAGGGCACCTAAAGGCACAATGATAAAAAAAATAGGGGTTTGGCTGCCTCCTAAAAAACAGATGAACAATTGTCTAATATGAAGGTGACCTTAACTAAGGACAATCCCCTATATAACTCTGATCCTCAACCCCAACCCCTTACATTTTTTCACTTTCAGGAAGGAAAAACCTAGAAAAAATGGTGGGTTTTGAAGCAAAGTTGGGAGATGTGGGAAAATCAGGGGAAACCCAGACCACTCCTCTGCTACCTCTTCAGCATAAGATTTCTTATTTTTCTAAGAGGCATGAGTACTTAGAAAAAATCCAAGGAAGATATCAGAGAGCATGGAGCCTGGAAGATCTTACTTGAGGGTTGTATCACCCCTACGATCAAAGTGTAGGTCTCGACGGCTAGAGGAGAAAGAAGGAAAGAAGACAGAGATTAAAGGCATTATCTCCCCCCGACGCCGTCCAGAGAAAGGTTTCCATGTCCCAAGGTTTCCCCAGACATAGCTCATTTCTGTGATTGAATTGTGGGGAATGGAGATGTTAGAATTAAATGAAATAGATTGGGTTTAACCACTTGTGTCTCAGATCCCTAGTATGTTTGTGTGTGTGTGTATGTGTGTGTGTGTTCACATGGGGGTGATAAGAAGGGTGGGAAGGAGGGTATGTGTATGAAATATGTGTGTGGCATATTGTGCTGGGGGGGTAGGGCAGGTGATCATCTTGAAAATCAGAAACCTATTCATCTGAGCAAAATCAATAAGAGACAGGATGGGCACTGCATCCAAAACCATGAATTCCTTCCATTTTCCCATGACTTTGCTGTTGAAATGGTCCTGGCTACCTCTTCCATTATGTACCTATTTCAGTTTACCTCTATGTCTATTTCTCATGCATGCCCTCCCTGGACTTTGTTCCCTTCCCAATTGTGGTGGTGGCAACCATATATTTACTCCATTTCCCACTGTATTTTCTTCCATTACTTCACACACACATACACACACACAGTTCAGTTACTTGTTGTAGCTGTTCCAGAAGAGCTCAATGTTTTCAATGTTAGGGGCATGCATAATGGTATCTCGATATTGTTTCACCATCTCTGAGTGACTAGACAGCTCCTCCTGAAAAAGAAGTGGGGGACAAGTGAAAAAAAAAAAAAGAAAAGCTGGCTAGGAAGAGAAACCAGCATCCACCAAGATGTCTCAATAGTCCTCAGCCCTTCCTCCATTAGAGAAGGGAAGGAGATGTCCTGAACACCCCAGAAACCCTTGTTGATCCCTCTACTCCCCACCAAGCTATGGTGACTCCCACTGGCTCCCCAGTACCTGACTGAAGAGGTGCTCAAGAATCATATCAGGGATAGAGGAGGTGAGGCCAGTCAGCTGTAGGAAGACAACTAGGTAAGAGATGGCAAAGGAGGAAGGAGGGAATTCCCACTAGAATCTCCTGTACCATCTGGGTAGAGTCAGAGCTTCCCATTTCTCTCCCCCACCACCCCTTTCCTTTTTCACTTTGGACAAACTCCAGATACCTAATAAGTGAGCTCCCCAGCCAGAAGGAACATTAATCTGAATTTGATGTATCTTACATTCCTCTTCTCCTCTCCTCACTCCCACTCCCTTGCCCTAGGCCATATATCCCTCATTCTCAAGCATATCCCACTTGCCCCTCCAACCTTGTGGGCAGCCCAGTCCATCCAGCCCTTCGCATTGCAATCAATGTTGATGAGAACAAGGCCTTCCACTAGGTCTGGGTTTGAAAGCTTAGGGACAGTAAGAAAAAAAAGTCAAAAATTTCCCCTCCTTCCCAATTCAAACCCCTTCCCTAAATTCCCTGTCTTTTCTTCATCATGCCATCCCTCATCATCTCCCCTTTTTTCTTACAGCAAATCGAGACAGGATATAGGCTCCAGCTCCAACCCCAATTCCAATTATGGTAGAGAAGCTGTGTGGGGGAAGAAAAGGAGGTGAGAGACAAGAATTAGTGTTCTAAACCCCCTTTTTTCCAACAAGAGCTAAAATTCAAGAGGAGCAAAGTCATAAGCCTAGGAAGCCAGGCACTCTGTTCTCAATACTAATTTTCTCTCTGCTCTCTCCCCACCTTAGTTATCTTGGAAAACTGAGCTTTCTAGTAGTCTCAAAAGTCCCCCAACCAGAGGAGGAAAAGGTAAATCCAGACATATGGAGAAAAGAAAACTGGGAGTATGGTGGAAAACAAGCAACAAAGAGGACAACAAAGTGTATTTTTAGGAGCAAAGGGAAAATTATTACAAGACTCTTACATCTCATCATCTACACTTGAATTCAATCCAACAGTATGGGATTCCTTTCAGGGTGAGAGAACTAAGTATTCTAGTTAAGAAAATAAAATAACTACTAACATTTTTATAGAACTGTGCCAGACACATTACAAGTATTATCTCATTCTATCCTCATAACATCATTTTATAGATGAGGAAACTGAGGCTAAAGGTGACTAAGTGACTTCCTAAGGTCATACCACCTACTACTAAGTGTCCAAGACCAGATTTGGACTCAAGTCTTCCTGAGTCTAGGCCCCAGCACCCACCAAGCTACTAGCCTTTCTCAATGCTGCATTCAACCTCAGGTCAACTCTAGCCCCATTCTTCTAGGAACTTTTCCAGCTTGGTCCTAATTTTGCTTCTGATCCTACCCTGCATAATGAGAGTTTAGAAGAAGCACAGACTTGAAAAGGTGAGACAGATACTGTGAGCGGTCAATGAAAAGGGGGAAATGAGAAGACCAGAGCAGATCAACTCTGACAGAATACAAAGAAGGTTAGGAAGGTGACCCAGAACATACAACTTTGCAAACCAAGGACTAGTCTCCCTGTTCCCAAGGGAGGAGGAAGGGAGCAGAAAAAGGGGAAAGGACAGGTTGGTCTGGTTCCTCAGGGTTTAAGTCACCCCTTCCCCTTTCTTCACCAGTTTCCTCATCAGAAGGGCCCCTCCCCAGCCTGCAGGGCAAGAGTACTAAGAAAATTCTCTGAAACTCAGGACAAACATTAAACTCTCCCGCTGTTTTTTCCCTTCCTCACCAACCTAGGCAGCACAACCAGACTGTTTCAGCTTTACCCTGTGACTAAACCTAAATTCTCAATCATCTCCATCTACCCCCAACAAGTGTGAATGTGAGTAGGAGGGCCACAATGCCCATGACTAGAAATCTTAACTTGGATGGATGATAGAGAATATTTGTTTTAGTGGGGAAAGAGAAGAATTCCCCAAGCCTCTCACTTTAAGTACTGCAGGATAGTAGGGATCATGTCTGCAAGCTGGTCCAAAGATGGATACTGGTACCTGAGGAAGACAGAAATGTTAAAGCCTCTGAAACCCTTGGTATCCCACCACCTCTTGTCCTCTGGTAACCATCTCTTCTTCCCCTTTATCTTCTCCCAGCTATTGACTCCCCCTGCCCTTTCCTATTCTTTCGTGAGCAACTATCTAGTTGTCATAAATAGAACAGAATCTTACCCCAAGGGGAATACAGGTGCTCCCTCCTCCATTCCAGGGGCCTCCACATGAACCCGAACAAAGTTTTTGATAATTTCCTGCATGTCTCCAAAGTCAAACAGGGGCTTGAAGCAAGTCTTATCTGAGGAGATTCACCCCAAAACCACCCAGGCAGAGGGATTAATCTGGGAAACAAAATACCTTGAGCCAGACCCCATCCACTTTCCCTGGAAAGAGTCAGACTGGGGAGATCTTGTCCTTGTTAAACCCAATGCTTCCATGTTTGTCCATCCCTATCCCTTCTAGGCTACCTGTTCCCCTGACCTCTGCCCTACATGGAGGAAGGAGTTTCAAAGGAGTGTGTTGGGAGTGGAGAGAGAGAGAGGGGTTTAGATTGGAGATGTCCTATGAAAAAGGAAAAAGTAGGGTTGAGGATGGGGGATATAGGAATAATTCTAAAGGAATTGCTTACAATTGAGTCCTACATCATGGTAGGTGAATATTGCTGGACGCTTGGGTTTGGGAGTGCCATAGACAGTGAAAGTGATGGAGCCATAGGGAGTCTCCACAGAATGAGTCTGTGAGGAATAGAGATCAAAGTCAAGATGGGGGAAGAAGGGGACAGAAGGCAAATGGAAAGGTCAAATCAAGGTTGGGGTACAGGGAAGAATAATAAAAATTAGAGAAGTAGGATCAGAGAATGGGAAGATAAAATCAAAAAAAGCTAAGCTGAAGACTTAATAATGTGGAAAGTGAATGTGAGGGTGAATCAGATTAAGGGGGAAAAAAAGTAGAGAGCCAGTGAGCTTCAGGAAACTAAGTGAAGAGAAAATAAAGGGGGGAGGAATGGGACCTGGAATGACACAAAGAAAAACAGTAGAGGGAAGAAAAGAAAGGGTAAAAATCAGGACAAATCAGCCAAAGAAGCTTCTAATTGGGAAGGGTTAAGTCCCTACCCTTCTCACCCTGAGTTTAACCCATGCTGTTACCTGTCCTTGGTCCAAGAGAATTCGGGCAGCTAACTCAGCCTCCTAGAGAGATACACAGAGACACAGACAGAGATATGCACGGCAAGAGACACAGACAGAGATATGCACGGCAAGAGACACAGGCAGAAAGATAGACATGGATGAAAAGTAAATAAAGACAGACCCCCCCCCCAAAAAAAAGAGAGATACAAAAGAAAGAATTGACAAAGACACAGAGAGAATGAAGGTTAGTATGAAGAATGTTGTTAGGGGCATGGGCAGAGGGCTACCAGCACAGGGATGGGGACTAGACTCTAAGCAGAGATGTACAGAAGGAGAAAAACAGGAATGGTGAATAGGAGAAAATAGGGGCAGGTGTTTGGATTAAGGTCAAGGTATATAAATCAAGGGAGGCTCTTGATGTCTAGAATTTGGGGACTAGAGGATTTCCAGCAACCTTAGCAACTTCAAGAGTCTGTCCTGGTAGCAATGGCTTCTCCTCAGTAATATGCACCTCGTGTAACTCCGCCATGGTGGCCTGAGAAGGTATCAGTGAGGAAGGAGAGAAAAAGGGAGACAGTGAGTGGAAAACTTAACTCATCCCTTAGACATTGCTTTCTTCCCACACCTTGGTCTACCCCAATATATCTGTCCATGACATCCCCTTCATCTTAAAACCATCCTCTCAGAAAATGGGACAGTGGCAATGAGACTTAGAACATATGAGAATGAAATCCATTAAGATGACATGCACACAACCCTGGTCATATTTGACATTTTCTCATAGACATAAAGGTGGGAAATCTGGGTAGATGGATAAGGACTCCAGATATATACTACACTACTACCACCAACCCTTCTTTTTACTCCTCTCTGTCCAGGACAGAAATACCCAGGGAGGGGCAGCTCATATTTCCTGGGCCTATATTTAGGGTCATCCCCCCCTCCCTCCTCCACCCTGGATCAGAGGCTGCTCCCAAAGGCAGGGGAGTAGGATTGGTGGGCTCAAGGAACCAAGTAGTCCAAAGGTCTAGACACAAGGGACAAGGAAGGAGAGTCTATAACTGATTGCAACCTTTAACTCCCAGTCCCCCAAGGTCAATGGCTCAAGGGGAAAAGGGACCTAAGTGGCCAGAGAAAGAACAGAAATGGGGAGGAGATGGAACTGTGGAGGGGGGGACCATATAAAACTCTTTATCACCTTCCCTTACTCTCTATTCTACTAGTGGTCCCTGAATAATAGTTTAGTATGAATTCAACTTCTAAGTAGATTGTAGCTAGCAAAAAAAAGACAAATACAGAGTAGGGGACAGCCACAGATAGATCAGTAGGAGGGGTCCCTTACTGGATTCTTATTGGTTGAATGAAGTTGGGGATTAAAGGTGACCTAGGTTCTCACTCTTCTCAGTCCAGGGGTCTGAAAAGACACAAGAAAAAAAGGTGAGCAACCCCAGAGGCAAGACCTTGGCATCTAAGTGAGGAGAGCCTCAACTAAACCCAGCATTACCGACTATTTTTCTTATCAGAAAACCTCTAGGGTCACATATCCTCACCCAATTACTGTAACCTCAAACCCCAAGACAGTCTTTCTTCTCAGGAACTTTGACTACACTGTTTCTGTTTGGTTTGCTTTTGTTTTTTCCGGATTTTTTTTTTAAAGGACCAGGTAAAGGATTGGGGATATAACCCAAGGGTATCGGTCCAAGGTCTTGAGGGCAGAGGGTACGAGGGCATCTGGTAGAAGAGTCTTTATTAAACGCCTAGTTATAAGACCTTGGGGAAAGTATTCCCATCTGTAAAATAAGAGTTATTTCTTTCCAACTCTAAAATCCTATGGGTGAGACTGGGATAGGCTACATGCAGTCCATCCTCACAGCCTTAAGTTCATGTCCGCCCTGAGAGGGGAGCCTAGGAAGGAATGCGGCCAGAGTAGGGAGGGATCTCTGGGATTCCTCCGACCCTGGCCCTGGGGTCTGTGAAGTGGGTCCTCCTGCTTCCCATCACCCTCCAGGGCCAGCCTTAGCCGAGCACCTGAGACCGCTTCCCGCGTGTCCGGACACGCTGCCCATTCGTGTGGGCGAAGACACCCACTCGTGGTCGACTCCAAGCCGCCGGGGCGCGGGACCCCCGGCCGGGGGCACGGCGCGGGCCGGCTTTGCACCCCGGCTCCGGAGCCGCCTCCCTCCCTGCTCGCAGCCCCGCTTCCCCGAACTGGCACCCCCGAGCGCACACTGGCCCTCCCTCTCCGGCCTCGCCACTCCCCCCGCCCTCGGGCCGGGGT
Source organism: Macrotis lagotis (assembly GCF_037893015.1). NCBI lineage: Eukaryota > Metazoa > Chordata > Mammalia > Peramelemorphia > Peramelidae > Macrotis > Macrotis lagotis. Next base: position 185,746,004 of record NC_133661.1, on the reverse strand, counting down.
CGCCCGCCCCTCCCCCTACCTGCTGCCGCGGGCTCGGCGCCGCTTCCACCTTCACTCGTCTTTGACTCCCAGGCCCGCCCCGACTCCCCGCCCCCATGGACCCGCCCAACAAACGCTCGCTGCCCGACTGCGCCCCCGGCCTCTCTAGGACCCGCCCGCTCCCCAAAACCCGCCTCAGCCCCCCGTGAACACGCCCTTCCCCGCAGACCCTGCCCCGGCTCTGGTGCCCCCCCCCCAACTCGGGTGGGGCCGAAGCGAGGGTCCGGAGCTGCGAGAGAGGGTCCGCACTGCGAGGTCGCCGGCGCTCCCCTTCCATCTCCCCCCACCCCGACGGGGAAGGGGGCGTCGCGCCCCGCGGCCCAGGAGGTGATGCCCCCCAGACTCTCAGGGGCATTGCCCCCGCCACCTGCCCCCCGGGCGCTCCCATTCCAGACCCCAGTTCTCCCGAGCTTTCCCCCCCCAGCCCTCGGGCGAGAAGGGGCAGGGCAGGGGGATCCGGGCCGGGGCCAGGGGGCCTCGGGGAGCCCCGGGAGGGCCGGCCCCGGGGGGCTGGGGGTGTACCTCTGCTCTCCGGGTCCCGCCGTAGCCTACTCTGCTCCCGAGCGAGTAGTTGGAAAACAAGCCCGGGGGGGCGGGGAGCGCCGAGAGCCGCTATAAATAGAGCAGGGGGCGGGGGGCAGAGAACGGTGAGGGGGAGCCGGGGACTGGCCAACGCGGACTCCTGGGTCATGGCCCGGGGGGGGGCGGGGAAGGGGAAGCTGGGGACCCCCAGGGGCTCTGACTCCTGGGTAAACAGCTTGGGGGCGGGGTTAACCCCGTGGGTGGGGGTGGGGGGAGTACACAGTGTCCCGGGCTGGGGCCCAAGAGACCCCGCTGTGGACTGAGCTAACCCCTCCTTGCCCGGCCCAAAGACTAGGAGGGAGAATGGGAGAGACCAACGCGGCCCAACACCGTCCCAAGATGAGCAAACCCTTCCGGACCCCGAGTGCGGAGCTTTTGCATTGCCTGGCTCTCTGTCTTTGTGGGCATCGCAGGAGGACCTTCGTTACCTCATGCCCGCCCCTCACCCAGTGTAAGTCACTTATGGTGGGAGGTTGCCCCGAAAATGAGGCAGGCCGGGCTTGACTGCGCCTCCCCATCTCCTGCTAACACACAAGCTCCCCCCGGGACTCTCCAACCCAATCTAGCCCACCCCCACCTCCATGAAGCCTGGTTTCCGAGACACCATTTAGGGGCCCCCGGCACTGGGCCAGTTGGAAACAATGGCCAATGGAACTAAAGCTGCCAACTGTAACGCCTTCACAGACCAACCCTCTTCCCCTCCCCAGACCCCCAAACTCACCCCCCCAAGCCTGGGAACTACCGCCTCCCCCCCTTCCAACTCCCCCAGGGAACATCAATGCCCCTTTCATCCCCACTTGGCTGGGGCTTCAGGACGGAAGGAGGGGCTGAGCAGGAGAAGGCTCTGAGTGAGGGATCAGGCAAGGATCACTTCAAAGCCCCCCTTTCCCTCCCCTCCCCCAGTCCTAGAGGCATCAGACACACACACCCAGTTCTCCTAACACCCCACAACCTCTTTTCTACACCCTTCCCCCCCACACACACTCTGTTCATCATTCTCTCTCAGGAGCTGGGCACAGAACCCAGGCAAGTCTGGCCCCCAGCCCAGTCCCCTCTCCCCTCCAAACCCAGGGTTTCACCCGATTTTAGTCCAAGAGAGAAGGCAACTGGGCTTTCAACTATAACTGGACATGAAGGTGGGTGGCAAAGAATTTCCTTGTAGACCTCCATGCTGAGATGGAGGGAACAAGAGGGAGGGGTTTTCTTTAGGAGTAGCAGGAAGTTACTTGAAAGCAGGACTAGGGAGGGAAGGGAATGTAAACCTTCAGGTTGGAAGATTTAAAACTGTACTTCTCAACTAGTAAGCCTAAACTGACAATGCCAAGAGTCCCTGCATCCATAGATAAGCAAATGAACCTTCCCTTGACTAAAGATTTTTTGTAATTAATAAAATACAAATTCATTTTTTAAGTATTATTGACACCATAATAGTTTTTAAAATCATTTGTTTTCCCAACCTTTTTTACAAACTTCTATCATGTTGGGAGTCCTCAATCTGAAATTAGGCTGGAAAATACTGAACTAGTCTACAATAGTCATAGTTGAAGGGGGGGGGAAGGGGAACCAGGGAGGGAGAGGTGACCTGGGAGTTCCAACATCTAAATTAGTCTCTGGGTCAGAATGACTCAGGGAGGAACCTGATAAGGGGCCTAGGCAAGAGAGGGGAGGGATGAGCAGGAAATTTCCACTAGGGATTTGATCTGGCTCCCAGAATCTGGGGTCCTCACCTTCAAGGAAAAGACAACTGTTCTCTTAAGATAGGATCCCCTGTCTGAGGAACAGCTGAATTAAGGACACCCCTCATTTAAGTACTCTATTTTAGCCATAAATTCAACAGTATAAATTTACCTCAATTTAATACAGATTTACTGAGGGAACTGAGCTTAAAAACTTTTGAAGAATATCTAATTCAAATCAACAAACTAGAAGTTAATTTTGTGTAAGTAGCTGGTTGTTCAGTTGTTTTCAGTTTGTTCTAACTCTTCAGGGTTAAGTGACTGGACCAAGTTCACATAGTTAGTGTCAAGTGTCTGAAGTCAAATTCGAACTCTTGTCCTTCTTACTCCAAGGCCAGTGCTTTCTCCTAGCTGCCCATACTTCCTCATCTATAAAATAAGGATGATAGTAGCACCTAAGTTACAGGTTTGTTGTGAGGAATAAAACATCAATAATTACAACTAACATTTATATCTAGTATACTTTGTTCTAAGCACTCTACAGGTATCTCATTTGATCCTTGCAACTAATTTAACACATGAGGAAACCAAAGCAAATAAGTGACTTGCCTAAGGTCACATAGCTAGTAATGCTGCACAATTTAGTAAGTATATGAGACTAGAGTTGAACTCGGGTCTTCCTGACTCCAGGCCTGGCACTCTTATCTACTATATGACATCTAGCTTCCTCAAAAGATAGTTGAAAAAAGTGCTTATGACCATGACTGGCACAGAGTAGGTACTATATGAACATTAACTGTCTTCCTTTCCCTTCTTTTTCCTCCTCATCATCACTATTATAATTTTTATTATTATTATTTCTCTGATTACCAAGACAAAATGAAACTGTCTTGTCCTCAGCAGAAAAGTCTTGTCAAGAGGAAGTGGTTTCTAACAAAAGGGTATTGAGAAAGACTTTCAGTAGGAGGTAGTACCTGAGTTGAACTTTAAAGGGAGCCAAAAATTCTGTGTTGAAGATGGACTCAGGAGTTGTCACATCACCTGTGAAAATATCCAATATGTAAATGCATTGCTATTGACTGGGTCTATCCCAGAGATCACAAAAAAAAGGGTAAAAATCCACATGTTCAAAAATATTCATAGCAGTTCTTTTTGTGGTGGCAAAGAATTAGAAATTCAGGGGATGGCCAGTTAGGGAATGGCTGAACAAACTGTGATATGTGAATGTGATGGAACACTATTGTTCTATAAGAAATCATGAAGGACAGGATTTCAGAAAAGCTGGAAAGACTTGCATGAACTGATATGAACAGAACCAGAACATTATAGACACTCACAGTAACATTGGATGATAATTAACTATGATGGACTTGTTCATTTCAGCAGTATAATAATCAAAGACAATTCTAAAAGACTTGGAATAAAAAATACCATCCATCTTTAAGAGAAGGAACTGTGGTTTCAAATTAAGACCAAAACTATCTTCAATTTTTAAAAAGCATCTTCCGTATTATGTTGTTTTTTCTCTCTAGTGTTTTTATTCTTCCATTTAGATTTGAATTTTTTTTCACAATATGATTAATATGAATTTCTGTTTAGCATGGATATACATGTAGAGTCAATATTAGCTTTCTGTCAGGAGGAGGGAAGAAAGGGAGGGAGAAAAATATAAAACTCAAAACCTTGCAAAAAAAAGATTGTTGAAAACTACTGTGGCCTGTAGATGGAAAAAAAAAAGTTTTTTTTAAATATCCTATGACTGCAACAAGGACTAGAAAATTAGGTAGAAATGAAATTATGAAGGAAAGGATGTAATCCGTTAGCTTGGCCAAGAAAATACCAATGGGATCACAAAGAATCCAATGAACTAAACAAAAGGCTTGCTAATAGGAAGAGACTCTACCTTGCCTATGTTTAATCAACAAATACTTAATATGTTATCAAAAAGGTATGGTACATCTACATAAGAATACCAGGCAGTCAGTGATAAGAATCAAAGTTGTGATATGGACTATTTGTGCAAAGGGAATTCTAGGAATAAAGAAATAATCCTGAATTGAAGGGAGAACATCAACTGAATCTTAAAAAAAAAAATCAAGTTTAAATAGGTTGAGAAACAGAAGTCAAGGGGTGGCTAGGTGGCTAAGTGGATAAAGCACCAGCCCTGGAGTCAGGAGTACCTGGGTTCAAATCCAGTCTCAGATACTTAATAATTACCTAGCTGTGTGGCCTTGGGCAAGCTACTTAACCCCATTTACCTTGCAAAAAACTAAGAAAAAAAAAACAAGTCTAAAAACCTAGAACTTGGACACAAAGCTTTTGGTGAGGAAGGGTGAGTAAGCTGAATTTGGAATTCTGGGAGTCCATGTTGAGGGAGGTTTGTCTTTTGTTTTAGTTCTCATTTTTTTATACAGATCAGTAATTTCATCTGCTGTTCACATATGTCTGACTATTCATAACTTAATGAGATTTTCTTGCAAAGATACTAGACTGATTTGCCATTTGATTCTCCAGTATGTCTCCATTTTACAAATGCTGAATTAAAGCAAAAAGGGGTTAGGTGACTCACTCAGGGTCATGTAACTAGTTGGTGTCTAAGGTTGGATTTGAACTCAGGTCTTCCAGATTCCAAGCCTAATGCTCTATTCTCTGTATCACCTAGCTACCCCAATTTCTTCCACTTATAGGGAATTCCTAAGGTGGAAATATTATCCAGTGATGCAGGTATAGCTCCTAGTCTTAGAGATACTTAGAATGAAGAAATATTAAGTGACTTGCTTCATTCACACAGCTAATATTCCCTTCAAGTTCAACCTTCTGCCTTTAGACACACTTCTTAAAAATTGTCTTATGTTGTTTTTTTCTCTCTAGTGTTTTTATTCTTCATTTGGATCTGAATCTTTTTCACAATTTGATTAATAGGAATCTATGTTTAGCATGGATATACATGTAGAGTTGATATTAGATAGCTTTCTGTCAGGAGGAGGGAAGAGAGGGAGGAAGAAAAATGTGAAATTCCAAGGTCAACCTTCTACCTATTAGACATACTTCTTAAAATACTTGGTTTTTAGCTTTTAATGACCTTTAATGTCAAGAAAAGGAAACTGGAGTTTATCTCAGGATGAGGGAAGAACCATGAAGGATTTTAAAGATGGGACTGACAAGATCTTAAGGATAAGAACTAGATGTGGTACTGCACTGATACAGGGAAACTGCCTAGATGAAAAAAAAAACTCCAAGAGGGCCCCTTCTCCAATTTATAATCATAGTGAACTGCCTAGATCAGTGGTGTCAAACTCAAACAGAAACAGGAGCCACCTAAGTTTATACAAAAGGATCCCTACAGGCTGCATATTGACTTAGAAAAACCACATATTAGCATGATCTATGTCTATTATATTTTTCATTTATTAAGTATTTCCCAATTACATTTTAATCTGGATGGTATTTGATACCTCAGGTCTAGAGGACTGAAGGGACCACTTACCCCGGATGGCCTAGCTATTATGTGTCAAAGTCAGGGCAGGAACCCCAGTCTTACTGGCCTGAAGCCAAGCTGCCCATTAGCTTTGTCAACCTGTATTTTAGACAGATGAATCTGGCCATATGCAGGCTGACTTAACGGGTGGTGAGACTCTTATATTGGAAGACTAGGCAGAAGGCTATAGCTGTAATCTTGGTATGGCTAAAGATTCCACACCAGATCAGTGGCAGGAGGAATAGAAAGGAAGGGAAGCATTTAAAAGACACTGAAAGGGGCAGCTAGGTGGCTCAATGGATGGAACATTGGCCCTAGAGCAGGAAGATCTGAGTTCAAAATAGAACTCGAGCAATTACCTAGCTTCGTGACCTTTTAAGTCACTTAACTCCATTGCTTTGCAAAAACTTAAAAAAAAAGATTAAAAAATAAAAGTCATTAAAAATGGATTCTCAACAGAATTTGATGAGTAGATAGAGGGGAAGCAGAGGAAAAAATATATTATCTCAATCCTTCCATTCTAGACTTACTAAAGTCCCTGCCTTCTCATTTTTGCTCAGAAATGAAACTGGAATGAAATCCCTGATAAAGTCCACTGGCCCATAGGAATTAGTCTGAGAGACTGTAATTTATCCTACCCTCAACTCATTCTGCCTCTACTATAGAAGCTAGTTAATCCAACTCTTGACATTTCTCCCACCCTCCTAAATCAAGGTTGGTCTCAAACTCTAGTCATCTTTGCTTGACTAGTCCAATTTAGAAAGGGGAAAAATTACCCTGGTGTAGACTTGTCCTTATCTCTCCTTTCCCTAGTCTCTTTTCAGAGGGAAGGACATGTGGACAGTTAGACCAGGGTCCAGAGGGTTAGAAACCTGTTTTGGCAGGATGAGGATAGGTTGGTTACTGTGAAGGTCAGTGAACAGGCAGGCCAGGTCAGGAGGGACAAGGTGTTGGGGGCAGGGTATGATCCTGGGGAATAAGAAAGTGATATATAGCCACTTAGCCACCCCAAAGACTGAATTCTGGGCTTTTATCTTACTGATGTCATTAAAAACAGTGATGAGATCACAGAAAACAATCTCCTTTCCCTGGGTGTCTAGTCTATACTATTTCTACTCCCTTTTCTCCCTCCTCCAACATAGTTACACCAAAGAGCTAAAAAGTCAGGCAGGACCAGGCACCATTTGGTCTCTCTTAGGTGGGAAGTCAAAAGAGGGAGGGTTGGTAAGGGTCTGATTCTGAGAAGGGGATAAGTGGGAAGTGGGATTAAAGAAAGATTGGAGAGGGTCTCTCCACTGTCTCTGCTTTGTTCCTTATCCCATTTCCATCTCTTTTTAGGTATCACCCTCCCCCTTCCCTTCCCTTTCTCCCTCTCCACCATTTTCCCTGTCTCTCCCCTCCCCAACCTCCAGTTGACCAATGGCATCAGAAGTGCAGAAAACCTATCACCTTTTTACCAGCTATGGGGATTCTTTCTTCAGTGGCATTGACATCAACAAGAACCTTGCCAAGCTGTGTAGGGATTGTGGCATCACAGAAGGCAAGGCAGTCACCTCCACTGATATGGATGTTGTATTTGGCAAAATGATGAGGCCAGTGGAATCTAGATTATTAAGGAGGGAAGGGGATAGGAAAAGGAGGAGAGGGTGTTAAAGGAATAGCTTTGTGTAATAGAGACAAATTTGAAGAGACATTAGAGTATCATGAGTAGATATAAAAGTGAGACCTTTTAAATATTTTTGTAGCTAGCATGTACTTAATAATTAAATGCTTGTTGAATGAATGAAGGAGGCAGTAAGGCTTTGGACCCTTAAAATTGGACTATAAGATTATCCCCATAAAACTTGAGCTACATGGTTTTTTTGGCAGATATTAGGTAACTAGACAAGGGCTCTGGGGTATTAGAGCTAGCAGAGAAGCTCTAATTTGGGTTGTTAGATCCAGGGGAGCAGACTCTGAGACAACTTGTGGGGGGGGGGAAAGGGAGTGGGGAGTAAATAGCCAAACTACTTATGTCTCAACATGTCTTAACGACTGAGTCAAGTTGTCCATCCTGCCAGGGAAAAGAATGTCCAAACCATCCATTGGGATCAGTTCCACACAGCAATGAAGGAGTTGGGCCAAAAGAAATTTAAGGGGAAAAACCCAGATGAGGCATTGGAGAGTACATTTACCCTCATGAAGGACAAGGGTCCAATTATTTCAGGAGAGATTGTGAATGACCTTGATCTTGACCTCAATCCCACCTCAATTCCTTAAACCCCTAGCCTAGAATCATAGAAACTCAGAATGGTAAGGGACCCTGGGAACTCATTCACTGCCCACAACTTCCCCTTCCCACCACTCCACCTGAGAAACCCATTCCGGTTTAGATAACCTATATTAAGAAATTTCACTTGACTCAGATTTGCTTCCTTGTTTGTTAACTCTACCCATGGTGCTTAGTTCAACCCTCCTACTTTCTACACAATAATCTCTTACTCTTCTCCAGGTTAACCCTCTATCCTTCCTTCAACCAACCTTTATGTGTTCTAAGTTCTTTCTAATCTTTTACCTTTACCTTCTGATGACCGTAATTGTATGGAATGCTCCACTTATGATCAATTCAAGGCAAAGTACAGAAACTTTTACTTTCTTCAGTCTAAACACTATTCTTCAAATGATATAGCCTCAAATCACACACTTCTTTTGGTTGCTTTATTACAGTTCTGTAGTCCACTTAAATTTGCAGTCTATTAGCATCCCCAGGTCTTTTTTTAATTCATTAAATGTTCAATGAGCATTTAATTCATTAAATTCATTTAATTCATTGCTTTCAGCTCCAAATCTTCTTCCAACCTCCATTGTGAAAACAAGAAAAACAGAAACCAAACCTATTACAAACATGTAGTCACTCATAGTATGTGTGTTTGTGTTCTTACACTCAGCTGTATATGTATGTGTGTTTGTGTGCTTACACAAACAAAATTCACTCTGCAGTCCCATTACCTCTCATTTTTCATTGAGTCCTCTGGAATTGTGGTTGATCCTTGTATTGATCAGAGTCCCTAAGTCTTTCAAAGCCATTTTTTTTACAGTATCATTGTTAAAATACAGATTGTTCTCCTGGTTCTATTTACTTCAGCTCTACATCAGTTCATACAAATCTCAGGTTTTCCTGAAACTATTCCCTTCATCTTTTCTCATAACCCAATAGTATTCCATCATAATTATATAGCCTAACTTAATCAGCCATTCTTAGGTCTTGTTCATATGAAATTCTTTCTAGCCTCATGCCCATCAAGTTGAGTTTCTGCACCCAAGTAAAGGACTCACTATTAAGTTTCCTTCTAATTCAACTTGCTTTCCAAACCTAACTCTTAACATTGTTCAGATCTCTGTCCCCTAACATTTGTCAGACCTGACCACTGCTACCCAAGACAACTCCAACAACAACTACAGATCAGGTAAAATGTAGCTATAAAAGATGCAGGAAGCAAAGAATCCAGATATGAGTCTGAATTAATGATACATAGATTATTAGAATTGAAAAACCCTTGGAAATCATCAGATAAAAACCTCTGAATTGATTAGGGCTTAGAAGTCAGTCCAGTAGAATATAAACTCAAGTATATGCTTTTGATTTTCTGTCTGCAACTTTCAGCAGCTAACACTCTTAAAAATTGGGATAGAGCTTGGATGGAGCTAGAGAGAACTCCCAGGTGAGAACATTCCTCCTTTCTTCCACCAAAATTGATTGGTACTTTCCCTCGTATTTAGAAGGCTTCCAGGCTCACCTAGAGGTTTAAATAACTTGACCCTAGTCACACAGCCAGTATGTGACCTGAATGACTTGAATCCAGGGCTTCCCAATTTTCAGGTCCACACTCTATACAATAAGCTTCCAGTGTCTTTTAGGTTTTCAAGCAGTAGGAACTTATTGAGTATTTATTGAACCAAATTGAGGTAAAACACATGCAAAGCCAAGCAACTAGATGGTGCCCAGAGTCTGGAACTAAATCTCAGGTATCCTAAGTGGTTTGTTTTTTTTTACTCCTCACCAAGCTGTTGCTCCCTCCCCTCCCCCTAAAAAAATCATAGTAATAAGGTTGTTGGAAGGGTAACCACCTTTTTCTCCAGGATATTAAGGCAACAACATGGTAGTGGTGTTGATTTGATCTCAGGTCATGTAGCCAAAAAAATCCCTTGAAGGACAACTCAAACAAGTACAGGATTCTTCCTGAGTACAGGATTCATCACGTTGATCTTGAATCTATAAGTGGGACAGACTGTTTCAGAACACTCCTCTACAAAAATCTCCACCAGTTATTATATACACCTCTACTTGGAGATATCCCTAGTGATAAAGAACCAGCTTCAGAGACCTGTGCACCTCATTTTTTTATAATACTCGTCTAGAGAATTGTGCCTCTTTAAGATCAATGTTTATTGAATATTCATTTAAATGAAGGACATTGATTTAATTCACCAAGCTATAGAAATTGAAATCTAACTTTTTAAAAATAAATATCAAAACTTTTATCATAATATTTAAACTTTTAAAATGATACCCAAAATGCCAGGTTTTTTCCCCAACATTAAGGTGTGCCTTGTTAGAACTGGCACACATATTGTACTCATGCCTATGACATGCCTTCACAGAATTAAATGAAGACAAATTCTGCCTCAGCAACTTTCAGCCTCAACTCATTTCTTCTAAAGTAAAAATAAATAATAATCTCTCTTCCACAAAATCATCTTTCATCTACTTGAAGATGACTATCCTTATTTCCTTTGTTCTGCCCCAGCCTAGGCTTTTCTTCAGGCTTAACCTTCCCAGTTCCTTCAGCCGATCCTTTTAAATCATTTTCTATCATCTCTAATCCTTTTTCTATCCCAGAACTTCATGGCACACTTTTACACACTAACCTCTCTATCTTTGTTTTCATCTTCGTTTCCCTTTCCTCTCCTTTCCATCCTGTGAAACTATAGTTCTTCTCACCCTCTGTTTCAGTGGTACCTCTTCAGGAAGAGTGCCTTCTTGAAATTTCTATGGGTAACTTTGAAAAATGGGTGGAATGGCTAAGTGGAAGGACTTCTTGGGTAGAAGACATAACAAAAGATTCTTCAACTTAGCAAAGAAAAGTTCTCCCAACCTCCTTCACTCCATGCCTACAGTAGAGGTCTTCTCATCTACCCTTCTATAGCTCCAGATAAGGTTCTTCAGTCTAGTGGTGATCCCCTTATACAATGATACAAAAAAGTGGTGATGACTTGAGAGGAGAGAGAGAGAATGATAATGGGTGAAGGGTGATGGGTAGAAAGAGTTCTCCCAGTTCTAACTCTGCCCTTGGAGGGCTTCTATGATTTTACATAAAGTAGGGCAGTGGACAGTATGGACCATTTAATAGACACCAACAAGTATATAGGTTCCCACAAGGAGCGTTTTGATGAAAGTGGTAAAGGGAAGGGCAAAGCAGGGTGGGAGGACATAAAAGACAGCTCTAGCTCCATGAAAGGTTAAAAAAGTTCTGGCACCTTTGACCAGAAGAATAACTAGAGGCTTGGAATTGGGGAATGGGGAGAGAATGAGTCTCCCTACCCCCCCCCATATTTATCTCCTTAGTTCTTACTCCATCACCACCAGGGAGACAATAAACATCTGTGTGGGTACAGCAGCAAATATGCACTGCATCCTGCTGGCAGTGCCAGGAGGCAGGCTGCTTCGTCCATATTGGGGGTGGAGGGTGGCCTGAGGGGAAAGGTTCAATATAAAGATAATCTAGATTACTCACACTGCTGGTAAACAATGGAAATGAGATTTGAACCTCATTCCTGATTTCAAGGCAGATTATACAACACTGTTGTTCCGAACACTAAAATATTAATGCAACAAGGTAAAAAGGTAGAGAGCGGCTTCCATTAAATTTCTTCCTGTTCCTTCCAAACTTAGTCTCTAACCCTAAACCAGAAATCTCTCATTTATATAGTTTTTGGAAATCAGGTACAGGGGATATGAAGGAAAAACCAGCTGTAATCAGAGCTTCCATTTTTATCATCCCCACCAAAGGATGTCTCTGACCGGCAGTCCATGTCTATTCCCCTTGTAAAGAATAAGGCTAGGCCTAGACTAAGAACAGTCTTTGCATTTAATTGCCCTCCTTTTTTTTTTTAAGATTTTTTGCAAGGCAATGGGGTTAAGTGCTTGCCCAAGGCCACTATTATTGTCTGAGGTCGGATTTGAACTCAGGTACTCCTGACTCCAGGGATGGTGCTCTATCCACTTCTCCACCTAGCCGCCCCTATTTAATAACTCTTAATAGATGTTTGTTAAATTGATTTGGTAGAGGAGAGTGGCCATCCCAAGAGCTCTAGAATGATCTGTTAGATATTAAAGAAATCTGCTTTACCCAACTCCCTTATTTCCTTCAAAGCCATTGTTATTTTCTCTACCCATTCTCACCCATTCTCTAAACGTTTATTCACTCTCACCTCCCCTATCAGTTCTGACTCAAACATGTCTTATATACTGTAGACTCCCACTGCCACCACCACTAGTATGATTTTCTACCTCCCTAGTTTATTATTGCAGTGGTCTACCAATCTCCAGCCTCTTTAACCTGTCCTTCCCACTTAGGCCCATTTTAATCTTTCCTTTGAATAGATTTATCTTGTCATTTCCCTACTTAAAACAGGAAAGGATAAGAGGAAAGGGGAGAGGTGGGGAGGAGTGTCTTTTGTGTTGAGCCTTTGGACAAAGAAGAGACCAAGTTAGGTTAAACCTGATTAGCCTGGCTCTGCCTTTGAGCTAGTTCTAAGGATGTAAGGGTTGGGGGGAAAAGGCCAAGTCCCTGTTGAAGACCTCTTCTTTCCCAGGATATGCATCTCTCCTTAGTCCACTCCACTGGGAAAACATCCATCCCAGATGTTATCTCATGACAGAGCTCTTTGGAGAATGAAACTCAAGTGTCCCACTCTGGTCACTCACTTTATACCCTAATTTAACTATTATCCTTAGATATTTAATAACTCAGAACTTGACTTCCCTTTTTGTATCATTATCCATCCAACTTCCTACCTATACTCTCCAGTTATAAATTTGTTTTCTAGGCTTTATTTGAAAGTTGAGTGGATGGATAGATGGATGAATGAATAAGTATTTCTTGGGTATTTATTTGCCTGGTTCTTTGCTAAGCTTATATTCTAATAGGTAAAGATATTTTGGTCTTAGAGAGTAACAAAGATGATGAATTGATGTATAGATAGCACAGTCAATTGGCATATCATTTCCAGAAGTAATAACTACTGATTTTAGCAAAAAAGTAAAAATTGGAGATGGAGGAGAAGTGAGGTAAGCAGGCAGTTGGCAAGATTACCTGGATGTATGGCTTGTTGGTTGGTTATGATGTGAAGGTAAAGCATGGCATGTTCTGGGGTCTGGGACCCAATAGTGGATAAATAGGGCAGTGTGAGCTAATTCATGCATAGTCACCAATCAAGATAGTTAGTCCCTAGGAAAGCCAACCATAACACTATCCATAAAGGCTATTTTAACATCTGCCTTCTATGTCACTTCTCCCCATTTCTAATTTCTACTTTTTCCTCAAATTTAACTAGCTCAAATTCCTGAGAGCAGTGGGAAGGGGGAAGAAACAGTCTTAAGATTCAGAGTTGCTGGTCCAAGTTGGAAAAAGAGGAACAGCAGCAAGCAGATGTCAAGTTGGCCTGGGTAGACAGTTGGATGGGATGTGAAATATTTTCTAGACCTGTTTATGACTGGTTCTAAATTAAGTAGTTCTCCCAAAATCTTACAGTGAGTTAGGCCTATCTCAAACCTCATGACTGTTTCCAATGATTTAATCAAAAACTCACCTTCAATTTGACCCAAATGGATGTTTTTTCCTGGTTTTTTCCCCAACCAGAATAGCCATTTCTGTTTTGCAGGTCAAAGGGCCTATTTCTCATCCACCCCCAACAAGTTTTTTAAAATCCATGCAATATTTATTCCCAGCTAACCAGGCAGACTTCAACCTGTAGTGAACTTTGGAACTTCACCCACACGTTCCCAATGACTATTGATCACCTCCTGGGTACTTTATTTGTGGTGGTGGTTGGGGGATGGGGCACCATTACCTTCAATAAGTATATCATACTAAGATTAAATATAAAGCTCACACTGCTGGTAAACAATGGAAATGAGATTTGAACCTCATTCCTGATTTCAAGGCAGATTATACAACACTGTTGTTCCAAACACTAAAATATTAATGCAACAAAACACCAATTCTTCACTCCCAAATTCACCCAGAAGTCAGATTTTTTTTTCATAGAGGGATTACATTTGTGATGACCTAACCCCAGTTAGGAAGCACTCTGCATTTAAGGTAGAGAATTCCAACTATTACTGAAAGAACAATGGACATATCTTACAAGATACTACAGTTGGGTCCAAATGACTGGGGTGCTACACCAATACCCCTAAGGTCTGGACACATGTTTTCAAGGAAGCCAGGTCGAGGACTTAGGTTGTCTTCTATCTAGAAATTTAGTTAGACCTACTCATCTTCATTGAGCCAAGGACTTCTGGATCTCTCTCTAGACCTTCTGTCATGGAAGGAGTTTAGTAAAAGAAAACACTATATGTCACACAAGAGTTAAAGCCAAGGAGTGAACTAGTAGCCTGTCATTGACTCCTCTCTAATCACTCAACAAAGGGATTGCTTTGTCATATGTCGGAGTGCCCATGTTTACAAATCTTATGCATGATTGAACCATCTCCAACACACCCAAGAATTTAGTCAGTATATGTGATCAGCAAGAATAAGGGCAACTCCATGCATTTCCATGGGATGGTCTTCACTCCACTTGGAACAAGAAGAGAGGTTCTAGTTCTAACCCCAAACTTCGTTGTAACCTTGGACAAGTGGCAACATTTCTGGAACTCAATTTTCTCTCAGTGAAATGGTACTAATAATACAATAAATTCTAAATCTTAACTACAGTCAGGGAGTAGTAGACAGGCATCTGGCATGGAAGGAGCCACAGAGATCTGATTCCAAGTTCTGCCTCCAACACATGCTGGCTATGACCCCACTCACAACTTCTCAGTCTTCTAGACAACTTTTAAGACCTTTAAGTCATAGAAGATGTGACAATTTAAATTAGAAGATTACTCAGAGGCTACCTATGCCAATAAATCACAGATCCAGTCCCCTAAATCCTTCATAGTAAACAGAATTGCTTTGAAAATCAAATGAAATGATGTATGCAAAATACTTTATGCCCATAAAACATTTTTTAAATGTGATCTGTTGTTTATCTTGTGCTCCTGGCACATATTAGAATCTTAATGCTGGTTAGTTTGATTCACTGATTCATTAGATCTCATCTGTCTAGATTGGAAAGGTAGCCCTAAAATGGGACAGTAGGTAATTGAAACATTAGGCCATGTATATACATTATACATTATATACATTATATACATTATATATACATTATACCCATGTATAGCCTCCAGGACGTAATTTTACCCTCTTCCTTCATATTCCATTATCATTCCTGATACCATCATAGTATAAGACCTCAATATTCCTTGCAAGGATTTTACCATAGCCTCTTAACAGGAGTCACACCACCTCAACATTTTATTTTACATACAAATGAATAATTTGAGTTTTGGATTGAATCATGACAGCCAGTGTGACATATTCATATATATACATAAATGTGTACAAACATGTATATATGTTTGGATACATAATCTCTTTGGAAACTCTTGTGTATTGAATGCTGGAGGAATTACTATCATTTTTTAGATGAGAAAATTGAGGATTAGTGAAATTAAGACAATTGTCTATACCTGCTTTTCCTTCTCCACTCCCTGCCCCATTACCCAAACAGCTACTGGAATCCATTTAGGCGATAAATTGAGGGGCCTTCTGAAGGGAAAGAATCTCAAAAGGTTGAAGAATTAGTTGAGAGGAAAGAGAACCTAGGAAGGAAAGAAAAGCTATTGAATTTGTTGAATTTAAGGCTCAGGAGTTTCCCAGATCTGTAGCTACCCAGCTTTTCCATGCCCTTCAATTCTTTTGCACCCTTTCCCAGATTTCAAAATAGATCCAGATAAAATAAAGCACATGGTTCATGATTTAAAAGACTTTTATCTTACTCTGTCCCACTCAACCCCACAAGTGTTACCTGGAGTCTATTGTGGAATAGAGAGAGAGAGAGAGGGTAGATTTTATATATAAAGGGAACTTCAATGACTGGAAAGAAAGGGAGAAATTGGGAATGTGGTTGTGTGTGGTTGAGGTGGAAAAGATGAAATGCAATGGGTGCTGTGATCCCTGAATGGGACTAAGTGCTTCAGAAACTAGATGGTCAGTGTCTAGCAAACAAAGATACCCTTTGGAGGAAGCTGAGCAGAGAAAAAAGTAGTTGGGATAGAAGGTGGGGGTTGGGGGAAATGGAGACCAGGCCAGCTGTTGTCATGGTGCTGGCCATGGCTCTGGGCCTCTTGCCAGTTTTCAGGATCCGGCCAAGTGAACAGCCAGTCTCTGCCAACTGGACAGGGTTAGCTTCTTGGGGCAAGGGAGGAAGGGAGGGAAAACTGGACTCCACAAAGGGTGAAGGGCTATATCTCTGAGTTAGGAGATTGGCAAGGGGACATAGGGTTGGACTTGTGCAGAGAGTAATGGCGCAATTTACTGATGGTCTATAGGGTAGCTTATTTATTATTCTTCATGTAGAGACAGTGGGAAGTGGTCTGGGGCTCTTGGAAACTCTGCCAAATCATCTGGTTTCCTGGAAACTGGCTTGGCCTGTTTTGTTGTCTTAGAAGGGGTGCAGAGGGCAGGGGGATGACTTACATTCCCCAAGCAGGGAACAACAGCCTGACCCTTGTTTTGCTAGGGAGCCCCTGACACTTGGATTTCTCTCTATTCTAACTCATGATGAGGCCAATGATAGATATCGGTTCACCATTGAATTTTCTGGAGCAAAGTAGGTAGACTCGATGAATGGAAAGGGTTCCATTATAGTCGCAGGAGGTGGGTGGCTGTCCCAAAGTCTTACTGCATACGGTAAGAGGAATGGCTTCAAAGCTGGCAGAGCAGTACCCCTTGAAGGCCTCACAGAAGCTGTCGGAATACTTGCAGTTTTTAGCAATGTCTTTCCAGGGAGCATGTAGCACATAGTGTATTGAGGGGCAATGCCATTCCCTCTTCCATATTCGAACATAAGATATCAGGCCATTGCAGTAGCCTCCGAAACTCTTATCAAATGTAACCCTAGGAAAATCCACATGCAGAAGACGGAAATTTCTGACTGCGGGGGATGTGAAGGAGAGAAAGGTCAGAGCTGGTACCAGGAGAAGCTGGAGGACCAGAATCCTGGCCAGAAGCATCTTTCCTGTGGGGGGGGGGGGGGGAGGAAGGACAATGGGGAATTGGAGGGAGAGAGCAGAGGATAAGTCTCATTCCCTTTCCCAAAATACCTACAGCCTCATCCCCAAAGCCTTCTCTTCCCATCTTCCCCTCCTCATTGATGCCATTCTCCTTACCCAGATTAGCTCAGCCTAGGGTCCCTTTTCTTACCTAGTTCCTAAATTGAGACTTTGGCAGAGAAAAGAACCAGCTGCTACTTAGACTAGGAATCTCCCTTGGTCTTTTGTTTCCTGGCCCAAACTTCTGATCAATACAGGTAGAGTGTATGGAAAGGAGAAAACAGGAGAGCGGGCAGACCCTGTTTCCTTCTAGGCTCCTGGAAAAGGAAGAGCTGAGTGAAGCCAGCTGTAACTCAGGGAAACAAAGCATAGGGCGGTGAGATGGAGCCAAGAGAAGGCAAAGAATCTGTAGGTGGATAATGGACTGGGAGGGTTAATATTTGGAAATCTGATTAAGGAAACTATTCACAGGTGGTGGTAGTTGATTGAAGGAGGTCAAATAAAGTATCTTGAACTCATCCAACTTGAAAAGATGTGAGCCTTGAAGTCTGAACATCAGATGATTGAGTCTCTGGGCCATCTTTCATGTTGCCTTCAAGCTGCCCTTTGGGCATCTTCCCCCAGAAAGGTGGGTAGAAAATGGCTTTTTTTTAGAGAACAGAATGCTCCCTGGATCTAATTTGGTAGGAACATAGAGTGACTCAGATACCCCTTTGTTTCCTACTCTCCGGAGCCTTCCTGGCATGGTATTTTATGAGTCCTATCTAGGACTCTTAACTCAGAAACATGTCTATAAGAACTCTCCTCCATTATGTTGAGAAGATAGTGCCCAGTCTATTCCCAGAAGATAGAATCATTTGCTTAAATTCAAATTCTGGGTCAGAACCTCTAAGAAAGACATTGATGGGTCCCTGACCCATCTTTTCACCCTCCCTGTCTACTTCCTCAAAGTTTATTGGGGGGGGCAGTAGGGGGAGCCACAGGATATAATTTTTCTGGTCTGGATGGTCATTCACCAGCCTGCAAATAAGAGCATAGTTGGTTTGTTCTTCCAATCAACACTATGCCTTAACCACCAGAACTATTCTCTCTCCACCCCTACCACCACTCCCAGGAGATTATTCTGGCAGTTTCACTCCTTATCTTTTGGTCTATGTACCCACAAGGGTAGCCTTGGAAGTGGAGCTTTCAGTTGTCAGAGGTCACCCCAATGCTGAGGAGAGTGGCTAGTCAGGAGATAAATGAGGAGTCCAACGCCTGAGATTCTGCAATTCTGATTTATCACCAGTACTACTGGGTATCATTCTGTTCGCTTTATTTCAGGGTGCTTTGGAGAAAAGATTATCTGAAGGACTTCCTGTACTCTTAGTTCTCTGAACATACTTTGTAATGGACTTCACAAGAAAGGAAGTCTGAGCTTCTAGTCACCAAGGCACTGCTCTTACCCTAATTCCTGTCTCCCCAAGCAGTTATAGTCTTAAGGAATGTCAACTCTGAGGTTTATGCAGTCAGCCAAGCAAGGATGAAACCCCAGAGAGTGAGCTGACGGTCAGCATTGCTTTTCAGCTTACTGGGAACAACTGAGAGAACTGCAGATGGAGATAGCCAGGGGAAAAGTAGTTATAATTGGATCAAAGTCAGCACAGAACAAGGCTTCCACCTATCTACCTTGTCTTTTCCAATGATCTCTTAATTCCCAGATCCAGTGGCCTTTTCTGGGTTCTCACACTTCTAGACCTCTCTGTAGACTTTGATTTGCCAGATCACCCACTTTCTCCAAGATGGTCTCTTCTCTCTAGATTAGCAATACTCTTACATTCTCCTGGTTCTCTTGCTGCCTATCTGACTGATCTCCTTTACTGACTCTTCATCTAGTTCCCACCCACTACTAGCCTGATAGGTGTTCCACAGGGTTCTGTCCTAATGTAGTAGAGGAAATATTGGGGCTTTTTCTCCTATACTACTTCATCTCCTCAGTTCTCATGGGTTCAATTATCTCTGATGATGATTCTCAGATCTACTTTCTCCAGCCTTTGGGCTGGAGAATCTAATCTTCAGTCTCACATCTCTAACTGCTTACAAGACAACTCTATGATACGATGATCTCCAATTCTAAAGCTCAAATGATTTAACTTGGTTTTCAAGACTCCAGAGCCTAGTCCAACTTTCCTGTTTTATGTTCCACTGCAGAAAACCTGGGTCCACATTTATGCTTTCCCAACAACTTATCTTTGTTCTCTTTATCTGGAACTTATACCCATATCTGCATATTGTATTGTAGCCATTCTTCATCACTCTCCTCAAGTGCTATTTCCTTCTTAATGTCCCAAGTTAAAAAATAACCCTTCCTTTTTTCTGTTCTTCCAAAGCATTTTTTTTGGTTCCCTCCTGACATGTGGTGAATGCTTAAAACTTGTCACAATCTGATCTTTGTACCTTATTTATGTGTACTATATATTTGTCTCCCCTACTTAAACTTTGAATGGACAAGGACTAGAATTATTTTTGTATTTCTCACAGTACTTAGCCCAGTACATTGCCCAATATGCACTGGATATCCCATATCTTTTTACCATATGTTACTCAAAATTGAACAAGTCACATACATTATTGTCACATACTACTTGAATTTGAATGCTCTTCCAATATAACCTCTCCTCTAGACTAGCAATTCTAATTAAAATATTCCCCCCCCCACTCCTCTTTAGCAGTTCTCATCACTCTCTCTCCTTCCAAACTTGACCCAGCATTCACCTTCTCCTTGGGCCCTTCCTTAACCTCATCTTATTCTCACTTACTTATTCCATATCTTTTGGTACCTTGTGGTCTCTTTTTGCCCTACAAGTCAAACCCAGTTCTTTCTTTAGAATTTTCCTTTAAAAGCAGGCCATAAGTAGACACTTGAAAATCTTTTGTGTTTGTTTGTTCATCAAGGATTTCCTCCTATAATGATACTTTCTCTGTTATCCACTAAAAGTTCTGCCATTGAGGGACAGCTAGGTGGCTCAATGAAGAGAGCACTGGCCCTAGGGTCTGGACAATCTGAATTCAAATCTAGCCTCAGACCCTTGACAAAGACTGTGTGACCTTGGGCAAGTCACTTAACTCCCCCAGAAAAAGAAAATTATACCATTGACCTAATTTGGTAGAGCATTTGCTTACTTTGCATGATCGTCCCAGAAACAGATTATAGATATCCAAAGCCCCACTTGTTGCCAGTGGCAACACTTGTCAGTTGGATGCCCAGGTAATTGTTATACAGGCTGTCATTGGGGAACTACCAGATTACCCTATTGAAAAATCATAAATACAAACTTGACTACATTACAGAGTCAGAATTTGAAGGTGAAAAAGGACCTCAACAGACATGTCTGCAAAGTATTCTCACTAAGATATTTTCATCACAGTATATGGTGAAAAATTTTGGCAGCTAGGCACAGTGGATAGAGCACCAACCCTGGAGTCAGGAAAACCTGAAATCAAATCCAGTTTTAGACAGCTGACAATATTAGCTGGGTGACCTTGGGCAAGTCACTTAACCCTGATTGCCTCACATCCAGGACCATCTCCAGTCATCCTGATTCATATCTAGCCACTGGACCCAAACAGCTCCAGAGGAAAAAATGAGACTGGTGACTTAGCACAGCACCCCTCACCCAAATCCAATTCACTTGCTTGTCATGGCATCACTTTTTGAGAGTGAAGAGCAAATATCATCACCACCTGATGAGTGGCCTAGACAGCCTGCGCATAAATACCTCAATGAGACAGACCAGTTCAAAGTAAAATATAACAATAAAGACAGTCTCTGGATCCTGTCCTAGACACTTGGAATCCCTATGACTGCCTTGCTCGGAGGTGTGGAATGGGCTCAATTTCATTATTTTCCTCTAGTAATGCTTGGCAGCCATGGATCTCTTAGAATAACAAAGGAGGTTTCCCTACTTATCCAACTGCTCCATCTCAATTTCATTTCTGGATCCTCATCCAGGACACACCTCTTAACTGTCAGTGTCCCTTAGGGCTCAGATTCTCCGGGACCCTCTTAGTCCTTCAATACTTATTCACTGTTGCTCTCATCTGCTCCCAGGGATCTAAATACTATCCCTATGTCAATGGTTCTCAAATCTCCTTATCCAGATCTAACCTTTCTGACCACCTCTGGTTGCTCATCTCTGGCTGTATTAGACATCTCCAACTGGATATCCAGTAGACACCTTAAACTTAACGTGTGCAAAAACAGAATTCATTATCTTTTTCTCTCAAACCCTTCCCCCTTCTAATTTTCTCTACTACTGCTGAGAATAAATTATCCTTCATCTTCCAGTCACACATCCCTCCTCACTCCAGTCCATTCTATTCTTCTTTCAGCCACCAAAGTGATTTTCCTAAAGAGCAAGTTTAGTCATGTCATCCCCACCCCTACTTAACAAATTCCAGTGGCTCCCTATCCACTCCAGGATCAGTACATAATCCTCTGCTTGGCATTCACAATCTTACCCCCCACCCCCCACAACCTTTCCAGTCTTCTTATACCTTATGCTCCCTCCATGTACTTTTTGATCCAAATGACTAGTAACACTGTCTCCTTGCTTTTTCTCAAATTAGCTATTCAATATCTCTACTCTAGTCATTTTTTTCTGGCTGTCCCTTAAGCCTAGAAGGTTCTCCTTCCTATCTCACCACTGGTTTCCTTGACTTCAAGTTCCAACCAAAATCCTATCATCTCCAAGAAATCCCTCTTAATTATAATTACAATTATTTCCTGCTGTTCCCATGTATAACTCCTTTGTACACATTTGTATACTCAATATTTTCCCCCATTAAATTGTGAGCTCCTAAGGGGCAGCAGGAATTGTCTTTTGCCTCTCTTTTTATATCTCTGCCACAGAAGGTTCAATGAAATGACTGTGTCAGAGGTAGTAAGGGGTAGAACCAGGATTATGAGCCTAGATCCTCTGATGCCTGAGCTAGCATTCTTTTCACTGTACCACTATTGAAGTATTTAAATGGACTAAGGCAAGTGATGCAAGAATGTGGGGGATAGATTGGGAGCAAATGGATACATCAACCAGAGACCCTTATAAAGGCAAGCAGCAAATTCAGAATGAAGGGAAGGTTCTGATCAGATTGAAAGCTTGTCCTTCTGACCTTCTTCTCCTTCCCCAATTAAGTGTAGAATTCCAAAGTAGAAATTCTAAAGATAGCACAATTCCTATTGTTATATAGTCTAGGAGTATCCAACCTTTTAGCTCTTCTGAACTATGATAACTAACAGAAATTTAATATTTATTTGACTGTAATGTAACCCATATTACCAATGAATATAATTAAAAAGTAACAAAAATTAATGAATATAATAAAGCATTTACTCTTTAAACAAAAATATGAATATGCTATTTTTAATGTGAACATTGAGCCTGCTTTTTTAATAAATGCATTTATATCTGGTTTGATAGAGGTTATAGCAGTGCAAAGGATATTTTCAATATGCTCATCTGAAATTTTTGTTATATTTTTACTTTTTGTATGCTTTACACAGGAAAAAGGTTTCTAGAAAATATACATACTTGGGGCAGTTAGGTGGCGCAGTGGATAGAGCACCAGCCCTGGAGTCAGGAGTCAGCCTCAGACACTTAATAATTACCTGTGTGGCCTTGGGCAAGCCACTTAACCCCATTGCCTTACAAAAAAAAAATATATATGTGTGTGTGTGTTTGTGTGTGTGTGTGTGTGTGTGTGTGTGTGTGTGTGTGTGTGTGTGTGTGTGTGTGTATTCCACAAAAGACATTATGATAAGAGGAGAAAAAGAAATTGAAGGAATTAGAATAGGGAAGGAAGAGATGAAACTCTAACTCTTTGCAGATGACATGATGGTATACCTAGAGAATCCCAAAAAATTATCTATAAAACTACTAGAAATAATTAGCAACTTTAGCAAGGTCGTAGGATATAAAATAAACTCATAAATCCTCAACATTTCTATATATGACTAGCAAGATGCAGCAGAAAGAGCTAGAAAGAGAAATCCCATTCAAAGTAACTTCAGACAATATAAAATACCAGGAGTCTACCTGCCAAGGCAGACTCAGAAACTTTTTGAAAATAATTATCAAACACTTCTCACACAAATAAAATCAGATTTGAATAACTTGGCAAATATCAACTGCTCATGGATAGACCCAGCTAATATAATAAAAATGACAATTCTACCAAAATCAAACTATTTGTTTAGTGCCCTACCAATCAAAATTCCAAAAAATTAATGAGTTAAAAAAATTGTAAGTAAATTCATATGTAGAAATAAAAAGTCAAGAATCTCCAGGGATTTAATGAAAAAAAGTGCAAAAGAAGGTGGCTTAGCCCTAGCAGATGTAAAATTATATAATAAAGCATCAGTCATCAAAACTATTTGGTATTGGCTAAGAAATAGAGTGGTGGATCAGTGGAATAGACTAGGTGCAATAGCAGGAATTGATTATAGTAATCTGCTGTTTGATAAACCCAGAGAGTCCAGCTATTGGGCCAAAAACTCTCTCTTCTATAAAAATTGTTGGGAAAATTGGAAGTTAGTATGACAGAAACTTGGATTAGACCAACACCTCACACCCTATACCAAGATAAGACCAAAATGGATACAGGATTTAGATATAAAAAACTATTAAAAGCAAACTAGGAGATCAAGGAAGAGATGGAGAACATCATTAAAAATAAACTAGACAATTCTGATTACATTAAAAAGCTTTTGCACAGACAAAACCACTGTAACCAAGATCAAAAGAAATGTAGTAAATTGGGAAACAATTTTTACAACTAGTATTTCTGACAAAGGACTCATTTCTAAAATATACAGAGAACTGAGTCAAATTTTTAAAAAGACAAGCCATTCCCCAATTGACAAATAGTCAAAGGATATGCAAAGACAATTTACAGATGAAGAAATCAAAGTGATCCATAGTAATATGAAAAATTACTCTTAAGTCATAAATTATTAGAGAAATGCAAATTAAAGCATCTCTGAGGTACCACCTCACACCTCTCAGACTGCTCAATATGACCAGAAAGGACAATGATCAATGTTGGAAGGGATGTGGGAAATCTGGGACACTAATACATTGTTGGTGGAGCTGTGAACACATTCAACCTTTCTGGAGAGCAGTTTGAAATTATGCCTAAAAAGTAACAAAAATGTGCATACCCTTTGATCCAGCAATACCACCATTGGGTCTATACCCTGAATACATTATGAAAAAGGGTAAAAACATCACTTGTACAAAAATAGCAGCCCTGTTTGTGGTGTCAAAGAATTGGAAACTAAGTGAATGTCCTTCAGTTGGGGAATGGTTTAACAAACTGTGGTATTTGTATGTGATGGAACACTATTATTCTATTAGAAAGCAGGAGGGATGGGAATTCAGGGAAGTCTGGAAGGATTTGCATGAACTGATGCTGAGCAAAATGAGCAGAACCAGAAAAACATTGTACACCCTAACAGCAACCTGGGGGTGATGATCAACCTTAATGGACTTGTTCATTCCAACAATACAACAATCAGTCACAATTTTGGAGTATTTGTGATGGAAAATGTCATCTGTATCCAGAGAAAGAATTGTGGAGTTTGAACAAAGACTATTACCTTTAATGTTTTTTAAAATGTTATCTTCTTATGTAATTTTGCTATCTCTCATACTTTGTTTCTTTCTTAAAGACATCATTTCTCTCTCATCACATTCAATTTAGATTAATGCATACCAGTGTAGGGGGAGGAAAGCAAGATTGGGGGAAAATTGTAAAATTCAAAATAAATCTTTCTGAAAAAAAAAGGCATCATGAACAGGACATGTTTGTAAAATGTTAGATATTTTTGCTTAGTCAAAAAGCTTTAACTTTTTCTTTAAGTAGCATAAATGATTGCAACTCTATACATTCTATTTGCAATAAAACATTTGATGTCAACAGACAATAAAGTAACAGATATACAAATAAATGTATGTTAATTTTTCACTATGTAAAAAATAGTTTGTTTCAATTATGATGAGTTATATAATATATTAAAATAAAGATTCTAATTCCTACATGCATATCTTTTGGGGAGGGGAACTAGGGTAATCTGTAAGACTGCATAATTTGGGGGGCAGCTAGGTGGCACAGTGAATAGAGCACTGGCCCTGAGTCAGGAGGACCTGGGTTCAAATAAGTCTCAGACACTTAATAATTACCTAGTTGTGTGGCCTTGGGCAAGCCACTTAACCCCATTTGCCTTGCAAAAACCTAAAACAAACAAACAAACAAAAAAAAAAACAACTGCTCTGCCCTGTGATGTTGCAACCTTGGCACCTTTGTTCATCTGTTCTGCTGTGGGGGCTACATGAATGGGCTTTGAGGGCAGCAATTGGCCCACAGGTCATGGGTTGGACCTAGTTTAGAGTATAATTCTACAGGCTTGCTTTTGAATTGGGATGAAGGAGGAGGTTGTGAATTGAAGAGGTAAAGAAATTAAAAGAGGTCTAGTTGTTAGAAGGCTCTTTGATATGAGCATGAAATCCCCCAAGAAGAAGATAGCAGGTATGGAAAGGAAGATATTGAGCTGGAGATAGAAGTCAGAGATTTAGTAGATGATAGCTGCAAGGACAGGGAGAGAATGAATGGTACAGAGTGATTTCATAAACCTCCAAAGAGATCATTGGTGCTTTTATTGAAATGAACTTGGAGAATAATAAACACTCCAAAAAATAAATAAATAGAATAATAAGCACCTCAAAAATAGATAGATAGATAGATAGATAGATAGATAGATGGATGAATGAATAAATGACCTTGGAGTCATCAGAATAAGCCTGCCTCTCTCCTCCAGGCCCTTCCAGAGGGAACAGGAGACATGGTATCCAATTGAAAGGAAGCCATAGGCAACTAGGAAACCTGAGTTCTAGTCCTATTTCTGACCACTCCTTGATATATATAAGTAGGTCAGTTTCCATTTCCATACATCCATTAACCTTTCCACAAAAAAAAAAGTGAATTATGTAAGACTGAATCTGATCCTGCTTGGGTAGACCATCCATGTCCTTGGGCTTTTCATACATAGCTACTCTCACCACCCAAAGGCTGGAAAAAAAAAAAAAAGAAAAATGCCAATCTCCTTTCTTTACAGAGGTGGGGGGGCCAGGGGGGAACCTATAGGTTGGAACAATCCCTATACTGTCACACTTGGTTGATATGTTGCATAATTCAGCTGAGTTGTTCCCCCCACCCCATTTCCTTTTCTTTCCTCTGTTAGAACTAGGTATGGCTTGCTGGACAGAAGAGAGTAAAGATCCAGAAAAAAAGGTGATTCAGGATACTGAGAAGAAATTTTAAAATTCAGAAGAGTAAACAGTAGTCATTTCCTTGTGTCTCTGACACCATTTCTCTACCCCCCACACATGAAAGCAAGAAACGGCTGCTGTTGGCCTACCAAAAAAAAGGCAGCGTTCCATGGGGCATGGGTTGGGATTTGCACAACTTTTAGCCAGTTCTTCTACCCGCCAGCTGCGGGCCCCTGGGAGGGACAGGGCCACCATCCTCCACAGGACCAATGGGATGGGAATGAGTGTAAGCCAGCTCTCTCAATTCCCATGCACAGAAGCAGCTATTTTTCTGGCCCATTTTCCCCTTTTCTTCTCCCCCCAGGACTGGCCTCCTGCAGCTCTTCTAGGACCTTTCCACCTTGGCCCTTTGCCTACTCCTCTTGTTTTCCCCCATCCTCGACATTTTCTCTCCTTGCTGAAATGCTCTTTAAAAAAATGCAGCCAGGGGGCAAATGAAGGGGGGGAAATTAGATCTCACTGAACCTTCTTCTTTATGGCTGCATATTTGTGCAAATGAGCCAAAGGGGACTTCAGCCTGAGATCCAGATAAGCCAGGCAGGGAAAATCTCTCTTCACCAGTGGTGAATGGTAATGAATCCAAATGGTGATGAAGGCGCAAGTAAATGTCTGGTTTGTACATATTTAGGAAATAGATTCTATTTTTCATTTCAAGTTTAATGGGTAGGCAATACACAGAGTGTGTGTGTTAAAATGGATAGGGTACAGCTTCAGATCTGGGTTCAGGTCCTCCCTCAGACTTCTCTGGTCCTGCCCAAGTTATTTAATGTCTGAGACAAAGTTGCAGAAACACTGCTAATATGGAAATACGTTTTGAATGACCTTATTTTTATACTCAAGTACTTCCTCATGGAGGGCATAAAGGCAAGGAAGGAGGGAGAGAATTTTAAAATATTGTTGGAAAAAAATTACATGTAATTGGAAAATATTTAAATAAAAATTATTTCTGTAAAATTTTTTACCTCTTTACCCTTCCCTCCCTCGTCCCTAAGATAGCAAGTAATCTGATAGAAGTTATACATGCACAATCATGTAACACATTTCTATATTAGTCATGCTGTGAAAGAAGAATCAGAACAAAATGGAAAAATCATGAGAAAGAAAAAAACATTTTAAAAAATGAAGATAGTAAGCTTTGATCTATATTCAGACCCCATAGTTCTTTGGATGTGGATGACACTTTCCATCTCAAGGTTTTAGAGTCATTTAAAAATATTTTTTTAAAGAAAAAAAGACCAAGTTGCATTGACCTTTATTAGTAAAAGGAGATCTTCATTTTGGAGTTACCTCTTCCAACAAAATAATAAACTCAGCCCTTGATATGTCCATGTTTAGACATAGACCATGAATATCTTCATACAAGTTGTTTTTGCTTTTTTTGTTCAAAGACAGTAGGGAAATATGTCTATTTAATTTCATCTCCCACAAAAGTATTTGGAATAGAAAAGGGGGAAGGTGGGAATAACTAACATTCACTTACAATTTAAAGCTTGAAAAAGCCTCCCAACAGTGCTCCATTTTGCAGATAGGGAAGCTTAGACTTAGACAGGATAAGCGATTGGCCAATGGTCACCCAGCTAGTGAGTGTCTGAAGAGGGATCTCAACCCATGTCCAGTTTTCCATCCACTGTTATCATCCAGGCTCTCAAATGCCATGACTGGGAAACTCGGTGACAGAGGTTGGAGGAAATCTAGATGTGGAAATGAACATTACCAGAATAAACAAGCAGGTCTAGAATCAAATTTAATCTCCTTCCCCATCCACCAGTGGCCACCCTCTGGTCTCAGTGACTTCTACTATGAACAGAGTGTTCTGAAGCAAGAATTCTTGGACATAAAATGTCTTGGCCTCTCCCCATCATGTGTGTTGCTCTGTACATAGATAGTATTAGCTTTAGGATTCAGGGTTCTTAACAAAGCAAAGGAAGGTGTGGCCCAAGAGCTCTGACTCAAGGAAAGGCAAATTAGTGAAGGGAAAGTCATGGTCCAATGTCTCTTAACCTCTTCTGCCATCTAGTGGCACATCTCCCTTTCCCAGTTCATTCTAGTAAAGCCAATCAATCTGTATCCCTCTGCCCTCACCACAGTTGTCCTCTTGATCCACAGTGTAGTTCTCTCCCTGTTGGTTGGACCCCAGCTTATTGACCAGAATTATGACTCTAATCCTAAATTTCTAGACCCTATAAGTTTTGATCTAAGTTAACAATCCATTGCACTAAATACCTGTGCAGTTGCTGTATAATAATGGAGTCCTAGGAAATGATGGGGAATGATAAGGGAATGATAGGAATGACATCTAAATACAAGAAATAAGAGGAAATTACTCTGCTTCCTTCACTCTCTACTACCAATAGAGTTGTTTGTTGGTTGCCCTTCATTCTTTGTTTTTTTTGGGGGGGGTGGCAAGGCAATAGGGTTAAGTGACTTGCCCAAGGTCACACAGCTAGATAATTGTCTGAGATCATATTTGAACTTAATACCTCCTGACTCCAGGGTGGGTGCTCTATCCACTTCACCACCTAGCTGCCCCTTCTTTCACTCTCTATGTAAAATTGGCTTGATCCTCAATCAGCATCAAGCTATCTAGCTATCAGTGTTGTTGTTTGTCCTTTATTCTCGAAGAAGACCATATCAGAGAGATGATGCCATGACAAGCATATGAATTTGATATGGATGGGGGGGTACTGTGCTAAGTCACTAAGTTCACTTTCTTCTCCAGAGCTGTTTCAGTTCAGTGGCCAGATATGAATCAGGATAACTGGAGATGCCCCTGGATGTGAGACAATCAGGGTTAGGTGACTTGCCCAAGGTCACACAACTAGTGTCTGCAGTTGGATTTGAACCCAGGTCCTTCTGACTCCAGGACCAGTGCTCTATCCTCTGCCTAGCAGGTAGATGGCACAGTGGGTAATAGATGGCACTGTGGATAAAGTATTAACCTTGGAGTTAGGACAAAAATTCAAATCTAGCCTCAGATTACTTGCCACTTACTAGCCGTGTGACCTTAGGCAAGTCACTTAACCCTGATGCCTCACATCTAGGGCCATCTCCAGTTGTCTTGATTCATATCTGGTCACTGGACCCAGATGGCTCTGGAGAAGGAAGTGAGGCTGGTGACTTAGCACAGCACCACTCACTCAAATCTAATTCATGTGCTTGTCATGGCATCACCTTCCTTGATGTCATGGTCATCTTTGAGAATGAAGGACAAATGACAACACATCTTCTCCAGCACCTGGAATGATGCTCTGCATCCAATAAGTCATCAGTGACTATACCATTGCTAGCCAACCAATGACTGATGCTGGGCTTAAGCCAAGTAGTAACATCATCATAAAGACATTCATCTTTTTGTAAACTTTTGAGTTCTACATTTTTCAACCACTCTCCCTCCCCTCCCCCCATGTCAGTGAATACCATGTATCATTAGGTTTTACATATTTCCATTTAAGTCATGTTGTGAAAGAAAAATTAGAACCAAAGGGGAAAGAAACCATGAGAAAGAAAGAAAAAACAAAGTTTTTAAAAATGAATATAGTAATCCTTGCTCTGTATTCAGACTCCATAATTTTTTCTCTGGATGTGAATGGCATTTTCCATCACAAGTCTTTTAGGATTTTCCTTGATCACTGAACTGAGAGCAAATATGAGTCCATCATATTTGATCATTTCACAGTGTTGCTGTTGATGTGTACAGTATTCTCTTGATTCTGCTCACTTCACTTCATGCAAGTCTTTAAAGGCTTTTCTGAAGTCCACTCACTCATAGTTTCTTACAGAAAAATAGTACTCCAGCACAGTCATATGTCATAATTTATCTAATTATTACCCAACTGATGGGTATCCCTTCGGTTTCCAATTGAATACTATTTTAACAGAAGAAGGAGACCCCCCAGGCTACCATCTGAGAAATAGAAAATGGATATTATACTTTGATTTATAACTATAAAGTACCCCTTGACTTTCTATATGAAGAAACTGAAAAAAGAGAAGTCATGCCCAAAGTCATACAGGTAGAGATCTGAACCCAAATCCTCTGACTTCAAATCCCTTCTAATGTTGCTGTTTTAGAAATACTAGGATAACATTGAACACTGCCTTATTCTCCGACTTCCATTTAGCAATTTCCATAATTATTAGCTGCTGTGATACAAAGACACAGTTCTGACAAAAATCAGTAGAGTTGGTTCATGGCTGCTTAAGTCTCAGATCTAAACCTGCTAGTTGTGTGATCATGGCCAAGTCACTTCCCTTTCAGCTTTCATCCTATATCTCTTCCCTTGCCCAACCTTGAACAAAAACATCTCCCATCATTGCTGCCTCCTTTCATTTCTCAGCCCTTTTCAGTCTGACTTCTAATATGATGCAATTGAATCTGCTTTTTCCAAGATTAGCAATGAACTCTTAATTTCCAAATCCTATAGTCTTTTCTTAGTCCTCATCCTTCTTCACCTCTCTAAAGATTTTAACACCTTTGACTCTCCTCTCATCCTGATTACTCTCTTCTCTCTGGGTTTTGGTAATATACTACTTTTGGTTATTATACCTGTCTGGCCAATCCTCAGTCTTCTTTGTTGGAATATTTTTAATTTCCCATCCACCTTATGTGACCATATTCCAGGGCTCTGTTCTTAGTCATTTTCTATCATTGTTCTCAGTGACCTTATCATCTATAAGTTCAATTATCTTCTCTAAATAGATGACCCCAGTCTCTCCTCAGACCCACTCCTATATCTTCAGCTTCTTTTTTGGATAGTCTCAATTTCTTATCCTGAAGGCATCTCAAAACAGAAATCACTCTCTTTTCCCTCTTCCTAATTTCCCTGTTTCTATTGATGACATCACTATCTTTCTAGTTTCACAGGTTTGCAACCCTGTATTTACACTCAGCTCTTCTCATTCCTTCAACCCTTTTCTCCATCTTTGGTCATCTGGTCCATTCTGCTCTACATGTATTACATCTCTCTCTTTCTTCCCATTCACCCAACTTTCAGGACCTTACTACCTTTTGCTGGAAACACTGCAGAATCATCCTAACAGATCTCCCTTTTTCTAGTTACTCCCCATTCAATTTATTCCTCACATATCTGACAAACTGATGTTCCTAAAGCACGTGTCACTCAAGTGACCATGTTACTCAAGATGTTCCAGTGGTTCCTTCTTGCTTTAGGATAAAAGCCAAGTTCTGTTCTTTGGAGTTTTAAAATCATTCACCATTGGTTCCAGGCAATGCCTAGATGTACTCTTTTCTTCATTTAATTAGAATTCCTAACTTCCTTTGAGGCTTAGTTCAAGGGCCTTTTTCTACAAAATGCCTACCCTGACCTCCCACTCCTCATTTGCTACTGCCTTCTCCTCTCCCCTTGTAAAAATAACTTGGTACTTATTTTGTATTTACTTCTCTGGATACCTATTGTACCACCCAATTGAATATAAACTCCTTGAGGGTAGGTCCTTTCATTTTATCTTTATATACTCAAGGCCTAGCATGGTTCCTTGATAGGTACTTAATAAATTTCTGTTGAGTGAAGAGGTCAGTACTATGACAGGAAAAAACAGAAGATGCCCAGATAATAGCCAGGAGAAGCACTGCTTCATCATTAGAATATCTAGTGGTGATGGAGATGAAGGGACCCAATATTACGGAATCCTCATAAAATCTTGATGATTCAAGTCTTTTCCCTTCATATCCTCATGAGTAAACAGTGCCACCCCAATTAGTTAATCATATGCACAATGACTTGTAGAGGCAGGCATGTGTGGCTCTCTCAGGGCAGGAACAGAGGAACATTTTATGTCAACCCAGGGAGCCCTATTGATGTCACTGGTGAAAAATGCCAGCATGGAGAAACAAGCCAGGGCCCTTTTCCAGGCTTGGTTGACACATCAGAAGGAGGATTGCTC
Organism: Macrotis lagotis; assembly: GCF_037893015.1. Lineage (NCBI taxonomy): Eukaryota > Metazoa > Chordata > Mammalia > Peramelemorphia > Peramelidae > Macrotis > Macrotis lagotis. The sequence continues at coordinate 185,713,538 of NC_133661.1, read as the reverse complement.
CATTACACATTTCTTTTTAATGTGACAAGATGAACACTTTTTCAGGGCGTTGTCATTACAGAACTTGTTTAGACAGGTTTATTAACTCCTTTGAAAGACATTAGCACGAATGGTTCAGGTCACATGGGAGGGGGACAGGGACCGACTTCGATCACAAACACAGGAAGTGATGACTTGCTTCAACCTGTTCCGAGATGTGAGGTGTGTATGCCAGCCACAAACATCATTTCAATCCACCAATCCTGAGATCGTCGCCTTAGTCTTCTGGTCAATCACATAGTTTGCTGGCATCGTGAGACCAACAACCAACAAGGAAAATACTCCAGGATTTTTTTTAAGAGTCATCTGGATTCAACTTACAGCAAGAAGCTATTCTAGGTCGGACTGGGTGAGGAAAGTTAATGGCTTTCTGGGGTTAAGGTAGGACAGAATCTAGGGAGTAAAGAGTGTTGTAGGTATAAGAGGGTGGAAGAGAAAGCTGAATAAGGGAAAAAAGAGGCTTTACATAGGACAATTGTATAATTCATTGGGGAAGGGAGCATGGTGATATAAGTAAGCAAGGGACACAATGGGATAGGTAAGGATGGAGGCACAATAAGGTAAATAGAGAAAGGGGCAGAGTGAGTAAGCTGGCACAGTAGGGAAATAAAGATGAAGGCAAAGTAGGATTGAAGAGAGGAATACAGTGATATGAAGAGAGAAAGAGGCATAAGATAAGAGGAACTGAAAGCATAATGGGGTAAAGGGAAGAACTGTTAGTAGGGAAATGAGGATAAAAGGCACAGTTGAGTGTGAAGATATGGGAGCACAGTGATATGAACAGGATAGGGAAACTTGTGTTATGTAGGAATAAGAACATAGAATAAAAAGGGTAAAAATATAGTCAGTATGTATTAAGGATATGCTGTGAGCCAGAAATGAATTGATAGGGAATCAAAAAGATAAGAAAAGGCAGTTCCTGCTCTCAATGAGCCCACAGTGAAAAATGTAGGAGAATAATAGAAAGAAGGGCAATAAGATCACAGTGAGGTGAAGGGGAATCTAGAATTATAATGAGGTTGGGGGAGGGGTGTAGGATCACAATGGGGATGAGAGATTAGACGAAATGAGGAGAGGGAGATTAGGGACATTGGGGAATAAGTGGATAAGAGGCACAGGCATGAGTGGGGGATGAGGAAACAGCAAGGTAAGTGGGGATGAATGCCCAGCTGGTCAAGGACAACACAGAGGTGGGAGCCACTGAGTTCTTGAATGAATAGTTTCTTGCCCTCTGCCCCCCTTCATTTTTCCTCCCCTTAGGAGAGATGGCACCAGTGCTGGCAGGCTCATGCCCTCTCTTGCTCCTCTTTCTGGGGTTTTGGGAGGTCCCAGTCGGCGCCAAGCCTGAGAACCTGACCTATGCCCAATGGTTTCAAGTTCAACATGTCCAGCCAAGCCCTCTTCAATGCAGCAGGGCCATGGACAGGATTAACCACTATACCCAGCGCTGCAAGCCCCTTAACAGCTTCCTTCATGACTCTTTCTCAAATGTGGCCATTGCCTGTGCATCCCCCAGCATGACCTGTAAGAATGGCCGGGAGAACTGTCATCAGAGCTCTAGCACAGTGCCCATTACCCAGTGTGACCTCACCTCTGGGAAATACCCCAAATGCCGCTACAGGGACAGCTCCCTTGATAGAGCCTACATTGTGGCCTGTGACCCCCCTGAAAGTGGCGATCCCCCTGAGTATCAGCTAGTTCCTGTGCACCTGGATGGCATCGTGAGTACCTGAAAACCCTCTGGACAATACTGCAACTGGAAGGCTGACATATTGATTCTCTGTTGTCTTCTGCCAAGGCTTCTAGATTCCTCTCTTCTAGTTTAGATTCTTCTAGGTGATGTTGTGGTGGGGACAGAAATGATGTTACTGGGAGTAAAGTCAAGAAGGGGACTGCTATTAATCCTTTCATTACTGCTCCCCCATAGACTCACCCACGTTCATTGAGGCTAAACCATAGGCTCTCACTCTATCATTCCAACTATCTCTACCATTTTTTATATCCTACTTTCTAATCCCCCAGTCCACTGACCCCAAAGGAAAGAAGTAGGCAATAATCTATTTGTCAATAAACATTAAGTGCACTGTACTTAGTGCTGAGGATACAAATACAAAAAGATAATAATAATAATTCCTGATGGGGTGGGATTAGAATAAATTAACAACTGGTTCTCTCTGTCCTAATGATCGTTTTAAATATACAAAAAGATATGCTGAAAGGTGATTTAATATTTCATTCATTTAATACTCAAGAACAATGAAAGAAGTACACAAAGTTAGATTATGTTATATTAATCATAGAGGGCAAATGTATCCTTATGGAATGAAAGCAGCCATGTGACCACAACACTCAATGTTGGAACATATGCAGAACCATAACTCATTCTAACTATCCTAACACTTTTTTCTTCTACTTCTATGGCTTCCAAAATGGACAATAAGATAATACTTGAAATCTTTATCTCTATTGGTTCATTGTGTCCCAGATTCCTATCGATTTCACCATTCAGGAAACACCAGCACACTCAATATCTCAGGGGAATTTTGGGTATAACACAAAGTGGAAACAAATGACAGCTTGTCACCCCCTGGTTGAGTGGTACTTTTTATCTTTACATTATATGTTTGTTTACTAAAGTAACCAAGAAGAGGGAATTAAAATGTAGTATTTCATCAAATGTATAATGATATTTAAGAAATGAATAAATATTACAGGCATAGTTCTGTCATTTCTTTTCACTTATGGATGAAATGAACATTACTACAGGTGCTTAGAAAATGCTGTTGCACAGATGAACATTAAAAAAGATTAAGGGGGGCAGCTAGGTGGTGCACTGGATAGAGCACTGGCCCTGGAGTCAGAAGGACCTGAGTTCAAATTGGCCTCAGACACTTAATCATTACCTAGCTGTATGACTTTTGGGCAAGTCACTTAACCCCACTGCCTTGCAAAAAAACCCCAAAAAATAAAAAAAAGACTAAGGAATATAAATTTGTGGTTTTCACCTTGGACAGCTGCCCAGGAGCCCACCTTAGAACCTTTGATTACAAGTGCTATTTTAACAACTACTTCACTGAACTCAACATAAAATTTGGTATTGTTTCTGCTCCTGCCCTCAAAGATCTTGCAATTTAATGGCAGAAGACAGCATACAAAAGAAGTCTAAAAAATATGAGAGGGAGAGAGTGGGGTGGGGCAGGGAGGGAGTGAAGGTACCCAACATAAAAATATGGTGGAGAAGTTAGAGATTTCCCATAGTAGTTTGGTCAGGTGAAAAATTCAATGTTGTGAACTGAGTTTCATTCTTAAAGTTTCAGAGTTAATGGGTCTACTCTTCCATGCATAGAACACAGTGCAGTGGAGAATGAGGGAAATTTAAAGCCAGGGAACCTGGGTCCAAGTCTCAGATCTTCCACTTAATATTATTAATAGGTTACCTTGGACAAGTTCCTTAGCATCTTAAGGCTTCACTTCCCTTATCTGTAATGTGAGGGAGTTAAATTAAATGTGTTCTAAGATCCCTTCCAGTTTGAAATCCATGAGCAAAGAAATAAAGGGAATAAATATTTATTAAACCTATTATATCCTAGGTACTATACTAAGAACTTTACAAATATTATTACACTTGAGATTATTTAAAAATCCTGTGAGTTAGGTTCAGTTATGGTTTCTATACTTAATTTATAATTAAAGAAATTGAAACAGAGAGGAATTAAGTGTCTTGCCTAGGGAGTCAGCTATTAAATGTCTTAGATCAAATTTGAACTCAGTTCTTCCTGACTCCAGACACAGCACTCTTATCCACTATGTAACATTATAATTTTCGAAGTGCTTCCACCACAGTTATTTCATCTGATTGTCAAAGAATTCCTGCCTTTTGTTAATGGGCAGTATGGGTATATTAGATTTGAAGTCCACCTGAACTAATTACTCTCCATGCTCCCTCTGCAATTGTGAATAATAATAATATAATGATTTATTTGCCCTTCAGTTTTTTCAGCTTAAAAAAATGGAAATATAATATCATTTGGGATGTGTTGTGAGGATCCCTTGAGATAGTCACAGAAAGCTCCTTTTTTTATAAATAATCACATATAGAATGATATGCAGTGTGTGTGTGTGTGTGTGTGTGTGTGTGTGTGTGTGTGTGTGTATGAGATCAGCTTTGATGAGGCCCTCTGCCCCCACCACCCAAGAATTGATGCATCATCCTAAAGTGCTGGCTCTTTTTATACTGAACCAATACTTCTGGCCCACTGAAAAAGAGTCAGGGCCAGTGTGTAACTGGAAGGAGAGCAGCTCCACAAATGCTCCATGGAGTATTCTCTGACCAGAAGTATTGGAGGCTGTGGAAGGGTTGGTTCTGCATTCACTCATTATACCATCCATGCTTTTTTTCTCAGTAGTAATATACAGAGTACAGACATTGAAGGTAGGACATCCAGATTCTATTACTGCTTAGACCAATAATGAGCTGGTAACTTTGGGAAAGTCACATAATGCCTCTCTGGATATACTTGTCTCATTTGAACTCCTTAGAGTCAATGAAGCATGATAGGTTATCTTCAACTTGGAGCCTGGATACAACACTGGATTTAAGATGGGAAAGACCTGGATCAAATCATACTTTGTGAACTTCCCTGAGTATGTATAAATTGTTTAATCTCTTTAAGCCTCAATTTTCTCACCTATAAAATGGGCATAATAGTACATTTAAGCTGTTATCTCATAGAGTTGCTATGAGACTCAAATGAGAAAATGTTTGTAAAGTGTTTTGCAAACCTTAAATTGCTATCTGGATAGAAGATTCTATCCACTTTCCCTCACCTAACTTTTTCTGTCACCAATGATTAAAGTATCATTTTACCCCCTCTAGTTCTGGATTTGTTTATACAAGTTTGCTTCTATCATCAAAACCTACACACTTGCTCTTCAAAACCTAATACTATCTCCAGACTTGGTCTAATAGGATATGATAACCATTATCTCTGTACTAAATCCATCTCTCCTCCCAACTTCCCTATTATTTTCAAAGATCCTACCATTCTTCCAGTCACCAGATTCAATATCATTCCAAATTCCAAATTCTCAACTCTCTCTCTCTCTCTCTCTCTCTCTCTCTCTCTCTCTCACACACACACACACACACACACACCACATCTCTTATGTACATATGTCTCTTTCTGGACAATTTAAATAACTTTCTAATTCATCTCCTAGCCACCCTCCTCATTCCAATCTGTACTCAGCTGTCCAAGTGATTTTCCTAGAAGTTTAGGCCTGACCAAAACATTCCCCTACTCAGTAAACTCCAGTAACTATAACTTCTAGGATCAAATATAAACTCCTCTAGCATTTATAAATCTTCACAATGTGACCCTTTCTTTACAATCTTATGACATATCACTCACCTATACAAGCCCTTTGGTCCAGACATACTTGTTTATGTGTTCTTCACTCAAATAATATTTCCTGTCACCATATTTTTGCACTGGTTGTCCACCATCCTGGAATTTTCTCCCACCTAAACTTTTCTTCATAGAATCCATGGAAGACTCACTTTAAGGGTCACCTCCTCCAAATCCCAGTCTCTGTAGTTGCTAATGTCTTTTCCTCTAAAGCTACCTTTCATTTACTCCATTTTTATTGTAGGAGTACTGATTGATTTGTAATTTCTTTAAAGGCAAAGGCTATTTTGACTTTTAGCTTTGTATCTGCAGCACTTAGCCTGTTGCAATTAATAAATTCTTGTTGATTGATTGATGGGTAAGGAGCTTGTCCTAGCTCAGCTTTCCTTTGACCTCAAGGAGCCCCTGTAGCTAAGAGCCAACTTGCTTCAAATAGCCAGAATTTCTTTTTTTTCTCAGATAGTCATCTCCCCTACCATGGCATTTCCTCTCTTCTCTGGCAACTTGCCCAAGCCTGAGATTAGGATGAAGAAATGCAATCTCCTTTCCACACAGGCCTTCAGTTTCAATTGCTTTGTTTCCTGGTAAAATTGCTGGAGAGTTATATAGTCTTCCTTTACGTCCCTAGGTGTAGAACAGAAGTTTACATTCTGAAGTATAATATCCCAGCAGAGTATGAAAAGTTTGTTAGAAGAGTACAGGAAATATCAGTTTTTATTTTTAAAAAACTATATTCTCCTTTTGAAATATTCTAAAAGTAGTATTGTTGCTGGGTAAAAAAAATGGATTGGAGAGGAAATAGTGAGGAGGTGAGGTCAGTGAGAAAGGGAAAGAATCATCAGTACATTTGAAAAATCACAAAAATTAAAGGAATAAATCCAACAGATCAAAATCAAACATGAAGTTTATTTTTTTTTATAAAAACAAGGAGCTTTTATTATAAATAAGAGGTTGAAGGTGTGGGGAAGGAAGAGACATAATTTATAGCACTTTTCAGGGGCCTCAGGGCAGAGAGGAGAGGAGAGACCCCCCTCATTCCTGCCAGAGGGGGATCAGTGCAAAGAGCCAAGATGGAAGGGAGGTGAGGGGATATCCAACTGATGAAGTTTAGATAATAGGTATTCTTCATATTAATCTAGAAAAAAATCAGGAACAAGGACCTAGGAAAAGATGAGTTAATTGATTTCCCCCCAAAAAAGAAGCAAAGAAGCCCTAAATTGATTTCCAGTCAGCAAAGTTAAAAACTGTTTGGTATACCCTTGGGAGAAACATAGCACCATTACTAAATGTTCTCACTAGACTCTAATGTAGAACAACTTATTTCCAAGAATTAAGATTCTTTGTTTCATTCTCAATCAAAACTAAAGTAAAGAGAAAAAAAGAGGAGGCTGAACATGACAGGTAGGTACCTTTTTCACAAACCATTACCAAAAATAAACCATTGCTTTGAAAAGAAAAAGAACCTAGGTTATCATTAATTTATTTGACTAATAAGTATTTTTGAAACAAGAAACATTTTATTCCAAATAAAGTTTCCTTTAGGAAAAATTAATCTATTTCTTGTGTGCAATTGCATGGTAAACTCCAGAATTATTTTTTCATATTGAATAGAGAAATGAGTAAGATTAAAGAAAGTCAAAGAACAGAGGAAGCAAAAAAGGTTGAAATTCCTGATGTTATTCCAAGAGCATCTGCTTCAGGGTCAGAGAGTCTGATTCAAATACTGGTTGTGCTATTTGCAACCTTGTGATCTTCCACAAAGTCACTATACCTTTCTGGGTCTCAATTTCTTTATCTGCAAAATGGGGGGGGGGCAAGAATAGATGACCTCTAAGGTTCCTTCCAGCTCTGTAGTCCAATGATGCTGGCAGTCCTCATCTCTTTCAGTCTTATATCATCCCAGGCCCAGCTCCTACAATGAAAACTACTTTTTCCAGCCCCACCAACTCAGCACTCCTTTTCTCACGGCCAGTCAAGGAAAAGTGTAGATAGACAGACAGGCAGAGAGACAGACAGACAGAGATAGAGATAGAGACAGAGACAGAGACAGAGATAGATATAGATGATATAGATATAGATAGACAGAGATTAGAGAGAGATAGAGATAGAGATAGAGATATTTTATTTATTTAAGGCAATGGGATTGAGTGACTCAACCAAGATCACACAGTTAGGCAATTATTAAGTGTCTGAGTCTGGATTTGCATTCCAGTCTTCCTTATTCCAGGGCTGGTGCTCCATCCACTGAACCACCTAACTGCCCTCAAAGAGTGTATTTTTATAAATTAAAAAATTTATTAAATATTTACTAAGTTCTATTTTCAATACAAGACTCAAGAAGAGCATAAAAAGAGAAAAGAGAAATAAAAACATAAGGAATTCAATAAGATTAAACTGCTTGCATCCCTACATTGGAAAATTATACTTGTAATTCTAAAGAACTATATCACTATTGGTACAGTTTGAAAGAGTCTACAAAGGCAGAGGGTCCAAGTATAAAGTAAAGAACTGGAGGTAAATTATCTCAAATGAAAAGGCACAAAAGATGTATAGTGGAGAAGAAGACGGGAGTGGGACAACTCTTTAATTCACTGGAATTAGCTCAAAGAGAGAATAACATACCCAGTCAATTGGGCATAGAAATCTAACCCTATATGGAAGTATGAAAGAAGGGGGGGTGAGGAAAGGGGGGGAACTGACAGAAGGGTATACAGATTGGGGGAAGTGGTAGTTAGAAACAAAACAAGGGATAAGAAAAGGGTGAAAGGAGAGAGAGAAGGATAAACCAGAGGGAAAAAAGGATGGAGGGAAATATACAGTTAGAAATCATACAATGTGAGTGGGATGAACCATAAAAAAGAAGTGGATAGCAGAGTGAATTAAAAATCAGAATCCTACAGTCTCATTAACAAGAAACACACTTGAAGCAGAGAGACATAGGTAAGGAGTTAGAACAGAATCTATTATGCTTCACCTAAAGTTTTAAAAACTAGGGGTAATAATCATGACTTCAGAAAAAACAAAAACAAATAGATCTAATTAAAAGAGATAAGGAAGGAAACTACAGCTTGCTAAAAGATACCATAGTCAATGAAGTAATAGCAATGCTAAACACATATGCATGCAAGTGGTATAAACATCCATATTCTTAAGTGAGTTGCAGGAGGAAAGAGACAATAGAACTGTACAAGTGGGGGACCTCAAACTTCCCCTCTCAGAGTCAAATAAATCTAACCACAAAATGAACAAGAAAGAAGTTAAGGAGGTGAATGGAATTTTATAAAAGTTAAATGTGTTAGACCTCTGGAGAAAATTGAATGGGAAGAGAAAAGAATATATTCTTTTCTTAAATAGTAGATGGTACCTACACCATAAATTGATCATCTATTAGGGCATAAAAACTTCAAAATCAAATGTAGAAAGGCAGAAATAGCAAATGCCTCCATTTCAGATCATAATGCAGTAAAAATTACATTCAATAAAAGGTAATGAAGAGAGATTTAAAATTCATTGGAAACTATATAATCTAATCCTAAAGAATAAGTGGATCAAAGAATAAATCAAAGAAATAAGGAATAATTCCATTAAAGATGATGACAGTGAGACAATGTACAAAATTTATGGTATATAGCCAAGGCAGTACTTGTGGAGAAATTTATTTCTCTAAACTCTTACATCAATAAAATAGAAAAAAATCAATAAATTGGGCATGCAACTAAAACAACTAGAAAAAATAGCAAATTTAAAATCCTTATTGAAGTACCAAATTGGGAATCCTGAAAGTCAAAGGTGCAATTAATAATATTGAAATTAAGAAAACTATTGAGCTATTAAACAAAACTTAGGGGCTGGTTTTATAAAAAAAAAAAACCAGATAGGGGCACAGTGGATAGAACACCAGCCCAAGAGTCAGGAGGACCTGAGTTCAAATCTGGTCTCAGATGCTTAATAATTACCTGTGTGATCTTGGACAATTAACCCCATTGCCTTGCAAAAACCAAAAAAAAAAAAAAAAAAAAAAAACACCAAACAACAAGATAGATAAGGATTGGGGGGATGGTTATTTAAAGAAAGAAAGAAAACTAGTATCAAAATGCCAGTATCAAAAATATAAAGAATACCAGCCCTGGAGTCAGTAGAACCTGAGTTCAAATTCACCCTGAGGCACTTAATAATTACCTAGCTGTGTGACCTTGGACAAGTCCCTTAACTCCATTGCCTCACCAAAAAGGGGGGGGTGAATTCAACAACAATGAAGAGGAAATGAAAGTTCTTTTGTCCAATTATATGCCAATAAATCTGACAATCTAAGCAAAATTGATGATGAAAATTTACAAAAATATAAATTACCCTGATTAGCAGAAGAGGAAATAAAATACTTAAATAACCCTATCTTAGCCTATATGAGCTCCAAAGGTTCTGCCATAAGTAGTCTATTTGAAATTTGGGATGGAGGTGTCTCTAGATTTGCAAACATTTCCTTTGGCTACTGTGATTTTGCTTTGCTCATGGTAGTGCAATGCCATCTTTGATGCTGACATGCCATGCTGGATAGTCCTGTGCCATTTGTCTCCCATGTTTCACAAATGATACTAAAGCTCTTCAGAGACAATGTCTTTGTACCTCTTCTTCTGACCTCTGTGTGAGTACTTGCCCTGTGCAAATTCACTGTAAATAGTCTTTTAGGTAAGTATATACCTGGCAGTCAGACTACAAGGCCAACCCATCAGAGTTGTTCTCTATGCAGTAGAGTTGCAATGCTTGGCAGTTCCACTCAAAAAAGAACCTAAATATAGGGCACCTTATCTTGCCAGGTGATACTTAGACCCTTCCTAAGATAATTCAAATGAATGTGGTTCAGTTTTCTGACATGATGCTGGTAGACTGTCTAGGTTTCATAGTCATACAACAATGAAGTCAGTCCAATAGTTCTGTAGACTTTCAGTTTGGCATGCAACTTAAGACCTACAAAGAAAGTTAAGAGAATGACCCAATCATTGTGGGACTCAATCTCTGGATGAGTCAAGAGGCAAATAACTATATACAAATAAGCTACATGCAGAATAAATTGCAAATAATCAATAGAGGGAAGATTCTAGAATTAGTTAGGGTTAGGAAAGACTTTCTGTAAAAGTTAGAATTTGAAGGAACCCAGGGAGATCAGGTGGTAGAAATGAGAAAGGAGAGCATTCCAGACATGGAGAATATATAGTGAAAATGCCAGGAAGCCTATTTCTACTCTTTTCAAGCTCAAATTCTTCTCAAACATCCCCATCAACCTTAATGCCCAATTAATCAAATACTTATGAAACTCCTGTGATCACTGTGCTAATTATAAGAAAAGATTCAAAGAAAAGTAAATCACTGTATTTGTCTTTAAGAAGTCTATAGTAGAACATATATATATAAACACATATACACATATATTTACATAAAATAAAATATGCTATGTACATAAAAGAGGGGATAGTAAAATATTGTGTAAAGTATATGAAAGATCCAACCCTGAAGCTTAGAACTAGATGATTATATTAACTTCTTACATCTCATATTCTTCTTTGGAACTTCTGTGCTTTTGGCTTTAAGATTTTTATTTTTCACTATTTTTAAACCTTTATTAATCCATAACCCCAAATTTGAGTCATCAGGCCTCTTGATTCAAGTCAAATTGGCAACCTGGTGTCTGAGATCTACCAAAGTTTATCCCTAATTATCTTTACTCTTCTTCCTTTGCTACTGTCAAATAACCAAGATACTCAAATCTGTAGCCACCTCTTTTTCTTCCTTTCTCTTGTTACTTCCCTGCTCCCAATACTTTAGTGGGGTACCTTTTTTTTGACAAGGGCCATTTGCCTGCTATATGTGGTCAAACATCTAATTAATTCAACCCTAAAAAGTTCCTAGATTTATTGAACTTCAAGTCCCATCTGCGTTTGCCATGGTTGCTCCAGACCAAATGATTTCTTGGGGGACCTTATACAACCTACAGGCCAGACATTTCCTACTCCTGCTCTACTCCACAGGAATGGATTTTCTAGGATTTATTTCCAAGGAAAAAGAGGACAGACATATAAGATTCAGACATTTCTCCTTTCCACAGAAAACCCTACCTTATATTGACCCTAAGGAATGAAAGGAAGATGGATAAGCAGGCAATGTCCCTGCTGACTCTCAGCCATTCTTTCAAGCAGACTATTGAAGTTTGATCTCTTTCTTGGGGTTTTAGGAAGCTGGGAACACCAACCTTTTCAGAGAAGCAATTCTGGCTTTTATGACTCATTATAAGCAGCTAAGCAGAGAGAGGGTCCCTTGGCTTTGGCAGGTGCAACTTGATCTCCAAGTCAATCCCACCCTTTCTTCCCTTGCTCCTCAGGAAATTTAAAGTTACTTAGCAGGGAAAATATTTGAAGGAGGAATAAATTATTAGGTATAGTAGAGATAGAGGCAATTCCAAGGAAAAAAGATCCTATAGCAGAGGCTCAAGAGCTTTCTCTCTCCTCTGCTTTGCCAATACTTGAAGAGCTAAGACAAATTGTACTGAGTGGTGGTACTCAAATCTGTAGCCACCTATAGATATATAATAGAAAATTATCTAAGCCTGGGGACATATTCACCTCTTTCTAGGGAAGTCTAGTCCTGGTAGGGCCCCTGGATCTCAAAGGTATCCTTTTTTTTTGTTCATAATTCTTTCAACCAGTCCTACCAAAAACGATCTAGGCCTTGAGAAAGCTAGTGAGAGCAAAACTTTTTGGGAAAGACAAGGTGCCCAAAATAGGTTAAAGTCATACCTAGAAAGGCCCTCCCCTAGGGATGTGGATGATGTCTCCTATCATCTCTCTACCTGCCCACTCAAAGGATCTTTTTTCCAAAGACTGATCATGGGCAAAGGGAGAAAAACCTCTGGTCCCCAGGTAGAAAGAAGTGTTATGAGGTAGACTATAGGTCATTATGGTAGGCACTGAGGAGTTTTTTTGGTAGCAGAACTGAGACTTCCATTCTATCTGTTTAAGACCATTAGCCAGCTTAAGCCCCAGTTTGTTCCCTCGTGAACTACTCCCACCTATATTCGCACTTTCTTGGCCCCAATTCTACCCAGACTCAGTTCCATGTCCTCATTCAAATATCAAGTTCTGCCATGATCCAATAACAGATCCTTCCCCTGTCTTTTTCATATAAATTCGGGCAAATTTCCCATCTCTGGGCAATTGTTCTCTTTACTATGCCGTTACTTATACAATCATTGTTCATTCTCTTTCCCTCTCTAAAGAAAAAGGTCTAATATTTCCATTTATACCTAGTTTTTCCTACATCCTCCAGAAAATAATTACATCAGTCATCCTCTCTTTTGAATCTTTGGTCTCTCCTTCATGTTTTTGTCTATATCCAACAAACATCCTCATATTTCCTCTTGCCTAAAAAAAAAATTCTTCCCTGCTGTACCATCAAACTTTACTCCTCATTCCTTCAACTCCCCATAAAAATTAATTGCTTTTCACAGTCCCTAGAACTTAATAAAGTCTTTATCTCTTCTTCCCCCCCCCCAATAGATGTCCAATCCCAGGGGGAGGTAGTTAACCAGTTTATCTATTGCTTTAAAATTTACTTTTATGTATAGTCGGGTCAATGCTTGACCTTTGAGCTGGTTCCAAAGTCTGGGTAAATGTGGAGAGTCCCTAACCAAGGGAAGTCTGGTACTTTCCATTTACAAGAAGATCTCAAATCACTCCACCCTTTTCATTACCCACTTCCCACTTCTGGCCAATCCAGTTCTTCATTCAGATGTTAAGTCCCCAGAACATCCCAGCCTCAAGACCAGCTAGATCTCTTCTCTGCTAGAACCAGGACTAGAGGACTGGGTAAGGCAAAACACTTTTGGGGCTAGGTCAGCATTGAGATGAAGAGAGGAAAGGACTGGGAGAAAGGGTGGGAAAAAATTAAGGGCTCAGGGAAATGGGAAGCAACAAAGGAATAGGGGTGGAGAGAAACATTGAGAAGATGGCATATTGGTGCCTGGGCAAAACTGAGAGCTAAGCAAAGCTGTAAAGGAGACACTACCCCTCTTACTCCTTCTGACTTGCCACAACCTCCTTTCACTTCAGGATTAATTATCGTAGATTTATGTCTGTTTTCTGCTTCCCCTTGTGCTGTTTCTTCTCCTACTGGCTCAGACACTTCTAATCTGCTGCCGTCTAGACCCTCTACAGTTTTCCCTTTCCTTATCTATCCCAGGACTTTTTCCCCAAGTAAGGGTCCAGGTGTTCTGGGTGACAGTGTGATAATTTGATAAATGGATCTGTCCAAGTTGAGGTGCTGATGAGCATGAATCTAGTAATACCTAAAGTAACAAATGCTTATGTTGGGGATGGAGAGGTGGGAGAAGGGATGGAGGAGAGGGAGACAATTCACTGTGTATCTCCTTAAATTTCCTTTTCTCCTTCAGAAAGCCAGCTCATAAAGTCAATCATTGACTCAGAAGAAGGATCGGGGAGTGCTTCAGCTCATGATGGCAGCCCCTGGAAATGAGAGGCTAGCACTTTGCTTTAGAGAGGATAACTCCGTGAGTTGGGAGAGTCACTTTCATTTCTAAATTAACTTCTCCTTTCACTTTTGTTTCTTCTTTCACTGAATATGAAACTTTTGTCTAGAAACTTTTCCCCCCCACTGGATCTCCTCCCAGAGGTTCCTGGTCCCTCCTCCTGAAATCTGAAACTTGGTCCCCATGGATCTACTGAGAGGATAAGAAGAACATTCTCACTCTAATTGTCACTCTACCCTCATTCTCTCTGAACCTCAATTCTTACATCTGTAAAACAAGGGAGTTGGAATAACTGATCTCTAAGTTTCTTTTCTACTACAACCTACAACCTGCCTCTCTCTTTAGCCTTGCAGCTGCTGGGTCTCCCCTATGAGTCAAAGAGGATTGGGAAGAGATACAGAGGAGGGTCCTTGTTTCTATCAGCAAGGTGGTCTCTCTAATAGTTCCCAAGCACTAATATGAATTGACCTTGGAATTCCATTAACCCAATCATAGAAGTAAAGGATTTCATGCTGAAAGGGTTCTTGGAGATCACCTTGTTCAAAATACACATTTTATAGATGAAGAGGCAAAACACCAAAGAGAAACTGGCCCAAATTCATACTGGTAGTAAATAGCAAGTCTCCATTTGTACTGAGGCACTCTGACTCCAGAATTCTTTCCCCTCTGCCAAACATAGCTTCCTAAGTTCACTTGCTTTCCATCATTTGTCAATATTGTTTCTCCCTAATGACAATGATTGTGAAGGTTGGCCACTGGTCATTCTGACCTCCCTAGCACATTTGCCCTTCCTTATACCCTCATACACAAACCTCATAAACCCATAACCACCTTTTATGTTCCAGTGGCTGTCATATACACAGATGTGTGCACCCTCATACACATATCTCATAAACCCCAAAGCTATACTTTATGTACCAATGGCTCTCCATCTACCCCAAATATTGCTTCTCTGACTTCTCTACCATGCCTCTAAGAAGTTCATTATTGGAATTATCTCATCATCCTGTAAGATCTCAACAGCCTTGGTACTTCACTTCATCACTACCCTCTGTCTCTCCAATTGGAGGGTAGAACCACAAACTCCATTTAATCAAAGGCATAAAAATAAATGAAAAGATTCCTCTGTACATATATTGGACAAGGGAGAAGAAACACAAGCAGAGATTATGTAGCTGTCATCTTCCCTGTTTTCTTCATGGTTACCTCCTCCAGAAGCCCCCTTTTATCCTTGCTCTGGGAACAGTAATCAAATCAACGCTATCATTGCTACTTGAAAGAGTGCAATAGCAATTGCCCTATGACTCTACTAGAGAATCCCTATAACTCTCCTTTCTGGCCACCATTTTCATATACATATATATATATATATATATATATATATATATATACACACACACACACACACACACACACACACACACACATGAAATAGAGGGAGACTATATATAGTCTCCCTCTATTAAGGTATTTGAGATAAGGATGGCCTGTGTGTGTGTGTGTGTATGTATACATATATATATATATATATATATATATATAGTTAGAACCTAGCACAGGCCCTGCCACATAGGAGATAACTAATAATAAATTAAGGTACTACAATAATTTAATGCATTCAATTCTCACATATATAAGATATAGGATTATAAATTTGAACTAAAAGGAACTTTAGAAGCTATTTAGTCCAATGCTACTATATAACCAGTAAGGAAATTGTCCTAAAGAGCTTAAGTAATTTTCCCAAGGTGGATCACACAGGTAGAAAGTGACAGAGAAAGGTTTTGGACCTGGGTCCCAGAATCCATACCCAGTGTTCTTTATCTGAACCATTCTGCCTCTGGGGAGCACATCACCAGGGCACATATAAGAAGAGGCACATAGAGTTGTATTATGGTCAATACAATTCACACTTCTGGGGTGCAGATGCCCTTGGGTGATGTCCTGAGTGAGATGGGGTCCTCTGTGGCTATGCTCTCAGCTGAAATTTTCTTTGTTGTTTTCTAGCAAATGTCACTACTGTTGTTCTCTGCTACCATCCTCTTATCTTTAGTTACAATGAAAACTCATCAGATGCTCTGCTACTATCAATTAAATTGCATGTACTATGAAGTTTATCCCCTGGAGAAAGAGAGTTTAATTCTTACTGTGACTGTATCCAAGATATTTTAGGCATATTCTTCCAGAACAGTCAGCAAAAATCAAAAATGACCAAGACTTAGATAGTCTGTGTGTTGAACTGCATTTCTCTGACTACTGCTAATGTCTCAGACTAAATTATTTTCTGAGTTATAATCTAAAATTCATTTTAAATTCTATCATATCTCTGAGTAACTAGCCTGGGTATCCTTCAAATATGGGAGCCCATTTAGCAAAATTGTAAAGAACATAGGCAAAAGTGTGGTAAGGAGATTTCTTCCAGTCTTCTCCCTAATTATGCTCCTTGCTAACTGCAAAAAATTTAGAAGCAAAACTGAAAATAGTAGGTGAAACAAGCAGCCTTTGCCCTACTTCCCATCAGCAACCAAAACTCCTGTACTCCCTACAGATTAGAAATTTTTAACCTTTTTTTTCTGGTATCTGATGAAGCCGATAAACATGCTTTAAGAATAATATTTTTAAATGAATGAAATAAAATATGTAGAATTACAAAAGAAATCAATTTTATTGGAATATAGTTTTCAAAAACAAATTAAGAATTTTTTCTCTAGATGATGGATTTACCCTTCTGCCCTGCTACTTTAGTTAAACCCTATCACTCCTCATCTCTTCTCTAAAGGAGACCAATCACTTCAATCAGCCCTTTCTCCTCCACAGACTTGTGGAGTAGTAAATACTACAGAATCTACAGACATGTGGAATAGTAAATACTACAATTCACTATCCTGACTCCTCTGTCTCTATAATGAACTGCTTTTCAAACTGACATCATTCTGTGTGAGATAATATATATATATGTGTGTGTGTGTGTGTGTGTGTGTGTGTGTGTGTAAATATATGTGGGTATGTGTATACACACAGTATCTACATACTAATTAGTGTACTAGTATGTGCTAGCAACTCATTAAATGTGAATCCCCAATTGCCAACATGTTATTCTTTTTCATAGCCATCAGAGAGAGATTCTAGGTCATTGTTTGCTGGATCTTCAATGAGGGAGCAGAAGTTTTGGCGGGAACATCACAATGGAGAGAGCAGTATTCAAGAGATCCAAAAGCAAATGAGGCAAATCAATTTAGGCAAAAAGAGATGCAAACCTATCAATACTATTATTCATGGCAAACAGGATGAGATCAAGGATATATGCACCAACCCCAAAAGCAAAAATGTTCCTTGCAAGAATGGGCGAGATAACTGCTACGAGGGTCCGAATCCATACTCTGTCACCATCTGTCAGGAGAAGGGAAGCTCTCAGCCTGGTAAATGTCGCTACACCTGTACCAAGAAAGAACCAGTGAAAGTCACTGTGGCCTGTGAGAATGGGAAGCCAGTCCATCTTGAAGGTACCCGGAAGGTCATCCATGATGAACTGTGATTGCCCTGAAAAACTCTTATGTAAGATGATCCACTCTTCCAATGATTGAAGCAATATCTGTTATGAAGGCTAGGCTTTTTTTTTCTTTAAAAGGCATTATCAAAACTTAATGAGTGGGGCGGCTAGGTGGCTGGGTGGATAAAGCACGGGCCCTGGAGTCAGGAGTACCTGGGTTCAAATACGGTCGGAAACAATAATTACCTAGCTGTATGGCCTTGGGCAAGCCACTTAACCCCATTTGCCTTGCAAAAAAAAAAAAAAACTTCAAAAAAAAACTTAATGAACCCTTGATGGCTACAGAACAAAAGCCAGAGTAGGAGGTAGGTGTCTTGGAGAACCAGCCCAGGCTAGCAATCTAAGTTCAGGAAGCTGTGCCCAACTGAGTCAATACTGTATTCATGCTGAGTATCCTTTCTGTGCTATGGTTAAGTAAACTTTTTGTTATCCGTTAGTCTCCAAATGTCTCATTTTGTTTCAATTCCCAACTTAAATTACCAGACTGGCCTGAATCAGTCCCAATCAACACCACTTAAGATGAAGCATAAGTGAAACTGAAAGTACAGTGGCTGGGGGAAAGATGTGGTATCTAATAAAATATCAGACTGCTCATAAGTAACCCAGGTTTATAATTACATCTAGAATGTCTCTGAGTCTTGGGGTGATTACAGTTCCTTTATAGGGATTAGGAACATTGCCAAGTGATCACTCCCTCACTCTTCTATATAGCTTCTAGATATCATTGAACCTGGATTTTATCTATCACATATCAAATATTTGCACACCAAGAGTCTAATTATTTGGGGGCAGTTCAAGATAAAAGCTAAATTCTCTGAAGAGTGGGGATGAACTGAAAAAAAAGTAATTTTGCTCCAGATTTGTCTGTATTTTTTCTTTGTTTTTACTTATTTTAGGCAATGGGATTAAGTGACTTGCCTAAGGTCACACAGCCAGGCAATCACTAAGTGTCTGAGGCTGATCCGGACTCCAGGGCCAATGCTCTATCCACTCTACCTGCCCCCTCCAGATTTGGAAGATATCAGTTAACTTAATCTCAGACAGTTTAGTTTCCCTCCCATTAAATATTATTCAAAAGACAATCAGAAACAGCAAGCAAGCATACTTATCAAAACAGAAAGTAAAACAGTCATTGCAAAATCCATAAAAATTAGATTAGGTGATAGAATATATGAGTAAAGCAGTTCTGTGACACAAGAGAGAATTACCCAAATAGCCTACTCTTATTAACTCTAAGGTTGAAAATCAAGGAACATTGGATTTCTAACTCTTCCAGACATGCTTCTGACTAAGGAGGATGTCCATTCAAAGTTCGTTTCTTCTCCCTCTTTACCTCACCTCTGTCTCTCTCTCTATGTATATCCCTTACTTCTGGTTCTTTTCCTTTATCCTTCAATGGAAATCTGCCAAAGGTTTGGTGTACAAATGTAGTCCAGAATAGACCTGAGATTCAAACCAAGGACTTCTGATTTTATATCCAATATTCTTTCCATTTCTCTTGCTTTGAGACTGAGTTGGGTTAGAGACTATGCTTTAGGAACATCTAGGTGGTGCAGTAGATAGAGCACCTTCCCTGGAGTCAGGAGCACTTGAGTTCAAATTTTACCTCAGACAATAATTACTTAGCTATGTGACCTTGGGCAAATCACTTAACTCCATTGCATTGCACAAAACAAAACACTAAGAAGACTATGCTTTAAGAATGAATTTTCAAAAGGAGTAGGTAATATGTATATGTTTGTGTGTGTGTGTATGTGTGTGTGTATTCTTACTGAGTATCCTTTCTATGCTATGGTTAAGTAAACTTTTTGTTACCTGTTAGTCTCCAAATGTCTCATTTTGTTTTACTTCATATATATAGTAATAGATTTGAGCAGAAAGGGAAGAGAACAATTAGGGTTTGAGCACAACAGATCTCTGAACTTGGATTTATGTGTGGTGTTTATACTAGAGAAAGACATGAGCCAAGTAAGGTTTGGGGGACTTCAGTTAAATGTTAAGTTAGGAAGCATAATGATCATTAAGTCTGAAATTGGATAACTTTCTTTTTATTATCTATAACCCATATTTGAAACAGGTTTTTTTCCAGGTTTCATTTGCATTTGCATTTTCTTATAAGGTGCCAAAGTGAGAGAATGTAAGGGGCTTGTGGAGTCTTATGGTTAGCCAATAGCAATCAAAAAAAAGTCCAAAATCCTGCTATACATGGATATCTTAAAACAGTCATCTGCTTTCTGGAACATGCTTGCAGAGAAGTAAACAAAGAGTGAGTTTGCCTTGTGGAACAAGATGAGAATTACTATACTAAATAGGCAACCTCCCCCTCCTTCCTCTGGGAAGTTCCTTAGTTGGAATTCTATCATAATGTTCTATCAGACTTGGTCTGTGCAGTTGTGAAATGAGTCAGAATATTCTCAGAAGTACACATGAAAAGAACATATCCAAAACAAAATATGGAAGGTGGATTTTCACTACAATGAAATTGATCCAATGGACTAGGTAATAGGAGAAGCACAAGGGGATGTCAGGAATATTAAAGAACACTATTCTGGTAGGTACCATACTCCAAATTTACACAGTTTTCAGCTAGGAAGCAGCTGACACCATAGGAATCAGACTTGGGGGTTACCATCCATCATAGAGTGCAATTGTTTCTTTTCCTCCTCCTTATGACTTTGACAGTGGGAGGATTCCTCACCTAAAACTAAATTAAGAAGTAGTAACTACAACCAGTAGTAAAAAGAAATTTTGGACTTTTATTGGAGTAGCTTAACACTAGCCAGGAGTTTTAACAGAGTATGGTGTATTGTTAACTGTCCATTATAGAGTGATGGAGAAAGACTATTCCATTCCATATCATTCACAGAGAGGAGTAGTTTCCTGTAATAAATTATGGCTCTTAACCTGGGATCCATGGAGAGGTTCAGGAAAAATTAAAGGTGATTACAAACTTGAGTGGGAAAAAGTTTTATTTTTTATTTTGACTAAACTCTAAACTGATAGTTGGGCTATCCTTGAATTATTTAAAAATATTCTGAGAAGGGGGTTAGGTTTCACTAGACTGTTAAAGAGGCCTGCAATACCCCCCCAAAAAAAATCAAAGATGCCTGCTCTAAAGTCACAGAACTTATGTTCAAATTCCACCTTAGATGTTTTCCATACCCATGTATCCTTGAGCAAGAAAATTAACTTTTCAGGGTTTCAAATTCCACCTCTGTAAAATAAGTCTACTTGATCTAGATGTTCTCTGAAGTTCTTTCCAGATCTTTATCTATGATCTCATGAGTGGGGGACAGGAAAAATTAGTCTTATCAATAAGGATCAATAAAATATTTATAACACAGCTTCCTCCCATAATATTGCACTATGAGCTGCCAGAAAAACAATCTCCATGCCCAGAAGGAACTCAAGTAGGAGAATGACTGCAGGTTTAATGAGAAGAGGAGCATTCCAGGAATTTGGGAGATGAACAAATGCTACAGAAGAAACAAGCAAAATGAGACCTGAAACTGATGGGGGAAGGACTAGGAGGAGAAAAATCAAGTTGGGGAGTGGGAGTAACTTATGGCAGGGGTCTTATCCAGATGCACAGGAAGCAATGGATCCTTCAGGGAGTCATGTGGTTGGGAAGGATCACAGATCACTACAAAATGTGCATTGATAAGAGTACCTTGGTAGCTGTAATTGGGAGCAGTGCTAATGAGATTGCATTTGGTGATTGGAATCACTGTTAAAGCTATCATAACAGTTGTGAGTTATACCATTCTTACAGGTAATATTATGAAGCTGGCAAACATCACTGATATTCTGGATCTGGTCATGCAGAAAGTTATTATTCTTTTTTGCAAAATATAAGGTGTATATTGATAGGTCCCATCTCTTTAATGAAATAGAACTGGAGGCTAGAGACATTGGGGTTAGGGAACTGCCAGTGCTGCTTTTCCAACCACTGATGCATAGTGAAACTAGAGGGAATCATTTCAGCGGCCAGGATCCTGGCTGCTGCCCACAACACCAGAAACAGTTCGAAAAGGGAGCAAAGGAGATGGAAAAAATGGGAATAGAGCAGATAGAAGAAATGTGAAGAGAAAAAATATTGGTATTCTTCAGTATGATCCCCTCCTTTGACTCCTATGTCATGTTATTATTTTCACTTAATTCAGGATCTGCAATGTGTAAATAACATTTATTAAGCATACAGAGAACCAGAATAGGCACCACAAATATGGTAAAGTGAAGAATAGGAAAGAAATAAAATATTGATTATAGATTTAGAACTGGAAAGGACCTTAGGAAACCATCTAGTCCAAGGTCCTCATTCTATAGATGAAAGAAAGGGAAAGGGAACAAGTGTCTTTTAAGCACCTTCTACTGTGCTAATCATTTTATAGTTATTTCATTTAGATCTCCCTACAACCTTGCAAGACAGGTACTATTATGAACCACATTTTACAATCAAAGAAACTGAGGCAAACAGGTAAATGGCTTACCCAGACATTGATAAGGATCTGAGTTCAGATTTGGATTCAGATATTCCTGATTCCAGAACTGACATCACAAAAATTTTGTCAAGTTATACCATTTCTATCATCATCTCTACTTATTAGCTGAAGAATATGAGACTTGGAGATAAAGTGACTTGTGCATAATCACATAAGACAATAAATTTAGAACCTGAGAGTTTACCCAATCTATGCCTTTTTTTTGCAGAGATAAGTAACTTGTCACACAGGTCACACAAATAATAAATAACAAAGTCAGAATTCTAACCCATGTCTTCTGACTCCAAATCCACTTTTCTCTGACCCTCCATGGTTGTAAAGACATAGTCCAAGAAGGAAGCCAATATTTGAAACTCGAGCCCAAATCCAGTCCTTCCTAGGGACTTCTCTACTTCTCTCTACTACTAGGCAAGCTTGTATCCCATTGCTGCTAGAATAGCAACTTCTTCCTGTCTTTTTCATGATAAGCAACCTTTGACTGGTCCTCAAGGGAATCTGAAGTCATCCTTAGCATGGTTTCTCTTTCTCAAAGGTTGCACCCTTTCTTCTCTATAGTTCATCTGAAGCAGATTGTTTCATTTTGTATTGCTTTGCTTTGCCTGGTTTTTCCCAAAAGGGACTTTGCTACCAACCAATGAAAAAAAGTATAAAATATAATAGATTCACAGATCACAAAGTTGAGGCATCCCAGCTCCAAGAAACTGTAGCCAAGAAATAAAAGTAATTCTATTCTAGTCCTAGGAGCTGACAGTTTCCAAGCTAAGCAGCCCTATTCCTAACTAACTAGCATACCAAGGTACTAGGCTGTCATGATTTTTATGGAGAGAGAGAACCAAGTCATAACTGCCATCAGGACACCCCATTCTTGCTTTCTTCCACCTCCAAAAGTAATGTCCCATTTCATCTAAGTTGTGCTTATTAGTATGTTGCTGGGAATCACTCCTATCCTTACCATCCTAGATTCCTTATTCCTTCCTAAAAACTCTCCACTTAAACCTGCCTTACAATTTTATGGTATCCCATAAATACAGTAGAAATAAATACATACTAAAGTAAAAACATAGGAAAGTGACACAGAGAATAATAAAACATTGGCTTTAGAAGAATCTGAGTTCAACTCTAGCCTCAGATTCTTGATATTTATTAACTTGTGACCCTGGGCAAGTCACTTAACCCCAATTCCCCTAGCCCCCGGAAATAAAAAGAGTAAAAAAAGAGGTATTTCATTATTACTCTCAAAGTTTTCATTTCTCTAACTGACAAGATAGATTCTACACCCAGGACAGAGCTCAGAAGACATAAAGCATGCTGATACCTGATACCTAAGAGATCAGGGAACGTACTGATGGAAGAGTAAACAGAGTTGGGAAGTGATCAAGTAAAAGCCTCCTGAAGGTAAGGCTCCATCATATATTCCCATCTTGCTTTGTTCTTCTCTTAATCTCTAACCAGCATTTTTCTCACACACAGTGACTCTTCAGAAATATTTCCTTTACAGGCTGGCAGGTCCCCTGCTCCCTCCCTTTTTCCACCATGGCCTTGACTTCCTCTCCCTAGTGTCACTTTTATCTACCTTTTCCTGGACCCTCAGTCCCTAGCAAAGTCAAGCCTTGACTCTCCAGAGTCTGTTCTTACCCAATCCTTGTCCTGTGGTTCTGGTAGACAACAGCTCCAAATAATTCCGTTGGTTTGGAAGATGTTTGGGTCTTTCTCACCCTATGAATGTTTCCTTTGTAGCTCAACTAAACCTGGAATGGGGGAAATGGGGAGGGAGTTAGGAGTGGCCAGTGTTGGATAGGGACAAAGTAATTTCCCAAACACATGGAGCAAAACAAGGGATTGGATTTCAGATATATATATTATCCAGTGGGTAATAAAAACAGGAGTCCCAGGGTCATATTTAGGACTGGGTGGCAGGGGAAGTAAGGTAGTACTCTGATAGAACCTTCACTCTGACTTGGAATAGAAGAAAAATGAAAGAAAACCATTTCTCTCTTTCCTTGGCCTGTGCTATGTTGAACATTAAGAAGAGGGGAATGGGAAAAAAAGACATAACTCCAATTCTGGACATTTCTCTGTTTAGCCTGCCAAATCTATAATGGTTCTACCACTGGGGAGGGAGAGTCTCATCACAACCTGGTTGTAAGACTGTATCCCAGCAAGAACCTTTTTGTCAGTCTAATTCCTTAGAGAAACTGAGTCTAAGTGGTGGTGCTTTGGTTCAGCTTTATATTATTTATTCAGCAAATATATATTCAGTTTTTACCATGTGTCTGACATTATCCTGAATCTTATAGAAGAATACAGAGAAGTATAAAGCAGGAACATGAAAGGTTAAACAACAAAAAGCATTCTGTTTAAGACAATGATTATAGTAAAAATGATATAGCAAGTCTTGAGATTAAACTTTTTGTTTTTCAATTTCTATTATCCTGAAATTCATAACTTCATTTTTTACAGACATGTTCAATTTACTTTGTTGCTCATGTATCTAGTTTCTTCACTTTTTATTGGTGGCCAGTATAGACTTTGTGTATCTTCTCATCTGTGGTCCCAATCAGTTAGGGTAATCACCTATTTAATCTTATGGCTCAAGACTCAGTGCCAATGCTTTTCTTTTTTTCATGGGGGGGGGCAAGGAGGTTAAGTGACTTGCCCAAGGTCACATATCTAGTAAGTATCAAATGTCTGAGGTCACTGAACCCAGGTCCTCCTGGTTCCAGGGCCAGTGCTGTATCCACTGTGCCACCTAGTTGCCCCACGCCAATGTATTTCTAACTAAACCCAATAACTTTAAATTCATTATCATCCTAGACACTCATTCACAAGTGACTTCTATCCATTTCTCCATCCAGGTCATCTGGGAAGCACTTCTCTCACTCATGATTAACCCTTTGCTGGGTCCCCCAATATAGTTAAGGACAGAGGGTAGAAAAGGGAAATCGGTTACATGTTGGCCTTGGTTGGAGCAGCTTCTCCCCTCTTAAACTGACTCTTTTCTCTCACTGGATTCCATAAAGCAAGAAGTCAATTGGAAGAGAAGGAATAAGGTTGGCTAGTGCTTTTTGAATGTACCTCACCCCTAGTTAAGGTTACACAAACACAGCTAATCAAAGAAACTCCTATTCAGCACGTGCTTATCAAACCAGAATCAGTTATAGAATATCTTTGCAAGCTCCAAAGTCTCTTCAAGGTACATTCCATCATGACTCTCCCAGAAGCAGGTTCCCCAGTCTCTTTGACCGGAAATTCTACCAGTGTCACAATGCATGTGCTTTTCAGACCTGAGATCATTGACAAGTTCCCAGGTGCACTTTTTGTTGTTGTTGTTGTTGTTGTTGGCAATCTAGGTTAAGTGACCTGCCCAGGGCCACACAGTTAATGTCTGAGGCTAGATTTGACCTCAAGTTCTCCTGATTCTACTGGACTACCTAGCTGTTCTTGCTGGCTCAGTCTCTCATTACACTAGCCTGCCCCACTACCTCTGCCCTTCTATATTCCCTTCATTTAACTTCTTATTGGAGCAGCAGCATAAAGATTACGGAGACTAATTCAAGCAAAAGTCAATAATAATAATAATAATAATAATAACAACAATAACATTTATATAACTCTGCCATGTACCAGAGCATTTTACAATTAAATCTTATTTGATCTCCACAACAATCCTGGAAGATAGGTAATATCATTATCTCCATTTTAGAGATGAGATAACTGAGACAAAAAGGAGTTGTGACTTGCCTAAGTCAGGTGACCTTGACTAGGCTCTTATCACAGTGAAAAACTAGAGAATTGATTTTTTTTTTAGTACAATCTCTTTTCTGTCTCTACCGCCTCTTCTGTACCTGATAATCTCCTCCACAAATTAATCTTCATTTCTCCTCCTGGCTTCTACAACTCATTCTTACATTATTCACAAAATTATACTGGTTATCTATATTCATCCTTTCCAGATTTTTGAAATAGGACTTATCATTGACTCAGTAGCCAAATTTTACCAATTCTACCTCCACAGTATCCTTTGCAAGGGTCTCCTCTCCACTTAAAAATAAACAAACCAAAACAATAACCACAGTATATGCACTCACCTCTTCTTGCCTGGATTATTGCAAAAATCTCCCTTCTTTCAGCCTTTATCCTCTCCAATCCATCCTACAAAGAGGTGCCAAAGCAATTTTCCTAAACTTGAGGTCTAATATGTCTCTCCATTTCTCTGCAAACTTCAATGACTCCCTATTGCCTTGAAAATAAAATATAAACTATTCTGTTTGGCATACATTGTGTGATCATTTAACTGAGTCCAAGTGAACTGAGTTCAACTCCAGCTTCAGATCCTTGATATTCATTATCTGTGTGACCCTGGGCAAGTCACTTAACCCTGTTTGTTTCAGTTCCACATCTGTAAAATGAGCTAGAAAAGTAAATAGCCAACCATTCCAGTCTCAACTGGGACCAGTAAGAGTTGGACAAGAAGCAGCAACAGTTATCTATTATGGCATTCCAAGATAAATCTAATTTGCATTTTCCTGCGAATCATTCCCTTCTAGATAAAATGTCAAGTACTTACTAGTCATATGACTATATGTAAATCCCACAAGAAATGAGCCTCAGCTTCCTAACCTATTCAATGCACATATGCTTGAACTACCTACCTTACAGAGTCCTTGGATCAAGAGGAAATAATATCTGAAAAGTGCGTTGTAAACCTTAAAGTATGGTATTTAGTCAATCAATAAATCAATCTTTAAGTTCCTACTATATGTTGAGTACTTTGCTTGAGGGGCAAAGATAAAAGTTAAATAACTCCTACCTTCATAGACTTATTGTCTAATTTAATTTATTTTCTTTTTTTCCAATTGCATGCAAAGATAGTTTTCAACATTCATCCTTTTCTAAGTTTTTGAGTTCCACATTTTTTCTACCACCCTCCCTCCCCATGGCAGCAAATATTCTGATATAGGTTGACCAGGCACAATTGTGTTTAATATATTTCTATATTAGTCATGTTGTGAAAGAAGAATTAGAACTAAAGGGGGGAAAAACATGAGAAAAAAAAGAAAAAATATAAAAGAAAATTTTAAAAGTAAACATAGTATGCTTTGCCCTGCATTCAAACTCCATAGTTTTTTGTCTGGATATGGATGGCATTTTCTTTCCATCACAAGTCTTTTAGAATTATCCTTGATGGCTGAACTGTTGAGAGTTACTGAGTCCATCATAGTTGATCATCTCACAATGTTACTATCAATGTGTACAATATTTTCTTGGTTGTGTTCACTTCACTCAGCATCAGTCTATGCAAGTCTTTCTAGGCTTTTCTGAAGTCCAGAGGATAGAGAGCTTATAGTATAACAAAGAAGAAAATATATGTATTATTAATATGTAGATGTATAGCATTATGTATATATGTATATACATATATGCCTATATTTTAAAAGTTCAAAAATAATTACTGGATAATTTAATTATTTTATTGATAATTTCAGCATTTTAATAAAAGGATGGTCATTTGACCATCTCTCTCATAAACCAAAGACCATCATGATGTCAGACTCAAGACTTATATGTCCTTTGGAAGAACAGTGTTCCTGAGAAAGACAATTAATGAAAGAATAAATATTACAATGAGGAACTGAATTTATTCAAATGATCTTTGATTAAGTCATTTATTTCTTTTCTTTGCTTCATTTATTCCTAAACCATTCCCAATCTTAGTCTATTCAGAGAATTTATCTCCTATACAAGCCTGAGCAGAAGGAAGATTCACTTTAGTTTAGAAGTTTGATCTAGTAGGTAAAGCAGCAGATCAGAATGTCTTGTTTTTCTGCCTGTTCTTGAGAGATTAGCCAAGAAAATAGGACAAATAATTGATTGTAAATATGAGAGAGAAATAATCATCTCTCAATATATACATATATACACACTATCACTGCATATATGTACAAACACATTCAAAATAGACACGTGTATCAAAATAAAATGTGTATGTAGGTACAGAGAGTGCATTTGTGTGCAGACACATATCTGTATGTGTGTATTATGCATATATATGCATATAGATCTACAAAACATATTTCAAAATAAATACATGGTAACCTTGAGGGGGAAGATATTAGCTGATGGGAGAACCAAGATAATCTCATGCAGAAAGGAGCCCTTGAAATGAATCATAAAGGAAACTGAAAATTCCAAGAGATAAAGATAAACAGAGGGAAAGTGTTTCAAGCATGGTGGGGATAGACACAAAAGCCTAGACATGGGAAAAGGAGTGTTGTTTGTAAGTCTATGTATGAAGGCCTATTTGACTGGATCATAGCATACACAGATAATTGAGTAATAATTAATTGATAAATAAGTATGAGTAAGAAAAATGGAAAGGAAGGATGGGACCAGATGTAATATAAACTATATTTTTCTAATGTTACATTCTGAGTCAAAATCAAAATAGATTGTTATTCTTTAAAATTTTGTTCATCAACCAACCTCTGTTTTCCATTTCCCAATTTCCTCTATTAATCAAATTTCAGAAAGTTGGGTGAGGTGGAGAAAGTATAGAAAAAGAAAATACCTTTTAAATTCTTCTTTTAGAATGTAATTTCTAGTTACAGTTTGCCTTAGTTTTAAAATATGGGGAATAAGAAGCTAAATGATGAAGATACAAGAAAGAAAAATGAGATGTTAGTTTTTCAAGTTTATGGGATTTTATCAGTGAAAGTATTCCTTTTACCAAGGCAGACTGCAAATTCCTTCATGTTTTAGTAGATAATCTTGGATCCTAATCAGTTACCATTGCTTTAAAAAAAAACTTACCATATCAGATCTAAAACTTTATTATAAACCTAACATCATCAAAACTGTCTGGTCCTAGCTATGAAAAAGAGAAATGAATCAGTAGAATAGATTAGTTACAGAGGCAGTTAGGTGGAATAGTGGATAGAGCACTGGCCCTGGAGTCAGGAGGACCTAGCTATGTGACCTTGGACAAGTCACTTAACCCCATTACCTTAAAAAAAATAAAAATTTTTAAAAAGATTAATTACAAAAGACTATGGTAATATACTGTTTGATAAACCCAAAGACTCTAGCTTCTGGGAGAAGAACTTACTATTTGACAAAAACTCCTGGGAAAACTGGAAAATAATATAGTAAAAACTCAGAATAGATCAATATCTCACACCCTATACCAATATAAGGTCAAAATGGGTTCAGGATTTGAATATAATGGATGATAGTATAAGCCAATTAAAAGAGGAGTAGTCTGTCAGATCTATGGTATAGGGAGAAGTCTATGAACAAAAGAGTAAGAGAACAAATTGCAAAATGAATAATTTCGACTACATTAAGTTAAAAAAATTTTGCACAGATAAAACCAATGCAATCAAATTAGAAGAAATGCAGAGCAATGGAAAACAATTTTCTGATAGTGTTTCTGATAAAGGTCTCATTTCTAAAATACACAGAGAACTGAGTCAAATTTATAAGAATATATTCTTCAATTGACAAATGGTCAAAGATATGAACAGGCAGTTTTCAAATCAAGAAATTAAAACTGTCTATAGTCTTATGGGAAAATATCACAAAACATTATTGATTAGAGAATGAGGTACAACCTGACACTATCAGATTGGCTAAAATGATAAAAAAAAAAAAAAAAGGAAAATGAGCAATGTTGGAGGCAATGTGAGAAAACTAGAACACTAATGCACTGTTGGTAGAGTTGTATACTAATCCAACCATTCTGGAGAGCAAGTTGGAACTATGCCCAAAGAGCAATAAAACTGTGCATACCCTCTGATCCAGCAATACCATTACTAGGTCTATATCCCAAAGAGAGATCATAAAAAAAGGGGGGAAAGGATGTACACATGCAAAAAATATTTATAATAGCTTTTTGTAGTGGCAAAGGATGGGGGAATTGAGGGGATGCTCATTAATTGGCTAAACAAGCTATGGTATATGAGTGTTGTTATGGAGTACTATTGTTCTATATCATGAGTAGCCAGACTTCAGAAAAGCATGGAAAGTCTTGATGATCTGAGGCTGAGTGATTGAACAGAATCAGGAGAATATTATACACACTAATAACAACATTGTGAGATGATCAACTATGATGGGTTCAACTCCTCTTGGTAATTCAGTGATCAAAGATAATCCTGAGAGATCTGTTAAGGAAAATGTCATCCCTATCCAGAGAAAAAACTATGGATTTTGAATATAGAACAAAGCATACTCTATTCACTTTTTAAAACTTTTTTTATGGTTTTTTTCTTATGTTTTCCCCCCATAGTTCCAGTTTTTCTCACAGTTTGACTAATACAGAAATTTTCTAAGTGCGATTTTACATATATATAACCTATAACAGATCTTTTGCTGCCATGAGAAGGGGGTGGACAGGAGAGTGGAAAAAAATGTGGAACTCAAAAGCTTACAAAGGGATGAATATTGAAAACTATCTTTGCATGTAACTGGAAAATAAATAAGGGGGAAGGGTGAGTTCATTAGCTTCTGATAATAAAAGTTCTTCATATTTAGCAAGCTGAGTATTTGAAAGATGTATACACTCTCTATTGCCATGACCTCTTTCAGAAGTTTCCCAGTTTAAGTAGAACCTGCTAAAACTTATGTTCAACTTGCAGAACTCAGGTCATCTCCAGGCAATCATAAGGCAAGGGAATAACATTTCAGGAACTAATGAGGAGGAAGGAAGAACTGTAAACATAGAGTGATAGCCAGTTTCAAGTTGCCAACTTCAGGAGGTAGATAAAAATAGATTTGGAGCTTCGGTTATTTTTCTGCCCTTTGAGAAAAAAAAAAAGATGTTACTAGATCTTTTTTTTTTAATAGGCTGTACTTTGGAACAGTTGTTCCTAAGTTTAGAGAAAACATAGTGTCGGATTTTATCTGAGAAAACAATATCCGGGGTAGAATTGATGGTTCTCAAGTCTCTCAGACTCAAATATATATTTACATTGACATATGTCCAAACCACTTCGAGAAAGTCTGTTGATCCTATTTCCATTTTGTTTTCTTTAATTTTCAGCTCCCTAACATTTTATCTGCCATGTTGGCACTTCTCTCAACATCTATTCTTAGAACTAGGTGATAAATGACAAAGCTGTTCTGGGAAACCTAGTGAGTCTGCATCTAGTCCAGCAGATCTGAGTTAGGTGCACAGCTCTCACCCAGAAATCCATGGGAAATAATGAATTTCACTTAATGTTTTCTCTATGGTCAGGATGGAGAGACTGTGAGACAGTCCTGGGCAAAGGACAGTTATCTCCTAAAACTGATGGAGTAAAATGAGACAAAGTAGAAATTCTTGGGGATGGTTAATTGCTCTAATAAATGGGGGAAAATATAGCAGTCCAAGAGAAGGGAGCCTAAGGGAAGACAATCTCTTAAGTTATCTAAGGAGAATAAGCATTCTTCCCCATCACATACATCCCCTAAAATGAAGAATATATTAATTTTCCAAATTACATTTCATTTCTACAATGTTCACTATTGTCTTCATCAATAATTTTCAAAGTAAGTATGTTTATGAAGTTTTATGGTTTTTATGGTTTATGAAGTTTTAATCATAAGTACAAGTATTTCATACCTCAGGTAATGTCTGTCATCTTCCAGATATTTCCTTAGAAGCTAATAGGGCAGCTAGGTGTTGCAGTGGATAAAGCACCAGCCCTGGAATCAGGAGGACCTGAGTTCACTGGCCTCAGACATTTAATAATTACTTAATTATTTTCTTGAGATGGGGAGCTTGTTATACTTCTTCTTGCTCCTCTATTTTTGGTTCCATCCTACCTCTTTGTGCCTTTGAAAGCCATATCCCATACCTAGAGAGTCACTTGCTTGAGCAAGTCACTTAACCCCATTGTCTTGCAAAAACAAAAAACAAAAAAGAAGGTAATAGAAAAAAAAAGTGGTATGGAGGATAGAAGGCCAGCCTTGGAGTCAGGAAGAAAGACCCAAATTCTGTCTCTGACATATATTAGCTATTGGGCCATAAGTAAGTCCTTTAACTTCTAAATGGCCCAGTAGCTGTCAATGATGATTATTTATAGGTTACAAAGGAAGAAAAAAAGTTCCTACACTGATAAAGCCATAGAACTGCATTCACTAATACATGTTCATACACACAAAAACCTATAACAACATATACACATATTCACATAACAATAACAACAGTTGGAAGAGAAAGAAGACTTGGATAAATATGAGCCATTAATTTTTTATATAGTCAGTAAATTATTTAATAAATATTTCTGGACAAACTAAAAGGCAAGGAAATACATGAACATTATCCATCTTGAACAAGCTGACTTCAGAAGGAGGCACTCAATAGATCATTGTTTAATTCTTCATTTCTTAGCACCATAAATATCTCCATGCCCTTTTATGTTTAGAAAGAGAGGTTCCAGCAGCACTTTTTGAGTTAGACAACAAAAATAAGTTGTAGTAGAGATTAGTTGGCATCATGGTTCTAATTATTTTGATATCTGGCACATAGAAGGTGCTATATCACTATTAGCTATTAAATTATTGTTGTTTCTAACAAAAAAGAGTTAATGCAAATAATACTCAAATTACACAAATATTATAAGACACCTATTGTTTCTGCTCTAACAGAAGAGTAGAAAGGGCAGGAGATATTTAATATAATAGTAAGCTAGTATAACAACAGAATACGACAGGTACAAAGGAATCTTCTCTTATAGTTTAATATGAAGGAAGGAGAGATCATTTCTAGTTGTGATAAATATGGGGAATGGATTAAGGAAGACTTCATGAATAAGGTAAACTATCAACTGAGTCCTGAAAGAAGAGTTGCTACAGGTAGAGATGAGTGGGAGGGAGTTCATTCTAGGTATGGGAGATGGCTTTCAAAGGCACAAAGAGGTGGGATGGAACCAGAAATAGAGGAGCAAGAAGAAGTATAGTAAGCTCCCCATCTCAAGAAAAAATAAATAAAATAGATCTAAAATAGATCTAAAGAATGAGCCAGAGTTTCATGATTAGTAAACCAAGGTAAAAAAAATCACATTGAGTCATTTTTCCAGCTCAGGTCAGCATATGTATTCAGACAAACCCTGGGAAAGGAGTCTGGCTAGGACCACACCATGGGAGCATCAGATGAAATGGAGGTCCCAGATCCATCACAGAGGGACATAAACTTGTGCACAGTGCAGTAACAGATGTCATGTTGCTCACAACTCAGTTCTGAGTCATAGAGTGGACTTTGGAGGTAACCTGTGCAAAGGGGTATAATTCCAGCAAGAGCAATACCAGCCCTTCAGTGTGTACCTAGAGAGGAGCTAGTTCAGTTCTGTACCCAAAAGTAGAAGGGGTCTAAGTCCCAGACTCCAGTCCAGCTCTGAAGCCTACAGAGGACAGGACAGGGCCCCCAAACTAAAGGGGAGCCTAAAATTCTATCACTTTGCCTGGGACTGATTCTATTATGTTTTTTGTTTGTTTGTCTGTTTGTTTTTTTATATCTTTTTATTTAATATTTATTCTCACTTTGTACAAATAATGTTTTTTTTACATTAATAAAATATTCTTGTTTAAGAGTAAATGAAATACCCCCCATAAATATAGACTTGCTTGAGCGATAAAGTAAAGGGGAGAGAAAAAAATTAAAATTTAAAAAAATAATAGTAATAATTGTAGGTGTGGCCAGGTGGCACAATGGACAGAGCACCAGCCCTGAAGCCATGAGCACCAGCCCCGTACACCCAACAACCACCCAGCCATGTGGCATGCAAGCCACCTGAACCCCACTGCCCTGCAAAAACCAAAAAAAAAAGACCCAAAATAAAATAAAATAGTAATAATAGTAGGGGTGGCTGGGTGGCAGACAGAGCACTGGCCCTTGAGCCAGGAGCACCTGGGTCCAAATACAGCCTCAGGCACCCAACAATCACCCTGCTATGTGGCCTCAGGCAGGCCACCCAGCTCCATTTGCCCTGCACCTTCCTCCAAATAATAATAATAATAATAAATGTGCTTCAGTCTGTGTTCCAACACCAACAACTCTGTTGCGGGTGGATCACATTCTCTATGATAAATCCATCACAAAAGTAACTTCCATATTTTTCCACCATTGCCATTGCTGATCGCAACTCCCTCCTTTTGTATTTCTCCACTACCACGTACTATGTTTTCTCTCTCCTTTCACTGACTCTGCTGTAGGGTAGCTGAGTGATGCAGCATACAGATCCCTGGCCCTGGGGCCCAGAGGCCCTAAGCCCCCATACCACCATTTAGGCCCAGTATTCACCTGGCCCTATGGGCCCAGACAGGCCATCCAATCCCAGCCCCTTGCAAGAAGTGAAAAAGAAAATGTGTTATATCTGACCACTCTCCCCCATGGTCCATCCTCTCCTCCATGACTCACATCCCCCCCCTTCCCCCTGTCCCACCCCCCTCCTTCTTACTCCAGATGCCTATATCCCATTGAATATATATGCTGTTTCCTCTCCTAGCCACCTCTGATGAGAGAGAAGATTCCCTCAGTCCCCCTTGCCTTCCCCCCTTCCATATCATTGCAATAGTTCATTGTAATAAAGAAAAATCTTATCATATAAAATATCTTGGCCTATTCCCCCTCTCCTTTTTCTTTCTCCCATTAATTTCCCTTTTTTCTATTGACTCCATTTTTACCCTATATTTTATCTTCAAATTCAGCTTTCTCCTGTACTTCAACTATAAAAGCTCCCTCTACCTGTTTTATTAACTGAGAAGATTCATATGAGTATTATTAGTGTCATTTTTTCTATGCAGGAATACATGCAGTTCATCATTAAGTCCCTCATATTTTCCCCTTCTCCTCCAATCTCTATGCTTCACCCATGTCCTGTATCTGAAGATCAAACCTTCTGTTCAGCTCTGGCCATTCCAAAAGGAACATTTGAAATTCCCCTGCTTCATTGAAAGTCCATCTTTTTCCCTGGAAGAGGACATTCAGCCTTGCTGGGTAGTTCATTCTTGGCTGCATTCTAAGCTCTTTTGCCTTCCGGAATATTACATTCCAAGCCCTACGAGCTTCCAATGTAGTTGCTGCTAAGTCCTCCTGTGTGATCCTGACTGCAGCTCCACGATATTTGAACTGTGTCCTTCTGGCTGCTTGTAATATTTGCTCTTTGACTTGGGAGTTCTGGAATTTGGCTAAAATATTCCTAGGGGTTGGTGTTTTGGGATCTCTTTCTCAGGGGGATTGGTGGATTCTCTCCATTTCTATTTTGCCCTCTGC
Organism: Macrotis lagotis; assembly: GCF_037893015.1. NCBI lineage: Eukaryota > Metazoa > Chordata > Mammalia > Peramelemorphia > Peramelidae > Macrotis > Macrotis lagotis. Next base: position 185,678,251 of record NC_133661.1, on the reverse strand, counting down.
TTCTAGAATATCAGGGCAATTTTCCTGTAGTAATTCTTTGAAAATGATGTCAAGGCTCTTTTCCTGATCATGACTTTCAGGCATTCCAATAATTTTTAAATTATCTTTCCTAAGTCTGTTTTCCATATCAGTTGTTTTTTCAATGAGATATTTCACATTTTCTTCTAATTTTTCATTTTTTTGTTTTGAAGTATTGATTCCTGATTTCTGTTAAATTCATTAAATTCATCAATCTCCTTGAATTCTATTCTTTGTCTGAAGGATTTGTTCTCCTCAGAGAGTTTTCTTATCTCTTTTTCCATCTGGCCAATTTTGCTTTTTAAAGCCTTCTTCTCCTCACTAACTTTTTGAACTGTTTTATCCATTTGACCTAAGCTGGTTTTTAGCATGCTATTTTCTTCAGCATTTTTTTGGATCTCCTTGACTAAGCTGCTGACTTCATTTTCATGTTTTTCCTGCGTCTCTCTCATTTCTTTTCCCAGTTTTTCTTCTAACACCCTCATTTGATTTTCAAAGTCTTTTTTGAGCTCTGTCATAGCCTGAGCCCAATTTCTGTTTTTCTTGGAGTCTTTAGATGCAGGAGCTTGTGCTTCCTCATCTTCAGACTGAGTATTTTGATCCTTCTTGGGCTCATATGCATAGTATTTCTCAATGGTGTTCCTCTTTCTTCTCTGCTTGCTCATTTTCCCAGCCTAAGCCTGTTTTGGGGGTGCTTCCTGAGCTTTTGGGACACTCCCAAAAGGGTCTCAGTGTGTGAGGCTCTGTCCTCCCTCCTGGTCTGTGAATGTGCCCCCCCTCTGCCACAGACCTGAGGTGGAGGGAACCCCTGCTGTTCTATGGGGGGGCCTAGACTGTGATCAGGATCTGAATGTGGTCAAAACCCCAGTGTCCTGTTCCAGGGACAGAGGACAGAGCTCTGTAGTCTCTCTCTCTTCACTCCCACCCTTGGCTCAGTGGGCTCATGCTCTGGGGGCTCCTGCTTACTGGCTCTGTCTGCTTCTCTGTTTCCTGGATCTGGGCTGACACAAGACCAGTTGCTCACTGTGTGCCCTGAGGGCTGGGCTCCATGTGCTTGCTCTGGCAGAGGTCCCCCACTGTTCTCCCAATTTGTGCCCAGTGCTCCCCAGGGCGTAACTCAGGAAACTCCCCCGCTGCTGTGAGCTGTGGCTCCCAGTGCCCTGGGGCTGCCTCCGGGAGGCTTAAGTTCTTTCGCTCTGGCGGGCCACCCCTCTGGCAGGCCGCCCCCCCCCCCCACCCCAGGGAGCAGAGCCTTTCTGTTCTTTTCCAGGTTACCTTGAGTAGGAGAATTGCCTAACTGGTCCCTTTGTGGGTTCTGTCTCTCAAAAATTTAGTTAGAGTCCTTAGCTTATGAGTTTTATGAGAGAGCGCCTAAAACACTATCTTGTTGCCATTTTGGCTCTGCCTCCTGTTTGTTTGTTTTTTCCAAGGCAATGAGGTTAAGTGACTTGCCTATGGTCACACAGCTAGGTAATTATTAAGTGTGTAAGGCAGGATTTGAACTCAGGCCCTCCTGACTCCAGGATCAATGCTCTGTACATTGTACCACCTAGCTGCCCAATTCTATCTCAAGGATCTTAAAAAAGAAGATTGAAAGAGAGAAGGAAAGGGGCGGCTAGGTGGCACAGTGGATAGAGGCACCGACCCTGGAGTCAGGAGTACCTGAGTTCAAATCAGGCCTCAGACACTTAATAATTACCTAGCTGTGGGGCCTTGGGCAAGCCACCTAACCCCATTGCCTTGCAAAAACTTTGAGAGAGAGAGAGAGAGAGAGAGAGAGAGAGAGAGAGAGACAGAAGGAAAGGAATACACTAAGGAAGGAAAGGGAAAGAAAGGTTAGGAAAAATTATCTCAACTAATCAAAATGTGCAAGAAGACATCTATACAAACAAGGACAAAAGAGTGGAAGAAACAGTTGACAATTAAACATCACTCTCATCTGAACTAGTCAAAGGAAGGAAGAATATACATATTCACAAACATATTAAAGTAGCAAAATATATTTCACTACCCAGGAAATTAGGAAGCAAAGGGAAGTAGGAAAGAGAAGTAATTAGAAAGAGAATAGATTAAGAGAAGGATTAGTACTAGGTAGAGTTTTGCTGAATGAAAAAAACTAAAATTTAATTTTTTTTTAACTAGAGAGAGGTAGAACTTTCTATCTAGAAGGCCAGCTCAGCCGAAGGTCGCTTAACCAACTCTCCTATCTATATGCATCAGTAAAATTATGAAGTTCATACTGAACTAAATGATGATCAGGAAATACACTGAGAACTTATAGTAAATTATTACTTATACCCCAAAACTGAAAAGTCATCCAAAAACCTACAGGCTAGAGTAAATGGGAACCTTCCAGTAAAGTGTGTCAGCATGACCAGAACCAGGACACATATTGCCTCCAAGATGTGTCTAAAGATAAAAAACTATGGAGGATTCCCCCTGAGAAAACCTCAGGGTGACCAGAAAGCTCCAGAGAAATCAAAAAGTCCTAGGGTGAGGGCCTTAGAAGACCTAAGGAGTGGTGGCTAATGTCAAACACCATGGGTGCCAACCAGTGTGGTGCCAAAATGTTCAAATAAGTGTAGCCTAGACCCAGGGGAATCTAAGGTCCCTAATACTCTGACCTGAGATGCCAGAAAAGATATTGAGGATCTCACCCCCTGAACCTGAAAGATCCAGAGAGACCTAACCTTGGGAGATAGAATATGAATCCAGTTAAACCTAGAATGAAATCAAACTAGGATGACAAAGTACCCAAAAGTGTAGACAGTATGACATCCTGCAATAAAACCTCAATTCAACCACCATAGTAAATTAGCCAGGCTAGAAGCCCGGGTGATTTTGACTTCCACTTTAGTACTAAAGTCAGATAGTGTTAAAATTTCAGAATGAGCATTTAACACCTTGAAAGTTGACAAATGCTACATTTGTTATAGCAACATTTAACAAGATTTATCAGTCTACAGGGCAGCTAAGTGGCGCAGTGGATAGAGCACTGTCCTGGGAGTCAGGAGTACCTGAGTTCAAATCTGAGCTCAGACATTTAATAATTACCTAGCTGTGTGGCCTTGGGCAAGACACTTAACCCCATCTGCCTTGCAAAATCCTTTAAAAAAAAAAGATTTATCGGTCTTGTTTATTTTCTAGACTTAAGAAAATGATGGAGAAAATGTTAGCAGGACAGATTAAACTTATGAAGGAGGGGCAGTCAGGTGGCACAGTGGATACAGTACCAGCCCTGGATTCAGGAGAACCTACGTTCAAATCCAGCCTCAGAAACTTAATAATTACCTATCTGTGTGACCTTAGGCAAATCAGTTAACCCCCCATTGCTTTGCAAAAAAAAAAAAAGTAAGAAAGAAAGAAATGTATGAAGGATTCATTGTTAAACTTTTACCAGCACACCCTTGAAGATGGCAGACCCCTTGTGCATATAGATTTCCATGTTAATGCAATGTGAAGATCTAGGGTACTTAAATCAAGAGAAGATTCTAGATCTAATGAGGAATAGATTCTGTTGACCTCGAATGGTTACTAAAATATTTTAGGAGAACTGTTCCAGGCGTGTTCAAAGAAATAATCCCCTTGAATGACTTATTTGAAGAGCTTCCTTGTTAAGAAATGTTGGGTGTTGGTATGTTTAAACCTTTTATTTTTTTTAAGGTGATCAGAGGAACCTGAGTAACAGTCTAAGAGTGACTGACCACTTTACCCAATATGCCACAGGTCTAGCTAATCTGAAATCAGAGAAACCTAAAAAATTGTGGGAGAAATATTTCTCAGACTCTGGCTTCCCTAACAAGATCCACTATGATTAGTATTAAGACTTGGGAAGAAAAGTATTTTGTGAAGTATTCAACCTGGTAGAGGATTAAAAAATCTAAAACCACACCTTACCGCTGACACAGAGATCTCACATATAACATTTCTATTACACACCAGAAGTAATGCCACAGGACAACCATATGACATTGTGCAGGTGAGAGTCTAGCTGTCCTTTAGTCTATTCTCTATAGGAACAGAGGATGGAGAAGATTTAGAGATTTACAATTAACTTCTCATAAAATTTCAAAGAATTGCAGAGAAAGGTCTACAACATAGCTATAAGCTCAAAAGGAAAGAAAGCTGAAAAAGAACCAACAGTATTACAATGTTTGGGTTTGCGGTCAGGAATTCTAGCCAAGAGATAAGAGTCCTGCTATTCTCTTGATGATAGGGGAAATACAAGAAAGCTAACCAATAGAGTCAACCTTATGAAGTAAGTGGGAGAAAAAGAAGTCTATCCAACCATAAAATAATGTTGAAAAAAAATAGCTAGAGCTATGGTTCTGATGGTGAGTCTGAATCTAGGCACATTAAGAAATGTCAACTGCCTGCTTCCAAGGCTTGATCTATGGGAAATAAATGCTATGGTGGAGAGAAAACAGCTTACTTCCACTATACTTGATATTCTCAAGATAACAGAAGCTGCCTAGCACTTATCCACCTAAGAGCATCAGACAGTCCTGAGAGTCTTCTGTTCTCCTTGATCCCTTTAAGATCTCCAGATCTTGGGCAACTGGCCAGTATGGATTTGTCCCAAATAAATAATAAAAAGACAAAACATCTAGAAGTGGTTGTCAGTTGCAACATAAGCTCCTAGGCTATCTGAGTGGGAAATGAGGTAAGATAATATATTGCACACTAAGGAAAATGAGTAAAAATGTCAACCATATAGGTTCAGGTACCTTCTGGCACAACCTATCATCCTGAAGTCTAGATAGCAAGCAAATGAAGGAGTGTAAGTGAAGTATATTTTATCTGAATTGCATCATTCATGAACATTACATATTGCATATAATGTCCTGTATGCAAATGTAGTTTTTAAGAATATAGAAGGGTGGGCAGCTAGGTGGATAGAGCACCAGGCCTAGAGTCAGAAGGACCTGAGTTCAAATCCGGCCTCAGACACTTAATAATTGCCTAGCTGTGTGACCTTGGGCAAGTCACTTAACCCCATTGCCTTGCAAAAACCAAATATATATATATATATATATATATATATATATATATATATATATATATATATATGAATCTGAAATAATTTAAAAACAAGGGATCAGGAAGTTACCTGAACTCTTTTCACTTCAGAGGGATGAATAGAGCATTCATGAGTAGCCCCTTTCTGCTTCTGTTGATATTCCTAACAGAGGGCACATGGAACTTTGAGATGAGATTAGGTGAGTCTCTTCATTGGCTACTGAACAAGAAGAGCTGATGACTCAGTGGATATTTAGAAAGGAGTGATTATACTCTCGGTGTACTTTTCTTTCTACAAATCACATTGTTCAGCAGTTCCCAAAACTGTTTTATGTACTGATAAGATTTAAATATCAACTTCTTAGGAGAGTAGAACTACGGATATGAATTACTAAATCATGTCTTCTTTCTGCCATTGTTAATGTTTCCTTTTCCAAAGAACTGAAGTGAAACACAAAAAAGAAACGAGAAATGTGTTTATTTTGTGTATCAAGAGTAAATACTTATTTCATACATGTATTGTACATTAAGAACCTTTTTACCTACTCCTTTAGGGAAGCCTTCCCATGAACTCAAATCTAAGCTTTAAATAAATCTTTCTCAGATCAACAGGATGAGATAATATAATAAGTCAAAGAGTATATGATAGGGAAGTTGGACCCTTCTCATTAGGCCAGTTTCCCCTAAGACTGAACCCAATCCATATCATCGAAAAGGATCAAAAGTACAGAGGAACCTCTTAATGAGAAGGAAGGAGACATCATGCTAAAGACCCTTGAACCCACAGTAGTAAAGTAAGATTGGAGGATTCTATGAATAACTACTGGCTTACATAATGATACAGGTGAATATGTTACAGAGGCATGAGAAATGAGAGAAGAGATTCCTAGAATTTAAGCTGTCTTCCCCATATTTAACATAGGGGTATCATTGCGTGCTTTGAAGGGAGGCAAAAATAGACATCTCTAGTCTCTTCTTTTTCCACCTTTCCTCCAAGGGAGATGTTAATTCCTACCAGGAGGAAAAGAAGGAGGCTGAGGCTAATGATTGCAGCTTTGCTCTCCTCAGAGAGACAGGGTATCTGGCTAGAATTATAGCTTTTTGCTCTCTGATAAAATATTAGTCTAGGGGATATAGTTGTAAGATTCAAGATAAACTTCTGATCATTGTTTATTAAAGAGACAAGATCCTGGGGCAGCTAGATGGTGCAGTGGATAGAGCACTGGCCCTGGAATCAGGAGGACCTGAGTTCAAATTTGACCTCAGACACTTAATAATTACCTGGCTGTGTGATCTTGGGCAAGTCACTTAACTCCATTGCCTTGCCAAAAAAAAAAAGAGGCAAGATCCCAGTTTTTATCCAAGCTCAACTCCCTTACCACCAAAACCAGTTCCACACTGAACACACATAGCCAATAGCAAAGAAATCCCTTTATACAAATTAATGGCAAAACAGAAATCAGAAAAAATATATATATATATATTAGAATATATGCCAAATAATATGGAGTGAAGAAACTCTTCCATTGGTAGCAAGATAACTCAGCTCAACAGCAAAGAGTTCCAAATCTCACCCAAAAGGGAAATTCTTCCGAACTGTAAGAAGCAGGATAAGGCTATGGAGATTGTTAGCTCTTCTCATGTTGGCTTCTACCCAGAATCTTTTCCTTCAGCAGTTTCAAGTGGGGTTGGCATTATACATCTTCTCTCTTGAAGCTGGACATCAGAAGAACCTAAAGTGACCATAGGGCCTGAAGAGCCTGGTGCTCTCTTTTCTCCTGCTCTGGTCAATTCTCATGATGTTATGGGGTGCTAATCTCCACCAATGAAGAGAGAGTCCCATATCAATGAGCTTTAGGACCTGAATTACAATATATTTGTCTTTATTCAACACCATGGAAAAACTGGTGATGACAGGACCTAAGGAAAAAAAAACATTCACCAGAAATATGAATTCTAAAGTAAACAATTAAAGATTAACATACATTTTGAGAACCAATGTTTGCTTATTCTGATATCTCTTTCTTTTTTCCTCCTTTTAACAAAATATCCATCCATACTGTGAATTGCATACTTACCAGTGGGAATCTGACCTTAGTACCTTCCAGGGTGGGATCTATAAGCCCAAAGGATGAGAAAATTCTCCAAAGTGTACCTGGGTCTTCAAGTCATGAGACATTCATGTAATTTTTGTGGCCTGATTGCTGACCAGAGGAATTCAGTTCTGTTCCCCCTCTTCCACAGTTTCTAGTTCTATCTGGAAGTATCTCTGAGCCTCAGGGGTAATTTGCTAGGTGGGAATAGTGGGAAAGTGATTGGAATTGGAAAACCTGACAGAAAGGGGGGGGGGTATTTTTCTCTAGTTTCAAAAGATTCAATCGGAAATGTTAATAGTAGAAGACCACAAAGCCTGAGTCCACATGGTGAAGACGTAAATGGAAGCAAGTTATTCTAATTCAGCTAAGAGAGAGAACTAGTAGCTCTAGTAGAGAAAAATAAAGGGCCCTTTTGTTGGCAAAATGTAGACATAGACCTAAGAAGGGTTAGAGATGTAAACAGAGCAGTAGCAAAGTCATCCTTGGGCATGTTGCCTTAGATGGTTTCTCTTTACACCCAACTGGCCTTTGGGATACGAATTCATTCTTCACCATGTTAAGAAATGGAGATTCCTGGTAGCTGAGCACTGAAGAGCAAAGACAGCTGACTGCCAGGAAAATTATTACCAACTAACTTTAGGGAATCAGATATGGTAGTCTTTGGTAGAGAGAATTCCTAGTGGCCATTCAGGAATAGAACCAGGGAAAGTTGCAGCCATCAGAATGGGATTTCCCAGACCACAGAGAAGGGGAAGCTGGAGTCTAGCAGCAATCAGAACAGTCAAGCAAGAAGCAATAGAGCCTATATGGGTCAGTAAGCCCATCTGAGTAATCCTCACTGCTTTGTGTTATGGATATTCAATGACCTGAGGGGAGGGGTTCCCTTCCACAATCCCTGCCATGATGTGTGGAAGCAGAAGGGACAAAAATGTTCTCCCAGGTGCTCCAAAGAAATGGGATAGTATTTAGGAAAAAGTTTTAGCAAAGATCGATCAAAGCATTCAGAAGTGAAATGCTTGACCTTTTAGGATTTTTTTTTTGGTTTAAGGATGAAAGAGGGGTTATAGTTGGTTTTTTAAACTAATTTTTAAAATTAAAAATTAATTTCATTTTACAATGTTTAATGATCCCTGTTGCTACAGAAAAGTTCATTGCCTGAACTTGAACATCAGTGAGAGATAGGATTAGTTGCTTTTTTTAATAAGTAAATTTAGGGTTTACTGTAAAAATTAACGAGTAAATATCTTTTGTAAATGTCAAGGTTATGAGTAAGATTCATCAATAAATGGGTTAGCACGCCACCTGGTGAGCAAAATTATAAACTACACTCTCCTGCTAGTTAATGGTAGAAACTACCTTTGTGCGGAAAGTGGCTAATACAGAGTTGTGGTGTGCATTCATTATTGCCACACCCCAAGTGCCTGCAGCAGTATCATACAACCGCATGATTTATATTGATAACTTTTATTTCATTTCCATATTGTCCTTTCCCAGTGAGCCTCCCTTACAATATGCTTTTTTAGCTTCAGCAAAAACAAAATAGTATCTTGATAGTGTCTAAGAACATACGCCTTATTCCCCACTTCTCCAATAAAAGAAGGAAGGCATGTTTTCCATCTCTTCTTTGGGACAAGTTTGCCCACTATAATTATATAGTATTCAATTTTGTTTTATTTTTCTTTCCATTTCCATTGTTAAAATCATCATGAATTTTCTTGGTTCTGTTTACTTTGCCTTATATCATTTGATATATGCTTCCTGAGTTTTTCTAAATTCTTTGAATTTGTAATTTTTAAGCTTCAATAATATTCTAGCCAACAGGCACCTGTTTTGTTTCTTTGCTACCATAGAAAGTGCTGTATGAAACATTTTGGTACATAATGGGACTTTTTTTTTGTCTTTGACTTATTTGAAGTATATGCCTGGCAGTAGATACTGGGTCAAAGAGCATGGATCTTTTATTCATGGTTCTAACATAATTACAAATTTCCACTTGTTGTACAAACAACAGTTTACTCAGAGTTTATAAATCTTTTAAAGTCATTTTTCCTCACAGTATTGTTAGATATAATTGTTCTCCTGGTTCTGTTTACTTCACTCTGCATCACTTCATACAAGCTTTTCCAGATCCTTTCTGTAAATATACCTTTCATCATATACCATAATTTGTTTAACTTTTCTTCAATTAATGGGTAAACCCTTTGTTTCTAAGTCTTTGCAATTACAAAAATAGATGTTATAAATATTTTTGTAATTCATGAGCCCTTTTTCTCATTCCTTGACCTCTCTGAGGATAAAGGGCAGTAATATTATCACTGGGTCAAAGGGTATATACATAGGTTGGTAACTTTGAGGCAAGGGTCCAAATTGCTTTCGAGAATAGCTAGGCCTATCCATACCTCCAAAAATTATATTAGTGTATCTGTTGTTTGTCTACTTTTCCAGCAACTGTCATTTTCCTTCTTGTGTGTGAAGGAGAAATTTAGAGTTACCTTAATTTTCATTTTTCTAATTATTAGTAACTTGAAGAATTTTTCATATGGTTGCTGAGAGTTTGGATTTCTTCTTTTGAAAATTGCCTATTCATATCTTTTGACCATTTACATATTGGGGAATAGTTTTTGCTCTTAATCACTTTATTTTATTTTTATTTTTTTAGGTTTTTGCAAGGCAAATGGGGTTAAGTGGCTTGCCCAAGGCCACATAGCTAGGTAATTATTAAGTGTCTGAGACTGGATGTGAACCCAGGTACTCCTGACTCCAAGACCAGTGCTTTATCCACTGCGCCACCTAGCCGCCCCTTCTTAATTACTTTAAGCAGTTTTTATGTATCTTGAAATAAAACATTTATCAGGAAAACTTGCTAAGTTTTTTTTTCTTCAGGTAACCTTTTCCTTACTAATTTTAAATGTACTGCTTTTAGTTGTTCAAAATCTTTTATTTTATGTAATTGTATGTATCTTCTCTGATTTCTCTATTCCTTGTTTTTTAATTAAATCCTCCCTTATTCATAGTTATAGAAAGCATTTTCTTTCTTGCTCTTCTAATTTATTTATGATATGAATTTTTCTTGGTATATAATTTCTATAATTGGTATATAATTTCTATAATTGATTTCTCCTGTGATAGAATATGAGAGAAACCCTTGAGAACATTTTAGAGTTTATACTCTAAATAGAGTAAAATACTGAGAAGATGCTTAATACCATTTATTGATTTAGGCATTGCAGGAAATTTGAAGAAATTAGGAAAAAGAGAGGTCTATCTCAGAATGCAAGTACTTTATTGGGAGTAGGCAAGCTGAGAATAAGTAGTGAGTTGTGACTGATGTTTGCCCTTAGTTCTCAAAGAGGACCATGATATCAGGAAAGTGATGCTATGACTTGTAAATGAATTAGATTTAAGTGAGGAAGGCTATACAAAATTATCAGCCTCACTCTATTCTCTTTTCATTTGGGTCCAATAGCAAGATCAGGTCAATTGAAGATGGCCCAAGATGCAGTGGGAGACCTTTGCCATTTTAAACTAAGGTCTTTCCCAGGTCTCAGTTTGACTGAGCAATTTAGGATTGGTAAGAAATGAGGCAAATAATTATCTCTTTCACCCAGACCAAAAAAAAATCATTCTGAGAGGGGAGTTTAGTTTTCTTGAAAGATACCTGAAGGAAACTAGTATGAGTTAAGTCTTAGATTTAGATTAGAAATAAGCAAGACTTCCCAAAGCATTGAATGGCAAGACGGTGGCATTAACAAAATTACCACTAGAGGGCAGCAAACCATTTCTTTCCTGGGTACCCTTGGTAATCTCTGGGGTGCTTGGAGCTCTCTGCATCTCCTGGCACTACAGTCTCCTTCCTAGCTAACAATCAGAAGATCCAAAGGCCACTGGTTATTGGAAAGAAATCTAAATCTTCTCAGGAGTCAGTCATTGTAAAGGAACCTAAGGATTCTGCTTCTACAGTCATTCAATAGACTACAAAGGAAAAAAAACATTTTTTTCTAAGATAAATAAATGTCCCCTAACTACTTCTCCCAAGGTAACATGGGGCACCAGGATCTCTGAAACATAGCACTAGGGTACTTGGGTCCTATTTGTTTTTGTTCCATACAACGAAAAGGAAAATGGTAACTACTCACTCCTATACCCCTTTATCCATAGCTAGAGGAAAATGTCCAAGGAATAAACCAAGGGAGGAGATGAAGGAATTCCCCTACCTCCAGTAACTACAGGAATCTAGCACTGGTTTATTTGATCAGAGAGCAGTATAACTTTCAGCCTTGGATCTCAGTGAGAAAGACATTTCTCTTACTCCAGGGAAGCCTTGTCTCCCTCTCTCTTCTATGCCCCTTCTCCCTAAAACTTGGAACCCAGCAGAAGAACTATTTCCAGAAATCTGCCCTCCTCCTGAATAGATGAAAGGACGATATGGCCAATGTTTCTCTAAATATCTCTATCAGGCAATATGCCCCCATCATCCTAACATTCCCCCCTGCCCCCAATCCCTCACCTTATAAAGAGAGCAGCTGACTGAAAGGAAGATGTAGGAAAGAGGGGTTGGTGAAAAAACAAGCTTTAACTTTCTCCCTCCACTCCCCCCCATCCCCAAACCAAATCTGAACTGGCCTTTTAAATATCAGATATCTGCTGAATCCCCGAATTCCCTCCCTTCCACCACCATAAAACATTTCGTCTGGAGGAGGCCCTTCAGCCCAAGACTGGAAATCAGAAAGACGTCTAAATAAATGAGGGGAAAATTTGGCCCAGGGTAGAATTTCAAGATAGAATGTTTCCTACTTCCTGCCTCCTCTTGAACTAAGCCAGGAGTGTGCAAAGCCCTAAGAATTCTCTACCAGCTCCTTCCTCCCAGAGCTTCATTCAGCCCTGACTGGTGGTGGCCCCTCTGGGCAGAAGACCAAAGTGGGGGGTGGAGGAGAAAGTAAGGTGAATAGTGAATAAGGGCAGCCTCAGAAGAATTAGAAGTGACTGTAGAAGAAACCTTGAACTAGAGGCCACAGCCCCCCTCAACCGTGGTCCTCTATCCCAGCCCTCCCTTCTCCCCACCCCCTCCCCGCTCCACACCCACGCACCTCGTCATTCTCGGACACAGGAACCTCATTGTCCGAACAGGGCAGAGGCTGAGCGTGCTGGGCGGGAGAGAAGGGGGATGGGGAAGCTGGAATTGTCCCCTAATTTCCCTCCGTCCATCGCCACGAGATGCGCCTTGGATGAGAGGGAGGCCCTCAGCCCAAGTCTGGAAATCAGAAATCGATGAGGGATAAAACTGAAGGGAAAGCATGGCCCAGTGTAGAGTTTCGGGATAGGCGGTCTCCAGCTCCGAGCCTGCCCGGAGAGAAGAGATTGGAAAAGAGTCACCCCGAGTCCCAGAAAGATTCATTTAAGGGTCAGATCCCAGACAGATCCCGAGGGAGGGCAAGAGGGGAATCCCTGGGAGAAACTGGCTGTCCGATGGGTCAAGGTCCGGAGTAAATGAATTGGGGTCTGGGATGGATGAGAATCTGGGGTACGTGAGCGGGTGTTCTGGGTGCATGGGCGGGGTGAGGGTGGAGTGTCCCAGAGAATTGTCCATCTCCCGTTAGATCAAGTCGCGGAGCAGGAGTCTGGGGAGCAGGGGGGAGGTGGGGGTGTGCGCTTAGGGGCGGGGCGGCCGTCTTGGTCCCCCTTAGTGGAGCCCCGCGGCCTGGGATCCCGAGCCCGGGCTTAGCTTCTGCCGCTGCCTCCGGGGCTGGAGCTGTCCCTCAGCCAGACCAAGTGAGAGTCGCCGGAGGGAGGGAAGCGGGGCGCCCCGGCCCCGCCTGGACGAGCGGAGGACTGGGGCCCGGATGCCCCCGAGCCATGGTGAGTCCTGCTGCACCTCGGCGCAAACCCTCCCCCCTTCCAGCTCTTGGCCCCTGGCCCCCACCTTCTCCTTTGGGCCTCTGGATCCCAAGCCCAGCCCCAGTCCCGCCGCCGCCTCCTCCGCCTGCCCTTGATCGCGCTTCTACTTTGACTCTAGTTCCCCACCTCAGAAAAGAACGGAAAGCGCTTCCCTCCCCTCTCCTTTCTGCCTCTCTCCCTGACTCCGGGTCTGGAACTGCCTGGCTCTCCCTCTTAGTTCCTTTCTCTCCATTTAGCCCCCTCACTCCTCTTAGATCTGTATCTGGACTTTGCCACCCCACCCCCATCCTCCTTTCTGCCATGCACAAATTTGTGCTATCCGTGTCCCTTGCCTTCTCCTGTCCCCTTTCTTACTCTCTGATCTGCTTGCCTCTGACTCTCCCTATCTTTGCAGCGCCCCTTCCCTTCTCCAATTGCCCCATTAAGTTCACCCAGGACCCCTGGGAGCAGGTCCTGGCAATGGCCCTGGAAGGGTCGGCCAGGCCATGAGAACGGACCTGCCTGCAAACACCATTTTCCATCTCAGTCCCCGGTCCTGTGAGGGGAGGCCCACCCATCCGGTCCCAAGAGAACCAGTGACAGGATCAGCTGTAACTGCTCAGGGACAAGAGCAGGGGCACAGAAGAGTAAAACATGGTAGAAGAGGTGCAGAGGAGCTAAGGCTGTAGGGAATACTACCCCAGGTGGCATACCTGAGAGAGGAAGGAAGCATCACCTGGGGGAAGCTCACCCAGCCCTTTGTTCCATACCTCTCTAATTGCTCTGATCATTTAATATTGTATATTATAGCTCTCTGTGCCTATGGCAATTTTCTCTCCAAAACTGGAAACTCCAAGAGGAGGGTTATATCCTATTTAAACTCTGTATTTTTCCTACAGTTATACGGGGCTGTGCACACTATAGGTAATTGAGATGTTTGGGGAGTTGGATGGCGTAGGGAGCCAGGGGAGTTCCCTCTGCAGTGAAAAGGGTGATATTGTCTTAAGGGAAACTCACTGCACGAGTCCACACTGCAGGAAAAATGAGAGCATTTGAAGAACTGAGGCAGTAACACACTATAGGAGAGGAAATCTAGGTGCCTAATGGGCACTGCCTCTGAAGAATTCACTGCAAGAATACTTTCAGAAGGAGACCTCACTGCTGAGAGAATGAAGGCACTGCCAGGGGGAGCGGCTACTGCAGGAATGGGGGAGGGGTACCAACAGAAAGAGAGTGAACTTCAAGAAAGAAGGGGGGCACTGCCTTTAGGGAAGCCCACGTTTCAAAGAGGAAGGCATAAACTGTCAATGAGGGAAAAGGGAAGCAGTGCCAGGGGCTATTGACTCAGTCACTCTAGTCTCCTCTCTTGTCCCAACCCTATTGCTTCCCCCCCCCCAAGCCCTCCCAAACTCTCCACTCCCAGTCCCCTCTCTTCAGACTGCTCCTCCCCCCTCCCTCTACTGCTGCTTCCTGTGGCTGGGACTCTCACACAGCCATGAGCTCACCGCCCCTAATGGGTTGCAGCTGCCTCTCGGCTGGGCTTCTGCTCCCCCCCTCCTGGCCTCTGAGCCTCTCGCCCACTTGGTTCCACCCCCACCCCCACCCCATTCTCAACCATCCCCACCCCTTCCCCTACACATACCTATTCATTCTGCTAGACACTGGGGTTAGCTCTTCCACATGCCTGCAGGCCCAGGTCTGTCTAGGTGCCCCTCTTTGTCAAGTCTAGCCATCCTCTGTCTGTTCCTGATCGTTCTTTCAATATGTAAATGCCCAGAATCTGTGGTACTCTATGGATAAATATGCCTGCTTCTGGATGAATTATTTAGGGGCTGGTGGAGCATTTAAATCACACTAAACTCTTGCTCCATTTTTCACACACACACACACACACACAAATACACACTTTTCTTTTTAAATTAAATCAGGTTATTTGGAACATCAAGGAAGGGAAAGGGGGAGGGGGCATAGTGTATATGGGAAGGGTCTTGATGATGAAGATGTGAGAAGAGCTCCATCTAAGGTACCTAGAATCAGAGTTATCTATGATGTCACTGGTATGTGGAGAGGATCCGGGGGCAGAGGATGTCAAGAAGGGTAATGATTCAGGAAAAGGCCTATGGCTGGAAGGAGAAAAAGACTCAGCCAGCTAGTGCTCAAAAGTGGCCAGCTCAACTCATGAGCATCCTACACGGACTCATGCAAAGTAAAGCCTTTCCCTTATACAATAACCCTTTTGTGACCTCTTTTTCCCCAAAAACAAATCCCCCAAATGTTCATTTTAACATAGTTTCATCTACCTAAAAAATGTGTTTCATTTGTGGAGGAGAGAGGGGACTAGTACAAAGCATACTCTGTCTTAGTTTACAGTCCTCCACTGATAATATATGCTAATACCAAAGGTCTTATTTAAGCTAGTCCTGCCATATCCTTAGTTCCCCGACTAGTCAATGCCTAGCCCCTTAGTCTGATTTCCTCATACTCTAGCAATAATTCTAACCGGAAGAACCTACTCCTTCAACCCCAAGAGTCAATGGAGAGGCTCATGAATAGACAGACCATCAGATGTCTTCCCCAGATGTCCTTGCCCCTTCCCCAAGCTCTCCTCTGTGTCCTCTGATCTCTAGACCTGTCCACCTGCCATCTCCTCTAACTTCCCCTTTTTTTCTTCCAGGAGCCAGAGCCAGTAGAAGATTGTGTGCAGAGCACCCTGGCTGCTCTGTATCCACCTTTTGAAGCTACTGCACCCACACTCCTGGGCCAGGTGTTCCAGGTGGTAGAGCGTACCTACCGAGAAGATGCACTTCGCTATGCCCTGGATTTCTTGGTGCCTGCTAAACACCTTCTTGCCCGGGTCCAACAGGAGGCCTGTGTGAGTTACTGTCCACCTGCATGTATGCATGCCTGCTCACTGGGCCCTAAACTGACCTCCTGACTGCCTCATCCTGGGGACCATCCCAG
Source organism: Macrotis lagotis (assembly GCF_037893015.1). Taxonomy (NCBI): domain Eukaryota; kingdom Metazoa; phylum Chordata; class Mammalia; order Peramelemorphia; family Peramelidae; genus Macrotis; species Macrotis lagotis. The sequence goes on along the minus strand of NC_133661.1, from coordinate 185,662,283 downwards.
AGATAGATACCCCACCCCAAGAAAAAAACTGATCTTGCTTCAGAGTCTGACTCCCCAAAGAGAGCCACTGGCTGTCATTCTTCATCTATATAACAAGGAGGTTAGACTGTCTGGCCTCAGTTTCCTTCCAAGGCTAACATTCTATGATTTTTACACTAATCATCTCCAACGAATCCTCAGTACTGACCCTGCCCCAATACATCAACTAACTCCTTAACATGACTTTGCTGAACGGTTCTCACACCTGCTCTCTTACCGTAGTGAATTTCCTGTCTAAGACTCAGTGTACATTTTGCAATAATGGCCAATCAAGAGATATGGACTGCCCTTCTGGCTGTCTTTCCCCTGGCTGAACCTGTTCTTGTGCATTGTCCCTCCACAGCCTGCTGACCAGGCTTGGAACCCCTTGACCTCCAGCTCCCCCTCTCTCTCCAGGCCCAGTACAGCGGCTTCCTCTTTCTTCACGAGGGCTGGCCACTCTGTCTGCATGAGCAAGTAGTAGTACAACTGGCTGCACTGCCCTGGCAGCTGCTTCGCCCTGGAGACTTCTACCTACAAGTAGTGCCCTCAGTGGCCCGAGCCCCTCACCTAGCTCTCAAATGTCTAGCCCCAGGGGGTGGGCGGGTGCAGGAACTCCCAGTATCCACAGAGGCCTGCTCCTACCTTTTCACTCCTGAGTGGCTGCAGGGCATCAACAAAGACCGTCCAGCAGGACGCCTCACCACCTGCCTCCTGGCATCACCCACAGGTGTCCAGCGGTTGCCTTGGGCTGAACTCATTTGCCCACGCTTTGTACACAAAGACAGTCTCATGGTAGGACAACGCTCGGTCTCTCTTCCCCCGGAGCTTCCCCCAGGACCCTCTGGTCTCTCTAGTCCCCCACTACCTGAGGAGGCCCTGGGCACTCGAAGTCCTGGGGATGGACACAATGCCCCAGCAGAAGCCCCTGAGGGTGAATATGTGGAGCTATTAGAGGTGACCCTACCAGCCCGAGGGTGTCCAGGGAATGAAACAAGCTCCCCTGGCCTCTCCAGGACTCAAACTGTACCTGCCAGGAAAGGTGCAGGAGGGAAGGGCCGACACAGACGACACCGGGCATGGCTGCACCAGAAGGGGACAGTGCCCCGGGGTCAAGATGGGACTCGGCCCCCTGGAGAGGGGAGCAGCACTGGAGTCAATACAGGCTCTCCCCCACGAGCTGAATCCCCTCAAGAAGAAGGAACAGTGGATACTCCTGAGCTCCCTACTGAAGCACTGGGAGGGGAGGCTGGTCCTTTCCCTCTGAAAACAAATGAAGGTGGGGATGGGCTGGGCCAGGGGGAGGAAGGACCAGCTGGGACACCCCGGAAATCAGGCAAAGGAAACAGAAGGAAGAAGCGTGGGGGAGGCAGAGGAACTGCTGGGCAGGGAGCAGAAAGTGTACCATCAAGTCCCAGGAGCAAAGATGAGACCAGCCATCCTGAGGTTCTCAACAGTCCAGGTCCCCCAAATGAGAATGAACTCTCAGGAGTCAACCTGGTACCAGAAGAAGAACCTGAATGTCCAGGAAAGACTAAGTCAGAGTTGGACCCTCAGTCAGAGCAAGTAAAGGAAAGAGAGCCCAGTTCTACATCTATCTATGAATCTACAGAAGAAGGAGTTGGAGAAGCAGAGCCAACAGTACAAAACTTGACAGCTACAGAAGGTAAGCTGCCTTGGAGACCAGTGGAGAGCAAAGGTGGGAGTTGTCTCAGCAATAAGGAAAGGAATATTGTAGTGGTTTCAGTGTGGGGAGCAGCCTCTAATCCAGACTTTAGTTCTATCCATCGTGCTGTATTCTTTAGTATCCACAGACCCAGAAGAACTTCCAGCTAGCTCCCTAATACCACCATCTAAAACTGTGAAGGGCAAGGAAGGCAGTAACCCTGAAGGGTATACCCCAACTTTGATTGATGATCACTTCAGTATGACTTGGGACTTGATGGCATCTGGATTTTTCATGCTGACTGGTGAGTACTTGGAGTGGAGGAATAGGAGAGGATAAAGGAAAATGGAAGAAGGTAAAGAGTAAAGGGAAAGGAAACTATGTTGCTGGGGAAGAGTCAAGAGTAAAAACTGATGGCACCATCATAGAAATGACTATCATCTGTGACCCCTTTTCATAGCCACATCATGTTCACAGGTGGAGTGGACCAGAGTGGCCGGGCCTTGTTGACCATCACTCCACCATGTCCTCCTATTGAGCCTCCACCCACACAAGCAGAGATGAACACAGTTCTTTGTTACCTCCATTCACTGCTCAGGTAAATGTAGGTCATTTGCTGACCTCTCTGTGTCCTTAAAATGAGGACCTCATGACTTCTGGGACAATGACAAGGACCCACCCCACTCCCCATCCTCAGCCCACTGACTTTTAGCTCAGTGATCCTTCTGAATTCTGAGAAGTTTGACATTATATCCAGGACACTAATTAAATTTTTTTCTACTTTGGCTCCATCCTCATAAGTGTTCCCCTATGAACATTGAGCTCTCCAGAACCTCAAGAAACTTGCCTCCATGATCTTCAAGACACTCTCCTAGAGAAAAAAATTTCTCCCCAGATATTGATTATTTGTATTCTATTTCCTTGATCCACAAGAAATTGACTTTTTCCCAGGGATTAAAACTCAGACTCCACTGAGCCTTAACTTCAAAATGAGACCTAATTAACCTTTCCATCCCCTATAGGTCTGACCTGAAGACATTGGGGTTATCTGTTCTTCTAGACATTCGAAGTGCTCCCTTGCTTCCCCCAGGACTAATTCCAGTTCTAAATGACCTTCAGGTATCATTCTAGACCTATAATTCCATTATGCTCCTATATTCCCTAACTCTCAGTCTTTTACCTGATCTACCTCTTCTCTTAGGATACCAAAGAACACCCTGTGATACAGCGACTGATGATTCTAACTGAGAATGAATCCCCCACTGAGCTTTGTGATCTTCAGGTATAGTTTATTAAAGTCCTACCTATGAGTAAAAGAGAAGAGAGATGGCTGAGTCCCACTAGCTTACTTGGTTAGCTGTGCATCTGGGCCACAACTCTAAATGATCACAGTATTTCCACAGGGTGCTGAGTTGCTATCAGAAAGTGACCTACCAACAGTGGTCAAGCCTGAAGAACTTCAAAAAGACCTAGGAGGTCACAGGGACCCTTCTCCACAGCGTTGGACAGAAACTCATCAGGTGAGATCACTTTTTCCCCCATCTCAGTCAAAGAAAAGGTTATCCTCCTTGGATACTGCCTGAAGTAAAGGGCTGAATCCAAGCCATGGCCACAAGACTGTAAGAGATGGTGCTTTCGATTCAATTCAATTCAATTCAGCAGTATTTTTTTATTGAACCCTTAATGAAGATGTATCAAGGGTATCTAAAGATCTTGATATGATTGAGTATGGTATAGTAGAAGGAGGATTGGACTTGGGGGGAAGATGACCTGAATTCAGGTCCTGGTTTGTACACTACCAAACTGTAGAGACACAAACAAGTTTCTCTTCAGACATCAGTTACTTCAGTTGTAAAATGAAGATAATATTTGCATGACCTTGACAAATTTGTTGTGATGAAAGTGTTTTGTAAACCCTCAACAGCTATATCAATGTAAGCTGTTATCATTCAAAAAAGTTACAATATTGGAGAAGATAAAATATATGCACCTAAAACCAATTAGAGAATAATGCAAAATAATAAAAAAAAAAAAGTCCTGTGTTAAAAGCAAACTTGTAAGAAGCAGTACGGGAGGGGTGGAGTCAGGAGTACCTGAGTTCAAATCTAGCCTCAGACACTCAACAATTACCTAGCTGTGTGGCCTTGGGCAAGCCACTTAACCCCATTTGCCTTGCAAAAAAAAAAAGGCAGTAGGGGAGAGTGAAAATAGAGTAGTTTCTAACCTAGACTCTGTTGCTCCCTAGTTGGGTGACCTCAGATGAGTCATTCCACCCTATCTGGATGCAAGGGTGGGTGGGATTGACCTCTAGTGTCTCTAAGATCCCTCCTATAATGGAATATTTCTATAATTCTATGACTCTTAGTGATGCAAATGGTTAAGCAATGATCTACACTAACAGTTAAAAAGTGAAATGTACCCTATTATTATTGGGGAGGACTCTCTTCCTCATCCTCCCCCCCCAACCCACCATGGTAGTTGTCTAATTTGATCTGGACCCTGAAAAATGTATGGGATGTGAGTAGGGAGAGAGAAAGAGCATTCTACAGTTGTTGTGGGGTTTTTTGTTTGTTTTTTGCAAGGCAATGGGGTTAAGTGACTTGCCCAAGATGACACGACTAAGTAATTAAGTACCTGAGGCTGAATTTGAACTCAGGTCCTTCTGACTCCAGGGTCAGTGCTCCATCCACTGTACCACCTAGCTGCCCCAAGAAAGAGCGTTCCAGATAAAAGGACTATGTGAGCTTTCCTCTATTTCTGATATTCTGATGTTTAGCTCCCCCTGTAGGAATTAAGAGAGAATATCTCTTGGAATTGGTCTACCCTGTTTTAGAATTTGGGTTCTTCATCAAAATAGCACCTGTTTGCAATGTCTCTGTCCCTTCTCTGCTGTGTGTATTTTGCAGGAAGTAGCAAGATTGTGCCAGTTGTGCCATGCTGTTCTATGCTCTGTACGAGAGGCTATTGAGGAACTAGAAGGGACCTCAGAGTCTGCGGGAGAGGTACAGATTAGGTGAAAAAAGATGGGGGGACAGGCAATAATCCCAGGGTAGAAGAATTCGTGGGACCTTGGAAAAGGGGAGAAGGGAAGCTTGTGGGACTGGGGTGGAAAAGAAAAGGAGTTGGACTGGTGTTCTTTCAGCGGTCCCACTCTGTACAGGTGGAGGTGGGAGCTCCTGAGCCTCTGCGGAAAGTTCTAGCAGATCCCCGCCTGGCAGAACTGCAAAGAGATGGAGGAGCCATTCTTATGAGACTTCGCATAGCTCACAGTAGCAGGTGAGAGAAATGGATTAAGTGGGGTAGGGGAGGAGAAGAAGGAATTTATGAAATTGATTGAAAATTGCAAAAGGTAGGAGATGAGGTAGGTAGTGACCCCCATGGTATCCTGAATGAATGGATATGTAAGGGTCAAAGGCAGAGTCTGGCCAGAGGTAGCCTGTTGCTCCCATTCTCATTGTTCCTCTCAGGTTGGAGGGTCCAGGTCCTGCCATTCTGTACCAGGAAGTGGATGAAGCCATTCACCAACTTGTGCGCCTTTCCAACCTCTACCTACAGCGGCAGGAGAATCAGCGGCGTCAGCACCGGCTCCTCCAGGTGAGCCAGAGTCCTCACATCTACAACTTATCTGGATCTCTGAACACTGATAGGAAACATCCTGCTAACTGCAGGCTTGGCCATTGCCCCTCCCCCACCTCCCCCCAGGACTTTCCCTTTTCCTCACTTTCTAAATCTCCTTGATAACTGAAACTTAGCTCAAAATCCTGAGCCTTGAATGGACTTCATTTCCTAAAATCTGAGAGACACCTAGCCAAGGCTGCAATTTTTGCTACTAATCCTCCTTGTAGACTCTTGATTCTATCAATTAATTAGGCTTGCTAAGAACTTAATTTTCTTTCTTTCTTTCTTTCTTTCTTTCTTTCTTTCTTTCTTTCTTTCTTTCTTTCTTTCTTTCTTTCTTTCTTTCTTTCCTTCTTTCTTTCTTTTTTCAAGGCAATGGTGTTAAGTGGCTTGCCCAAGGCCACACAGCTAGGTAATTATTAAGTATCTGAGACCGAATTTGAACCCAGGTACTCCTGACTCCAGGGCCGGTGCTTTATCCACTGTGCCGCTAGCCGCCCCAAGAACATAATTTTCAATGATTATTTTTATGTATTTTTAGTTTTTTTTTAATTTTTAAAACCCTATTATGTGCTGGTACCAGGCTAACTTCTGGGGTTATTAAAACAAAAATGAAACCATCCCTGCCCTCAAGGAGTTTACATTCTATAGGAAGGAACATGTATAAAAGTGAACTAGACTAAGATGGCAGCTGAAGGTCCCTTCCGGTTCTAGATCTAACATCCTGAAATATATATATGAAACAAAGACATGGTAAACACAAAGAAATTTCAAAGAGGAGACACTAACAAGTGGGAGAATTTGTAAAGGCCAAATCATAAAAGAGGTGGCACATGAGCTGAGTTTTGAGTAAGTTAGGTTTGTTCAGAGGTGAAGGGGAGGAGGGAGTGCATGAAAGCCTTAGGGGGATTGCCTATAAAAAGGCAAGTAAATGGGGAATGTGACATTTTGTTACAAGGGTCAGAAAAAAGGCCAATTGACTGGACATGTTTAATAAGCCTGAGAAGGCTGACTGATATCAAATTGTGAAAGATTTTAAATACTGAACAGAAGGGTTTATAGTTGACTAGAGAGGTATTCTTAACTTAGGGTTCACTGAACCCCAATGGATAGATTACAGAAAGTCTCTGAACTTCAATGGGAACTTCTGTGCAGTTATCTCTTCCACATCAAGGGGGTTAGGGATATGGCAACCCCTGTGATCTAGAAAATCCATATTAAATTTTTTGACCCTCTGCTCATCCCAGAGAAGAAGTCTGATTTTTTTTTTCTTTTATGCAATGTTTACAATACCTTAAGGTAAAATTCGGGTTGACATTATAAAATTCTTTACATATATTTTATGCATTTCTAAGCTTCTAAACTTTTTTCTGTGTCATCTACTGGCCATTGCATGTTTTCTTCGGCTTCTACAAGATTCCCCCCAAAATTCACATTTAATTTCTTGTGCCGACCTGCTATGTAGCAAAACTTTCATGGGGAAAGTTCATGATGTGGATAAGATAACTTTGTATATTTATTATCCTCTAAATGAAATTCATCATTTCCTTCAATTATGAATATTGACAACAAACCAGAATAGTATGGAGCTTCATTAAACTGCTAATGGGTTTCATGATCCCCAAAAAACTTTAAGAAACTCTAGAGACAATGTAGAGTTTCCTGAGGAGTGGCATGAATTTCCCTCTTACCCATTACCCCTAGTTGCTACATACTTTGGTTCACTTTCTAGGGTTTATTTCCTAGACAAAAGAAATGTGTATGTATGTATGTATGTATGTGTGTATATTTGCATATATACAATTAAATATAGTGCATGTGTATATAATATAAATAGATGTATCTATATACATATATTCAAAAATGTTGCCTAGAATTACATATAAAAGATATCTGTACATTCTCGACTGAGACACACCTAAAGTTTTTTATCATAATTCTTTTTTTTTAAGTTTTTGCAAGGCAATGGGCTTAAGTGGCTTGCCCAAGGCCACACAGCTAGGTAATTATTAAGTGCCTGAGGTCAGATTTGAACTCAGGTACTGACTCCAGGGCCAGTGTTCTATCCACTACACCACCTAGCCACCCCTTTATCATAATTCTTGACCAAAATTTCCCAGATCAAGAATGAGTCATCTTCTTTGGTTGAGAGACCCAAGACATGGCAGCCAGATTCTTCATGATTCTAAGTGAGACTGTCTCCTTGTATCCCAGAACACCTCCATTCTGACTTTGGGATCTGCCACCTGTAATCCACAGATCTAATTTCCTCAGCGATTTCTGAGCAAATCTAACTGAACCTGATCCAATGTCAGACTTTTCATGGGGAAGTTGTATGGTACAGTGGATTCAAGTGGTGGGCATGGAGTCAGGCAGACTTAAGTTCAAATGTGGCCTAGGATACTTCCTAGATGTGTGACCCTGGGAAAGTCACTTAACCTCAGTCTTCTCATCTATAAAGGGAAGGACATAATAGCACCTACCTCCCAGGAATTTTGTGAGAATAAGATGAGACAATATTATAAAGTGTTTGGCATAATGTCTGGCACATGGTAGGTATTACATAAATTTAGCTACTTTTATATTATGCCCTTAGTGCCATGTAATCAGAGGATCCTAGATTTCAAGCTAGAAAAGGCCTTAGAAGTCATTTCAGATGACCTCAAATAAAGAAACTGAGGCCCAGACATATTAAGTGATTTGTCTCAGGTTACAAATTTGTCATCACTTTGCCAGTAAATTTCCCTTTCCTTCACCCCAAGAAAGGAAGGAAACAGAACTATCATATACTTTTTTGATCATATCCCAAATCAGAATCATGCAGTCAAGGGTGTGCCAGAACCAGCTCAAATCAGCCTGAGAGAATTGATTATTAAATTTTCAGTGTAAGCATTTACACCTCAGAAATCAGTAAATGCTACAAAATAGGTTTTGATTTGTTTGGACAAGAGAGTAATGGACAAAATATTAATAATGCAGATTAAATTTTAAAATACTATGAACATTTATTTTTTGGATATTCACTTACTAATTTGGTGATATGGGCAAGTTACCTATTTCTTTATTTGAAAATAATAATAAGGCTTGTACTACCCATTTTCCAGAGTTCTCTGGATCAAATGAGATAATTTATGAGCATTTTGTAATCATCAAGTTTAATATGACTATCAGATATAACAATAATAAAAAATTTATATAATGCTTTATTGTTGACAAAGTACTTTCCTTTGCAACCACCCTGCAAGATGAGAAACCTATTTTACAAATGAAGGTAAGAAATTCATCCAGGGTCTTATGGTTATTAAGTGATAGAGCTGAATTTTAAACCTCAGTTCTCTAACTCCAAATCTAAAACTTATTCCCTACTATATTGGTATAATTCTAATTTATTATTATTAAGGTATCTGTTTAAGGACCTCTTTATACATAGGATCTACATATATGAGGATCTAGAAAATTTCAAACTAGTCAGTACCCTCTTCAGAATGAGTGTACACACAAATGCATACTCACACACACATGTGCATTCTTTTCTTATCTAGACTAAAAATAAACAAGCAAAAAAACCTTTCATTGGTCTTTCTTTATCAGATAGACTTCAAGTACCTTCCTTTGGAGCAACTGGGTAGCTCAGTAGATAAGAGTTTTATGCTGAAAGAGCTGAGTCTGGTTTTAGACCCCTGCTAACTATATGACCTTTGGCAAATCCTTTAACCTAGGGGCGGCTAGGTGGCGCAGTGGATAAAGCACGGAGTCAGGAGTACCTAGGTTCAAATCTGATCTCAGACACTTAATAATTATCTAGCCCTGTGGCCTTGGGCAAGCCACTTAACCCCATTTGCCTTGCAAAAACCTAAAAAACAAAACAAAAAAATATCCTTTAACCTATTGCCTCGGTTTCCTTATCCATGAAATGAAGATAAAAATAGTACCTTCTTCCTAGGGTTGTTTTGAGGATTAAATAAGATAACAATTGTAAAGTACTTTGCTCAGTGCTTCCTATTTAAGCATTCCATGCATGTAAGCTATTATTTATCTTTTGGTCAATCTCAGTTCTATTTTCTTAGAATAACAATATTCAAACCACACAGGCACACATATACATTCTAAAAACTGCAGTGCTGCTTTCTATGCTTCCTCTACATCCCGTCATTCTCTCTTCAGTTATTGAGGAGTCAGCTCATTCCAGTCAAGTCCTCAACACCTTTTACATTACTATCTCTTGAGTCAGTTCCCCAAAGAGCTTTCTCCTGGTTTCCCCTTATCTCCCTTCTCCCCCGCAGCTCAGCCTGCCTCTAGGTCCTGTCAGGTTTCCCTTCTCACTTTCCCTTGCCTCTCCTTGATCAATGCCATGCTCTTCATAGCCCCAGTTATATATATCCTGCCTGCCCCCAGGACTTCTTAATGACTGTTGGATTTAGATAAATACTCTTCAGAATGCTTTCATATCCATTAGCTCATCTGATTCTTACAACCCTTTAAATATGATGATTATTATTATCCCCATTTTGCAGCTGAGAAAATTGAGCATTAGGGAAAGTTCAAGATCTCACAGCCAACTAAGGGGCACAGTTAGAATCAATCAGAATCCAACCCTTCTTACTTCTGGGTTGTGTTCTTTCCATAATGCCAAATTTTTTGTTTGACTGGTGCCTTCTCTCCCCAATCAATTTGCTCCCAGGTGTTGCAGTGGCTTTCTGGCCCAGGAGAAGAGCAGTTGGTGAGCTTTACTGAGCTTGGAGACTCCCTCCCTGCCCTGCAGGAGACGGAGATGCGTTTCCAAACCTTCAGTACTGAAGCTCAGGTAAGGCAAGGGGGAACAATTGAGCACCTAAAAAATAAGGGGTGGGGGATGAAGAAGGGAAGATCTGGAGTAGGAAAAAGGAAAAGCTCTTGAAAAAATCAGGACAAATACTGTGGACAGTGGACCTCTCTCTCCCCTTCCAACCTTCTGCAGGAGCAACTGGCCCAGGCTCGGGAGGCCCTAACCCTGGAGGAGGACCCTACCACCAGGCAGCCCCTGGATGACTTTGAGCAGCGCCTGGAACAAGTAGAGAGTAGCCTCCATCGGGCCCTGAGGCTACATCGTTTCTTTCAGCAGGTAACCTAGCTCCTTCCCCTCCTTTGCCTTCCTTTCCCCTCTCCACTCTCCTCATTGTCTTCCTTCTCTTCCTATATCCTTCTCTGAAGCAAAGAAGGCTGGATTAAAGGATCAGTCAATATAAGTCTATATTAAGCTTCTGCAATAGAGGTGTAAAGATAAACATACAACAGTTCCTATCCTCAAGAAGCTTATATTCTGTTGAGGGAAAATACTGTCACATGTACAGAGAAGTCAATACAAAATGGAGCACCAGTCCTCAAGTCAGGAAGACCTAAGTTCAAACCACTTATTAGCTAGTTGAGCCTGGGCAAGTCACTTAACCCTGATTGCCTTAAAGGGAAAAAAAGGCTCTGAAATGAGAGGAAAAGTGAGGATGAATGAGTTTTCTATGAGTCTGATTATAAAAGAAAGCTATAGGATGATAGCTTGGGGTTTGTAGGGTCAAATTTAAGCATGGAGAAGAACTGGATATTTTTATAGGCAGAAAAGGATGCAATAGGAAGTTATTGAATAGAGAGAGGACTAACTGTTCACCCTGCCTCTGACATATACAACCTATTTGACTGTGGGGAGGAGTCATTTTACTTCTGAGTGTCACTTCATTTGAGGAGATAATAGTAATCCTTGCATTTTACCCTTCAGAAGTGTTGGCTGGATTCCCACTTTCACAGACTTTTAAAGTTTGCAAAGTGTTTTTCTCAAAGCACATCTAGGAAGCAATTAGTATTTCCCCCTTTTTTTTCAGACAAGGAACACAGAGAAATTAAGAGACTTTCCACTGATCACCCAGGTAGTAAGTGGCAGAGCAGAGATTTGAACCCGGTCTCTCTCTCTCTTTTCTTTTTCTTTTTTTTTTTTTATATATTTTTGCAAGGCAAATGGGGTTAAGTGGCTTGCCCAAGGCCACACAGCTAGATAATTATTAAGTGTCTGAGATCAGATTTGAACCCAGGTACTCCTGACTCCAGGGCCAGTGTTTTATCCACTATACCACCTAGCCACCCAAAACCTGGTCTCTTAATGAAAAATATTCTTAGACAAGTATTTTATATTATTTACCAATATTCTTTCTACTATGCTCTACTATGTTTCTGAAATAATGTATCCAAATCAGACAATATATATAAAACAGTTTGTAAACCCCTAAATTCTATGTAAGTGTAAACTATTAATTTTCTTCATATCTCTGGGCTTCCTTACCTTGGAGACATGAAAGAAGAGCAGTGGTGCTGAGACTATGAGGTAGATTGTTCCCTGGGGTGCTTTTCCTTGGGTATTATTCTTGTAACAGCCCTGGACTGGAGGTGGAGAGGCATTAAGTAAAGAAGAAATAAACTTATAAGGACAAGAGCCTAACCTCTTAACCCTTTTTCTTTCATTGGTTCCTCCTCTCCGACGCCTCTTCCGTTGCCCTTATAGGCACACGAGTGGGTGGATGAAGGAACAGCAAAATTAGCAGGAGCAGGACCTGGTCAGGAGGCTGTACTGGCAACCCTGGTGCCAGCACCTAGTGCAGGCACCTTTCAAGAAATGCGGGCTCTGGCCCTCGAACTGGGCAGCCCAGCGGCACTCCGAGAGTGGGGTCGCTGCCATGCACGATGCTTGGAGCTAGAAAAAAGGGTCCAAGAGTTTCTGGGAGATGAAACAAGTCCACCAGGCCGGTGTCGACGACGGGCAGATAGTGCCAGCGGTGGAAGAGGCAAACAGGACCCACTCAGCCCATCTCGAAGCCTGAGCTTGTTGCTGCTCCCCAGTAGCCCCGGGCCCCAACCAGCTCCTTCTCACTGTTCCCTGACCCCCTGTGGGGAAGACAGTGAGGAAGAAATACCGGAACTTGCTCCTGAGGCTCCAGGCAAGCCACGGCCTGGGAGAGCTGTATTGATCCGTGGCCTCGAGGTCAGCAGCACTGAGGTGGTGGACAGGACCTGCTCCCCCAGGGAACATGTCCTGCTAGGCCGGGTTGGAGTACCTGACGGGCCCTGGGGGGTTGGCACCCCTCGGATGGAGCGCAAGAGAAGCATCAGGTGGGTGCTGAAATCCCCTTAGATACCAATGAACCCTGCCCACCAACATTCTCCTCCCTTCCTCAGTGAAGCTAGTGCATGCCCGGCTAGGGAGAGGAGAAGGGAGGGAGGGATTCCCCATCACTCCCCCACCCCCGCCCCTGCTCCTTTGCATTCTAGAGTGACATGCCCGGCCCTCCATCCTGTGTTTACAGTGCCCAGCAGCGGTTGGTGTCAGAGCTGATCTCTTGTGAGCAGGAGTATGTAACAGTACTGGGAGAACCGGTGCCACCAGCCGGGCCCGAGCTGACCGCCGAGCTCCGGGTAGAGTGGACCTCGGTCCTAGCAGCTCGGGAGCGACTCCGAAATTTCCACCGGGGGCATTTCCTTCGGGAGCTGCAAGGCTGTGCTGCACACCCTCTTCGAGTGGGGGCCTGTTTCCTGAGACACGTAAGTAATTAACCGGGATGTGTTCCCCACTGACCTCTATTTCAATAAAGCTCATTTCTCCAACTTTACTTTCCCCCAAGCCCTATCCTCCTAAACCATTTGCACAATGCCTCATCCTCTAAAACTCTCCATCCCCGAATGTCTCTAAAGATCTCTCATCTCTCCCTCAAGTTATTTCTTCAACCTTTTCTAGACAGCTGTGTAAATAAATAAGATCTTCTCCTGTGAGACACTGTATTTGTGTTTTGTGGGGTGTCTGCCCGTAAAGTTGGTCCCTTTCTTTTAACCAAGCATCCCCTGATCTTCCCCACTCTTCTTTTGGGGCAGTCAGGAGGAGATAGCATCTCTTCCTGCATCACCTGGTTCTTCATGGGCTACTGTTAACCATCCTCCTCCTGGCTCAGAGAGGCCAATTCAAAGATCACCCATTTTTTTTTCCTGATACAGGGGGACCAGTTCAATCTGTATGCTCAGTATTTGAAACATCGGCACAAACTGGAAGCTGGCCTGGTTGCACTCAACCCTCCTAACAAAGTAAGCAGTCTCCTTTTAGATATACAACAGAGAAAGGGAAAGAGAGATGTAGAATTCAGCTACCACTTTCACCCTCTATCTCTATGTCCCATAGTGGGAGGGGATGGGAAATTGAATCTTTCTAGTGGAATATAGATGTGTAGGGGTATCTGTAACTTGTCTGAGTCACTTGGCACTGGAACAGGGCAGCCCAACTTTTTTTTTTTTTTGGTGACGTAGAGGGGCTAAATGACTTGCCCAGGGTCACAAAGCAAGTAAGTAAGTATCAAGAGTCTGAAGTTGGATTTGAACTCAGGTCCCCCTGACTCCAGAGCTAGTGCTCTATCTACTGTACCACCCAGCTGCCCCAGCCCAACAACACTTTGCAGGAGGTGGGGCCACTGCTATATCAGATGACTGGAGTTAGAGAGAAGAAAGGTTCAAGAGTTTTTGGTGGATGAAATAAGTCCACAAGCCCCTTGCTGGCAATGGGCAGACAAATAGGAAAAACCTGTATTCCAGATCCAGTTCTTCCTCATCTCAGTAAATAGGAAAAATTCCTATATTACCTATCTTAGAGGGCTATAGCCAGGATCTAATAAAATCAGACAGGAAAGACCTCTAAAAAGTTTGAATGCTATAGAAATATAGACGGTGATCATTATAATTCACTCCATTCTATCCTTTCCTTCTCAGATTATGGAGGGGGAAAAAAATCTTCTAGATGTCCTTTCTCCCTAACCCTTCTCTGGGACATTAAATGGAGGCACCCACTCCCTAAAGGATAGGGGAAGTCCTTTGGTCCTATCTACACATGTTATCCTTGGGTGGCATCCCTCAATTCTCTAGAATATAACTGCTACATACTCATTGAATGAAGTTCTCAAACCCTAATCATCAATCCCTTTTGTCTCCTCCCCCACCCAAGGGTTGCCCAGAAGGTGGCCCCTATCTGCCCCGTTTCCTACAGCAACCCCTGGATCAATTAACTCGATATGGGAAGCTCTTGGAAGAGTTGCTGAAAGAGACGGGTATGGAGCTAAGTTCTGAACGTCAGGCTCTGGCAGCTGCCCTGCAACTGCTAAGAGACCAAGAGGACAGAGGCCGGGATCTGCTGGCTGTAGAGGCTGTACGTGGCTGTGAGGTAAAAGTAACCAACACCATACACTTGGCACCACTACCTCTGAGATGGGTTCCAATCTTAGTTCTGCTACTGGTTAGCTATTTGACCTTAGTCCAGTCAGTCACCTACCTAGTTCTGTTTCTTCAACTGTAAGATGAAAGAATTAGATTTAAATCAGTTCTAAGGTCTCTTCTAGCTCAAAATCCTAAGACCCTATGATTCCTTTGCTGTCCCTTCTTGACTTTCTAGTTTCCATATCTTAATTCCATACCTTTTCCCCCATATACCTTTCTAGCCTTTCCTTAGATCCATCCCAAATGTCTATTCAGAGTTCCTCTTCCTTTTTCTCTTTTCTCTTCCCTGATATCAAGTTCCACTGCAGTTTCGACCCCCCTCTCCTACTTCTTGGCCCCCTTTCTTACAAAAACAGTCTTTAGAGTACTAAAGTTCTCAGAATGTAATGGTATCCCTCAGTGGCTACAAACTGATCTTTGTAGTATGCCATGACTTCTTCCTCCCAAGGCTGGGATGAAGTATTGCCTGCAGAGATACCTAATCTATGATTTTTCAAAGCAGCCCTGAAGTAAAGTTTGTAAATTCTAAGCCAAAAGCTTCACTGCTTCCTAGTCTCCACCAGAAGAATCCAACAGGATGCCAAAAGTAAAAAACAGTCTCCCTAAACTTCTAATTCATCCTGCTGCTGTTTCCTTACTTCCTGTAAATCCATTTCCCTGCCTCCTCCTTCAAGGTCAGCTAACTTTCATCTCCATGTAGAGAAAAAGAAAAATGAAGAGGCAAATAGAATGGGCATTTGAGATGGAACTAGGTGAGGTAGGGCTAGAAAGGGAGAATTGAAAAGTCAAATAGAAGGAATAGGAAAGGAGTCATGGGTTAATGAGATTTTGAGCTAGAACCCAGAACAGGTCAACTTTTCCCTTTTCTCTTTCATCAGGTGGATCTGAAGGAGCAAGGACAGTTACTTCATCGAGATCCTTTCACTGTCTTCTGTGGGAGGAGGAAATGCCTTCGCCATGTCTTCCTCTTTGAACATCTCCTCCTTTTCAGCAAACTCAAGAATCCAGAGGGTGGACCTGAGGTTTTTGTTTACAAGCAGGCCTTTAAGGTACAATCCCCATGAGGGCATCCTTCCTTCCTTGGATAGTCATAGCACTCTGGAACTTCATCCTAGAGCAGAGAATCAGATAATCTAGAAACAGACCTTGCTCTGGAGTCAACCAATGTCAGGGTCTCAACCTGGGTCTCAATCATGGACCAAGCTCAGGAGATTTCCTTTTCTCCAGTGCAGTAGCCACCGCTTAGACAATCCAGCAATAAAATGGAAATGATAATATGTGATCTAGAACATCAGGATCAAACTCAAATAGAAAGGTATCTCTTCAAGTCATATATTGACATAGAAAACCACAAATTAACATTATTTATGTTGTGCTGGAATTATTTATTTTGTTAAACATTTCCCAGTGGCATTGTAACTTGGTTTGGCTGCACTTGGGAATTTTGCCAGTGGTGAATTGGACACCTCTGATCTAGACTACATAGACATTACAAATCCATCTGACCCAGAGGAAATAACCAAAGGGAATGACCCAAAAGATTTGCCCATGTGAAGATTTCTTGGTACCAGGTGCTGACAGGATTCCTATTTTCCACAGCCAATAGTTTTGCTCTCAGGCCTGTATTGGTAAATCTAAAATCATTTATTATGACTCTGGTATTTATTCTTAGGCTTTATTCTGGATCTTGGGGATCTAGTTTGAATGAGATACCCACTTGCTCCTTTATTCACTCTCCACCCCTCTCTTTTTTTTTCTCACAGACTGCCGACATGGGGCTGACAGAGAACATTGGTGACAGTGGGCTCTGTTTTGAGCTGTGGTTCCGAAGGCGGCGTTCCCGGGAAGCATATACACTTCAGGCCTCCTCGTCTGAGATTAAACACAAATGGACAAGCTCCATTGCCCAGCTACTTTGGAGACAGGCAGCCCATAACAAGGGTACAAGAAGAGAGCTTTGGAGTTAGAGCAGGTTGAAGTAGTGGTGATGGAGAAGCAGCAAAAAAGAGGGGTAGATGACAGGTTGTTCAAGCAGGAGTTCAGGCAGGTGACAAGGGAAGAGGAAATGACAATGTCTCTGTTTCCCCAGAGCTTCGAGTGCAACAGATGGTATCCATGGGCATTGGAAACAAACCCTTTTTGGACATCAAAGCCCTTGGGGAGAGGACTCTGAGTGCCCTGCTCACAGGGAGAGGTGAGGGTTCATTGTGTGCAAAGTTTTCCTCTCCCCCCCCCCTTCCCCAAGAAATTCAGAACCTTAAAGATGAGGATACAGTTCTTGGATGGGGGGTTGGTGGTTAAGAAGAGATAAAAAGGAGTGGTAAACTCTTTTTAGGCAATGATGGGACTAGGGGCCATTCCTTTGGGACCACAGAACATTATGGGGAGGTAGAAGAGCTTTCTATGACAACATCCGCCCCTCCCTCCCACACACCCCACTTTCTACAGCTGCCCGAACCCGGGCCTCCGTGGCTGTGTCTTCTTTTGAGCATGTCGGCCCCTCCCTACCCTGTCTCTCCCCGGGAGCCTGCTCCCTGCCTGCCCGCGTCGAGGAGGAGGCCTGGGACCTGGACATCAAGCAGATCTCCCTGGGTGAGGCACCATGAGTAGCAGAGGCTCTGCACCCTGGTGATGCCCCTAACTGGATGCTCCTAACTACTACTTCATTATGGCAATGCCTAGGGTTGCCTCTAACTGGGAAACTTTTCCTGCCTTAGCCAAGTAGCCTTGTTACCATCATAATTTAGTATACCTTTCCAATCCTGAAGTACCTTCTACCCCACTGCTAGAGTGATGCTCAGAGAAGACTGTTTTAAAGGAGCATTTTCTCTATACCCCTCTCTCTAGCTCTCCCTTGGTCACTATGGAAACCTGCCTCAGCTTCCTGTTGTGCCCTCCTGGTTCACCATGGCAATACTTACAGCTTCCTGTCGCTCCTTCCCTGGTTGCTCTAATGATGCTGCTGACAATTCCCTGCCTCTTACTGGTGGGGACATGGGTGGGGGTCCAGGGAGAGCGTTCCCCTGCAACTGGGTTGCCCTGGTGACTCATAGCTTCCTGTTGCTAGGGGATTTTTCCTCTATGCTCCTGCAGCCTGGTTGCTTAAGGTAATCTGGAGGGGTTCTATACACTACTCTCAACCCAGCTTCCCCTCCAGCACCTGAATCACCTGACTCTTCTGGAGAAGTGTCCCCAGGAGCAAGGAGCAGCCCCAGCCTACAGCCCCCCATCCTTGGGAGCAGCACCCCTATCCTGCCTAGTGGAGGGATCTTGGGTTTTGCCCGTTCGGTGAGTTCCTATAATGGGGCCGGATCTGGAAATGATATGATTCTTTTAATTAATAGACTTCTCCTACCCGTAGAGTCTATTAATTTTAGGGATATTGTCTTTTTCAAATTAAGCCAGGGATCAAAATATCCCTTACAGTAGGGGAAGTGTATTTAATAAGCCCTAGGGTGGAAGAAATGGGAGGGATGACAGATAAGACTAGGGCTTAAACTGACAAAATCCAGAAATATTAGGGAGAGTACTTTGGTATAGTACAAGTATTAGACTTCTAGTTAGGACTGTGTTCAAATTCAGGCTAACTCTCAACGGTGCTCTTAACTGCCATTTACTAGTGGTGTAATTTTAGGCAACACTTAATCCTCAGGCTCTTCATTTATAAAATGGGGGTGACATCTGGTTACTTCATAGAGATATTGTGAGGATCAGCTGGTGTCATATATAGAAGGGCTCTACAGCTCTAAAGAACTATCATGAACATTTGCTATTATATTGCTATTAAAGAAATACAGGGGTTGATGGGGGGACAACTAAAAAGAAAATTATCTTTCTAGCTCACTGTAGTTTCTCGTTCCTCAGAGTCATGCTCGAGCCCCAAGTGACCCTACCACCCCTCTGTGACCCTGCAAGCTCTGGGGTGAGTCATAATATTCTCTCTGTTCCCATCCAACACTTCCCTCCACTTAAGGCATTCTCAGATCCCTCCACCAGTTCCCAGGAGTCAATTCTTCCTTAACTCCTTTCACTCTTCTATCTTACAGAGTAGATCCAGAACTCAACAACAGCATCACCTTCTGAAGCACAGGATGTGATGGGGTGAAGGCATAATATAGGCATGGGAAAATGTCATGCTTCTTCCTTTTTATTTTTCCGGGAAAGAAGGGCCAAGGGACCAGTGCATTATTATACTGCCTCCCCATTCCCTGCTTTCTAGCTTGGTGCCTTTGCCTGCAGGACCCAAGGTGACCACATCTGCTCACCGCTGAAACCCTGCAATAGGAGGAATTCTCCCTCTTCCTTTTCTTCCCCAACCCTAACCCATGATCCCCCAGGAAATACATCACTGCACATGCCCAGTACTCTCCTGCCCACAACTTTCAGTTCTCTTCCAACCCTTACTCCTCCCTAAAGGAATTCATCTCTGCTGGGCAAACTGGAGTATTCTGGGAACTGGACCATCACAGGAGACAGAACTCTGTAAATTGTTGTGGGAGGGAGGGGTTGGGAAACCTGAAGGTGTCTTCAATGTAATTACTGTTATTATAATTACTATTGCCATATTAAATGTATTTACTGGAGTCATCTCCTGGAAACAGGAAATCTTCTTAGTCCCTTAGAGTGATTGAGACAACATTTTAATTTGGACACTTGCCCAGAACTAGTCCCAGAATGGATAAAAAATTTAATTTTGAGTAAAAAAAGGTCTTTTGTGTGACCTCAGACTTCATTTTTTCCAATCTGGAAAATGAAAAATTTGAACTACAAGATCTCTACAGTCTAAACCCATGACCAAAACCTTTGTTTCTAAGACTAACTGCATGTCTAAATGGGAGCAGCTATAGTCAGGAAGACTGATCACAAGAAGATCAGCTACTAAGTAATGACTGAATGGGGTTTTTTTTTGGGAGGGGGGGCAAATCACTGTAACTTATGGAGTAGCTACTTTGCTAAAAGATGGAAATGATTACCATCTCCCTTGTGAAGGCAGAACCCACAAGGAAGAAATCACAACTCTTCTGAATTATTTAAGTAAGGCAGGTGCCATCCACACAAGTCAAGAGCTGTTGGTAGGAGAAACCTGACTCGGCAGGTGCCTTTCATTCCACCTCCTCTCTGGACTGGCAGTGAGGTTACCAAGAGAGGGATGCTACCTCGTAGGTACCTTCTACCCACCCACCTCTGTCGGGAATTCCTGACTGCTTCCAGATAGCTCGGAATCCAATGGGCAGCAGCTCGGGAAACTGGCTGCCTCATGGAGTTGATTGACAAACAACATTAGGACATAGGCCAAGAGAAGGACACAGTGCCTAGTGCCTGAAGACACCTGTTTATTGGGGGAAACCGAGTCTGCGGGGATCGTACCAAAAATAGCGACGTCTACAGGACCCCTGCTAGGGACAGGAGGAGGGTGGGACGGTCCCCCTCATACAAAAATAAACTCTCACGGCTATGGACCAGCAAGGACTGGTGGGGTGGCCCTCTCTACCGGCCCTCTTTCCCACCCTAGGACTCTGCTCTCTGCCCCCCACCTCCGCCACTCTAAGGCACTGTGACTCTCCCCAGGTCAGGGTGGACACCGCCCTCCAACCCACACATCCCAGGCTGGCTTCTCCCGGCTCTGCCCAGATCTGCCCGAGGACTGGATGTGGGTTCCGAGCTGCCCCCTGCTGGCTGCCCTACCCAACTACCTCTAGTGTTTCCCGCTCCCTCAAGGCGAGCGCTCTTCTCTACGCTACCTGCCCCTACATGGGCTGCCTACCGTTCCTGGCCCCCCACCCCGGCCCCGGCGGCCTCTCCCGCTCGGGAGAGCCCGGGGCTCCCATCATCCCCATCCTGCGGAGGGCTGGGGGTCAACTCCCCCGACAAGACGCAAGCGGAGGAGGGAGGGGAGGGGGCGGACTGGGGTGGCCTGCGACCCCGCGCCCTCCGGCTGTGATGCACTTGCAGATGCAAAGCCATGAGCTCGGGAGCCCCGGTGGCGAACGGGCAGAAGAGGCAGCGGTGCAGGGAGCCCC
Source organism: Macrotis lagotis (assembly GCF_037893015.1). Classification (NCBI taxonomy): domain Eukaryota; kingdom Metazoa; phylum Chordata; class Mammalia; order Peramelemorphia; family Peramelidae; genus Macrotis; species Macrotis lagotis. The sequence continues at coordinate 185,641,694 of NC_133661.1, read as the reverse complement.
CGGCCCCGGCCTCGCCTCCGGCCCCAGCCCGCAGGGACAGGTCCAGAGGCTCGGCTTCGCCGCCTCGCCCATTGCGCAGGGTCCTCCCCGGGCTCACGGGCTTCCGGCGGGAGGGGGCTGTGGCGCTGGAAGGGAGGCGGGAGGCCAGGGCGCCCTCGGCCCAGCTCGGGGGCGCAGGACTCGCTTTGGCCCCTTGAGACGGAGTTGAGCCCCGCTGGGGCGGGGGCGGCGGCTCCGGGGGCGGCCCTGGTCCTGCCCCGCTCCTCTGCTCTCGATGGTGGCGCTGCAGGTGGTACTTGAGGGAGCCCGACTGGGTACCCGCGTAATCGCAGTGGGGGCACTTGTAGGGGCGCTCACCTGCGGGCAACAGAGAACTCGGTTGGGGAGAAAGGTGGCGCCTCCTGGAGCCCCTGGGCCCTCCCTTGACTCCCCCTCCCCAGGCCTGTCCCCTCCCCCAAACCAGGGACCCCCGAGGTACCTACCCCCCCCCCCCACGGCCTGTGGACCCCTCGCAAAAATGTCCGCCGCACGCATTTCTAATTCCGAGCAGGAGCTGCCCCCCTCCCCCGTTTCCCCAAACCCGGGTCTTCTCCAGAGGCGCCTCACCGCAGCCTTCATCTCACCTGTGTGCACCCGCAGATGCACTTTGAGGTGGTGCGCGGAACGGAAGGATTTCCCACAGAAGGGGCAGTCCTTGCCCGAGGCCCCCCGGGCCCCTTCAGGCCGAGCTCCCCCAACCAACAGCCCGTTCTCTTCTGTAAGACAGGTTAAGAAGCCGAGTTAAGGGGCGCAGGCCCAGCCGGATCCCCCCTGCTGTCCCTCCGAGCCCGGAGCGGGGAGAGGGCTGCGGGAGGGAGGGAGGCCAGACAAAGGGGCATCGGCGCCGGACCCGGGGGGGGGGCAGCCCCACCCCGCGGGGGGGGGGGCTCACGCGCACATACCCTGGGAGGCTGCGGGCCGGGGCGGGCACCCTGCGGCGGGGGCGGGATGGGCCGCGCCCTCCCCGGGCCGGCGGTGAAGCGAAGCCAGCGCCCCGAGGGCCCTGCCCCGCGTCCAGCTGTCCTCCTCCGCCTCCACCACCACCTCCTCTTCCTCTTCCTCCGGCTCCTCCAGGCGGGGCCGACGCTCCCGGGCCGGGAGCGGGCGGAAGCCCCCGAAGCCGCGGCCGGCGCCGGGCTCGGAGCCCTCGCCGTTGGGCCTGGCTTTCCCGGCCCGCAAGCTCAGGTAGCCCAGCAGGCCCGGGGGCTCGGCCCGCTCCCCGGGCGGCGGCGCCGGGGCCAACAGCAGCGCGGGGCCCAGGGGCTCGTAGGCCAGGAGGCCCAGGTCGGGAGGGGGCGGGGCCCGGGGGGGCCCGGAGCCGGGCCCCGGCGCGCGCAGGGCCCCCAGCTTGCTGGCGTGCACCTTCATGTGGTTCTTGAGGAACCAGGGCTCCTTGAAGCAGCGGCCGCAGACGGGGCACGCGTGGTCGAAGGAGGCCTTGTGCTTGCGCATGTGGCCCTTGAGAAACCAGGACTGGGTGAAACTCTGGCCGCAGACTTGGCAGCGGAACTCCGGGGGCGCCGGGGGCTCCTCCGGGGCGGCGGCCGGGGCCGGGGCGGGCTCCGGCTCGGGCTCCGGCTCGGGCTCGAGCTCCGGGGCCGCCTCGGACTCGGGCCGTGGCCGGGGCTGGGGACCGGCGGCGTTGGGCGCCAGGGGGCGCTCGGGGGCGCCGTGAGCCGCCAGGCTGTGGCGCAGCAGCTCCTCCTCCTGGCTGGCGCCGAAGCTGCACAGGCTGCACTTCCAGGGCCGGTGGAGGATGTGCAGGTGGCGTTCGCGCTCCGCCGCCGTGCGGAACTTGCCTTTGCAGAAGGGGCAGCGGAAGGCAGGTAGCGAAGGGGCCGGGGCCGGGGCCGGGGCCGGGGCGGGGAGCTCGGCGGGGGGCGGGGCTGGCAGGAGCGGCCCGGGCGCACTGCCCAGCCGGGCCTCCCGCAGCAGGGCGCGCTCCTCCAGCTCCAGCAGCAGGCGCGCGGCGGGGCTGCGCGGGCGCTCGGGCTGGTGCGTGCGCAAGTGCAGGCGCAGCAGGGCCCTCTGCGCCGTGCGGTGGCCGCAGTGCGGGCACTGGAAGGGCTGGGCGCCCGGGTGGGCCCGCAGATGCAGCGCCAGGATCGAGTTGAAGCGAAAGCGCTTCCCGCACACCGGGCACGGGAAGCGCCGCCCGCTCCCGCGGCCCTCGGGCCAGCCGGCCGCCCCCATGCCCGCCGGCCCCCCGCTCAGGCCCGGCCCGTTGGAGTAACGCTGCAGGTCCAGCTCGCCGTCGAAGGCCGGCAGGGCGAGGGGGCCGCCCGGGGAGCGCGGCCGTGAGCCCTGCCAAGACAGGAGCGGAGCGGCCGGGTCAAGAGAGGATACAAGGAAGAGGGAAGTGGGGAACCGGAAGATAAGAGCCATGGGGGCGGGAAAAGGGAGGATCAAGGGACAACGGAGCCCACGGGGAGAGGAGCGCGCGGCGAGCCGGGCCGGCCGGGCAGCGTGCCCCCCACCCGGCCGCCGGGCGCAGGGGGCTGCATGCGGGGAGGGGCGGGCGCGCCGCCGCATCACTCACCTCCATGGACTCACTTCACATTCTTTGGTGCCAGGGACTGTAGGGAGGAGGGGAAGCCTCTGCTGGAAGCGGCTGGGGCAAGGGGGCTGGAGAGAGAAAGCCAGATTCCCAAAGTGAGATCGTGGGGTTCCAGGTACAAGAGGTGAGCCCTCTTCACCCACCACGAAAAGGGCCTTTCCCACTCCCAAACTCAAAAATACATGTCCCTTCTTTTCTTCTAAACGGCAGGGATGGGGGGGGGGGACCGAGATTTTCTCCTAATTCCTCAGAAATTGAAACCCTTGATCCCCCATGCCCCATGAAGCAGCCAGTGAGAATTTCCAGATCCACAACCCTTCCTTTGCTGACTTTTGCCAGTTATCTGTAGTCTATCCGTGTAGCAAATTCTTCCATTAAAAATGGGGGGGAGGAGTGGACCTCATAATTCCTCCATATCTTCTAACTTGGGCTGGGCATTTCCCTCTCTCAGTCAAGGAGAATTACCTAGCTTCCTGGTTATCCATTCCCTTCCTTTAGCCACTACCTATCTTGCTGGCCCAGTCTTTCCTTCCTTTTGCCCAAACCCTGTCTTTCTGCCTTTCCCCCCTCATTCCCCCTCCCTCTGCCTGGATTCCTGCTCCATTCATTTCCATTCATTACAGAGACTCATTCATGCATGGGAGAGAAACCCCTCCCAACAGCAGTAGCAGCAAGTCTGGAGACAGACAGAGGGGGAGGGGCAAGGGGGGGGGACAGAAACAGAGAAGGGATGGGAAAACAGTTGGGGAAGAATAAGAGCAAAGGGGTTCTTCTGGCCTGGGAAAAGGGATCAAAAGTGGGAAACCATGATAAAAACCATTCCCTTGTTTTTAGCACCCTGGAGACGGAGACCTGATGATACCTTCCAGTCCCTTTGTCCAGGGCTGCTCCAAGCCAGGCTTTCCTTATCTCTGCAGGGGAGAGGTTCCCCTACACAAGAGGAGGATTACTCTGGCTCTGAGCTCCACAGCTTGGAGTGTGGGGCAGAGAGGCGGGGCTAGAGCCATCTGCACAGACAAGAGGCCCAGCACATGGTCTGGAAGGGAAAGGGTTAAAGTTTTCCAGGATAAGACTTCAAGGCCTGGTCATCCTGGCTGGAGTGCTCAGGGAAGCTCTTTGCACTGAAAGGAAAAGTCAGGGGGGGCACTCTAGCCTACAAAGGAGGTCAGTGTTAGTGATCAGATTGGAGACAGAATCTCCAAGCTGAAATGAAAAACTGAGTCTCAGATAGGTAAAGGGATTTGTCTGAGGTAATGGAATTAATATTTAGAGCCCAGGTCTATATTCTTAAGCTAAATCTCTCTCTACTATATCATGCTGACAGACTACACCAAAATACATAATTACCCCAACAGGTAGAAGCAATATCCTAAGACCACCCAGACTATCTGTCTTTACACAGAACTATACTTAATCGAGAACGCATTATTTAAAAAACTTCCTTATACTGAGGGTTGTGATCTTGAAATGTGGTACTAATGAAGACTGAGTCATGCATGTCCTTCCCTTTGACCTTAAATAACAGGAAAGACTATCTGAACCAGGGAAAGATCTTTCTTGCTTTGAGGGAGAGATATAATGTCCTCTGGAGGACCCTGCATGTCCAGGGATTTTATGTGGAATGTGCTGAGCCTCCATCTGTTATCTGGGATCTATGACCCTTAAGACTGTGGGAGCTTTATTATTCGTATAATGTGAGACAAAGGAGTCCCTGTCTGTGGGTCACTGAGTCCACAGACAAATGCATCTCACTCCCAATCTTATCATATCCTCCCTCATCCAATTCTGGAACCATCAGGAAAAAAACATTTTTTTCTTGGGACCAAGAACCTGAAAGAACCTAGACAGTTGTGGTTAGTATCTCTTGGCCTTAGGAGAGCAAGCAGAACAAGGGATTTCAAGATTCAGTACCATGGAGAGTACAATGGACTACCAGAGGGGTACCTTTGGCCACCTCAGCACTAAAGAAAAGAAAATGGTATACATCAGAATGGCCATGTTTGTCCTCTCCACCAAGAGAGTGCACTGGGAACCAGAAAGTGGACAATTTCTCATCTATACATCAAAAAGGGGGGGGGGGGGGGGGAATGAGATAAGTAGAGAGGCTCTCAATGTCACTGAATTTTTTTCTAAATGTCATGGAAAATAAATGAAACTGGATTAATTCACTGGTTATGAGGAGCAATGTTCTGTCCATTTCAGTTTGTACATCCTGGAATCAGTAACTCAAGAATCTATTTCTTAAAGCTGTCATATTCTGGAGCTCTCTTGGGGATTCCAGAACATCCTGGTATACAACCAATCTTGTATATTCAGAGAAACCAGATGGTTAGGGGTGGGGTTTCTGAATGTCCATATCCCATTAACTACTAGACATTTTATGAACTTCCCTCCCATGCCTCCCAGGCCCTGAAAAGGTTCTAAAGCTCCTGTCAAGATCCAAAAAATGCAAAACCAGAGCTCAACAGGCCTAGGAGAACTTAACTTTTAAGGGGCAGAAAATATCACAGAAGATAATCTTGGCTGGGGGGAAGGGGGGGTGATGGTAAGGGTAGAATGTAAAATATAGTCCCAAGTAAAATATTATTTCAAGAGCTCTTAGATATGGGAAAAGGTATCTTTCAAAATAGATCAAATTCTTCTAAAAAAGAATGACTTGGAATGAATCTCAAAGGCCAACTTAGGTCTACTTTGATACCATGAATAAGTTATTACTAAACTCCAGTCCTCTAGATTTATTCCAATCTAAAACTATTAGAGGAATCCTAGATTCTTTGAAATAGGACCTGAAGTCCTATTTCATCCCTATCCTAATCCTTCTAGCATATTGGACAAAGAAAGCATAGGCCAGCCTAGGAATAAAAATATGATGTAAAGGAAGTGGTTGGTTGTCCCAGTATTAAAGAATGGGAGAATGGAGAAAAGAGAAAAAAGTTGAGGAGAATGGAGAAGGGGAAGGACTTGATGGAAAGAACTGATGAGAAAGGACAGACATAGTTCAAGGATGTATCACCTGGGTATGTCAAAACAGTATATTTTTTCCATAAAGTTTGGAGTAGTTCAAGGCTCAAAGGACATGACTGATAAAATGCTGAGCTAGAAAAGCAACTATCCATTCCTATTCCCCACTCTGGTACCCATATATACATATACCTTTTCAGTCCCTGATAATCCATAACTTTCTTACTTATAGAACTCTAAAGAGATCATATAATTTAAGACAGGAATCAATAACAAGCTGTGTGCCATGCTACTGGCCCCCAAGTCAAATGTAGTGAGGGAATTAGAGATTTAGAACAGGGACCTCTAATTATAAAAAGATGGAGAGGGGCTGGTACAGGGAAATGGCAGGTAGACAGAGGCAATAACCAACAGAAGTGCCATTCAAGATTGGCCCTCATGCCATCCTGTAGTATTGAGTATGGATTGCCAACCAGTTACTTAGGATCAAAGTACACTTGAGGTTAGTATTTTTAGGGTCTAGTAACATATATATGTATATATACCTCTAACTCCTTGTGTAATAAATAAACTTAAACTCTGTCCAGACCCCCAAACTGCCTGAGAGGCATTGCTGAATCTAAACTGTTTACAATGGCGGGGGGGGGGGGGGGGGGGGGGGTAACGACCCAATGAACCCTTTTGATAGGGGTCCTGGGCTTCAGTAGCTCCAGGCATAGAGCTGCTCTCTGCAGACTCACTGTTCTGGTTGGCCCCTCATTCTAGGACCTAAATAGTTTAGGAGAGAGTAGGGGGTATGCTAACTGCACCAGTCTTGGCCTTCACCCAAACCCCAACCTGACCCTCTTTTGGTGGTTTTTACAAGGCCTCCTGATGGAGCAGAGGATGAGACTTAGGGAAACCCCTAAGCTCCTGTAGTGAAAGCTGACTTATCTCTAGGTTGGAATCCCTCCACTAAGATGGGAGGCCCCCCTGCCCCTGGATAGGAATCTGAACGGCTTTTTTGGGGGGGGAGCCCCCTTGCTGTCCTGCCGGTAAACGGATTGGCAAATTAGGCTGGGCTCCCACGGGGCTCTCTCCACCCCCCGCCCCAACCCGCGATGGATGAGCTGAGGTGAGTAAAATGATTGGGCACAGGGTCCGGGAGGAAGCAGCCAGGGGCTCGACCACCCCATCTCGGGAGAACAAAAGCGGAGCTTCAGCCCTGCCTCGGCTGCCGGCGGGCCGAGCTCTTTGTGACACTTTGTTTGGGACTCAGAGAGAAGCAGTCCTTCCCCCACCGCCATCTCTTCCCTCCCACCCCCCACCCCGGGGCCGGGGGCTCCGGTCTTCGCCCCCTCCCTCACCCCGGGCCTCACCTACCTGCGCCCCGGATCGCCCACCAAGCCCGGCTCCCCCGCGCCCCCCGGCTCCTCTCCGCTCCTCTTCCCTCCCCGCCCCTCCGGGCCCCTACAAAGACGCTCGCTCCCCCTCGCCCGGCCCTTCCTCCCGGGTCCCCGCTCCCCGCGCCGCCGGGACCTGGACCCCACCTCTCTCGGGGCCCCCAGCTTCCCGGGCCTCCCCGGCCGGCCCCCCGCTCTGGGAGCTCCGGGCGAAGTTTGCTCGGGGCCGAGCCGGCGCCCCTCCCCCGCCCCCGCCCCCTGCACCTGCTCCGAGCTGGGCCCGGGGAGAGGGCCCCCCCGGGGCGGGGGGAGGAGGGGGCCTGGGGCGGGAGCCGGGATGGCGGATGGGGGGGGGGGAGTGAGAACGGGAGGGGGGGGGAGAGGCTACTCACGAGCCCGGGGCGGCGGCGGAGCGGGCGGGCGGGCGGGCGGGCGGGCGGCGGGCCGGCGGCGCGGGCGTCAGCGTTACGTGGGGCCGGGGGAGATGCGCTGGGCCCCGGCCCCCCCGCCCCCGGCCGGGCCCGGCCCCCGCCCCCTCCCCCTCCTCCGGTCCCCCGCCCCCGCCCCTGGCCCGCATTGTGTGGGGCAGGAGGCGGCCCCGGCCATTAGCATGCGGGGGGCGGCGCGGCCGGGCCGGGAGCCGGGCGGGAATGAGCGCGGGGTCCCGGGGGCCGGGGAGGCAGGGCTGGGCACCTCGGGGCTGGGCAGAGGGCGCCGGGCGCGAACCCGACGGAGTGAGGTGGGAAGATGGGGGCGCCCTTCTGGGGAGGGGCCAGGTGATAAGGCTCCGAGGGGGGGCTTTTTGTGAAGGGTCACCAGCCTCTCCCCCACACCCTTCCCGCCCCCCGCCCCGCATCCCGGCGTGACCGCCCCTTACCAGACCTTTAGTTTCTCATCATTTATCTGCATAGTGTCTAAGTGTGAGTGTGTGCGCGCGCGCGCGTCTCATCTAGCCTCTGGAACTGCGTTTCAGCGGCTGTTTTGCCCCCGTCCCCCCCCCCCCCCCCCCCGGCCCACACCTCCGGAGCCTCCTGAGTTAAAGAACACAATCGCCGGCCCACGGCTACACTCCTCCTCAGGCCATCGTTTAGGCGCCGTGATCGCGGCAGTCGGCCCGGCGGCGGCGCTGGCCTGACCCCAGAGCCGTAGAGCACAGTTCTAGGCCGTTGAGGAGCGGGGCTCGGCCATCGGCCCTCCCGGGGGGCCCCGCAGACGGCCGGGCCTCCATTCTCCCCATCCCCGCCCCCCGCAACATCCCCACGCACACACAGCCCCAGAAGCAGGTGCCTGATCCCAGTCCTAGTCTTTCCGGCATATTGGACTACAAGGAAAACATCCCAGGGAACTGCAGAAAGGCATAGGACAGCCTGGGAATGAGGTGTGGTGAGAGGAGGCTGGGTGGTTGTCCCAGGGCTAGGGAATGGGAGGAGGGAGAGAAGAGAAAGGAGTTGAGGAGGAGGAAGGACCTGATGGCAAGAACTGATGAGAAAGGACAGGCAGAGGCCATAATGTGAATACTGCCTTCTGCTTCTGTTTTGACAGCCTGGAAGTGGCGAGTGTCTAGAAGTAAAGCACTGGAGATAAACAAAGAAAGGGTAGATTGTCCAGAGATAGCAATGGAGAGGAAAAAAACAATAAAAGGCAGAAGGTTGTAGTAGAAATAAACAGCATGGGACTGGGAACCAGGAGTTCTGGGTTCTTGTTTTTGGTTTGTTTGGTTTTTTTTTTTACTTTGCTACTTCCTTTCTATGTGGTCTTAGGAAAGTAAATCAACCTTTCTGACCCTCAGATTTTTAATCTGCAAAATTAGAGAAGGTAGAGAAGCAGTTGAATTAGACAATCCTTAAAGTCTATTCTAACTCTGATATTTTATTGTGATAGAATTTTGGAGCTGGGAGGAGTTATGGATACTTTTTAGCCAAGCCCCCTCATTTTGCAGATGAGCAAACTGGGGCCTTGAGAGGTCAAGTAATTTTACTCAGGGTCACACAGGTCACAAGTGGTCGAGGGATAATCTGAACCAAGATGTTTTGGACTCCAAATGCATTGCTCATTCCACTCATTATGCAGAGAAATGAGGTTACCAACTGAAGAATCATTTCTACTCATTTCAGCTCAGACTATTAAGTACTAGAAAAGGCAAGAACAGTGCGTACACAAACACAAAATCTGGGTTTTAACAGACTATTCTGGCACAAATATGGGGCACCTACTAAAGTCACATCCCTGAAAGAATCTGGAGTGGGGAGAAAACTACTTCCTCACCTATTTCAATGAGGTAGATAGAAGACCAGGAAATAATGAAGAGGGAAATAACAGTACATTATTTCTGAGATCTATGCTAGTCTGGTTTCAAGGAGAGGGGATTGGGCGGAGGTAGGTGGTGATAGATTTAGAGATCTGAAGTGAGGGATTGGAAATGAAGAGGGAATGCCATTAGTAAATTAAGTATATAGAAAATAAAATTGGGAGGTTTATGGAACATCCAGTGCCAGGGAAGTCTGTTGGAATACTGGTGACTTCCGATCCCATGTTATCTTCCTTCTCTCCAGCAAGTCACAAGGACTTTTGCCCTGGCCCCACCCTACCCCTGACAACCCTCTCTTGAAGGGACAAGAGTGTCCTTTAAGTTTTTCATTCCCAGGGTCCACAATACCAGGGCAGTCAACTCGTTCCTGCCTATCAGAAGAAGTCGACAGAGATTTGGTATGTTTGAATCAGAAAAATTAAATTCCCAGGAAAGAGTATAAGTTGGGAGTAAGGAGGTGTGTGGCTGAGGCAGTAGTCTAAGGGTGGGGACAGGAGAGCATATATCTCCCAAAATCTGAGCCTAGAGAAAAGGGTAACTTCTCTGATCTAGGTAACCCTGTGGGAGTGGGAGAGCATCATGTCCCCAGGACTGAAGCTATGAAGTCCTTCTAGGTTCCAGTAAAGTCATGGAGGAGAAAGATATCCAGCCAGAAGAAAAGAGAAAGTCCACCCGGGAAGAAAAGCTGAGGCATTGGGCTCAACATAGAGAGAGTGGGCGTCTCCTCGTGTTAGCGGTGAGACTGAATGTCCCCAACTCTGGATCCCCTCCATTATACTTTTCATAGTGACCCCACCCCCCATCACTCCACCCCATCTTTCCCTTTTCTCCGTGTTACCTTCCCCATAGCACCCTTCCCCCCTTTCCACTTGCACCTCAGGAATGAGAGGAGAGATTGGGCTTGATACAGTGAAAGAGAGCCCTAGATCAGTGGTTAAGAGATGTGGGTTCAAAGCCCGGCTCCAACCATGTGACATTGAGCAAGTCACTTCCCCTCCAAGAGCTTCAGCTCCTTCATTTATGAAATGGAGATTAAGAATATTTGAAATGCCAATTTCAAAGGAATATTGCAAGTAAAGTGCTTGGCAAACCTTAACAACAATAGAAATGCGAGCTATTATAATGAAGAGTATGAAGGAAGACAAAATTGTTAATGATACCCTGTTACCATTCTATTGTATCTCTTTTCACCCTCCCAAATCAGGTGAGCCAGCTCTGGATGGCAGTGGCTTCTGTACCCTTTCCTGTTGCCATTTCTTGCCTGGAGTCAAACTGCTACATGAATGTAGCTCTACCCCTCTGGCCAGGAGCTTTGGTGAGTGTGAGGGGAGAGTTCAGGGAGTCATCCCTCCCACACACCCAGGCAACAATTCAACCCAACAATAACCCCTTTTAACCTTCAGGGTCTGCTCACTGGAATCCTAACACTAGAACTTCGAAGAACTCCCCGCCTCTGGAAGGTGACTAGGGGTCCTGAATTCAGAATTCCTCAGATACCACTGGGCTAATGACTAAGCTGAGGAGAACCACAGAATCAATGTTTCCAGTTCTTGGTAGAGATGACTAAGAGGGAAGAATGGGACAGATTGCTGCTGGGGTGAAGGCTAAAGGTGAAAGATGGGGCAGACAGTCTGGACTGGGCGGTCTGCCCTTTGTCTTGGGCAGGATGGGATCAAGATCACTCTCTGACAGGTGAGAGCCATGATGATCCTCAATTTATCTGGGATAATCCTGGGACTCGTTGTGGTGGTGGTCCAGGGAGTGAAACTGGCCTTGGCTCCATCACAGCCAACCTCCTACCAGGTACCATCAAAGGGGGAAAGGAGATGAGGAAAAGTGCTTAGAAGAAAGGTTTGGAGGAGGAGGAGGGGGTAGGGAAAATGGTTCAGTGGAAAGGAGAGACTGCAAGCTCCATTCCAGGCTCTGTTTGACTGCAGTGGGTTGGCTTGCTGATTCTGGAATTGAGTGCTGAGGCCTTCACCCTAGGCGGAGCTCTGGCCTCTGCCTTTTCCCTCCTCCTGCTGAGCCAAAGAAAGCCAGGATGCTGTGGTGCTCGTAGACTACGCTACCAGGAGCTACAGGAGGTACTAGAATGGGGAAAGATGATGTGGCAGTGGGATGCTTTTCCTACTCAGTAACACTTAAGGGGAGAGGATAGGCTCCTAGACAGTCTTAATGAAAGACAGCAAAGCCTGGGGCAGGGAAGGTCTGGGCCTTCTAATCCTAATTTGTCACTGTTTGAATATCTAGTTCCAGTCATGGTGTAACTCATGGGGGGGGGGGGAGATGGGAGAAGGGAGAGGGTTGGAATTTTTCTGAGGAAGAAATAGAGAAAACAGGAGGGCCTCCCATTCCTACTTCTCAATCCACCCTTCTGCCTCAACCAACTGCCCTAATCTGGCCATTCACAATTGGGTCTGCCTTTCAGGGCCTCTCAGAAATGGAAGAAGTTAAACGTACTGAAAATATTTCCTCTGCGACTTCTGCAGCAAATGAATGAGCCGAGAAAGGGGAGTACTCTGAGAATGCTTGTTGAGAATGGGACACAATGGTCCCTGCATCACCCTGTACAGACACAGATGACAAGGGAAGGGAGCAGGAAGGGCTCCCCTACCCCTCCCCTCCACAGCCGGGATGAGTTCACTGCATTCTCTTCCGGCAACCTCTCTTCCCTGGAAGGTTGCAAGCCAATGAGACATACAGGAATGCCAACCAGGGAGGTGAACGCTTCTTCAATTTGGCTCAACAATGGACATGGGCTTTTCCCTGTCCCCTGCCCAGGCAGATTTGTGCTTGGAACTAAGTCCTCTTCCCCCGGCAGCCCCCGCTTCCTAATCCTGGGAAAGCCTCCCCTCTTGCATCCTGAATTCCCCCGACACCTGTTGCTGTTCCATTATATGTATCTGCCCCCCCCCCCCCAGTCCCGGGCTCTCTCCATCCAGCCTCTCTCTCTCCATCCATTCCCTTCCATCCAGTCCTTCCCACAGGGCCCCGTTGGCCCATCCATCCCCTCCCAACCCTTCCCAGCTCAGCCCCTTCCCCCACCAGCCGCAACTTGCCCAAACCTCCGCCAAGGAAGAGCCAGAGAACTACAAATCCCAGCAGATGCCCTTACCGCTTTGCATGCTGGGAAATAAAGGTCCTCCGTGCAACTGGGGGCGACATGGATACCTTCAGTGACGCGCGGCGCTAGAGGTCTGCCCATCGCGGTCCATCCACCCGGTCCGCCCAGGCTTCGCTCGGGTCCAGGCAGCCAATGGGCCGGAAGACGCCGGGCGAGGCGGGGGGAGGAGGGGGAGAGGTGCGGGGCGAGGAGGAGCTGACGTGGATGGGACCTGCATCTGGGCGGGGAAGCGGCCGCATCCCCGAGGGGCGCCGGGGCGCGCGGAGCACGTCTGCCCGCGAAGCGGCGGGAGGAGGGGCGTCCTCGCCGCCGCCGCCGCCGCCGCGCCCTGGGGTTCCCACGAGGAGTAATCGCCAGCCCGCCCGTCCCCGTCTTCATTTGCATAGTCTAGGCCCCCGCCCCCCAGATGCGTGGGGGGGAGAGCGCTGCGGCGGCTACCTGCTCTGGAGTGGGGCTGCCTAGCTGCGACCAGGGGCCGGGGCCGGGCCGGGGCCGGGGCCGGGGCCGGGGCCGGGCCGGGGCCGGGGCCGGGGCCCGGGGCCGGGGCCGGGCCGGGGCCGGGGCCGGGCCGGGGCCGGGGCCGGGCCGGGGCCGGGGCCGGGCCGGGGCCGGGGCCGGGCCGGGGTCGGGGCCGGGGCCGGGGCCCGGGACCGGAGCGCCCGCCCGCCGAGCCCCTGGCGGCTGACACGGCCGCAGCTCCCTCTAACCTTCCTCTTTACATCAGAGCGGACGGAGGCGGCGAGGCTCCCTGCTCGGGCCGCGGGCCGACGCCAGGCCCCGGTTGGCCGCCTTAGCCGACCTCTGATCCAGACGTTCCGAGCGCCAGGCTTTTGAATCCCCGGTGCCTATCACAGCCAAAGCACACGCCGCCGCCCGCCTCCCGGCAGCCAGGAAGCCGTCATCCCGCGCTCAGGAATGCGCTCCCTCATCCCCGCCTTTCAGACTCTTATCTCCCTCGTGGCTTCGGCTCCGAGGCCCGCCTCTGGCCGCGCCGCTGCGCACCGGCCCCCGAACCCGGCGCCTTCCACCAGACCCTTCCCTGTTTTCATATTTACCTGGGCACGTCCATCTCCTAGAGGAGATGGCAAAACCGCTCTAGTGGCTTTGCCACGAAAACCCCACGCGGGGTCAAGAAGAGGGGGAGGCCACGAGCCAGCTATCACCGGGAAAAGGGACCCTGAGCCCAAGAGCCCTGGGAGTGACACTGAAGGGCAGGCCCTAAGGGCTCGACTTGGGGCTGGAACCTCACCTAGGCATTGTTTGTGAGCTCCTTGAGCTCACCCGATGCAGTTAACACAGTGCTTTTGCTCATGTTAAGCCACTGAGATCCTGAGATCACTTATCTTTCTGATGTTTTGTCTTTAGACCCAGTGCCAGGCATTCTTCCTTACTCTTAGTAGGCACTGAATAAATGAGTGTCGAATTTAGAACAGGGTGTTGTAAAGATATATAAAACTGACAGGCAAGCAGTCGGGGCACAAAGATGAATTTTGAAAAATATACAAAGTTCACAATGCGATTAAGTACTAGAGAAAAGAGAATTTGAATAAAAATTCATATAGTTCTTTGTTTTCAAAATTAAAAAAAAGATCCTATTTCATCCTTATACTTCAACCAAGTTCAATCATCAACCCAGGTGATATTTTGGGTAGCGGGCAGTCAGTACCAGAACAACTGGGGAGAGTCATATCAGCACATAACACTGTTCAATCCAACATAGAATTACCCTATCTCATTATCAAAAGAAAGTAAGAATTCTCTAAGGAATAATGTCTCCTTACCAAAAGATGACAGATTCGCTGTCCTATGTGTCAATTCCAGTGGTACAAGTTAAAACTCCCTTTCCATGGCACTTTGGTAGAAGCAGTGCTTTGCTGGCCAATTTTAGGAGAATCTTCAGTTCCATTACACAACAAACAATTGGGTGCTTTCTATTTGCAAGGCACTTTTCTAGACTGCTGGGGGACAAAAGCAAAATCATTTCTGTCCCTAAGGAGCTTTATATTCTATTGAGTGGGACAAAGCATGTATACACATCCCTTTTACAGTTAGGATGGTGAATAAGAAAAGGGGGGGGGGGAGAAGGGTGGAGAACAGAAGGCAAGTCCTTAAGGTTAAACTTGGATATGGAGAAAATAGTGTTTGTTTTCTCAGATCTCTGGCCATGGAAAACTAGAGAGATCCACTCTATATAGAGCTATATCATCAGCAGAAAAGAGCTGGAAATGATAATTTCTGCAATGTGGAATGGTGGCCAAGAAAACCAAGAATGATGCCATCAAACTAGTGCAGAAAATTCTCAAACTAAAGTTGCAGTTCTTGATTATATAAAGAATGAGTAAAACTCAAGTCTCCAGCCAGGAAAACATGCCATGACCAATCACAGCACTGGGATGAAGGGATTCCAAATGTACTTCAGGGAAAACAAAGAGTTAATCACTCGCTGTGAGCAGATGAGCAATTGGAGCTCATTCATTCTTATAGTTATACTCCCATCTGCTTCTGCTGTGGTTTAGTTGTGGTTTAGTCACATGAACCACTGAATTAAATTTTAGAAACTTTGCCCATACCTATTAAAAGAGCACTGATCTGGGAGTTGCTTAGACATAGGTCCTCTGTTGGACATTCAAAGCCCTTCACAGGCTGGCTGCAGCTCCTCTTTCTTGGCTTATATTACACATTGCTCCTTTTCACAAACAACATTCCAGCCAGACCAGACTGCTTGCCATTCCTCATATACAACCTTCAGTCTCCCATCTTCTAGCCCTTGCACAAGTACCCCACTCCTGGAGTGAACTCACTCCTCACTCTGCCTATTAAGAGTCTCAACCTACATTCAAAGCTCAGTTTAAGTGTCACATCCCACCTGAAGCCTTTCTTTATCTCTGCTGCTGTTTGTTCCCCTCCCCCAAACCCAGGGAAAATTTTCATTAGATTCATCCTGTATTGTATAGTATATTATTTCTTTCAAAGAAGATAAGTTCCATGAAAGTAGACACTTAATCTTTTACTTTCATCCCCAATCACTTCACAAAATGTTTGATACATAAAATATATTTAATGAATGCTTGTTAATTGTTTGATTTGCTAACAGAAGGGCCAGTTCTAGTCAAAATTCATCATTATGAAGTCACATGCTTGATCTTGTTTTCTTCATATGGCAAATGGTGTTAGTCAACAAGTATTTTTTTTTTAGTTTTTGTAAGGCAAACGGGGTTAAGTGGCTTGCCCAAGACCACACAGCTAGGTAATTATTAAGTGTCTGAGACCAGATTTGAACCCAGGTACTCCTGACTCCAGGGCTGATGCTTTATCCACTGCGCCACCTTAGCTGCCCAACAAGTATTTATTAAAGCACCAACTTCTAAGCCCCTTACAATTGTCTCATTTGATCCTTACAAGAACCTTAGGAGATAGTTGCTATCGCTATTCCCCATTTTACAATTAGGGAACTGAGACAAACAGGGTTAAATGAGAAAGGGTAACTCAGATCTTGAGTGCAGATCTAGCACTTGATCCACTGAACCACTTAACTGAAAGGTTAAAGAAAAAAAGTCTTTGCTTTCAAGGAGCTCACAGTAACCTAAAGCAACTATGTATCAACAAGATATATATATATATACACACACACACACACACAAGAAAAATTGAAGATAATCAACAGAGGGAAGGGGGTATCATGAACAACTTCATGCAAAAGATGGGATTTTAACCAATAAAATGAAGTCATAGAGTTCAGGAGATATTGATGAAAAGGAAGAGAGTTCCAGGCATGGGGACGGTGAGAATTCGGAGAGTTGAGAGATTGAGTGTCTTATGAAAAGAGCAACAAAGAGGTCTTTGTTATTGGATGATAGAGCACGTGGAGGGAGAAAAGCATAGAACTGGAAAGGTAGGACAACCAAGTTATGAAGGTCTTTGAACCACAGACTATTTCAAATTTGATCCTAGTGGTAAAAGGGAACTACTGGAATTGATTGAATATCTGAGTGACATGAACAGAACTAGGGCAGCTAGGTATCAAAGTGCATAAAGCGGATAGAGTGCCCCTGGGCCTAGAACCTGGAAGACCTGAGTGCAAATTTGAACTCAGATACTCACTAGCTGTGTGACCCCTGGGCAAGTCTCTTAACCCTGTTTGCCTCAGTTTCCTCATCTATAAAATGAGCTGGAAAAGAAAATCACAAATCACTCCAATATCTTTGACAAGAAAACATCAAATGGGGTCACAAAGCTTTTGATATGACTGAACAACAATACAATAGTCAGAATTGCACTTTGGGCAGATCATTTTGACAGCTCAATGTAAGATGGTTTATGAGAGATTTGAGGAGGGTAGACCAAGATGGACTGGAGTGAAGGGATACACTTGAGGTGGGTAGATATTATTGTACTAGCCCAGGCATAAGGAGATGAGGGTATGTAGCAGGGTGGTGTAAGTGTCAGAAGAGAAAAGGGAGTATAAATAAGAGATGATGGAAAAGTTGGACCAACAGTACTTAACAAAAGATTGGATTGGGGGGTCAGGAAAGGTGGAGGGAGAAAGAGAGAGAGCTAG
The DNA here is from genome assembly GCF_037893015.1 of Macrotis lagotis. NCBI lineage: Eukaryota > Metazoa > Chordata > Mammalia > Peramelemorphia > Peramelidae > Macrotis > Macrotis lagotis. The sequence continues at coordinate 185,624,765 of NC_133661.1, read as the reverse complement.
GAATCAAGGGTGACATCCAGGTTGTGATCCTGGATGACTGGGAGGATGGTGGTGCCCTCAATAATAATAGGAAAGTTGAAAAGAAGGAACAACTTTGGGAAAAAGATACTGAGTTTGGTTTTGGACACGCTGGGTTATGGTATCAATAATACTTCCTTTCAACCACAGTGGGGTTCTAAATTTTAAAACATATGTAAAATTACTTCAAAAATGTAAATGCTGGGTGGCTAGGTGGTGCAGTGGATAAAGCCCTGGAGTCAGGAGTACCTGGGTTCAAATCCAGTCTCAGACACTTAGGTAATTACCTAGCTGTGTGGCCTTGGGCAAGCCACTTAACCCCATTTGCCTTGCAAAAAAAAAATGTAAATGCTTTACACATGTGCTATGTACTGGAAACTACAAGGGATATGAAAGATTGAGTACTTTTGCCTTGACATTTTGATGCTAGTTGCACAACTCTGTAAGTTCATCTCTCCCCTTTTACCACCTTCAAATCAGTTTAGTTTTGTCCCTTTTTTTTTGCTCACACATACTATATTGCCCCCTTTCTTCCCTAGAAGACCCTGTGCTTTAAAAAAATCCTTGGTACCTTCTTTTTCATGTTTCTCTGCCATCTTACATTCCTTCCCATCGTCCACTGCAACAATCTTCTTGATACAGTAGGCTCTCTGGAGATCACTGATATTTTGTCCTATTTGCTGACCAACTGGGATCTCACAGGAAGGAATGACTATGAATGAAGGCCCCAATGATGTCAGATATTTATCATCACTTAACTTCTTTCTCTTGCGCCAACCACTGGGAAGATTTCCAAGAAATGACATATGATCAAGAGCTTATACAAGTCCGGATTTGATCTCAATTCAGTCACAGTGTGATGGAACAGAAAGAACTTTAGAATCAGGAGACTGAGATTCTAGTCCCACTATCACTAACTGCCTGTGAAAATCTAGGCAAGCCACTTAAATTCTCTGGGCTTTAGTTTTCTCACCAATAAAATAAAAGGACTGGCCCAGAGAACCTCTAATGTCTCTTACTAAGGCCCTATATTTTTAGGAATTATCCCATTTATTTATATTACTCATTTCTTAGTTTATTAACCTTTCCTATTTTTAATGAACACACCAGAACTATGGAAAAATCAGCTCTCAAAGCTTACTTCATTGACTAATAGTGGTCCTATTGTCTTCTGGGAAAGGATTCTACCAGAAACAGCTTACTCACTTCAAAAAAGCATGGTTCACAATTTCATTGCCTCCCATCTCCAGGCTGTGTCCTCTGCTGCCATCTTGTGGCCTCAGGTCTGTCCAAACCCAGGTGTTTCCAGGGTGTTCTCTCCCATCAGTCCAGGTATAGGAAGGTGTACAGTAGCTCACTCTTTTTATCTTCCTATAACCATCGATAGGAAGTGTTGTTTCCCATATTGTGAGAGACTCTGACAGTATGTTTGTGAAGTGGCCGGAAATTTGATACTCAAGTGGACTTTCACACTAGATTCTAGTTTCCATTTCTCAAAGTCTGCTTCTAGGCAGTCATGTATTGGCTATGTTTACATTTTAATACTTTAATACCCCAAGGCCCCATGATTCACTGGTATGGGTGATTTCTACTCTTTTTGTAGATCACATATTCTATATATTTTAATACATAGTATTCCTTAATTGCTCTGCCTGCTCCTCAATTATCACCTGAAGGTCAATGGACTGATGTCTCTCTCTCTCTCTCTCTCTCTCTCTCTCTCTCTCTCTCTCTCTCTCTCTCTCTCTAAATATATATATATATATATATATATGAAACTAGGCTGGTCCTCAGATGATAGAAAAAATGGTCCATCTCCTTGTTCATTTCAGAAGTTCAATAATCAGAAAATTTTAAAGACTTGTGATGGAAAATATCATTCATATCCAAAGAAGGAACTATGGAGATTAAATAAAGACTTAAAGTTTAATATCTTTAATTTTAAAAAAAAATTGTCTTTATGTATTATGCCACTTTTTTCCACTCTAAGGTTTTCTTCAATTTGATTCTGATTCTTCTCTTATAGCATGTTCAGTATCAATCTATGTTTAGCATGATTATAAATATAGAACTTCTGTTGGGGGAGAAGGGAGGGGAGGAGGGAGAAAAAATTGTAAAACTCAAAACCTTGCAAAAAAATTATTGGTAAAAACTACCATTTCATGTAGTTCGATAAATTATAAAATATTTCTTTTTTTAATGGTATATCTCCAGGCACACACTTGAAGTTGTTCTGCTTTGGAAAGATCTGCTAAAGTTTGTGCTCAACTAAGATAAGCTTCAAGAACCAAGAGTAACCTTAATGCTGAAAGCAATAAAGTATCATACTAGGTTTTTGACCAATATAGCATAAGCAAGTTCTCATGTCCTATACTGTAGGGTGACTAATGTCTTCTGATGATGTCATTACCTGCTGTCCACTGGTATGAAACTAATATGCAGTTTCTACAAAGTGTGTTGTATAGTCTTTGTGGCTTGTGGGCATGACATGAACTCTACAAAGCATAGCTTTTTACCAGCCTTGAAAGGGTGAGCTCTGAAAAGTGCAATAGTGGGGTTACTACTGGTAATCCCAGTAGTACATGTCTTCACATAGTCTCGTTTGAACAATTGTCTCAGCCAAAGCTGTAACCTTCCTGGTATGGGATTCTTGACCAGACCCCTTGGATCTCCCATTGTTATTGCTCAGCAGAGCTTATTGCTGCCAAGTTATAGAACCTCAGTATTTCCTGCCTCAGTTTCTTAACTAGAGAGTTCTTTAATTAATCAATTTTAAAATTAATTTAATTAATTAAATTACTCATAGGAAGAATGGACTCTACATGCTCTTTCCTTTTTATTCTTTTTTGGTATAGCTCTTTCAAAGTGAAAAGTAGCAACCCTATCTCTTGGGGGTAAAATACTTCCTAGGAAAAAAATCAAGAAAGGGATTTCCTCCCCCTCTTAAAGAATGATTTGTCTGTTTCTTTCCCAGCTTGGGCTAAAAAAAAATGTTCTAATCTCCACAGTAAGATTCTTTGCCCTAGTACCAAGTCTTTAAAATAAAGAGTAGAGCTACTTCTTAACTAGCTAGTGCTGGCAAGCTTTATTCTGTCTCTGAACTATCTTTATTTTCATTGTATTTTTTTTAATTTCTAAGGTTGATTTTATTTATTTTGAGTTTTACAATTTCCCCCCATTCTTGATTCCCTCCCCCCACCCCTCACAGAAGGTATTCTGTTAGTCTTTACATTGGTTCCATGTTATACATTGATTTGATCTCAGTTGAATGTGATGACAGAGAAATAATATCCTTAAGGAAGAAAAATAAAGTATGAGATAGTAAAATTATATAATAATATAATTTTGTTTTTCTAATTTGACGATGATAGTCTTTGGTCTTTGTTCAAAGTTGATAATTCTTTCTCTGGATACAGACGGTATTTTCCATTGCAGATAGCCCAAAATTGTCCATGTTTGTTGTACTGAAGGGATGAGCAAGTCCATCAAGGTTGATCACCACCCCCATGTTGCTGTTAGGGTATACAATATTTTTCTGGTTCTGCTCATCTCTCTCAGCATCAATTCATGCAAATCTTTCCAGGCTTCCCTGAATTCCCATCTTTCCTGGTTTCTAATAGAACAATAGTGTTCTATAACTGTATTTTATTTTTCTAATTACATGTAAAGTCATTTTTTATATTCTTTTTAAAAACAAATTTGAGTTCAAAATTTTGTTCCTCTCATCTAAGGTGGTAAGCAATTTAACTTAGGTTTTATATACATATATGCAATCATGTAAAAGATATTTCCATATTAGTCCTGTTGTGAAAGAATATACCAAAAGAAAAAAATGAAAAAGAAAGTGAAAATTGTATACTTCGATCTGCATTCAGATTTCATCAGTTCTTTCTCAGAATGTGGATAGTATTTTATATTATTGTATTAAGAAGAGCTAAACAATATTGCACAATATTGCTGTTACTTTAAACAGTGTTCTAGTTCTGCTCACTTCATTTTTATTAGTTCATATCTTTAAAAGTTTTTCTTAAATCATGCTGCTTGTCATTTCTTATAACACAGTTGTCTTCCTTTACATTCATATACCAAAACTTGTTCAGCCATTGCCCAATTAATGAACATTCCCTCAATTCCAATTCTTTGCTATCATAAAGAGCTGCTATAAATTTTTTTACATGTGGGTTCTTACTCCTTTCTTGTGATTTCTTTGGGACACAGACCTAGTAGTTGTATTGTTGGATCAATAGTGTACAAAGTTTTGTTACCCTTTGGATGTAGTTTCAAATAGTTCTCTGGAATGGTTGGAACAGTTCACAACTCCATCAACAATGCACAGTGTCCTACTTTTCCCACATCTTCTCCAACATTTAGCATTTTCCTTTTCTGTCATATTAGGCAATCTGAGAGATGTGAGGTGGTACCTCAGAGTTGTTTTAATTAACATTTCTCTAATCAATAGTGATTTAGAGAATTTTTTCATATGACTATAGATATCTTTAATTTCTTCATCTGAAAACTGCCTGTGACCTTTTATCAATTGGGGAATGACTAGTATTATTATAAATTTGACTCCTCTCTGTATTTTAGAAATGAGGCCTTTATCAGAGACACTTGCTGTAAAAATTGCTTCCAGTTCTCTGCTTTCCTTATTAATCTTTTGTTTTGAAAAAGCTTTTTTCAAAACAAATCAGAATTATACAGAATACTTTACATCTCTCAGTATTCTCTATCTTTTGTTTGCTCATAAATTCTTCCCTTTTCCATAGATCTGAGAAGTAAACTCTTCTTTGCTCTCATAATTTGCTTATAGCATCATTCTTTATATCTAAGTCATGTACCCATTTCACCTTTTCTTGGTATATAAGATGTTGATCTATACCTAATTTTTGCCATACTGTTTTCCCGTCTTCCCAACAGCTTTTTTTTTTTTCAAATAGTGAGTTCCTATCCCAGAAACTAGAGTCTTTGGATTTATCAAACACTAAATTACTATGGTCATTTACTACTGGTATACTTAATCGATTTCACTGTCTACCACTCTTATTTCTTAGCCTTTACCAGATAGTATTGATAATTGCTGCTTTATCTTATAGTTTGAAATACAGTAAAACTAGACCATGTTACTTTCCATTTTTTTCATTAATTCCCTTGATATCTTTGACCTTTTGTTTTTCCAGATGAATTTTATTCTTTTTTCTAGATTTATAAAATAATTATTTGGTAGTTTGATTTGGCACTGAATATGTAAATTAATTCAGGAGGAATTGACATTTTTTTTATATTGGCTCAGTCTATCCACGATGAACTGATAGTTTTCCACTTATTTAGATCTGACTGGATTTGTGTGAAAAGTATCTTATGAAAACTGTATTCATATAATTCCTGGGTTTGTCTTGGCAGGTAGACTACCAGGTATTTTACATTGCCTGAAATTATTCTAAATGGAACTTCTCTACCTCTTGTAATATATAGAAATCCCGATGATTTATGTGGGCTCATTTTATATCCTGCATCTTTGCTAAAGTTATTATTTCAAGTAGATATTTAGTCGATTCTTTAGGATTCTCTATGTATATCATTGTATCATCTGGAAAGAGTGATGGTTTTGTTTCCTCATTGCCTATTCTAGTTCCTTCAATTTGTTTTTCTTCTATTCACTATAGCTAGTATTTCTATTTATTATTTTTGGGGGGCAAGGCAATAGGGTTAAGTGACTTGTCCAAGGTCACACAGCTAGGTAATCATTAAGTGTCTGAGGCTGGATTTGAACTCAGGTCCTCCTGACTCCAGGGCTGGTGCTGTATCCACTGTGCCACCTAGCCACCCATAGTATTTCTAATATAATATTGAATAATGGGCATCCTTGCTTCACCCCTGATCTTATTTGGAATGCTTTTAGCTCATTCCCCTTACATATATAATGCATGTTGATGGTTTTAGATAGTTCCACTTATCATTTTGAGGAAAACCCCATTAGTTCCTGTACTCTCTAGTGTTTTTTAATAGGAAAGGATACTGTATTTTGTTAAAAAGCTTTTTTTCTTTGCATCTGTTGAAATAATAGATGATTTCTATTGGCTTTTGTTATTGATATGGTCAGTGATTTTCCTAATAGTGAACAAACTCTTCAAATATGGTATGAATTCCATAGTTTATGATCTTTGGATATTGCTGTAATCTCCTTGCTAGCATTTTATTTAAAATTTTTGCATTAATATTTTTTTTTGTTTTGGGGTTTTTTTTTTGTTTTGGGTTTTGTTTGGTTTTTTTTTGCAAGGCAAATGGGGTTAAGTGGCTTGCCCAAGGCCACACAGCTGGGTAATTATTAAGTGTCTAAGGCCACATTTGAATTCAGGTACTCTTGACTCCAGGGCCTGTGCTCTATCCACTGTGCCACCCAGCTGCACCCCCATCAATATTTATTAGGGAAATCTGTCTATAGTTTTCTTTCTATGTTTTGACTCATTTAAATATCAGCACCAAATTTTTGTCATAAAAGGAATTTGGTAGGACCCTTTCTTCACCTGTTTTCCCAAATAGTTTGTGTAGTATTGGAATTAAATGCTTTTCTTAAAAAAATGATTGGTAGAATTCACTTGTGAATCCACCTGGCCCTGAGGACTTTTTCTTCGGGAGTTCATTGTTACCTTGTTCAATTTCTTTTTTTTCTAAAATGGGGTTTTTAAAGTATTTTATCTCCTATTTTGTTATTCTGGGCAATTTATATTTTTGTAAGTACTTCATTTCCCTTAGATTGTCAGATTTATTGGTGTATAATTGGGCAAAATAGTTTAATTTCCTCTTCATTAGTGTGAATTCACCTTTTTCATATTTAATACTGATGATTTTGTTTTCTTTTTTTAATCAAATTAACCAATGGTTTATCTATTCAATTGTTTTTTTTCATAAAAGTAGCCTTTAGTTTCATTTTCGAACTATATTTCTTGATCATCAGTGCTATGACTTAGTAGGATATGCCTAGTTTAGGGTAGAAATTCTTTGTAGGTCCTTGTTTAATTTCAGATGCCCAGACTACAACTAGTAGAGGCTTCCATGCCAACAGTTTAAGGTCCCAGTTTTCTCACCTTTGAAACTCTCCTTCCGTGAAGAAGAGTATGAAGTGGAAAAGCATAAAATTAAGTCCAGGAGGCAAGTCAAGCATCTCCTGGCAAGCTATGTTCCTAGCCTTTCCTATGCATATGAAGCAGCAAAACCTTTTGAGACTTTTGAATCCATACAAGTTATCTGAGTTTCTAGAAAGAAAAAATTCCCCACATAGAAGATATGGGGTTGTATCTCTTACTTTATCCACTAACAGGATGGCATGTAAGTTATGTATCTATTTGTATGCTCCTTCCTGGATATCTATTATTTTGCATCAGGAACAAATACAGCTTTATGTAGGGTTCTGATAAAAGTATAGTTTATGATGGTTAAAGTTCTAATGTATTGCTGTCTGTTTTGAAACTTTGCCTCATCATTCTATGTATGTGTTCCAATTGTCCAGAACTAACTTAATATACTCAGAATGAATAAATATCATGGAGGAAATCCTCCAGAACAAGAACACCTTTCTTAGTTAAACCCCAAAGCTAATGTTCCCCTTCTTCCTTATCTCTCTTTTACTGCTATCCACAAGAGCAGGGCCTACATTTATATTGGTTGCTGGAGAGAATTAGACAATGTTTCTAGTATGACTGGGGCAGTTAAGTGGCGCAGTGGATAGAATACCAGGCCTGAAGTTAGGAAGACCTGAGTTCAAATCCAGTTCCAAACAGTAATTGTCTGGTCTTGGGCAAGTCTTTTAACCCTGTTTGCCTTAGTTTCCTCAGGTATTAAATGAGCTGGAGAAGGAAATAATTAACCTCTTCAGTCTCTTTACTAAGAAAACTCCAAACCAGAGAACAAATTCTGGGAAGATGACAGAATAGGACAGAAAACTTTGGGCTCTCCAAATTTTCTTCACAAAAAAAGTCAGAACATCTCAGAAAAGCAGAAATAAACAAGGGAAAAAGCAGTTGTCCTCTGAAGACAATTTGAGAAGACCTCAGAAAAGACTTGCTTTCCAGGGGAAGAGGTTCAGCTTGAGGAAAGTACAAACACCTTGAAGACCACCCTGTAGAATCAACAAACAAGCCCTGGGGCAGTGTGGGAGGGGGAGGGATGGGGGTCTGAGTTGGTTAGTTGATTGTGGTCCTTTCTTCTGAAAGAGAACCAAACTGCCTTCATTATGTTAGAGTTAAATTACCGGCTATTCAGACCAATATGAACTTGGAATGTGCCCCACAGGTGGGACATTTGGGGTGGATTTCCTAAATTTGTGCCTTTCATTTCTTTTAAGCTTTTTCAATTCTGCTTTGCGCATAGAGCCCAGCACCTTATCTGATGAGGGCATACCATAGTGGACAGTCCTGTGCCAGTGTCTCCCATGTCTTTTAACCAATTCCAAAGTTCTTAAGACAGATCTTGACAGAGTCCTTGTATCACTTCTGATCACTATGTGAATGTTTGCCCTGTGTAAGTTCTCTATAAAATGGTCTTTTTGGCAAGATTATGTTTGGCATTCGAATAACGTGGCCAGTCTATTGAAGTTGCGCTTTCTCTAATAAAGTTTGAATGCTTGGCAGTTCAGTGCAAAAAAAAAAAACAAAAAAAAAAAACCCAAAACTTCATTGTCTGATATGTTATCTTGCCAAGTGATCTTTAGGATATTACCAAAACAAATCAAATAAATTCAGTTTCCTGACATGGCACTGGTAGGCTGTCCAGGTTTCACAAGTATACAACAATGAGGTCAGGTTTTATAGGTTTTATAGACCTTCAATTTGGTAGTCAGCCTAATACCTCTTCTCTCCCACACTTTTCTTCAGAGCTTCCCAAACATTGAACTTGTCCTGGCAAAGTGTATGGCAATGTCATTATCAATTTGTACAACCCTGGAAAATTTACTGTCAAGGTTATTATTCAAAACTTATCCATTCACTATAACCAATGATATTAGTGTTGTTAGGCCAAAATTAGTACAAGTAATAGAGAACTGATTAATCCTTTGTTGAGTCTCAGGTCTTTGCTTTTCAATTTGAAGAATTTACCCGCAATACAGTAGTTGACCTTGATGTTGTGTTCATCTTCAGTGAAAGCATTTGATAACATGACTGCAAATATCATGCTAAAAAAGCATGGAAGGAAGCACACAGCTAGCTTATTTTACTTCTTTGATGACTGGCAAATCTCGAGAGCATAATCCCCTATCCAGAACCACAGGCAAGCATGCTGTCATGAAATTAATGTAAAATTCTGATGAATTTCTCTGGGCAACCAAATTTTGACATAATTTTCCATAATCCATCAACATAATGACTGATGGTATCAAAGGCCTTGGTCAGATTAACAGATGTTCTATATAGGCCTCTGTTCAGCATCTGACATTTTTCTGAAGTTGTTGGACAGCAAACACCATGTCAACCTTTCCTCCACCTTTTCTGGCTCTCAGATAGAGATCATTTTCCAGGTGGAGGGCCAGCCTACTGAGGAGGGCTCTGACAAGAATCTTGCCAATAATGGTGAAGAAAAAGTTTCCCCTGTAATTGTCACAAGACAATCTATTTCCTTTCCTTTTATAGAGATGAACAGTGGAGACATCCTTGAACTCTTAGGGAATAACCTTCTCTTAGCTCTGGAAAATTTTGGTCATCTTTTGAATGATCAATGGACTCCTCATCTTGTAAATCTCTAGAATAGAATTAACACCAGGTGCTTTGCCACATGAACGGAGTTTAATGGTATTCAAAACCTTTTCTTCAGTTGGAACTTCAGTTAAGGGAGGAATTGACTAATGACAATCTTTTTAGAACACTATGAAAGTGTTTAGCCCATCTCTCTAGAATCATGTCCTTATCACTAATCAATGTGACTCCATCAGGTCTGAGTAGTTGAGATGCACCACAGGTCTTTGGCCCATAAATATCCTTCAGAAAGTACTTTGATCCTTTCAATATACAAAATTGAACTACATCTGCCTTCTTACTAAGCCTGCACCTCTCTAAGTTTTGCTTGTACTTTACTTCTATTGGAATTAAATGCTGCCTTCTCAGAGATGTAGATTATCCTGCTGGTAAATCCTGTGGAGTTCCTGCTTATCATTTTAGCAGTTTCTGAATTCAGCCATCATTTTTGTTAAAGCAGTCTTGATGTTTATGATTGTTCTGACCTAATGAGCAATTGCAGTGCTGAACATCAAATCTTACTCCTTTTATTCTCCATTGCTACCAATGGTATATATTGACTCAACTTCAAATTGAAAAAATAAAACATCTGGAACTTCAAAGAAACCGAGGAAAATGATGTAAAGGAAATAGATTCAGCAGTATCAGACCTGAAACTATTTTATGAGGTGAATGCATTGTTAAAGTGTAAAAAAAATTTCAATTATTTAAAATTTTCTTGTGTAAATAAAAAAACCTAAGTAGCCAAGAATAGAAGGAATGAAGAAGATTGAGGAGAAAAACTATCATAGACAATCTCTCAGATGGATGCAATTAGGTTGGAGTACTAACATGGTATAAAAATGATAAAAAAAAAAGTTGATTTAGAAAAAACATGAAAAAACTTCATAAGAGAAACAGATCCAAGGTATAAATAAGCATAGTATTGTCATATATATGTATATACATATATATGTATATACATACATATACACTTATGTGTGCATGAGCATATATGTGTATATAGATCTATATGTATATGTATGTGTGTATACACATAAACCACAGTTAATTGTACCCTTCTTTTGAGGTTGGAGAAGAGGAAGGGAGGAAAAAAAAGAAAAGAAAAAGTACACAGCAGAAAACAAGAGAAAACCAACCAAGGAAACAAAGAAAAGTTGATCAGCTTTAAAGGCAATAGTATTTATTATATTGGTTTTCTTGAAATGGAAATTTTTTTATATTGAATGCTCTCTTATGGTCTGCTGTAAACTTAGCAATATTTTACTTTTTTCATTTGTATTTAAGTTTAAATTTTTAAATAAAAATTTTAAGAGACAAAAATAAAAATCCAAATGGGGACATAAAGAGTCAGACACAATTGAAAGCAACTAAACAAAAAACTAGAATGGTCAGGTCACAAATAGATTGGTGGCCAAGAACAAAATGTTTGCTCCCAGACAAATCATTCCCAAGATCTCAGTCAATGATACCACATTCTCAGACCCTACTCTCAGGCACTTGTTGTTCAGTTCTATCCAATAACGATGCCATGAACCATACTGTCCATGTGGTTTTCTTGGCAGAGGTATTAAAGTGGTCTGACATTTCCTTCTCCAGTGAATTAAAGCAAAAAGAGGCTACGTGCCTTGCCCAGGGTCACACAACTAGTAAGTGTCTGAGTGTGGATTTGAACTCAGGTCTTCCTGTCTCTAGGGCAAGAGTTCTATTCACTGAGCTATCTGCCTCACTTCACTAATAATAGGGAAAATCTTCAAAAAAAGTTACCAAAAATCATGTCATTAGATTATCATCAGTGAAGCACATACCTTGGATTTTAGTAGAGTTCCCTAGCTCATAATCAGAAAGATTGATGGTCAAGTCCAACCTTCCTATAGACTGTATGACCCTAAGCAAATTACTTCCTTCTCAGTTTCTCTTTTGGCAAGGCAATGGGGTTAAGTGACTTGCCCAAGGTCACACAACAAGGGAATTGTTAAGGTCTGAGAATGTATTTGAACTCAGGTCCTCCTGACTTGGGGAAAAAACCTGGCTTTAAAAAGCGAAGGTCTCCTACTGCATCCAGGGCCATCCCCAGTGAACCTGATCCATATCTGGCCAAAGGACCCAGGAGAAAGTGAAGCTGCTGACTTTACACAGAACCCTCTCTCTTAAATCCAATTCACTTTCATGTCATGGCATCACCTCCCTGATGTCATGGTGTTCTTCAAGAATGAAGTACAAATAGGGGTGGCTAGGTGGCGTAGTGGATAAAGCACCGGCCCTGGAGTCAGGAGGACCTGGGTTCAAATCCGGTCTCAGACACTTAATAATTACCTAGCTGTGTGGCCTTGGGCAAGCCACTTAACCCCGTTTGCCTTGCAAAAATCTAAAAAGAAATGAAGTACAAACAACAACAACCAATTAAATCATATTAGGATTTTAAAAATACTTTGGATTGGTTTCTGGATAGTGTTACTAGGTTAGATAAAATCATTCCCAGCATCCTCTATGGGGTTAACCTTAGGCAAAATTAGAATTATTTCTTCCCAAGTTTTCACATTCTTCTTTCAACAACCTTTCTCTCCTCTCACTTTTCCTACATCCAAATACTCTGTACTCTTCATGCTTTCCAAGATTCCTCCTTTTAGAGAGAGCAGAAACATGTTTTAATGATAATGAAACAATTGTAAGAAAACAGATTTAGAATTGTAAGGGTAGAGCCAAATTTTTTCTATTATACAGATAAAGAAACTGAGGCCCAGGAAGGTACTTTTCTTTCTTTGCTCAGAATGTAAAAGGAAGAGCTGCGTTATATACTCAGAGCCATTGATAACAAATCCATTGCTTTTGTCACTGTCCTGCCATGCACTTTAACCACTTATTGGATATACCCCTCAAAAGATCAAAGTCAGGAAAATTGTCTAAAATATGTCAAAATAGTTGTGTTCAAACTCTTGGTGGCTCTATGAACCTATGGATTATTCCAGGTTAAAGGCATTATATAATGACAGGTAATACACAATTATAATCTTTACTCCTTAATAAATGACTAATGGATAGAGTGAACATTTTAAGTAGATGAAGCTGTCATCTGTGTGTTTCTTAAGAAAATATTTTTCAAAGAGGGAGAGATCCAGATAGGAAAAGAGGGAATGACAGGTGCCAAAAGGTGACAGTTCAGTATTTTTGGGACCAAGGCACTGAAATAGGGATCCAGATATTTACTAGTCTGGATTAGAAAAATAGTACCAACCAATAATAATAATTGCCAGTCAAAAGTTGAGTGCTGAAGGACTGTTGTGCCATTTTTAATAAGTTGAAATTAATTTACTCATTGTTAGTTTGAAAGATGAACTAGTTTGGGTACTTCTTCCTCCTATGCAAATTGAAACTTTCTGCACAATTTATTAGTTGCCTCAAATGAAAAATTCATTACTGACTTTATAGGAGATACTCTGACCTCTTTAGTCAATTCACTAATAATCAATAAACATCAGTTAAGTGTTGAATGTATGCAGAGGTGTGAGGTTGTATGTTCTTAATTCCAACTAAAATAGGTGGATCCATTCTGGCTATATAATAGGGCTGAAGTCAATTAGTCTACACCAAGTCCAGCATCAACATGCTAAGTCCCTGTCTAGGAGGGACCAACAGGCACAGATCAGAAATGGAGCAGGTCAAAGCTTGTATGTCAGCAGCAGTAGAGTCCATGAATGACCACTGCATTCCTAGGTGAGATAGGGAGACCCTATTTCAAAAGGGGGAATAGAGAATAGATAGAAAGAGACAAAGAAATGCATAGAGACAGAATTACAGAGAAAGAGATAGAGTATGTAAGCAGAACATTTTGCTAGGCACTGCACAGGGAGATATGAAGTTTAGTTAAGAGATGGATAGTTCCTGTCCTCATGCAGATAATGATTTCATATCAAAAGATTAGAAAACTAAATAGATATCTGCAATATACAGTGCATTATAGATACATTATAGTTACCAAAGTACCATATGAAGTTCAGTGCAAAAAGTCAGGAAAGACTTCATATAGTTTTAAAAAAAGGGCATTTGAGTTTAACTTTATAAGATACATAGGATTTCTGCTCCTCCCTTCAGAGTGGAGGATGCCCTCTTAATACCACAATGTTCCTTTACCAAAACAATTATTTTTAAAATAAATGCATTAATTTGTAACTGAAATTTGACCATACTATTTTGGCTTTACAGAACTGATGAAACATGATTAAGTTCCAAGAAAAATAAATGAATAGATGGACTAATTAATTAATTAAAAGATATGGTGGATTTCCATAACAGAAAATAAGACATTCAAAATGTAAACAAATATGGAGGTAGATGAGTATGTAGTATGAATTCTAGATCAATTTGACTGGAGGATAGAGTCCACGAAGGAGCATAATATAACAATAATATAATAAAAGTCAGAAATTTAGTGACAATGGTAGAGAACCTACAGAGGTTGGCAGAAATATCTGAATTTAAATAGTGAATAAAATAATGACCTTTAACTTAGAATTGAGTTCTGATCCCACCTTGAACACTTAACAGCTGCATTTCCCAAGCCAGGTCACTTAATTACTCTGTATCAATTTCCTCCCTCGTCTATAAAATTAGGAGATTGGATTTAATGGCCTAGAAGGTCCCTTCCAGCTTTAAACCTATCATCTTAATGTAAAAGAATGACCTTTTAAGTGAGTGACAGTTTACATATATATGGGGCATAAGTTTGTTTCTGAGAAAAACAGTTGCTGATTTAAGGCTAACTTGGCAGTAGCCAGTTCACCTGTCTGGGGTATTGGTTTACTCAGAGTTGTAAGAGAAACAGTTACTCTTACTCAGAATTCTAAGATAGTTATTGCTAATTTTGAGTGTGATAAACTCTAGTATATTGGACAAATATGAATACAAGGACTGTTTTATGTTATAGGACATAGGTGAGTTTTATATTTATAGATAGAAGACCAGAATTTGACTTCTAACCTAAGATAAGGTCATTTGTAGAGAGGTCCCAGTATCTGAACATCCACAGATTCAACCATAAAGTAAATGATATAAAAATGCATCAAATTCAACAGGAAAACACATGGGAATAGTAGAGGAAGTTTAAAAGGGAGGATAATTTTAATATTGAAGGTAGAAATAAAATGAAAAAGAAAAGAATTGGAGCCTAAGGGTGTATCAATTACCTGGAAGAAGGCAATAAATTTTGTATAGAATATGATGGAATATTTTGTTACTGGTAGGAATTATTGAAGTGATCATTGTAGAGAATCCCAGCTTGTATGAACTGATGCAGACTGAGGTCAGTAGAACCAGGAAAACAATTTACAAAAGAATGACATAATAAAAAAAAACAACTTTGAAAAAAATTAGATACTCTGATCAGTATAACAATCATTTTTCCACTCACTTTTTGATAGAGAGGTAATGGCCTCTAGATGCAAAATGGACACATTTTTAGATAAAGCCACTGTGTGGATTCATTTTGTTTGACAATTCTTATTTGTTTTAAGGGTTAGAATTTTTTTCAGTTTTTTCACTGGAATGAAGAATTTAAAAAAAGAGAGGGGTTCATAATAATGATGAAAAATTGGTCATTGATGTATTTTTTAATTTATAAAAGAGAATGAGAGAAATTTAGAAGAAAATAGAATAATGAACAGCTTTGAAGATAAGGTTTGGAATTCATTATGCATATGCTTTTGTTTTTATTTTTATTCATTTTGAACCTAAAAAAAGGACAAAAAAATTCCCATGTACATAGCACAAAACAGAAAGGAGATTCAATAAGATATCTTGAATCTCCATTTCACACCATTATTTTTTTTAATTTTGTAATAAATACTGTGGCTAGGTGGCACAGTGATTAGAGCACCAGTCCTGGAGTAAGGAGGACCTGAGTTCAAATGTGACCTCAGACACTTAATAATTACCTAGCTGTATGACCTTAGGCAAGTCACTTAACCCCATTGCCTAGCAAAAACCAAAAATAAAAAATAAATACTAGATATCAATTTCAAAGTTACCCTGCTTTTCTATACTTCCTTATGAGTCTTTGTTTGTTTTCTGCTATCATTTAAAAAAAAAATTTTTCTCCCTACCTTCTCACTCCTCACTAGAGGCCATCATTAAATACTGATGTGTATGTGTGTGTGTGTGTTAAACCACACTATATAAACTTCTATTATCAGTTCTTTTTCTAGAAGTGAATGGCATCTTCATTCATAGGTCCTTTGTGGTTGATTTGAGTATTTGTATTATTCAAAAATAAATTTATCATTCACAATTATTCTTTGAACAATATTTCTGATACTGTATACATTTTATTGATTCTACTCATTTCACTCTTCATTATTTCATGCATATCTTTCCTTGTTTTTCTAAAATCAACTTGCTCATTAGCAAAGTAGTATTCCATAACAATTGATGGTCATCCCCCCAATTTCCAATTCATTGACACCACAAAGACAACTACCACAAATATTTTAGAATAGGTTTTTTTCTCATCACCTTGGAAAATAGCCCTAATAGTGATATTGCTCAGTTAAAGAGTATAAACAATTTTAGAATTCTTTAGAATTCCATATTGTTCTGAAAAATGGAGTATGTGTCCTAGTTTTTCCAGATCCCTTTCAAACTTTGTCATGTTTCCTATCATTTTAGCCAATTTGATGTGATGGGTAAAGATGACATATTTCAATGTTATTTCAATTTGTATTTCTGTAATCAGTAATATTTATAGCTTATTGACTATAGTTTTGATTTCTTCACCAGAAAACTACCTTTGATCTTTGACCATTTATCAATTGGGGAATGATTCATTCTTATAAACTAGACTCAGTTTTCTATATATTTATGATATGAGACCTTTATTTGAGGTACTAAAACATTTTCCCCTAATTTTCTATTTTTCTTCTAATCTTGGCTGCACTGGGTTTTATTTCTAATTTAATGTAATTAAAGATTTTATCCATTTTACATATCACAGTGCTCTCTGTTTCTTGTTTATTCATAAATTTGCCTCCTATCCATTAGATAGGTAATATATTTCATGTTCTTTTCATTTTCTTATATTTTCTTTATATCTAGGTCATATATCCATTTTGACCTTATCTTGGTAAATAATGTAAGATATTGGCCTTGCCCAATTTCTACTAAACTGTTTTTTAGTTTTGTCAATAATTTTTATCAAATAATAAATTTTTGTCACCAAAACTTAAATTTTTGTATTTGGCAAATACAAGTTTGCCATAAACATTTATTACTATGTATCGTATATCTACTCTGTACCATTGATGTACCTTTCCTTTTCTAATCCAATACCAAACAGTTTTGATAATTACTGCATTATAATATAGTTTAAAGATGTGGGCTTTCTTTTTTCTTAAAAAATTTAAAAAATTTTCCTTTGATATTCTTGAACTTTTGTTCTTCTAAATTAATTTTTATTTTTTTCTAGTTCAATAAATAATTTTTGTAATTTAATTAGAATGCATATACTTTTTAAAAAACAATTAACATGAAATGAATATTCATGGTTTCACATACAATCCTCTTTTTGTGTTCTCCAGTATATATGAAAAAGTTCTTTTTTGATGTTTAATTTAGGGTTTAGTTTTTTTCTTTTTTTGCAAGACAATGGGGTTGGGTGGCCACACAGCTAGGTAATTATAAAGTGTCTGAGGTCAAATTTGAACTCAGGTACTCCTGATTCCAGGGCCAGTGCTCTATCCACTGTGCCTCCTAGCTGATCCTTGATGTTTAATTTAAATTAAAATATTTTTAAAAAGCAAATCTGGGTAAGCTTAGAAGCAGAGAATTGAGTAAGTCACCCAAGTGGATAGACTAGTTTGCCTGGGATGTCATGGTAGGAGCACTATCTTAACCACTAGCACCATGAAAGTTCAGCAAGTGTTTGTTACTTTGTTTTTCATTGTATTGGAACATTGCTCAAAACTTGATTGACTCAGAGGACTAAAGGCTCAGACTACTGATATCATTTCTTCATCCTCTGAACACAAAGTTAGCCAAGTTAAGAAGAAACACTCTTGGCTGGTCAATCATGATAGATAACTTAGGCAGGGGAGAGTCACTTCGCTTAATCAATTTAAGTAAGGTGAGTTTGATGACTTTCCTTCTTTCATGTCTTTCTCCTGCTATGGCTAAGAAAACCTCCTTTTATTAACAATTGAATGGCCTATAAGTGTCTCATATTCTTCCAATATCAAATCTAACAAGAAGAAACTGGCTTGAGGCAGGCTCAGCTCAGAAAAGATACTATGTACTAGTCGAACATAGGGTCCATCAGCTTAACCAAGGTGTGGAAGCCTCTGTTCAACCCAGAAGCTATGCTCATCAAGGAACTTTTATGGACCACTCCAGAGTAGTCCCAAGCACATGGATTTTTCTCACTAATGTTTCCCTGCCAGATTTCTATAAATATATATGCACAACCCTACAGATACTGAGCGCATTGATGGGAAAATCACCCAGGTTTATGTATAGTTTGGGATGGATTTATTATTTATTTGATTTATTCCCTGTTGGGCTGGTTCATAAAAATTACTCCTCAGGACTGCCTCTCACAAATACAGCTTCTCCTGGCTCAGGCCAGTTACTGACCCCTTTGGTCATTCATTCCCCTGACCTTTTGATGTTTATCTGTCCATTCTATCTCAATTCTAAGAAGAAACACAAAGAGACAAAGAAACATAGACTCAATGTGTTTTCAGCCAGTCATTTTTAGCCCTAGTGGGGAGAATAAGCCTCTGGTGTTAAAGCATTAACTTGCTAGTATTATATTCAGTTCTGGGGGTGGGGGAAGAATACAAATAAAAGGCAAAAACCAGTCTCTGCTCTCCAGGAGCTCACTTTCTCATAGGAAACACAACACACAATTGTTCTTACCACCAGAAAAGGGAGAAATTTCATTTGTTGGTACTATTTGAATGCATGTTCAATTTGGACGCAGGAACCAGTTAAACAACTTGTCTTTACCAAATTTTATATATATATATGTATATATATGTATATATATATGTATGTATACATATACATATATATATGCATGTTCTGGGTCAGGGGCCAGGTCTCTCATTCCACATCAACAAGTTTTTCTAGAAACAGGCTCACCAATCTCTGCTAACTAATGGGTTAGTAACAGATAGAGAAAGTTGTGCATGTTCTAAGAACTGGATAAACCATGACTAACTTGTTCCTATTTGCATATTTAATATCATTAGTATCTTTAGATGTTCAGGATGAATATATACATACACACAGACTACACACACACACACACACACACACACACACACACACACACACACACACACATCCACACACATCCCCTTTGGAGAATCACAAATCTTTTAGTCTTTCTGAAATTATATTCCTTAACCATCTTGAAAAAACTAATAGGATAGAATATACACACACACATAGAGAGAGAGAGAAAGAGAGAACCTAAAGTGAATCAAAAGTCAATAGATATAATAGAAGATGTTTTGAGAACCAACCTGGAAAGGAGTGTGCCCTGCATGAGTCCCCTTTTCTATTCCACTATTCATGTATGCATTGCTGTTCATCTACACCTACCTCCCTTAAAGGTATGCTTGCATTGACTTACATATGTGTGTGTGTGTGTGTGTGTGTGTGTGTGTGTGTGTGTGTGTGTGTGTGTGTGTGTGTGTGTGTGTGTGTGTGTAAGACACTGTTAAGCATTTAGGATATAAAACCAAAAAACCTAGCCCTGACTTCAAAAGAGACATAGAATGACAATGATAATGAAATGGAAAAAGCACAAAAATGCAACCAAACAGCATAAGTTTAACAATCGTTCTCAATCCCATAGAGAATTTATGAAACATTCTTGTTTGGAGAAAGGGTATGGGACACTAGGCAACTAATTCAGTGGATAAAGCACTGGATCTGGAGTCAAGAAGACCTGAATTCAAATCCAGCCTCATATACTTCCTAGTTGTGTGATACTGTGCAAGTTACTTCACCTCTGGTGGCCTGACCAAAAAAAGAATCAATGGAGAAAAAACTGACAAAGCATTCCAATGTGTTTGCAAATACATGAACAGTTGATCCACAGGATCTTGAAGAATGAGACAACAACTAAAAGAAAAGTAGGGCTATAATTCTTGATTTGGTTTGTTTTGAATGATTTTTTTTCTTTATTACAGACAGGTTGATGATGAAATAGATAGAACACATTGTCTCTCTGTCACATATTAGTAAATCTCACAATATTTCAGTCTTTTACATTATTATTAGGTCAGGAGAGAACCTCTTTCCTGAGATGACTTTTTTGAATTTTTATCTTACAAAAAATATTTTAAAGAGAATTATGCTCTCAAAATATCTGTTAACTCAGGAAAAAAGTATACAAAGAATTTTTGTATGAAAGAAAGAAAGGAAGGAAGGGAGAAAGAGAGGAAGGGAGGAGAGAGAGAGAAGTATCAAAGTTACTCATTATACAATGTATTAACAGTGTAACATAATGTGAAAGCAGAATTATTTGTAATGTTTCAGTAGTGAAATAAATGGTAGTCATCTCTACCACTATGTCTCAGTTCTGGAATAGTTCCACCATTCAAATTTCTCAGGAAATTCAATTTCTCAAATTTTTTTATGTTAATTCACAAGGTAAATGCTAAAATAGTTTTCTCAGGGAAAAAAATTTCTTCCTCTTTTCTTCCATATTTCTCTCAATATCTCTTTAGCCATGAGAGTTTAAATTTCTCTAGATCAGACCCTCAAAACTCTATTGTCTTTTTAAAGATATACAATCTGCCTATAACCTCAGTGGAGACAGTTATTGAAACTGATGTTACCCAAGCTATTTTAGGACTTTAGCTAAGAAATTCGTGGAATTATCCCTGCTTTCATACTTCACCAGTTTAAATAATAATGTGTTTCTTCCTTTAAAGTTAAAAAAAAACACTTTTCTTACAACCTGTGAGGCCAGTAGTTAAAGTAATATGCCCAACTTACAGATGAAGGAGGCTGAAGCTCAGTAAAGTTAAATGATTTCCCTATGGTCACTTGGAGGACAAGATTATATGGTCACAATAAGCATCAGAGGGAAGATTTGAACTCATATCTTTGTGTTTTATGTTCAATCCTCCACTTACTCTAAATAAATGGAATCATTAGTAATGGACAGCATTTTCAAGCATTGAACTCCCAGATTTCCTATAAGAATCCCATGCCATAGGATTCTCATAGTGAATTTAAACCCTTGACATCACTTTTTTTTCCTACCCAAGCTTTTCTGAGTTGGAGATCATAATTAACTGGTGTACTTCAACTGATTTTTCAGTTGAGAGACATAATGATTGTGAATGCTCACAACTTTTGTATCTTCAACATTCTGAAGCACAAATCACTAGATAAACATAGCTTTCATTCAAATGAAGCCTGTGGCATATTTCTTAGATGCCATAGTATGGTTGCACTAGAAATGACATGTGATGACTGAGGTTTCTAAGTCCCCAGTCTATTGAGTAGTTCAGTTGAGTTTCACCCCAGGAGTAAATTATATAGGTATTATTATCTCAATTTTACAGATTTAGAAACTAAGGCACAGCATGTAAAATTGACCAGTACAAGAGCTTGTAACTAATAAATGGCATAGCCAAAATTTGGATTGAGATCTACTAAATCCAAATTTACTGTTCTTTCCTCTACTCCACTGTAAACAGTTCTCATCAATACTCTGAGAAAAAGGCTTTTATAAAGAGAGGCTTCTCAGTACATTGCTTGCACCTTCACATATACAGCTTTGTTTATCCTTCCTAGCATCTGGTGTACATAGAATCTGAATGTATATAAATATATAGTGGCAATTATCTTCTGTTGTTATTTTTATTTTTTCAATTATATGAAAAGAAAATCTTTTTTAAGATTTTGAGTTTCATTTTTTCTTACCTTCCTGCCTTCCCTCTCCCCTCCTCCTGACAGCAAGTAATCTGACATAGGTCATACATACACCACCATGTTTAGCATATTTCCATATTAGTCATGGACAGTGTCTTCTAAATAAAAACTAGGAAGAAGATAAGAACAAAGAAATCTTATTGTTTCTTGCTGGCAACCTTTTATTTGACTCTGACTTTGCTAACCTTGAAAGGGAGACTTACATCTCCCTTCTCCCCTCTAAGTTTCTACAGGAGCAGCAGTTCCTCAGCATTATCTGTGTCTACTGTTTAATATTACCATGCTTTTCCTAATCTAACTATATTGTTTTTCTTTTGGTTATAATCAATGAGGGAAATTAGGAGGCACAGTGGATAGAAAACAACTCTGGAGTCAGGAGGACCTGAGTTCAAATCCAGACTAAGATGATGACTAGCTGTGTAACCCTAAATAAATCACTTAATCCTTTTTACCTCAGTTTCCTCATCTGTAAAAACCCCAATAAAATTCCAAATGGGATCATAAAGAGAAAAGACACAACTGAAATGACACAACAATCAAGGAATAAACATTGATAAGGTGCCTGCTGTGTGACAGGCTCTCTAGTAATTTCTGAGAATACAAAGACAAAAGTAGAATTCAAGGAGTTTATACTTTAATGGGGGAGATGACAAATTATTTATAAAACATATGTAGGTATATGTGTGTGTGTGTGTGTGTGTGCAATATGATGTTGGCATGTCTACATCATCTAAGATGGAAGCAGCCACATGGTAAATGCTTGAGACCCATTCTTGTGATCTAAGACTGGCTTGGCTTTCTACATTATTAGGAGGAGCCTCATTACAGTGACTTATTTCAGTTCTAAGTGCAGGGAATGAAATCCTGGACTCAGGAGCTTAAGCCATGATGATCCCAGAACCCAAGATTCCATGCTGCTGCCAATCCTGTAGGGAAGACTTGAGAAGCCAGTCCCAGAACACAGGCCCAGGGTGAATTTGAACTTAGAACATGGCAGGACTATTGCTATATCCAAACTGAACTAAACTGTAAACTTAATCACTCTCATATCCCAGAAACTAAGGTCTTACAGGGAGGATTTTTCCCTTTAGGTATTAGAAAGAGATGTGTATATGTTTTGGGGGGGTTATGCTTTTGAAGCAAATTTTTTTGTGAAGGATAATCTGGTTTCTAAGTGATAAAATAGAATTAAGACATCTGGACTCATAAAATTAGTGGGAACACAACAGATCAGATTTAGCTAGTGGCAGAAAAGAGAGATCCTCAATCCCCTTAAGAGTACCAAATAATTCTAGGGGGAGAGAAGAGACATAACACAGAGTCATTCAGCTAGTGGGGATTTAAGGGGCAGGTTAATTATTGTTATGTAAAAAATTGCAGGATATTTTTAGGAGAGTAAGTACATTATAAGTTGAGAAAATCAGGAAAGGTTTCACATAAGGAAACAGAAATCCAAGAGGAAAAGGTGAAGAAGGAAAGTATGAGAAACAGCCATAATAGTTAATGCTTCTGAGTGTACTGTTATGTTTGAGTAAAAGAATGTAGACTAGCTAATGGTATAATGTCTCAATGATCATCTTATGCCAGATGAAAATAAGAAATTGGAGATGTCATTAGAAGGGATCAAAAGACAATCTTACCCAAACTTTAAATCATGTTTCAGAAATATCAGGAAGATAGAGAGAATGTGATACCTAAGACATTTCACATACCTGTTGCAGAGAGGACAAATAATAACTAGAGAAAAAGAATGACAGTCATAAATGAATATAGAATTAATTAGTATCCATATCTAGAAAGGTGTTGGAGAAGGATCCTTCTTTTATTCCTTAGAAGATGGAAAGGAGATTGCTTATTGGGCCTAAACCACTCTGTTAATGATTATATTGTGATATAAATAATAAAAAAACATTAAGTGCTCCAGGATTATTTTATATGAAGAGTGACTCAAGAATAACTTTCATCTTCAGAACACAAATTCTGTCTGTCAAGACTACAATCTGGTAACTTCTATCTTATACTTATGTTTCTTTCCAGAATGGGCAGTTTGCAGGAACTGCCCTAAAACCCCAAACTAGGTTGCTTAAAAGAAACCTAGATAGGTTCATTTAAGGACTCTGTCATGGACTGAGTAGGATTTTTCCAAAGAAAAGAATCTAGGGTTGGTTTAACCAGATAGTCAGAGAATCAGGGATAAATAACTTCCGGAAGTAATCACAAGCAAGAATTGGCTAAGTCTGTCACTTTGTAGAATTTCCTCTCAGTTCCTCCTCCCACTCTATTCCCCAGTTTCCTTTAATAAATGCCTTTAGAATCCTAACCAGTTTCATGTGTTGTAGACATGGCTGCTTTACAAAACAGAAAAAGAAAATTTGGCTGAGTATTCCCTGGTTTTGATTCACATGAAGAAGACCGTGAGCCCTCTGCTGGCCTGTCTGGCTTTGTATTGGGGGAACAGGTATCCTAAGTTCTATAGTGTATTAAAGGAAAGTATAATTTTATTTGTTTTGGAGAGAGAACATATTTGAGAAATAAATATTGACTGTACCTAAAATAATGCATCTTGGTGCTCTCATGGGGAAAGGAACATGATGAAAGCTTAATTAGCTAATGCCTGTGAATGTGTAAGTTGGTGGTAACTTCTCTATGTATTAAACAATAAAGTCTGGTTATCTACTTCATGATTGTCCAGATGAGTATAACATTATAAAGTAGATAAATGAACTAGAAACAGGTCAATTTCAAGTAAATTGAGATATAGGTAGTATTCTCGGAATAAAAATGTCATTTTCTTGTTGGGAAAAAAAAGGATATTCTAGGGGAAATTGTGATGGACTGAAAATCAATAAAAAACTTTGGGGCCTGATATCAGGAAGATGTGAATTCAAGTCCTACTTTTAACACTTACTGGTTTTGTCACCCTGGACAAGTTACTTAACCTCTTGGTTTCTTCAATTTCTTCATCTATAAAATGGGGATAATAATAAAACCTACCTCCCCAGAGTTGTGAGGGTCAAATGAAATGTTATTTGTAAAGCGCATGGTACAGTTTCTCTCACATAGTTGGAGATTATTGTCCTTCATTGTGGAAGAAGATCAAAATGCCCTCACAATGTTAGGGTCAAGTTAGGATCTGACAGTGGCTGATCAGACTATGCTCTCCCACAGGATAGGCACAAATAGTCCACATGAACATTTGAAGCAGATTCTCTAAGTTTGTGTTTCTTTTGAGCTGCTTCAATTCTGCTTTGCTCATAGAACCCAGTGCCTTCTCTGATGAGGGCACACCATGCTGGATGGTCCTGTGCCAATGTTTTCCATGTTATACAATCAATTCCAAAGTTCTTCAAAGAGACCTTGAGAGTGTTCCTGTGTCACTTTTTCTGAACCACCCAGAGAGCACTCATCCTGTGTGAATTCACCATAAAATAATCTTTTTGGCAAGCTCATTGGAGTTTTGGGCTCTGCAATACTACTACCACTAGTAATCCTTCAGTATCAGATCACACTGAGTTGAACAATTATGTTTATTATAGTGTGTGTGTGTGTGTGTGTGTGTGTGTGTGTGTGTGTGTGTGTGTGTGTGTGTGTTGGGGGGGGTAATGCTGTATCAGACATCCTCACTTGCCTTTACCAGAATCAAGACTATTGCTGATGTTTGTCCTTCACTCTCAAAAAAGACCATGACTGAAGCATAGAGAGAGTGGATAAGAAGGGTAAATTATAAGGGACTTAATGATTATGAACTGCATGTATTCCTGCATGGAAAAATGATACTGATAATACTCATATGAACCTTCTCATTTAATAGAGCAGGTAGAAGGAGCTTTTATAGATGAGGCACAGGAGAGACCTGAATTTGAAGATATGATATATTGTAAAAATGGCATCAGTGGTTGAAAGGGAATGTACTGGGAGTAAAAGAAAGAGAGACAGAATAGGCTAAGTTGTTTCATATAAAAGGTATTTCATGTAGCTTTTGCAATGGTATGGAAGTGGGGGAAGGCAGGGGGAATGAAGGAGCCTTCATTCTCATCAGAAATGGCTCAGAGAGGAAACAGCATGCACACTCAATAGGGTATAGACATCTAGAAGAAAGAGGAGAGAAGGGAGATGGGGAGGGGAGGGGTGACGTGGGTGATAGAGGAGAGGGTAGATCATAGGAGAGGATAGTCAGATATAACACATTTTCTTTTTTACTTTTTTGCCAGGTAGTGGGATTGGGTCCTGGACCATGGGGCCAGGTGGTTGCTGGGTCTCTGGGATGGGATGTAGGCTTGGGGCCTCTAAGCCCCAGGGCTGATGCTCTATTCACTGCACCATTTGGCTGCCCCATAGCACACTTTTGAAAAGGGACAGAATGAAAAGAGAGATGGTAGTGGGGAAGAATGGATGGAGGGAATTGCAATCAGCAACAGCAACTATGGAAAAATATGGAAGTAACTTCTATGAGGGACTTTTGATAAAGAATGTGATCCACAGAGACAGAGCTGATGGTATCAGAAAAAAAAAGACCATGGCATCAGGGAGGTGATGCCACAACACGTGAATTGGATTTGAGTGAGGGGGATGCTGTCCTATGTCACCAGACTCCTCCAGAATCATCTGGGTCCAGTGGCCAGACAGGAATCAGGACAATTGTAGAGGCTCTGGATGGAAGGCAATCAAGGTTAAGTGACTTGTCCAAGGTCACATTACTAATGTCAATTGTCTGAGGCTGGATTCAAACTCCCATCCTACTGACTCCAAGACCAGTGCTCTATCCATTTCATCAACTAACTGCCCATAACAGGACTATTGGTGATGGTCTGGTTGCCACAGAAGTCTCTGCAGTAGAGATGACACATAGTAAGCACTATATCAATATTAGCTATTTTTTAAAAATAAGCAAACTAAAAAAAAAGTAATGGTATAATGAAAATAACTAAGAAATGAGGCAAAGAATATCAGAAGAAAGACAGAAGTTGCATCAATAACTATATTAGAAACTCTACAAGAAATTTCTAAGGAAATAATAAAATCAGTGATAGACACACCCAAGAAATTAGAGGAAGCCATTAAAACAACTGATAAAACCCAATAAATTTAATTAAGAAAGGAACTGGGCAAATCTAAGGAAGCCTGAAATAGATAATCATTGAACTTAGTACTTTGTAAATGAGCACAAAAAAATCTAAAAAACATCAATATTGTCCATAAACAAGAGAATTACTAAAAGAGTAAATGAGACAATGGCAGCATATAGTTAAAATGGCGGTGGGGGGAGCAGAAAATAAGTCAAGAGGGAAAAAATTGGGTAGCAATTGTTTTGGTCCTAGGAGTTTCAAAGAAGAATAGAATTTGTCAACCTATTTCAGAAAAAAATTATACAGGACAACTTTGCAGAAGTTTTGAAGACATATTTAACTTAAGGTTAATTCATAAAACCCCTATAAAAAAGAACCTTAAATTCAGCTAACCCAGGAACATCACTGTCAAATGTAGAATTATGACAAAAAATCCAGAATCTCCAAATGAAAAGTATTATTTGCCAAAAAATATTGTAACTTTTAATCTCAAAATATTTTTACAAGAACACAAAAGGATAAAAGAATGTAAAATATAACATATGTAAAATTCTTAAATATGCATTTGGATCCCACAGTCAATTGCTAAACAAAACTGGGTATTCTTTTGGAGAAAAAAAAAGATGATTATTTAAATATCATGAAGAATTCAAATGATTTTTAGAGAAAAGGCCTAATATTAAAATTCTTTTGGCAAGAGAGATGACAGGAGTAAACAAGGGGTCCTTGGAAATTTTGTGACATAAAATCAAGCTCTGAAAAAAAAGAAAGAGGCAAGAAAAATATTTTCAAACAAATTCATTAAGAACTAAATTCAAGGAACAATTAAAACTTCATAGTTCAAGTTGATGAGTTGGAGGACTTGGGTCCTGCTATCTGTATGACCTTGGTCAGTCACTTCAACGCTTTAAGTCTTCATTTCTTATAAAATGATGATGATAACGTGAGCAGGCCTCTTTTAGTGCTAAATCTATTGTTGTTACATCAATGAAATTGCCATAGAGAGATTAAAAATGTCATCAGTACTGGGATTGCAAATAGAAAGATTTCATAGAACGCAAGCAAGGAATACTGCCTAAATAATAAATTTGATCTTGAGGGCAGAAAGGCAGAGGTTAAAGGCACAGATAATTTATTTTATTTTATTTTTTATTTTTTTTAGATTGTTTTTTTTTGCAAGGCAAATGGGGTTAAGTGGCTTGCCCAAGGCCACACAGCTAGGGAATTATTAAGTGTCTGAGACCGGATTTAAACTCAGATACTCCTGACTCCAGGGCTGGTGCTCTATCCACTGCACCACCTAGCTGCACCAAGGCACAGATAATTTGATAGGTATTTTTTTTAGGTTTTTGCAAGGCAAATGGGGTTAAGTGGCTTGTCCAAGGCCACACAGCTAGGTAATTATTAAGTGTCTGAGACTGGATTTGAACCCAGGTACTCCTGACTCCAAGGCCGGTGCTTTATCCACTATGCCACCTAGCCGCCCCAAGGCACAGATAATTTAAAGGAATTTATAACCAAAAGGACATTACAACTGAACAAGGTGGTAGTGGTGCTGGTGGGGGGGGGGGGGATGATTTTAAATAAAAGTGGCTAAGGAGAGGAAGAAGTCATATAATTCCAATTTCTAAACTCCTATTTTGATGAAATGGTTTTAAGCAATTTAGAGAGATATTTAAAGATTGAAATGGAACTCTGATTTCATCATGGTGGATATTCTCTTTAAAGATGCACACATCACAACAGTACATACCTCCACCAGGCAACTCTTCTTATCCTTGTTTTCTAGGAAGTTTGACGTGGGGAGTGGGCACCCAACTCTTTTTCCTGACATAATGAGGATCCAAATGGAATCCACTGATTGATTTTTCATCACTTATTTACCATCCTCTTGACAAACCTATCTTCTTTTTCAAACATAGTTTCCTGATGACACATTTCACTTTAGTTCTTCAAAGTTCTTTGTTATACTGCAGTATGCTTACACCTAGCATGGTCCTCTGTACTCTTCGTAGTTCCAATTTTTAATACTTTGTTCCCTTTAGCATTCCTTTATTAGGAACCACTCAAGAACACCAATGGTATTTAAAAGATGGACTTTTTTCCTTAGAGAATTTTGTGATCATTAAAGGAACACTGTATTTTTCAGAAGGAAATAGGGTATGTTTGTTTAATTCTGGGATCAATTTATTACTATTTTGTATAAAGAAGCATGTGTGTATATTTATGTATAAACACATATATACACACACACATATACATACACTTCTATATATAAACACATATGTGTGTATAATTTTCAATTATAGATTTTTGGATAAACAGTAGCAATATATATATATATATATATATATATATATATATATATAGTGTTTTCCAGAAGTCTCAGTACAATTTTAAGCTTTATTAGCTTAAAACTGAACTAAGATTTTTTGCCATACCTCTATATGTCATATATGAGTACACATATTGAGAGAGAGAGAGAGATCAGATAGATGAATTCAATAAAATGTTCATTCATCCAATTAGTTATTATAATAATCTGGACAATGGACATGCTCTATCCATTTGGTTTTTGTATAGGGTCAACAATATAAAATATAGGAATTTATTTTAATTCATTTTTAATGTGATTCAACAAAATGAACAATGGCTTTGGACAGACACAAATCTGAGTTTCAATCCTGACTTTTCTCTCATTTTCTCTGTGATCTTAGATATATCACCCAACCTCTTTGGGTTTTAGGTTCCTCATGTGTAAAATGAAGATAGATTAAGTAATCTCAAGGCTCCTTCCCATATAAATCTATGAACTGCTGAAATGAGAAACTTTTTATAGTTTTCTGACAAAAAAAAATCTAATAAAAACACTAAAAGAAGAAAAAAATTAATTTAACATTCCAGTACTATGTTTGTCTTTTAATTATTAATTCCCTCTAAAATGAAGGTGATCATGATCAGGAGAAAGAGAAGTAAATGTGTACACCGCTTTCCTCAACTCATCCCGTCCTATTCTCAGTAGTGTGCTCTCTTAATAAGTAGTTGTGGAAGGGTGGCTAGGTGGTGCAGTGGATAGAGCACTGGCCTTGGAGTCAGGAGTACCTGGATTCAAATCTGACCTCAGACACTTAATAATTACCTAGCTGTGTGGCCTTGGGTAAGCCACTTATCCCCATTGCTTTGAAAAATCTAAAATAAAAAAAAATAAGTAGTTGTGGAATATGAGAGGAGAAGAAGATGATAAGGGCCTAATCCTTAATAGCATGCTCAGTGTGCTCCAGAGTAGTGATGGAGAAGTGGACAGAGTACAGGCCCTGGAGTCAGGAGGAATGAGTTCAAATCCAGACTCAGACAGTCACTAGATGTGTTACCCTGGGAAAGTCACAACTCTGTCTAATTCAGTTGCCATATCTACAGAATGGACTAGAGAAGAAAATGGCAAACCACTCTAGTATCTTTAACAAGAAAACCCTAAATGGGATCATGAAAAATCTACAATTGAACCAGTATATTCTACCTAATGCAACAACTCACAAGGTGAACCTCCTTCACAAATCTAATATGAATTGGAATTGAAGTTTCACTCATCTCTGCATGGAGATACTGCATCAGGTAAAGAATTCTGTACATTCTAACAACTGGACTGTCATTAATGCAGGTGGGGTATGGCATTTGTATACTAATAAATATTACTGAGGTTGAGTGAAGGAGGAGCTTGCATTAAAAATAACTACTAAGTGTATAAAATACTTGAAAATCTATCAAGACATACACAGGGACTATAGCAAGAGAACTACAAAACACTTTACAGAAAAACTGAGCTAAATAATGTTAATTGATTTTGAATAGGTTGTGCCAGTGTAATAAAAACAACAAAACAACATTAATTTATTCAGCACATAAAAGTTTATTCATATCTTTTAAAAAATATCTTAACTGAAAATATTTAGAAATATTTCTAAGTTCTAAAAAACACTTTCCAGATTTTTCCCTTTAGGAAAGCATGTACAAAAAAACCCCAAAAATACCTTCCTTGGAAAATGGATTAAGGGCAAAAAGCAAATTAAACTCATCTAATTACACTTGTCACCTTTCCCACCCTCTGAAGTGGATTGTGCAATGGTCTATATAAGGGCAATATTCTCTTTTTCATTCAAAGATTAAGATATTGATTATAGAAAGGAAGTTCTTTCAGGCCTTGAAGTAGGTGGTGACTGGAATGTGGTCTAAAACTGTATGTTAACATATTGTAACATTTTTCTCATTCAGAATTCCTATGTTACTTCAAATTGTCATGGAATTGAGAGATATTCAAGGACACTGTAGGAGATGGAGAGAGGAGAACTATATTAGTTTAGACATTTCTCTAAGTTAGAAATTCTTGGATTTGAAATAATATTAAATTAATTAAAATTGTTCCTGATAGACTTTTGCCTACAACACAGTATTAATAAACATGTATTTTTTTAAATTTTACAAGTGCTATGTCTACTTCAAGTGTCTTTCCTTTGATATTACCTTCCATTCACATTTTATAAATCTTGTATGTATACTTTTTGGCTTGTTTTCCAGATTTGAATGCAAATACTTGATGTTAGGATTTGCCTTTGTTTGTATTCCCAGAACCCAACACAATGTCTGGCACATTGTATTTCATAAATGTCTGCTGACTAAATAACTGACTATAGCTATCAAACTTCCAATGGATTATCTTATAAAACTGGAAAAATATTAACAAACTCACAGGCAAGCATAGACCAATATCATAGATAGAGCATTGGCCTGGTAGTCAGGAAGTCCTGAGTTCAAATGTGACCTCAGACCCTTGATACTAACTAGCTGTGTGACCTTGGGCAAGTCACTGAACTTTGAATGCCTCTCCAAAAAAAAAAATTTGTATCTTATACCATTTACCAAGATAATTCAAAATGAATTACATGACCTGGATATAAAGGGAAATACAAATAAATTAGAACAACAAGGGACATTACATCAGACTGGAGAAGTATTTATACATAAACAAAAGATAAAGAACATTGTGAGAGGTAAAAAAGGATAATTTTGCTTACAACAAATTAAAAAGGTTTTGAACAAATTAAACTAGTATATCCAAGATTATAAGGAAAGCAAAATATTAAGAGGAAAATGTTTAGGCAGTTTTTTCAAATAAAGGTGTCATATCTCAAATATATTGAGAACTGAGGCAAATTTATAAAAAAATCAGTCATTTTCCAATTCATAAATGGACAAGGATATGAGTAGGCAATTTTTCAATGAAGAAATCAAAGCTATATATATTCATATGAAAAATTACTCTTAAGTAATTCTTGATTAGAGACATGCAAATTAAAACAATGTTGAGGTACCATCAATTCCATCAGATTGGCTAAAATGACTGAAGGAGAAAATGACAAATTTAGGAAGGGATGTGGAAAAACTAAGAGACTAATACATTGTTGGTGGAACTGTGAACTGACACAACCATTTTGGAGAGTAATCTGAAATTAGGCCCAAAGAGTCCTAAAACCATATATATATATATATATATATATATATATATATATATATATATATATATACATACATATATATATATATATACCCTCTTAATCCAACCAAAAAATTAATTTAATTTAATTTTTTAAAAAATTCATATGGAAAGTGGAAAAGATCAAAAATCTCAAGGGAAATAATGGAAGAAAAAGGGGAGAACTTTTGTCTAACAGTTCCAGATCTCAAACCATTCTACAAAGCAGTAATCATTAAAATAATTTTGTACTGGTTAAAAATAGATAGGTCAATCAGTGAACCAGATTAGATATACAAAGCAAATTAATCTGGTCGCCTAGTATTCATTAAACCTAAAGACCCCAGTTACTGAGTGAGGAAGGACTCACTATTTTTTTTTTTAGGATTTTTCAAGGCAAATGGAGTTAAGTGGCTTGCCCAAGGCCACATGGCTAGGTAATTATCAAGTGTCTGAGGCTGGATTTGAATTCAGGTACTCCTGACTCCAGGGCCGGTGCTCTATCCACTGAACAACCTAGCCACCCCAAGGACTCACTATTTGACAAAACTGTTGGAAAAACTGTAATTTGGCAAAATTTTGGTTTATAGAGTCCAATACCTCACACCATGTACCAAGAAAAGCTCCAGAAGGGTACCTCACTTGGATGTAAAGGATGACATCATAAACAAATTTGGGGAAGAAGGGGGAAATTTCTACCTTTCAAGTAGAAATAGAAGTTTCCCACCAAACAAAGAAAGTACAAAATCATAGAACATAAAATAGACAGTTCTGATTATATAAATTTTTTTAAGTTTATACACAAACAAAATCAATCCAATTAAAAGGGAAAGAGGTAATGGGAAATTTTTTGCATCATTTTTCTAGTAAGAGTCTCATATATAATTTATAAGAACAAAATCCACTTCCTAATAGATAAATGCTCAAAGGATATAAATAGGCAGTTTTCAGAAGAAGAAGCTATCAATAACTATCAACAAGCTATCAATAACTAGGTGAAAAAATTCTCCCAATCACTAATAATTAGATAAATGCAAATTAAAGCAGCTCTGAGGTTCCATCTCACACTCATCATTGCCAAAGATGATGTAAAAAGGAAAATAACAATTGTAAGAACCATGGGAAATGAATGCACTAAAACTCTGAATTAATATAATTCTGGAAAGTTATTTGAACCTATGCCCACAAATTCGCTAAACTGCATACTTTTTAATTCATTAAGACAACTACTATCCAAAAGGATAAAAGAAAGAGAAAGAGGACCCTCATGTACAAAAATATTTATAACTGCTCTTTTCATAGAAGCAAAGAGGGTACCTATCTGCTGGAAGTGACTTAATATATTATGGGATATGAATGGAATGGAATATTATCACACAGTAAAGAATCATGAAATGGATAATTAGAAAAAAAACTGAGATGACCTTTATGAATTGTTGCAGAATAAAATAAGAAAAGCCAGGAAAACAATTTATATAACAATAACATTATAAAGAAAAAATCAAATCAACCTTATCCATGCCTCCAACACTGGGAATACTACTAGAAATAAATTTTTTTTTAAAAAGATCTCTAATCTCAAGAAACTTTCATTTTAATGGAGGAAGATTGAATTTAAAAGGAAGTTGAAATGAGGGTAAGAAGGTAACAGTTAAAAGAAAGTCTGGAGAGTCATGAGCAGAATCTGGAGGAATGAAGGAGTTGACATAACTGGTCTGGACCCTTCTTTAAAATGGAGGCTCCAGAAGGAACAGATCAATCAGGGAAGGAGATGCAGGAGAGGAGAGATCTTCCAGTATGAGAAAGCTATATAACTTTGATATATTTGAGGATTCTTATCAATGCCATGATCAACCATACTTCCAAAGGATTGATAATGAAATTTTCTACCCATCCTCTTGACAGGAAAGTGGGGGACTCAAGATGCAAACTAAAATATACATTTGTGTGTGCAATGTGAATATTGAGTATGAGTATTTATTAAAAGACAATTTTTTCTTTTCTTCTAATAAGAAGAGTGAGAGGATGAATGGGGGGGGGGGACCTAAAGAGGGGGTAGCAAAAAAAATAAGTAAGTCAACAAAGCATCTATTTTTAAATGTCAAGATGAAGGGCGGCCAGGTGGTACAGTGGATAGACCACTGGCCCTGGAGTCAGAAGGACCTGAGTTCAGATCCAACCTCAGACACTTAATAATTACCTAGCTATGTGGCCATGGACAAACCACTTAACCCCATTGCCTTGCAAAAAAGAACACAAAAAAGCCTAAATGTCAACATGAAAACAAAAGTAAGACCAGAACAAAGGACCAATAAGCAGGATAGCTGTGAAAGCTATAAGTTGAACTTATTTTATATTTTTAATCAATTGCTCAGTAAATAAATGTTTATTAGGCACTTGCAAAGTGTCAAACACTTTACTAAGTGCTAGAGATATAAAAAAGAAGCAAAAGACAGTCCTTGTCCTTAGGAGCCTGTAATCTTATAAATTTTAAAAGCTGGAAAAAAACAACTTTGTATTTCCATGTGAATCCTCTTTTTTCTGTCCTTTTATATTCATGGAAATGTCCATTTAATTTGGAGCTTGTTAGGTTTCAGAATAAAAATAAAATAAAATAAATTTTAAAGTGGCATTTTAAATGCTTCCTTGGGGAACTTATTTTCTAGAAGCCTAATGTTCATTTAATAAGGTCACTTGTTGGTATTTTACAAAGGTTCCAATTAACCTTATTCTCATGGGGAAGAGACCTCCAAAACAACTCCTCTCAAGGGCCTGAGGTAAAGAAAGCTGGGCAGTGAACTTCATATTTTCTATAGCCATAGTTTATCCCAAGCTCCACTTGTAAGAGGTAGACTTGGGGCAGCTAGGTAGTGAAATGGATAGCACACCGGCCCTAGAGTCAAGAAGACCTGAGTTCAAATCCAGAATCAGACACTTAATCATTGCCTGGTTCTGTGATCTTGGGCAAGTCACTTAACCCCATTGCCTTAAATAAATATTTTTTTAAATAGACTTAGAATCAGTTAATAAATGGAGGCAATAAAATACTTTGCTGGGGAATATGGATTCTCCAGAACCCAAAGTTCAAAAATCAACTGAAATTCCTTCTTAAAGCATTGAGGAAATAATGTCAGGAGCTTATTACAGAATACATCTGGAATCATTTGGGTTCTCCTCATCTAGTTTATTTCCCAAAATTTAACTGAATGCGTTAGACCCAGAATTTTTAGTGATTCTTTCTTCTTTTGTCTATTATGTGAGCCACCATCCAAGCTAGGCACCCTGCCACTGTGACCTCATCTGACTCAATATTATTGCATCCACATAGTGGTGAATATCAGTGTCCTGAGGAAGAACAATGAAGGTATATTGAACTCAGGCAAAAACAAACTGTTCCTGTCCAGTCTCAGAATGAAAATAGGGAGGGTAAAGATATTGCCATTTACCCAGGCCTCTACCTACCTGGTCCCACTTATTTACAAATCAGGAACAACTATAGCAATTGGCATAACACTTTTATTCAGCTCCTGATAATCTATTTTAAGTCCCCCCAGGGACCATCTGATTTCTTTGCCAACCACACAGCTTTATTATATGGGAAGTTTACGTAGCAAAGAACTCCAACTACTTCCAACTCCATTGCCAGGGAGGAACTATCTTAAACTCATCCTTTACTCCCTTAGGACCTGATATTATTTAATATTAACTATAAGGTAGTGTTAGGTAACTCCAAGAGTTTCTATTTGGTCCTACCTACATAACTGGCATAGAAGTTATGAGTAGAGGTCTTAACAACATGCCCACAATACACTCTTCCCTGGTTAGCCACTGAGGCTGTGACCCAAAGGTGGGTCTTTTTTCTATCTCTTTCTAAGGAAAGATGTTCTTTTCTTCAGTGGTCTTTCATCTAAAAACCCATAAGGAAACTACAACAACCTTATGTACCCATTAAGTATCCTTTGGGGTAAAATTAACTTGACCACCAGCATCTTGCAATCCCTTTTATATTTGACTCTACATCTTTTGTTCTTTCCTAGTGATTTTTAGTATATGACCTCTAGTCTCCCTGAGGTCATCTAGTTTAAAAAGTCTGAGCATCTGGAGAAATCTCGTTTCTTACTCTAAAGGAACTCATCCCAATAGTACCTTATATCTATACATAGACAGACTATCTATCTAAATAGCTAGTTATCTGCAGATAGACTTCAGTGGCTTGGAACAACCAGGCAGGAGGGGGAAATGACCAAATAGAATAAGGGTTTTCAGGGATATCCTAAATTTGGACAGGAAAGAAAGACACATCCTGCCTTGGTCTCAGATATACCTCAATAGCACCCTCAATAGATGACAATCAATCATCTTGCCAATCCCATATTTCAAAAGCCAAGAACAAAGTTCCTTAAGAGAAAGAGTATCGGGGCAGCACTGGCCTTGGAGTCAGGAGTACCTGAGTTCAAATACGACCTCAGACACTTAATAATTACCTAACCCTGTGGCCTTGGGCAAGCCACTTAAATCCCATTGCCTTGCAAAATCAAAAGAGAGAGAGAGAGAGAGAGAGAGAGAGAATCACTGTCCTCTGTAAATCATATTGGAACCTTCCACCTATATCCCCAGAACACACTTTGTATGGACAGCCCTACTTCCCTAGAAAGCTCTTAGGGCTGCCAAATCTCCCCCTCAAACTTCTTTTATTGATCTTCCCAGAACTGTCTAGTGAACAGGTGAGGAACATTCATAACTAATACTTAATATATTTGGACATGCATTTTTAAAAATATCCAATGTGAAAAATTTGTTTTATCATCATGTTCTGTTGCTAAGGGTAGTGATACTTTTCCCTTAAGGAGTTTTATTCTTGGCTTTTGAAATATGGGATTGACAAGATGATTGATTGTCAACTATTGAGAGTGCTGCAAAAATTATACTGGTAAATCTGAGACCAAGGCAGAATGGGTCTTTCTTTTCTGTATAAATTTAGGACATCCTGAAACCCTACATATGTGTTTGTTTCAAGATTTTGGGGCTTCCCCCTTTTTTTAACTGGGGAGAAAGAAGTAGGAAGGAAAGAAAAGAAATACCTGTTAAATGAAAAAAATTTCAAATACTTTTTTGAGAGAAGAGTCAAGTGGTAGATATTCTAGAAACTAAGTAACATAACAAAAAAATAATTATATTTTTGTAATGACCAAGAGACCAGTGAGAATGTTGGAGATGAGAACCAGACAAATACATGTATTTAGTCTGAATTGATTTCTAGGTTCCTGCTGGACTTGGGAAACATGATAAAATTCTGTCCCCTGGAGGCATGTGGTTAACTAGAATTTTCCCCTTAAGGACAGTGTAGAAAGGCAGAAACTGGATTCAGAATAGTGTCCCAAGAGGGGTCCATGTGCTGAACTTTTCCATTGTGTATTGAATTGTGTGCCAATTGGCACAAAGTTACTCATGATTAGGGCACTAAAGAGGAGTCCTAAGAGCTAGGGTTATTGTAATGAAAGAAGAAACAGCTTAAAACTGGACAGTGTTCATTTCGTTTGCTAAAAAGAGGGATTCTTTTGGTGAGACTGAATTAAAGATCCCCCCCCACAACTACTGTTCTCTTCTAAAGATGGAGATATACTCCCCTTCTACTAACAGCTTAGGCAGCCAAGCCCCCTGACAGGAGGCTTCAAGCATCAGGTAAATTGAACCTCTACCACCACTTTCCCTCAGAACTTGAACATAAGAACCTTCAGGAAAGAAATGACCCCTAACCTGTATCCTCTGCTATCAACCCCAGAAGCATCCCAAGTGGAAATGCAGACTGGCAACTTGCCTTGCAGATGCACTAGTCACAGCTACTAAAGACCCCTAAAAGGAGAGCTTTGGCCACCAAAGTCCTAGGCGCAGTCAAATGATGCAAAATCAAAACTAATATGATTTTTTTTAAGTTTTTGCAAGGCAAATGGGGTTAAGTGGCTTGCCCAAGGCCACACAGCTCTAATATGATTTTTATAAGTGGAAATGACTTTATGTTTTTTTATAAGGCAATGGAGTTAAGTGACTTGCCCAAGATCACACAGATAGGTAATTTTTAAGTGTCTGAGACTGGATTTGAACTTAGATTGCCCTGCCTCCAGGACTGGTGCTCTATCCATCACAACACATACCTGCCCCCTGGAAATGACTTTAAGGAAGAATTATCATCTGATCTGATGCTGCACCTTAAGGATCACAGGGACCTTTACATCTGTGACCAACTTCATAGCAGGGCTGTCCTACTTTTCTGTTTGTATCCTCGACACAGCACAATGCTGTGCACAAAGTAAAAGCTTAAAAAATTCTTTTTTTATTCATTTATTCATCTATCTCATCTATTTCCTCATTTTCACCCGTTCTTTAATAGAGAGTGGGATGAACGGGAAGTCAGTCCTTCTTCCCTTTCCTTTGCAGTTTCACACTGCAAGCCACATTCAGAATTTGAAATAATATTGTCTTAAGTTTTCTCACAATGCATGTGACACTGTATATTAAAAGCTTTTCAAATCTATGCCAGTTATGCTTTCTTAAATGTGTGTAGTGAGATTAAAAAAGGAGAGAGAACAACCCAGAAGGGAAGCAGATTTAAATTTTCAAAGATTTGTAAATTAAAGTTGGAACAATCAGAGCAATCTGGCTGGGGATTCATGATGCACATATTTAACTGAAATGAAAATGCATTAGAGAAAGAAAAGCAAACAATAGTCAGGGCCAAATTTTTGTGAGATGCAAGCCAGGGGAAAAAAAAATACTAGTCCAGAAGTAATTGAATAGGTGAGTACAGCCAGGGCAGACATTTTGAACATTCTGTGTTTAAAAGGAAAGTTATACCCCTGAAAGTGAGTGATCTTCTAAGAAATTCTCACCCTCATAAAAGGATGGGGGTTGGGGTGAGGAGAGGGGTACAGTTGCAGGGAATAGTCACAACTCTATATAGGGTAAGGGGATGGAGTTTTTTCTCAGATGAAGTTTAAGACTAATTGGCAGTTCAGTATGTCTTATTTATCAGCAGTATTTGGATGATAATAAGTTTTTACAATGAAAAACTCAAAAGACAGAGTTTCTGGGGAATTAATAATTAAAGTATTAATTAGGCTAACCAATATACACCTAATTGTGATTCTGAATACCTTAATTTTTTTAAAGGGAATGCACTTAACGGATAAATCAATCATAATTGGTGGACATTTAAATAAAAAGAAAGACAAAATGTTTTCAGCTCCTCCCACTGAAAATATGGCTTGATCATGAGACTCAACCACATCCAGCAACATTTTATTAAGCTAGAAAAAAATAATTTGAAATTATTTGAAATAATAAAAGATGAAAAATATCAAAAGAATTCATGAAAAATTATATTTTTTATATTTTTATTTTTTCAAATTACATATTTAATATTTATTTATTCTCATTTTGTACAAACAATGCTTATACATTAATAAATATTCTTGTTTAAGAGTAAACAAAATACCCCCCTCCCCAAAAAAAATATAGACTCACTTGAGCGATAAAGTAAAGGAGAGAGAAAAAAATTAAAAGTAAAATTAAAAAATAAAATAGTAATAATTGTAGGTATGGCCAGATGGCGCAGTGGATGGAGCACTAGCCCTGGAGCCAGGAGCACCCAAGCCCATATGCAGCCCCATACACCCAACAATCACCCAGCTGTGTGACATGCAAGCCACCCCAACCCCACTGCCCTGCATAAACCAAAAAAAGAAAGGGAAAAAAAGACCTAAAATAAAATAAAATAGTAATAATAGTAGGGGTGGCTGGGTGGCAGACAGAGCACTGGCACTTGAGCCAGGAGCACCTGGGTCCAAATACAGCCTCAGACACCCAACGATCACCCTGCTATATGGCCTCAGGCAGGCCACCCAGCTCCATTTGCCCTGCACCCCCCTCCAAATAATAATAATAATAATAATAATAATAATAATAATAATAAATGTGCTTCAGTCTGTGTTCCAACACCAACAACTCTGTCGTGGGTGGATCACATTCTTTATGATAAGTCCATCACAAAAGTAACTTCCATATTTTTCCACCATTGCCATTGCTGATTACAACTCCCTCCTTTCTTATTTCTCCACTACCATGTACTATATTTTCTCTCTCCTTTCACTGACTCTACTGTAGGGTAGCTGAGTGGCACAGCAGACAGATCTACCTACCTACCTACCAGCATCTACCTAGCCCTATGGTCCCGGAGAGGCCATCCAATCCCAGCCCCTTGCAAGAAGTAAAAAGGAAAATGTGTTATATCTGACCACTCTCCCTCCATGGTCCATCCTCTCCTCCTTCATTCACATCCCTACCCCCTTCCCCCATCCCCCCCTCTCCTTCTTACTCCAGATGTCTATACCCCATTGAGTATATATGCTGTTTCCTCTCCTAGCCACTTCTGATGAGAGCGAAGATTCCCTCATTTGCCCTTGCCTTCCCCCCTTCCATATCATTGCAATAGCTCATTATAATAAAGAAAAATATTATTATATGAAATATCTTGGCCTATTCTCCCTCTCCTTTTTCTTTCTCCTACTACATTTCCCTTTTTTCTATTGACTCCATTTTTACAATATGTTATATCTTCAAATTCAGCTTTCCCTTGTGCTTCATCTATAAAAGCTCCTTCTACCTGCTCTGTTAATTGAGAAGGTTCATATAAGTATTATCAGTGTCATTTTTCTATGCAGGAATACATGCAGTTCCTCATCATTAAGTCCCTCATATTTTCCCGTTCTCCTCCAATCTCTATGCTTCACCCGAGTCCTGTATTTGAAGATCAAACCTTCTGTTCAGCTCTGGCCATTCCAAAAGTAACATTTGAAATTCCCCTGGTTCATTGAAAGTCCATTTTTTTCCCTGGAAGAGGACATTCAGCCTTGCTGGGTAGTTCATTCTTGGCTGCATTCTAAGCTCTTTTACCTTCTGGTATATTATATTCCAAGCCCTACGAGCTTCCAATGTAGTTGCTGCTAAGCTGATATTTGAACCATGTCCTTCTGGCTGCTTGTAATATTTTCTCTTTGACTTGAGAGTTTTGGAACTTGGCTATAATATTCCTGGGGGCTGGTTTTTTTGGGATCTCTTTCTCAGGGGATTGGTGGATTCTCTCCATTTCTATTTTGCCCTCTGCTTCTAGGATAACAGGGCAATTTTCCTGTAGTAATTCTTTGAAAATGATGTCAAGGCTCTTTTCCTGATCATGACTTTCAGGTATTCCAATAATTTTTAAATTATCTTTCCTAAATCTGTTTTCCCTATCAGTTATTTTTTCAATGAGATGTTTCACATTTTCTTCTAATTTTTCATTCTTTTGGTTTTGAAGTATTGAGTCCTGATTTCTTGTAAATTCAGCAATCTCCCTGAGTTCTATTCTTTGTCTGAAGGATTTGTTTTCCTCAGAGAGCTTTCTTATCTCTTTTTCCATCTGGCCAATTTTGCTTTTTAAAGCATTCTTCTCCTCAATGACTTTTTGAACTGTTTTATCCATGTATTTCCTTGCCTAAGCTGCTGACTTCATTTTCATGTTTTTCCTTCACCACTCTCATTTCTTTTCCCAGTTTTTCTTCTAACTACCTCATTTGATTTTCAAAGTCTTTTTTGAGCTCTATCATAGCCTAAGCCCAATTTCTGTTTTCTTGGAGTCTTTAGATGCAGGAGCTTGTGCTTCCTCATCTTCAGACTGAGTGTTTTGATCCTTCTTAGGCTCACAGGCTAAATATTTCTCAATGGTGTTCCTCTTGTTTCTCTGCTCATTTTCCCAGCCTTAGCCTGTTTTGGGGGTGCTTCCTGAGCTTTTGGGACACTCCCACAAGGGTCTCAGTGTGTGAGGTTCTATCCTCCCTACTGGTCTGTGAATGACCATATGTGCCCCCCTCTGCCACAGGGCTGAGGTGGGGAGGGGACCTACTGTTCTCTGGGGAGGCCTGGACTGCAATCAGGATCTGAATATGGTCAGAGCCCCAGCCTCCTGTTCCAGGGGCTCATGAAAAATTATAAAGGAAAATGATCCAGGTTTTTTTAAGACAAATTCTTAGCTGAAATCTAAAAAAAAATACATCATAAAGAGTAATTAACTCCTAGCCCTTTATGACATGACTTTCAAATCAAACTGCAAAATCAAAACCTTCCTCAAACCTTTTCTATATGCTTAAACCTTCTTTTCATTTTTTATATCTTTTTCATGATTTGAAAAAAATCAAACCTTGCTTATTATCTTCTAGACAGATATAGATGTAGATAATAGAAATCGAACCACATGCATATATGCAAGCATATCCCTCCAGTGGTCTTGAAAATATACCTTTCTTATTTCTCTCTATTCAATTGCCCAACACTCCTTTATTAATACTACACAACTTTGCTTTGATTTCTCAAATCCTACATTTCAACCATTTTCCAAATTATATTCATTCCACTGAATAGTTCCTTTTTTATTTTAGCATATATCCATATTAAACAAACTCAATATGACTTACTGAAATCTTGCTTTCCCAAGATTTATAGTTAATTTCAAATCAGGTGGCTTAAATTTTTTTTCTAATTTACCTACAACAATTAAATTCTGTTGTTTCATTAGTTGCAATTTTATTGTTCTTTTACAAGTTTAAAGCACCTCAAGTTTCTCATACTCACAAATGGGGATAGAACCTTGTACTTCCTATTTCTAGTCCTAGTATATGAAGAAATCTTTAAAGAAAATCCCATTTAAAAATCCATTAATAGAACATGGGCCCTGGAGTCAGGAGTACCTGAGTTCAAATCCAGCCTCAGATACTTAATAATTACCTAGCTGTGTGGCCTTGAGCAAGACACTTAACCCTATTGCCTTACAAAAGCCTTAAAAAATCCATTAAGATGTTCCTAATAATTATAAAAACTTTTAGGAGGTCTGCAATGTTTTATGCTTCTTCTGAAGCACAGGAGAGGTGTTCTGAGCTCTCTTAGTCCTAGTAAACATCTTGCAAAAATCTTGATTGCTCATTTAACAATCAAGATGTTATGTTATATAAAACATGTTATGGTATATAAAACAACTACAAGAATTCTTCCAAATTAAATTATACGTATTCTCTTCTCTTTTCTGTTTACCTAATCTTCGCTTTTCAGAATCTGGAGAGAGTTGATATTTTATAATTCATTAGCCAAGAGAGTTATAGTTTTCAATCCTTTCCAGTCTTTCTTATTTTTTAGAAAGATTTTATTTATTTTGAGTTTAACAATTTTTCTCCAATATTGCTTCCCTCCCCCCACCCCCTACAGAAGGCTGTCTGTTAGTCTTTACATTGTTTCCATGGTATACATTGATCTAAGTTGAATGTGATGAGAGACAAATCATATCCTTAAGGAAGAAACATAAAGTATAAGAGATAGCAAAATTGCATAATAAGATAAGTTTTTTTTTCTAATTTGACAGTAATAGTCTGGTCTTTGTTCAAACTCCACAACTCTTTCTCTGGATACAGATGGTATTCTCCATTGCAGACAGCCTCAGATTGTCCCTGATTATTGCACTGATGAAATAGGCACGTCCATCAAAGTTGATCATCTCCCCCATGTT
The DNA here is from genome assembly GCF_037893015.1 of Macrotis lagotis. Lineage (NCBI taxonomy): Eukaryota > Metazoa > Chordata > Mammalia > Peramelemorphia > Peramelidae > Macrotis > Macrotis lagotis. The sequence continues at coordinate 185,580,899 of NC_133661.1, read as the reverse complement.
GCTGTTAGGGTATACAATGTTTTTCTGGTTCTGTTCATCTCACTCAGCATCAGTTCATGCAAATCCTTCCAGGCTTCCCTGAATTCCCATTCCTCCTGGTTTCTAATAGAACAATAGTGTTCCATCACATACATATATCACAGTTTGTTAAGTCATTCCCCGATTAAAGGACATTCACTTAATTTCCAATTCTTTGCCACTACAAACAGGGCTGCTATGAATATTTTTATACAAGTGATGTTTTCATCCTATACCCTGATCTCTTCAGGGTATAAACCCAGTAGTGGTATTGCTGTATATGACAGTCTTGATTATTTTAATAGTTTTTACATGGTAGCATGCATTTTAAACATAAATTGCTGTAATTCTAATTGTTTGTGTTTAAGATCACTATAGAAGCATCTTGATCAAAGTGTGACTTACAGAGGAAAAAACTTATCTTGTAGTTTTATACACATTGCCCTGATGTCAGAATTTTTAGGGAACAGAGTAACATCAGAGGGCAGGGAATTGTACCCTTAAGTTTGCCCAGAAAATATTATCCCTACAGAAGAATTTAGGCATAGGGAGAAAGAAGTGTTCTTAAAAGCAAGAAGAAAACTTACTCTTTGATAAAATTCCTTTCTTCAATAAGGTTCAGTTAGTCAGGAGCATAGATACTACTAAATTTGGTGGGGGGGGCTGAAAAGGTGAAGGGATCATCTGGAGAAAAACATCAACTAGGATCTTGGAATCTGGGAAAAGAAAATCTATCTATTGCAATTCACAACCCTTGCCCTTTTCCCCCCCTATACATTACTGTTCCTTAAGGAACCTTCTACTGCTATTTACTTTCTTATTTGGACTCCCCTTTTTTACAGACAGTTTATAGACAGCCTGACAAAGGCTTATACCTCAAATATATGAAGAATTTTGTCAAATTTACAAAAAAAAAGGCCAAATGATATGAACAGGCAGTTTTTCAGTGAAGAAATTAAAAGTATATATAATGATGTGAAAAAGTCTAAATCACTGATTTGAAAAATGCAAATTAAAATAACTGAAATTATCTCATATCTATCAAATTGCTTCAAATGATAGAAGGGGAAAATGACAAGTATTGGAGGGGATATGGAAAAAATGGGACACTGATATACTGTTGGTGGATCTATGAACTGATTTTGGAGAGCTATCTGGAATTTTGCCCAAAGAGTTCTAAAACTGAGTATGCCTTTTGGTCTAGCAATGACACTATTATGTCTGTTCCCCAAGGTGATGAGGAAAAAAGGAAAAGGAGCTATAGGTTCTAAAATATTTATAACTGCTAACTTTGTAGCGGCAAGGAACTGGAAATTAAAGGGTTGAACATCAATTGAAGAATGGCTAAGTAAGGGGCGGCTAGGTGGCACAGTGGATAGAGCACCGGCCCTGGAGTCAGGAGTACCTGGGTTCAAATCTGGCCTCAGACACTTAATAATTACCTAGTTGTGTGGCCTTGGGCAAACCACTTAACCCCATTTGCCTTGCAAAAAAAAACCCTAAAAATTAAAAAAAAAAGAATGGATAAGCAAGTGTTGGTATATGATTGTGATAAAATGCTACTCTGCCATAGGAAATGATAAGTTGGTTAAAATTGAAAGACATGGAAAGACTTGCATGAAATAATGAAGAGTGAAGCAAACAGGACCAAGAGAACACTGTATACAGTAATAGCAATATTGTTTGAAGAACAACTGCAAATGACTAAGTTTATATATATATATATATATATATATATATATATGCATATATATATCTGAGTAATATAAATATTCAAATCAACTACAAAGAATACTATATATAGTGAAATGGAGGTCTCTAGTAGAACATGGGTAGGGATGGAAGGAAAGATTTTTGGAACTTAAAATGTGAGAAAAAATTAATTTAATTTAATTTTTAAAAGATAAACATAGAAAGACTTGCATGAAATAATGCATAGGGAAATAAGCAGAACCAAGTGAGCATGTGTATAGTAAAAGTGTAACTGAATGACTAAGTTATTGCAAGAAATATGATCATTAAAATAAACTACAAAAGATTTATGAAGGAAGATGCTATCTACATTCAGAAAAGACACTGATATATGTAAATTTGTATTGTATGATTCCATACATATACCTATATTAAAAACTGATCTTTTCAAATGCAGGGTTAAGAATGAGAGAAAGAGAGATAGCTCAGAACCCAAAATATAACCAAAAGAAAAAAAATTATTCATTGTAAAAAATCATACTTATTGCACAAAATCATTTGTCTAAGACAACTATTTATTTCTTCAGCTATAAAGGAAATGTGTAAAATACAAAAGACTCATAATCATACATTAGCATATGCTTAAATATAAGCTAAACATAACCCATCACTTTTATTATGCTATTGTAGGAGTTTCATTCTTAAAGTAGGAGATATTTTGTGTCATTGCTCAGCAAGTATTTCCCTCTTACCTCAAAAAAATATTCTGCCTGAGCAACTCACTGAATATTTGGCCAACTGGGTTATGCATTTGCTGGTGATCTCTTTTGTGAAGGGTGAACATTTTCCACTAGCCAGCCAGAAACTAGACTTTTCCTGAACCTTTGGATCTCATGAAACAGCCACCAAGAACTATCTCTCGGTGTTGCTAGTCATTTCCTTGTGCTCAGGAAACAACAACAATAACACAAAGCAGAATTAGAAACTAGGAACAGGCTCAGATTTACTTAGACAAGAAAATACTCATGTGCATGTATAAACCTGCCATAATTATTGCTAGGAAATCTACAGGAGACAGAGAAATCCCTTCACTGGAAATTCAAGAGAAGCTGCCCAGTTTCAAACATTCTCCAAAGAAAGGAATTTCTTTATAATAAATTCCTTTATAATAAGGAAGAACAAAAAGGAAACAAGTATTTATTAAGCCTCTATGATATGTCAGACGCTGCACTAGTCCTTTACAAATATTTTCTCATTTCTGAAGTATTGAAGAAGGAACTTCCAGAGCTCATCAAATTTACTAAGAGGTGCTCTGCATGAAAATATTAGCTGAGCCTGGATTTTGTGTATGAAAACAAAAAAAAAAATGGGAAATTCTTGCCTAGTTGAAAAACACTTTCATTTACTAATGGAAGGAATTAAGACTGAAGTGATTTGCTTAGCTTAAACAATTATTGGGAGTAGAAGAGCAAGCAGAAATAATTGAGTAAATAGTAATTAATAAATTTGTTCATTGTCTTTAGTGTACTCATTGTTGCAATTAAAAACACATTAAAGTATTATTTTCAGACCCTGAATTATGAAGGTGATTCAAGAGTATTTTTCATTCTGTTTGAACCTTTGAGTCTATCCATAGTTTACTGCTAGTTCTTCCTTAAACTAGAAATGAATTTTGCTCATGCCAAGAATCTGATTTCTCATTTCTATTTTGTCTTTTAGAATCATTCACTTCTCAAATGTCACCGCTTCTGTCTAGTATTCTTTAATCTATCCAGCAGAAAGTATTCTCTCCCTAAATTTTCCAAGAATACTTCATCTGAATCTTTCCTTTACCCCTCTAATTTAATACCTTGTATTCTACTTATTTGCATAGACTTCATACTCCTAAGAACTCCTTACCTCCACCTCCCTATATGCAACCTCAGTGGAATGTAAACTACCCAAGAGCAGGGATGAGAGCATGTTCTTCATTTACACAATCCCTAGCACAGTGCCTTAGCAAGTGATTAATGAGACAGCAGGGTGGTGCAGTAGATAGTGCATTGAACCTGAAGTCAGGGAGAGCTGAGTTCAAATACAGCCTCAGACATTTACTTGCTACATGACCCTGGGAAAGTGATTTAAATTTTGTCTGCCTCACTTTCTTCATCTATAAATGAGTAGAAATAGCGCCCCCCCAGGATGGTTGGGAAGATGAGATATTTATAAAGTATTTAGCACAGAGCAGGCCCTTTATAAATGAATTATTCTTTTTATCTACAGTGTCTGACACATAGTAGATGCAGTCTAAAAACTGCCTTGGTATTTCACTGGACTGCAAACTCAAAATGAGTCAGCAATGTGATGGGGCAGTCAGCAAAGCTAATGTCTTCTTGTATTTCATTAAATAAGATTTAGCTAGATCTCTACAATTCCAGTACCTCCCACCCATCATCCATCATCCATCCTTGCTGTTGTTCATCTGTCTCTGATATTTTGGCTGCTCCAGAGCCTACCTTTGCTGCTCTAGTTCTCCCTGAGATCGGGGATGCTCAAGAATCCACAAAGCGGCCCCTGACCCACTCTAGATTCTTGCTGTTACCTCTGCAGGAGTCACCTTCTTGGTCCTAGGAAGTGAGTGTCTTCCCCTCCCTAACTCATTTCCTGCTGATAACATTTTCCCCCTTTCCTGCCCCTCCTCAATTCCATTCATAGTTGTAAACTGTAATATACAGAAATGATGGATATCCAGGCAGACAGATGCAGCCACAACTAAGGACTATACATGTTAGGTGACTTTGCCTGAGGCATCAATGCTAGTTTTTAAACACCTAGGATTTAGAACTAAGAGAGAGATCTTTTAGAGGAGCCAAGAATTTTTTTACTAAAATGTTATTCATACCATTCTCCCTGAAATCCTAGAACTAATATAATAACAAGAGTTGAAGCTTTGTTTATGGTTCTTTTAAGATTTTATCAAAAATTTGTACATATATTATCTTATTTGGTAACCTTATCAATCCTGTATAATTAGTGCTGTCATTATTGTCATTTACAGATGAGGAAATCATGGCTCATCAAGAGTAAAGTGACTGGGGGTGGCTAGGTGTTGCAGTGGATAGAGCACCCGGCTGGAGTCAAGAGTACCTGAGTTCAAATCCAGCCTCAGACACTTAATAATTACCTAGCTGTGTGACCTTAGGCAAGCCACTAAACCCCATTTGCCTTGCCAAAAAAAAAAACCTAAAAGAAAAAAAAAAGAGTAAAGTGACTGCCTAATATAAACTGGAAAGAGAACACATAAAAAAGGGAGGAAAAGTATGTCATCTATTTTTAATCTTTGAAAGCAAAACACCATCATAAAGGCATTTTTTCATTTGTCTATATTTAGGTTTCTTGAATCTTATTAGAATATCCTTGGTATTATTATCACATTCCCAAACTATTCTGCTTATCTCTTTTTCAACATTGGTGTTGATCTGCCCTAAGGGGAAAAAAAAAGATTAGAGGACAACCTCAGAGAAGTATTGTTTTAAGAGACCATTTGGAAATCATTTTTCTAGTTCCTAATCTTGAACTTTTCACATCTTCAACTCTTTGCCTTGGAGCCACATGCTTCCTTTGAAATCCATTGGGGACCAGTCTCAGACACTTAATAACTACCTAGCTGTGTGGCCTTGGGCAAGCCACTTAACCCCATTTGCCTTGCAAAAACCTAAAACAAACAAACAAACAAAAAAGAAATCCACTGGGGAGGGGGGCAGAGCCAAGATGGCAACAAGAAAGGATCCTCTCTTAGGCACTCTCTCATAAAACTCATAAGCTAAGGACTCTAACTAAATTTTCAAGAGACAGAATCCACAGAGGGACCCAGTGAGGCAGTTCTCCTACTCAAGGTAACCTGGAAAAGAGCAGAAAGGCTCTGCTCCCTGGGGTTGAAGGGGTGGCCCACCAGAGGGGGGGCCCGCCAGACCAAAAGAACTTCAGCCTCCGGGAGGCAGCCCCAGGGCACTGGGAGCCACAGCTCACAGCAGGGGGGGGGGGGTTTCCTGACCTATGGCCCGGATAGCACCAGGCACAACTTGGGGGAACAGCAGGGGGACCTCTGCCAGAGCAAGCACATGCAGCCCAGCCCTCAGGGCACACAGCTAGCAGCATGGCCAAGGCAGTCCAGATTCAGGAAACAGAAGCAGGCAGAGCCGGTAAGCAGGAGCCCCCAGGGCAGGAGCCCATTGAACCTAGGGAGGGGAGTGAAGAGAAACTGTGGAACTCTGTCCCTGGAACAGGACTCTAGGGCTCTGACCACATTCAGATCCTGATGGTAGTCTAGGCCCCCCCATAGAACAGCAGGCCCCCCCCACCTCAGCCCTGAGGCAGAGGAGGGCACTTATGGTCATTCACAGACCAGGAGGGAGGACAGAGCCTCACACACTGAGATCCTTGTCGGAGTGTCCCAAAAGCTCAGGAAGCACCCCCAAAACAGGCTTAGGCTGGGAAAATGAGCAAGCAGAGAAACAAGAGGAACACCATTGAGAAATATTTAGCCTGTGAGCCCAAGAATGCATGTATTCCTGTATAGAAAAATGACACTGATAATACTCATATGAACCTTCTCAATTAACAGAGAAGGTAGAAGGAGATTTTATAGATGAAGCACAGGGGAAAGTTGAAATTTGAAGATAAAATATATTGTAAAAATGGAGTCAATAGAAAAAAAGGGAAATTAATGGGAGAAAGAAAAAGGAGAGGGGGAATAGGCCAAGATATTTCATACAATAAGATTTTTCTTTATTACAATGAGCTATTGCAATGATATGGGAGGGGGAAGGTGAGGGGGGGAATGAGGGAATCTTTGCTCTCATCAGAGGTGGCTAGGAGAGGAAACAGCATATATATATATATATATATATATATATATATATATATATACTCAATGGGGTATAGACATCTGGAGTAAGAAGGGGGGGAGAGGGGGAAGGGGGGGGATGTAAATGATGGAGGAGAGGATGGACCATGGAGAGAGAGCGGTCAGATATAACACATTTTCTTTTTTACTTCTTGCAAGGGGCTGGGATTGGATGGCCTGTCCGGGACCATAGGGCCGGGTGGATGCTGGGCCTAAGGGGTGGTATGGGGGCTTGGGGCCTCTTGGCTCCAGGGCCAGGAATCGATCTGCTGTACCACTCAGCTACACTACAGCAGAGTCAGAGTGAAAAGAGAGAAAAAATATAGTACATGGTAGTGGAGAAATACAAAAGGAGGGAGTTGCGATCAGCAATGGCAATGGTGGAAAAATATGGAAGTAACTTTTGTGATGGACTTATAAAGAATGTGATCCACCCGCGATAGAGTTGGTAGTGTTGGAACACAGACTGAAGCACATTTTTTTATTATTACTATTTGGGGGGGGGGTGCAGGGCAAATGGGGCTGGGTGGCCTGCCTGGGGCTGCATAGCAGTGATCGTTGGGTGTCTGAGGCTGGATTTGGACCCGGGTGCTCCTGGCTCAAGGGTCAGTGCTCTGTCCACTACCCAGCTGCCCCTACTGCAATTACTATTTTATTTTATTTTATTTTAGGTCTTTTTTTTTCTTTTTTTGGTTTTTGCAGGGCAGTGGGGTTGGGGTGGCTTGCATGTCACACAGCTGGGTGATTGTTGGGTGTACGGTACGGGATATCTGCTCGGGTGCTCCTGGCTCCAGGGCTGGTGCTCCATCCATTGCGCCACCTGGCTATACCTACAATTATTACTATTATTTTTAATTTTAATTTTAATTTAATTTTTTTCTCTCCCCTTTACTTTATCACTCAAGTGAGTCTATATTTTTTGGAGGGAGGGGGTATTTTGTTTACTCTTAAGCAAGAATATTTTATTAATGTATAAAAACATTATTTGTACAAAATGAAAATAAATAAATATTAAATTTAAAAAAGTATGGGAACAAGAAAAAAAAAGAAATCCATTGGGGAGATGTTTGTTGTCTAAACCTTATGTGCTCTCTCCATATGTTTTTTTTTATTAAAAAAAGTAAGTAATTGGGCTAAAAATTGGTGAATTGACTTTTGAAATTTTGTAAGAGTCACAATTACCTGAAATAATTACCAGTAGTTCTTGTAGTAAGTATAAATGCTATTTGTTTATATTTATAAGGTTAATATACTAGGTAAACATTTTTCCTTCTTTCTTATTAGATTGTATTTTTATTCATAACACAAAAAATACAAAAAAATAGCATTTCCATATAGGGAAAAAAAAGAAAAGAAAAATTACACATGAAACTAAATCTGTTTCTTACAACTTATTATACTTTGAAGCATATGTTATTTCCAAGACAAACTTGCTCATCTGTGTTTCCCCTTAGCATTCCATCTGCTCTCTTCTGAATGTTTTTTAAAGTGTTTCAATGACCCTCTTCTTTCCTTTCTCCTGTTTTGAGGTTGTTCAGATCTTCAAAATGTATCCTCTGTAAACTTCACGCATCATCTCTCTGTCACCATTCTCAAGTCTTTCATAGTTGTTTTGCTTTATAATTTTATAATTATATAAACTATTCTCTGGATTCTGTTCACTTAAACTCTGCCTCAGTTCATAAAATTCTTTCCAGGTTTCCCTAAAAAAAAGTGCCTCTGATTATATTTCTTATGGTAAAATAATAATTCATAATATTCATATACCACAATTTGTTTGGCCATTCCCCTAAATGATGCACACCTTTTAGTTCCCAGATATTTGCTAAAAATATTTAGTTTTGATTATGAACCCTTTTCTTCCTTGCTCCTTTAATTATTTCTTATTTTACAACTTTTAGTGTATGTTATGTGTCTATTTAAGGTTTATTGTGGTATAGAGTGTGAGGTGTTGTTCTAAAACAAATTTCTGCCAGATTTAAGCTCCTCCATTTATTGTACTATTTTCTTTGTTCTTTTTTTTTTATCCAGAGTCTCTTACCACCAGGCATAAGGTTGTGATATATATGTGAAGATATCGTCAAATAGTTTGTTGCCACTTTCAGAGTCCCTTCTGGACCCAATGACTTGCAGAAACTCTACTCGGCTTATTTTTCACCCAAAGTTCTCCAATGACTGAAGCTCCCTTGGTCTCTTCTACTCTTTCCTACATGTTTTCTTTATCTTCAAATTGAAATGTTAAATGAGTTTTAAGCACAATGTTGAGATCCAACTGCTTTGCCCTGGAAAAATCCATTTAATAATACTGTTGGAAAATATTTTTATATAGAGACTGTAGACTAGTCAGTTTTTTAAATACCCAATATGAGGTTATTCCAAGTTTTGTCTTCCTTTAGTATTTTTTACTAGTAACACGACTAAAAAATGGTTCCTATATGCAGACTCTCTGTGCCTCTCTGTCTCTCTGTTTTTGCTTGTCTGTTTCTCTCTCTCTCCCTCTCTTCCTCCACTCTCCCCATTCCTTCTTTTTTTTTCTACTTTTTTTCTTATTTAAAAATTTTATTTTTCCCAAGTAACATGCAAAAGCAATTTTTAACATTTGTTTTAAAACTTTGAGTTCCAAATTCTCTCTCTCATTTCCCATCCCCTTCTCATTGAGAAAGCAAACAATTTGATATAGGCTATAGATGTGCAGTAATGCAAAACATTTCTATAATAGTCATATTGTTAAAGAAAACATAGACCTCCACAAAGACTCAAATATAAAATATATTTAGAGCAGCTCTTTTTGAAGGGTCAAAGAATTGAACATTGAAACAAAAGCCATAAATTGAGGAATATTTGAACAAATTATGATATATGAATGTGATGGAGTACTAATGTTCTCTAAGAAATCATGAGCACTCAGACCCTAGAAAAGTTTGGAAAGACTTGCGTAAACTTTTGCTGAATTAAATGCACAGAACCAGGAAAACATTATATACATTAACAACAACATTGTGAGATGATTAGCTATGATGGACATAGCTCCTCTCAGCAATTTAGTGAACAAGAACAAACCTGATAGACCTCTTATGGAAAATGTCATATTTTCCACATCTAGAGGGGAAAAAAACTCTAAAGCCTGAATGCTGAGCAAAGAACACTATGTTCATTTTTTAAATTTTCTTTTATTCTTTTCTTTCTTTTTCAAGACTTCCCCCCCTTAGTTCTAATTCTTTGACAACATGACTGATGGAAATATTTTGAACATGATTGTACACTGCCATGGGAAGGATAACGGAAGGAAGGGTGGTAAAAAAATTGTGGAACTCAAAAGCTTACAAAAAGATGAATGTAGAAAACTACCTCTGCATGTAATTAGAAAAATATCATAAAATATTAAAAAAGAAAAGAAAGCATAGACGTCTCCCTCCCTTTGAAATTTCAAGAAAAATAAAGTATGCTTCAATCTTTAGCATTCTTCATCTGAGTTGTCTTGGGACACTATGTTGCTGAGAAAAACTAAAGCCATACACAGCTGATCATCCTACAGTAAAGTTCTGTACATAGTACATCTCACTTTGCAATAGCTTAGCTAAGTCTTTCCAGGTTTCCCTAAGAGTATCCTGCTCATATTTTCTTATAGCAGAATAGCATTCCATCATAATCACATACCACAATTTGTTCAGCCATTATCCAACTGATAGGCATCCCCTTGGTTTCCAATTCTTTGCTACCAGAAAAGACCTGCTGTAAATAGAATATAGGTCCTTTTCCTTTTTTTTTTTTGACATAGTAGTGGCATTCCTAAGTCAAAGGGTATGCATAATTTTATAGCCATTTAGGCACAGTTTCACATTGCTCAACAGAATAGTTGAATCAGTTCACAACTCCACCAGTATATCAGTGTCTCATTTTCCCTACATTTCTTCCAACATTTGTTAATTTTCTTTCTGTCCTATTAGCCAGTCTAATAGGTATCAGGTATAATGAGTAATATAATAGGTATCAGGTAGTACTTCAGAATTGCTTTCATTTGTATTTGTCTAATCAATAGTGAATTAGAACACTTTAATATGACTATAGATAGAATTGATAACTTCATCTAAAAACTCTTCATATCTTTTACTCATTTATTGCTTGGAGAATGGCTCTTATGTTTATAAAGTTGACTCAGTTTTCTATGTGTTTGAGAAATGAGATCTTTATCAAAGAAATTTCCTTCAAAAATTTTTTTCATAAGGGTGGCTAGGTGGCACAGTGGATAGAGCATCAACCCTGGAGTCAAAAGTACCTGAGTTCAAATCCGGCCTCAGATACTTAATAATTACTTAGCTATGTGGTCTTGGGCAAGCCACTTAACCCCATTTGCCTTGCAAAATCCTTAAAAAAAATTTTTTTCATAGTTACTATTACTAATTGTATTTCCTTCTATTTCTCATTTTTATCCTGTCCTTCCTCAAAGGTATTTTGTTTCTTACTACCCCAATTCCAATCTACCCTCCTTGCCACCATCCTCTCATACTTTCTCTTATCCCCTTTCCTCCCTACTTTCTTATATGGTAAGCTAGATTTCTATATTCAATTAAGTAGGTATATTATTACCTTCTTTAGTCAATTCTGATGAAAATGAGGTTCTCTCACTCCCTCTTACCTCTCCCATCTTCTATTTTTTTCTTGCCTCTTTTATGTAAGATAATTTATCCTATTCTACCTCTCCCTTTACCTTTCTCCCCGTATATTTGTCTCTTACCCCTTAATTTTATTTTTTTAGATATTTTTATATTCAATCACACCTCTGCCCTCTATGTATACTCCCTCTAACTGCTCTAATAATGAGAAAGCTCATAGGAGTTACCAGTATCATCTTCCCATGTATAAAGGTAAACATCAACCTTATTAAGTCCCTTACAGTTTCCCTTTCCTGTTTACCTTCTTATGCTTTTCTTGAAGATCAAATTTTCTGCTCAACACTCATCTTTTCATAAGGAAAGTTTGAAAGTCCCCTATTTCATTGAATATCCATCTTTTCCCCAGAAAGATTATTGGTTGTAATCCAAGCTTTTTTTGCTTTCTAGAACATTGTATTCTAAGACCTATGATTCTTTAATGTAGAAACTGCTAAATCTTGTGCTATACTGTCAGTGGATCCATGATATTTGAATAGTTTCTTTCTGCTGCTTACAATATTTTCTCCTTGCCATGGGAGACCTGGGGTCTAATATTCCTGGAGTTTTCATTTGGGGATCTCTTTCAGGAGGTGATTGGTTCAGTTTCTAGTTTATCCTCTAGTTCTAGAATTTCAGGACTATTTTTCTTATTAATTTCTTGAAAGAAGATGTCTATGCTCTTTTTTTTAAACCATGGCTTTTAGGTAGTCCAATAATTTTTAAATTATCTCTTCTGGATTTGTTTTCCATGTCAGTTGCTTTTCCAATGAGAGATTGTTCTCTCTATTTTTTTATTCTTTCCAGTTTGCTTTATTTCTCATAAAGTTATTAGCTTCCATTTGCTTGGTTCTAATTTTTAAGGAATCATTTTCTTCAGTGAACTTTTATACCTCCTTTTCCACATCGCCAATTCTACTTTTTAAAGAGTTTTTCTCTAGTGTATTTTTGTGCCTCTTTTCCCCATTCAGTCAATTCTGCTTTTTTAGACATTGTTCTACTCTGTGACTTTTTCTACCTCTTCTACCATTTGTCCTTTTCTGGTTGTTATTTTTCTTCAGTATTTTTTGGTGTGTATCTCCTTTACCAAGCTGTTGATTTATTTTTCATGGACCTAATTTCTCTTCCCAATTATTTCTCTTCCTCTTCTTCTCTTATGTGATTTTCAAAATTATTTTTGAATTTTTCCATAGAAAATTCATATTTTTCATGAAGGACTTGGATATAGTAGCTTTGACTTTGTTGAATTCTTCTATCACCATAAGACTTTCTATGGTCAGATTTTTTTGGTTATTTGCTTATTTTCCTAGTCTATGACTTGATTTGTACTCTTTGCTAAAGTAGGACTCTGCTTCCAGGGTATAGGATACACTGTCCCAAACTTCTGGGATTTGTGTAGCTGTTTTCAGAGATACTTGATCTTGGTGTTTTTTTAAATTTTATTTATTTAAGATAATGGAGTTAAATGACTCACCTAAGGTCACAGCTGGGCAATTATTAAGTGTCTGAGGCTGAATTTGAACTCAGGTCTTCCTGACTCCAGGCTGGAATTTTATCCACTGCATCACCTAGCTGCCCCATAAGGTGGTATGATCTAAGGAGAGGTGTTTACTTCTGGTCTGTGCTCTGCTCTGTGAGTGATCCCACAAGTACTCTTTTCTGCCCTGGAACTGTGAGAAGGGTTCCCCGCTACCTTAGAGCAGCAAGCTGTGGTGTACTACTGCTCCTCCTCTCCCTGGGACTGCAACCCAGATCTGAATATGGGCAAAGCAACAGAGTCCTGCCTAAGAGCTTGCAAAGAGACTCCTGTAAACTGCAGATCAGTTCTACTCTCTTACCAGCTATAAGTTGAAAGCTCCAGAAGCACCTGCAGCTGCTACTGATTCAGTGGTTCCAAAGGGATGCTCCTGGTTTGATATGGTCTGGTCTGCACTAGCATGGACTACACTGCACTAAACTCCTCTCTCACCCTGGTGCAATAGACTTTTCCTGTCAACCTTCTAAGTTGTCTTGGGTCAGAAAATTGTTTCACCCCATATTTTTGTGGGATCTGATGCTCTAGAATTTTAGAGTCTTTAACATAGTTAGAGGGGTTTGGGGGAGAGCTCTGCTGAGTCCCTGCCTTTATTCCATCATCTTGGTTCTACCCCCACTTTCTCCATTCCATCTTCTTAAATCCTATATACTTCTCTCCTACTTCTCCAGTAAACCATTCAAATAAGGAAAAGTCTCTAAGAGCCTATTCTTCACTGCCTTTCAAGTCTCCTGTGCAAGATATAGATGAGAGAAAATTCTAGAATCTTCCCTATCACACCTCTCTCCCCTCTGACTCTTCCCTGTATTCACCCTTCCTTCTTCCAGTATTTACCTAGGAATGGCTTTGAAATCTTTTATATGCATACTCTCAAACCATTATCATTCTCTGGGGCAGCTAGGTGGCATAGTGGATAAAGCACTGGCCCTAGAGTCAGGAGTACCTGAGTTCAAATCTGGTCTCAGACACTCAATAATTACCTAGCTGTGTGGCTTTGGGCAAGCCACTTAACCCTGTTTGCCTTCCAAAACCTAAAAAAAAATGAAAACAATTATAAAATACTTCTCAAACAAATTAAATCAGATTTTAATAACTGGGCAAACATCAACTGCTCATGGAAAGGTAGAGCTAATATAATAAAAAATGACAATTCTACCAAAACTAAACTACCTGTTTAGTGCCCTACCAATCAAAATTCCAAAAACTTATTTTAATGAGTTAGAAAAAGTTGTAAGTAGATTCATATGGAGAAATAAAAAGTCAAGAATTTCCACGGATTTAATGAAAAAAAGTGCAAGAGAAAGGGGCTTAGCCCTACCCCATCTAAAATTATATTATAAAGCATCAGTCATCAAAACTGTCTGGTATTGGCTAAGAAACAGAGTGGTGGACCAGTGGAATAGACTAGGTGCAACAGCAGGAAATGATTATAGTAGGCTGCTGTTTGATAAACCCAAAGAGTCCAGCTATTGGGATAAAAACTCTTTGATAAAAACTGTTGGGAAAATTGAAAGTTAGTATGGAAGAAACTTACCAACACCTCACACCCTATACCAAGATAAGATCCAAATGGATACAGGATTTAGACATAAAAAAACAATACTATAAGCAAATTAGAAGATCAAGGACTAGTTTACCTGTCAGATCTATGGAAAGGGGAGCAAACTAGATGATTTTGATTACTTTAAATGAAAAAGCTTTTGCACAGATAAAACCACTGCAACCAAGATCAAAAGAAATGTAAACAAGGAAACATTCTTTACAACTAATGTTTCTGACAAAGGACTCATTTCTAAAATATACAGAGAACTGAGTCATATTTGTAAAACAAAAAGCCATTCCCCAATTGACAAATGGTCAAAGGATATGCAAAGGCAATTTACAGATGAGGAGATCAAAGCAATCCATAGTCATATGAAAAATTGCTCTAGGGCAGCTAGGTGGAGTAGTGGATAAAGCACTGGCCTTGGAGTCAGGAGTACCTGGGTTCAAATCTGGTCTCAGACACTTAATTTCCTAGCTGTGTGGCCTTGGGCAAGCCACTTAACCCCATTTGCCTTGCAAAAACCTAAAAAAAAAATTGCTCTAAATCATTACTTATTAGAGAAATGCAAATTAAAGTTTCTCTGAGGTACCACCTCACACCTCTCAGACTGGCCAATATGACCAGAAAGGATAATGATCATTGTTGGAAGGGTTGTGGGAAATCTAGTTCACTATTACATTGTTGGTGGAGCTGTGAACTCATCCAACCTTTCTGGAGAGAAATTTGGAACTACGCCCAAAGGGCAACAGAAATGTGCATACAACTTTGATCCAGCAATACCACTACTGGGTCTATACCCTGAAGAGATGAGGAAAAAGGGTAAAAACGTCACTTGTACAAAAATATTCATAGCAGCCCTGTTTGTGGTGGCAAAGAATTGGAAATCCAGTAAATGTCCTTCAATTGGGGACTGGCTTAGCAAACTGTGGTATATGTATGTGATGGAACACTATTGTTCTATTAGAAACCAGGAGGGATGGGAATTCAGGGAAGCCTGGAGGGATTTGCATGAACTGATGCTGAGTGAGATAAGTAGAACCAGAAAAACACTGTACACCCTAACAGCAATGTGGGGATGATGATTAACCTTGATGGACATGCTTATTTCATCAGTGCAATAATCAGGGACAATTTGGGGCTGTCTGCAATGCAGAATGCCATCTGTATCCAGATAAAGAACCGTGGAGTTTGAACAAAGTTCAAGGACTATTCCCTTTAATTTGGGGGGGGGGGGACTGCTATCTTATTGTCTGATCTTGTTATCTCTTATACTTTATGTTTCTTCTTTAAGGATATGATTTCTCTCATCACACTCAATTTGGATCAATGTACAACATGGAAACAATGTAAAGACTGACAAATTGCTTTCTGGGGTGGGGGAAGGGAAGCGAGATTGGGGGAAAAATTGCAAAACTCAAAATAAATAAAATCTTTAATTAAAAAAAGACAATTTCACAGAATTACAACACAGCTCTGTGACTGCAAATGACAAACCAAGAAAATTTGATGGTTCTACTTCATTTCTATGTTGCTTCTTTATCAATATGTGCCTCCTTGTGGGTCTCTGTTTTCCATAATACATCTATCCCTGTGATTAATTTGAAGAAGCCTTAGTTAATATAGAAATGCTTTAAAAATTCCTTTTCAGAATCTCCTTTTTTATTGGGTACTTGATAGAAGATGTTTCTTGTTTCTTTTTCTATGTGAAGTATTTTTAATTTATTTTTATTAATATTATTTGAGTTTTACAATTTTCCCCCCAATCTTGCATCCCTCCCCCCACCCCACCCCCCACGGAAAGCACTCTGTCAGTCTTTACTTTGTTTCCATGTTGTACCTTGATCCAAATTGGGTGTGATGAGAGAGAAATCATATCCTTAAAGAAGAGAAGTTTAAGAGGTAACAAGATCAGACAATAAGATATCTTTTTTTCTAAATTAAAGGGAATAGTCCTTGCACTTTGTCCACATCTCCTTATCCGGATAGAGATGGCACTCTCCTTTGCAGACAGCCCAATATTGCTCCCGATTCTTGCACTGATGGAATGAGCAATTCCTTCAAGGTTGAACATCACTCCCATGTTGCTGTTAGGGTGTACAGTGTTTTTCTGGTTCTCCTCATCTCACTCAGCATCAGTTCATGCAAATCCCTCCAGGCTTCCCTGAATTCCCATCCCTCCTGGTTTCTAATAGAACAATAGTGTTCCATGACATACATATACCACAGTTAGCTAAGCCATTCCCCAAATGAAGGACATTTACTTGATTTCCAATTCTTTGCCACCACAAACAGGGCTGCTATAAATATTTTTGTACAAGTAATGTTTTTGCCCTTTTTCATCATCTCTTCAGGGTATAGACCCAGTAGTGGTATTGCTGGGTCAAAAGGTATTCACATTTTTGTTGCCCTTTGGTCATAGTTCCAAATAGCTCTCCAGAAGGGTTGGATGAGTTCACAGCTCCACCAACAGTGTAATAGTGTCCCAGATTTCCCACATCCCTTACAACAATGATCATTATCCTTCCTGGTCATATTGACCAATCTGAGAGGTGTGAGGTGGTACCTCAGAGAAGCTTTAATTTGCATTTCTCTAATAATTAATGATTTAGAGCATTTATTCATATGGCTATGGATTGCTTTGATCTCCTCATCTGTAAATTGCCTTTGCATATCCTTTGACCATTTGTCAATTGGGGAATGGCTTTTTGTTTTAAAAATATGACTCAGTTCTCTTATGTGAAGTATTTTTGAATGGCATTAGAACACACCAATCATATAAGGTACATATTATTTTTATTTTAAAAATGAGCGAACTGAGGTTCAGGAAGATTGGTAACCTTGTACAATTATTTACTTGCAAGTCTAGAAGCAAGATTACAAATTCAAGTCTTCTAAAACCAGTCTTAGTGGTCTCCACATTATCCCTTGCTTCATTTCAAATTCCCCAAATTCCAAAACCAGTGTTATATGATGCTTCATTATCTTTTATTGATTTTTCTCCCTAACAAGATTCCAAATTATGATATGAACCTAGGTTGCCTGGATCTCATACACGAGAAACTAAAACCAAAGTGATATCTTGTAACATGGCAGATCTGGAACTATTGAGGCTTTGAACTTATGGAAAATATGGAACTAAAATCATTCACATAAAAGGAATACTTGGGATCATTTAATGCCAATACATGTAATCCTTGATGGTTACTTCACGTGACACTTCTGGTATTACTATTATTCTATGTGCTGCCTTCCTCAAACATGCAGGAAACCCTGTCACTGAATTAACAACAAACGGAATGTACAATTTTCCCACCAGGTGGCACTCTACTCTACCTGCAAACAACAGGTCTCCCCTGTGTCCCTCTATCAGATGTTCATAATGAATCTCACATTAAGCCAGTGGTATTCAGCAGTGCATTATGTTGGTGCATGTCTGTGTGGGTACATGTGTTTTTGACTCTGACTGGCTGGATTCAGAAGATAGCTAGGAAAGATGATGAAATTTGAGGGATAGAGAATGTGGCATTATCATAATTTATTTGAAAATTAGAGGGAAAATTGCTGAACCTACTCCTCACCCTTCTTGAATTCCCTTTCCCAGATGATTATTCTGAAAGAACTCAGTCACTTAATTTACTGCTGCATATTTTATTTCCCATAATAAAAACACATAGAAAATTATTACTTGGCATTGGAACTGCATCCAACCATTTCCCCAAATGTCCTTCAGCTTACACTCCCTGTTTTCCTTTCCTTGGGTGAGAAAAGTATTTGGCTCTCAGATGTTTACAGGAAAGATTAAAAGGAAGGGTTTCAAAAAGTCTAGAACTTTGTCTCACAGTTGGCTATTAAAGAAAGAAAAAAAGCAGGGAACCTAGAGGGAAGAACATTAATTTCAGCTGGGAAAGAGTAATAGCAACTGTCAGTGTCTCTCTCCCTGTTTAGTTAGTTGAGACTTTGACCTTGGGATCAGTCCTGAATCATTTCCACAAGATGGCATCAGACAGTTTTGGTTCTCCACAAATAGCTTCAATAGCCACAGAATAGATCAGAACCCTATGACTATCTGCTTTCTCTCTCCTATGGTAATCTGCAACAAAGAGAATCTGAGGCATAAAAGTCTGAGTATAATCTATTTATTAGTAATGCTAGCTGTTGCCCATAATAAAAGTCAGTGATCCCTCAATGACCAGGGACAAACTTTACAATCAGAGTGACTTTTTATGCAGTTTGGTGGTTACTTAAAGTCCAATGGCACAAACTAAACTAAGACTGCAATTGATCTATATTATTAAGAGTGGGTCAGGGTGGCTAGGTGGCGTAGTGGATAAAGCACTGGCCTTGGAGTCAGGAGTACCTGGGTTCAAATCTGGTCTCAGACACTTAATAATTACCTAGCTGTGTGGCCTTGGCCAAGCCACTTAACCCCATTTGCCTTGAAAAAAGCCTAAAAAAAAAAAGAGTGGGTTTGCATTCTGCTGATTTGCAAGAGGGGTCCCTAAAATCCATAGTAACAGGGAAAACACAGAGATAGTCAACATCCTCTAGAAAGTCATGTAACAGATACCACTTAGCATTTCAGAGACCCAGTTCAGAGAAAAATATCACCTGTTCAGGTTGATTCATCATCCACTCATTTTCCTTATCTCAAAGACAGGACTTTTTGGGAACAGAAGTTCTTCAAACTCTATTGCTAAGGCCTACAGTATTTGATTCAAATGTAATCCATTGAAATTAGTTACAATTATTAATTAAAGATATTACTTGCAATTACTAAAACTCTTGGCTATTAATTTATAAATAGTCAGTTTCACACTCTGAGCATTGCCAAAGGAAACAAGGGAGAAAAAAAACAATTCTGGTTTCCTCTTCTCACAAAACCTTCTATCCTTCCTGAATATACACTTGGGACAGTCCCTATGTTTCCCAGTGACTGGTAAGGGAAGTATGATGCTCATTAGAAGCACTCTGTTATTCCCTTTTATATTCTTCAAATTCTCATTACTCTAGGTCCTGGATGAATACTAATTTGAGAATTAGAAGTATGTGGCATAAGCACTGGATATATCATTCAGTTAAAAATTTTGCAATCTATGAAAAATCACTTAAGTATAATTAAATTAGAAATATGGGACAGCTAGGTGGCATAATGGATAGAACACCAGCCCTGGAGTCAGGAGGACTCAGACAATCAATAATTGCCTAGCTGTGTGACCTTGGGCAAGTCACTTAACCCCATTGCCTTAAATAAAAAAATTTAAATATCTAGAAATAGACATGGTGTACACCATAATAAGCATCAGCTTCCCATTCATCTAGAATGATTAGCCCAAAATCACAGATACTCAAATCATCATACCTTTTATATGATATCCACATTAACAAAATATTTAGCAACCATTATGGAAAACAATTTTAAACTATACCCAGAAGCTTACCAAAGTGTGTGTATCTTTTTCCCCCAGAAATATCACTACTAGATCTAAACTCTAAGAGAATCAAAAGCAGTAGAAAAAATAATTGTTTGTACAAAAATATTTATAGCAACTCTTTTCATGTTAGCCAAAAATTTGAATTCTCTTATTAGAGAAGAGCTAACAAATAGTGGCATATGAATATAAGGGAATATTATTGAAGCATAAGAAATAATGAAATGAAAATTTCAGAAGAACCTGAGACCTTTATGATGATTCAGAGAGAAAAGAGTAGAAGTAGGACAACAGTCCATTCAATGATAACATTAAAGAGAAAACAGCTATGAATTATTATAAAATATAATACTAAATAATGAGTCCCAAAAAATGAAGATGAAACATGTCACTTGCATGATGGACCTAAAATGAAGAGATAGCAATATACATTTTCAGACAAAGTTAATGTTAAAACTCTATAGATATGTATTAAGAGATTTGTTTTCTGGGTTTTATATGGCTTTTAATTTACACCACAGGGTAGTGCAGGAAATAGGTGGAGAGACAGATTATTTTATACTATGTAAGACATATAGCACAATATAAAATTTAGTCAACTTCTTCAAATTGTTTCATTGTATAATCTACATGCAGGATAGACTATATTCATGCATAACAATAGTACATGCATATTCTTAATAAATGAGCAAATAAAACAAAACATAACTAATAGATCTATAGAGAAATAATACATGACTAACTTTACTGTGTAAGTAAGGATTATGGAACTAGTTTCTTCTTCTAATGTCTGATATTGAGATTCACTTAATCCATAGTAGTTTTTGCTATATTAGAAATTTTCTCTTTAATTATGAATTAAGCTTGAGTTATTGGATTTGTGATTTTTGCCAGGGCCAAGTTGTGCCCCTCTATCAAAAAATATTATTTTATGGAATCATATATAGCATGAAGAAACAGTAAAGTTGTCTGACAACATTATACTAATTTACCAGCAACATCTTATTAGACTAGAGAGAAGAAAAAATGAAGAAAGAAAAAAAATTAAAGAAAACTAAGTCAAACCACTAATCAGATATTTCTAACTTTTTATGAATTACTGTCTTTTCTTCACCTATACCTGAGCTGATTGATGCTATATTATGGCTATTAATGTCCCCAGATCAACATCATTATGCCCCTTCAAGTTGCACTAATGTATTTACCTTTCTAACTTTCTTTTGTCATCTTTGTGGGCATTTGAAAGATCCTATCCAGCAGCATCCCACTCTGAGAATGGAGCAGGACATAGATCTGTGCCTAGCCATCCCATAGAAAAACTATGGGTTGGAGTGTATAATCTGTTCTTGACAAGTCGAAATCCAATAGCATGAACTAAATATATAAGTAATCAGAAGGAAGTCATCAATAATGAATAAATTTCATAGATAAAGGGAATCTGACATAATATACCAGAAAAAAAAAACAACTCCACAATAATTGAAGTAGAGTCTCAGAAAAAAAATGGATTAATCACAAGCACCCCAAAAATGAATTGGAAAAAAATAATGGAAGAGCTGAAGCAAGAAATAAAAAAATAAAATAGAACATATGGAAGAAAAATAAACAGTTAATAATTAGAAGGTAGTAAGTCCTATTCAGGTAGTGGACACTCTGAAAGGTAGAATTGCATTAATCAAATTCAGTAATTCAATGATATAACAATAACATTAAAATAAAGCCCAAAAACTGAAAAATTAAGACATCCACTTTCAAGAACAAATAACACTGAAAATAGGAAAAGGAGAGATAATTTAAAAATTATTACACTCTTTAAAAACTATAGCCAACAGATATAACACATTTTCTTTTTTACTTCTTGCAAGGGGCTGGGATTGGATGGCCTGTCCAGGACCACAGGACCAGATTGTTGCTAGGCCATAGGGGTGGTATGTGGGCCTCTTGGCCCCAGGGCCGGTGATCAGTCTGCTGAGCCACTCAGCTGCCCTATAGCACATTTAAGAAGAGGGACAGAGTGAAAGGAGAGAGAAAATATAGTATATGTAATGGGGAGGTATGAATGGAGGGAGTTGCGATCAGCAATGGCAGTGGTGGAAAAATGTGGAAATAGCTTTTGTGATGGACTTATAAAGAATGTGATCATGGGGTGGCTAGGTGGAGCAGTGGATAAAGCATCAGCCCTGGAGTCAAGAGTACCTGAGTTCAAATTTGGCCTCAGACACTTAATAATTACCTAGCTGTGTGGCCTTGGGCAAGCCACTTAACCCCATTGCCTTGCAAAAACTATAAAAAAAAAATGTGATCCACCCAAGACAGAGCTGGTGGTGTTGGAACACAGATTGAAGCACATTTTTTTTCTCTTTCCTTTACTTTATTGCTCATGAGGGTCTGTGGGTTTTTTTGGGGGGTGGATATTATGTTTGCTCTTAAACAAGAATATTTTAGTAATGTATAAAAAAATCATTTGTACAAAAATTTAAAAAATAAATATAAGATTACAAAGTGAAAAAAAGAAACACAATTATAAATTGGCAGATATTTAAGAAGCCATAGGTTCATTCAGGAAATAAAAAGATGAACTTAAAAAAAACTATAACTAAAATAAAAATCTTTATACCATCTCAAAAAATAATGAAACTATTAAAACTAGAGAACAGAGGATCAGACAGCTAAATGGCACAGTAGATAGTACAGTGGCCCTGGAGTCAGGAGAACCTGGGTTCAAATGCATCCTCAGATACTTGATACTTACTAGGTGTGTAACTTTGGGCAAGTCCTTTAACCCTATTGCCTTACCCCCCCCCAAAAAAAAGCAAACAGGACAGAAGACAAAGTGAAAACAGACAGAATTCACAAGTCATCACCTAAAAAGAAACCCCAAATTGATCACACCTAGAAATGTCATAACCAAAATCCAAATTTCTTCAGTAAAAGAAAAATATACTGCTAGCAGCCAAGGGAAAAATATTCAAGAACCACAAGATTGTGCTACAATTATTTTAAAGGTAAAAGAAAACTAAGACAATAATAAACCAAAAGGCAAAAGATAAAGATTCACAACCAATAATAATGAATTATATAACAGTGCATATAATATTATAGGGGAGAAAATTGACCTTTAATAGTATAGATTATGTCCAATATTTCTGTTGAGGTCAGAGTTCATTAGAATCTTTGAAATGCAAACACAAAAGACAAAAGAAATCAAGGGAAATACATTTTATGAATTTCAAGAAGTTTAAAGATTATCAAATATTTCTAGCTTAACAAGAAAGAAACCATTTTCCCTTCTGAATGCGTGTTTCTTCAAAAGGAAGCAAAAAAAAAGCAAAGTCAAAACTTCATGTGGTTTTGTTTTACTTTGTTGTATGAGAGAAAAGAAAAGGTAGAGGGACCCGAACACAATATTAAGGAAGAAATGAGGAAAAAGGGGAGAAAGGTATTGTCTTTCATATTTGGGCTATATTAGAAGAGGATAAAAGCAGTTAGAATTGTCCCTTTGTCCCTAGAACTGGTTATGGGGAAATGGATAGCTTCTGACCATCACTTTTATCTGAACCAAGCAAAAGAAGCATACAGTCACATGCTTTTACAAATTGTAAAAATCTAATAAGTGGGGAAATAAGCAAGAACAGGGAAAGGGCATTAAAAAGAGATATTAATTGAAGAGGGAATAGTCACAAGTAAAATACACTTCAACAAGGATACCAGTTGGACAGGAATAGTTGTTTTGTCCCAGATCATTTGATTTTGTGCCCATGGCATCAACATCTCAATGTCCATATTGTCAAAATGGACAAAAATAGACAAAATGACAGTGTGACTTGACAAGGACCAAATCTAAATGATTCCCTACTTCCTTTTTATGCTTCTATGACTTTTAGGAAAGATCTAGCCTAAACCATATTGGGGGGGGAAGGGAGGAACCCTGCTGGAGACTGGTCCTCCCACCACCCCACAATGGCAAGGTCCAAAGACCTCACTTTTAAAGTCAAGTTACAGAGTGTACAACTGTGACTGATCAAACCAATATGAGTTCAGAATGTTCTACTGCCTATTGGGCACAAATAGTCCATGTGAACATTGCAGGTGGATTCTCTAAATCTGCTCATCTCACATTTCTTTTAAGCTATTTCAAGTCTACTTTGTTCACAGAGAATAGTACCTTCTTTGATGAGGACACACCCTGCTGGGCAGTACTGTGCCAGTGTCTCCCATGTCATGCAATTAGTTCCAAAATTCTTCAGAGAGAGATTAAGCTATTTCAAAGTAATAGCTTCACCTCCCCATGCTTTTAGAAAGATACTTAAAGGTATTCAGAAACAAAATACTGGGGGAATATGGATAAAGGGTGGGGGAGAAAGGGGGGAAAATACAAATGGAGGGAAGATAGCACAGAGGGCAATAAAGAATTAGTAATCATAACCTTGAAGGTGAATGGGATGAACTCTCCCTTAAAACGTAAGCGAATATCAGAGTAGATTAAAAACTAGAATCCTACAATATGCTGCTTACAAGAAACTCATTTGAAGCAGAGAGATACATATAGAGTAAAGGTAAAAGGTTGGAGCAAAACATATTTTGCTTCAGCTGAAGTAAAAAAAGCAGGGGTAGCAATCCTTATCTCAGACAAAGCAGCAGAAAAAATAGATAGTGTTAAGAGAGATAAGGAAGGAAATTTTATCCTCCTAAAAGGTACCATAGACAATAAAGTCATTTCAATATTGAATATATATGCACCCAGTGGGACAGCACCAAAATTCTTAGAGGAGAAGCTGAAAGAACTACAGGAAGACATAGACAGCAAAACTCTACTGGTGGGAGACCTCAACCTCCCGCTATCAGATCTAGATAAATTGAATCATAAAATAAACAAGAAAGAAATTAAGGAGGTAAATAGATTGTTAGAAAAATTAGATATGGTAGACGTACGGAGGAAACTGAATGGGGATAAAAAGGAATATACCTTTTTCTCTGCAGTACATGGGACTTATACAAAAATTGACCATGTACTAGGACATAAAAACCTAATGATCAACTACAGAAAGGCAGAAATAGTGAATACATCTTTCTCAGATCACAATGCAATAAAAGTCATATGCAATACTGGGCCAAGGAGATATAGACCCAGAACAAATTGGAAACTGAATAACCTCATTTTAAAAAATGAGTGAGGGGCGGCTAGGTGGTGCAGTGGATAAAGCACCAGCCCTGGAGTCAGGAGTACCTAGGTTCAAATCCGGTCTCAGACACTTAATAATTACCTACCTGTGTGGCCTTGGGTAAGCCACTTAACGCCATTTGCCTTGCAAAAAAAATGAGTGGACCAAAAAACAAATTATAGAAAGAATTAACCATTTTATCCTAGATAATGATAATAATGAAACAACATACCAAAACCTATGGGATTCATTCAAAGCATCTCTCAGGGGATATATTATAGTTCTAAATGCTTATATGAATAAATTGGAGGAAGAAGAAATCAATGAATTAAACATGCAACTAAAAAAATTAGAGAAAGAACAAATCAAAAATCCCCAATTAAATACTAAATTAGAAATTCTAAAAATTAAAAGAGAAATTAATAAAATTGAAAGCAAAAAAAACAATTGAATTAATAAATAAAACCAAAAGTTGGTATTATGAAAAAACCAATAAAATTGATAAACCTCTGGTCAATTTGATTTAAAAAAAGAAAGAAGAAAACCAAACTGCTACTATCATAAATGAAAAAGGTGAACACACTACCAATGAGGAGGAAATTAAAGTAATAATTCAAAATTATTTTGCCCAACTCTATGCCAATAAATTTGATAATCTAAGTGAAATGGATGAATATTTACAAAAATATAAGTTGCCCAGGTTAAATGAAGAAGAGATTAAATACCTAAACAACGCTATCTCAGAAAAAGAAATTCAACAAGCCATTATTGAACTCCCTAAAAAAAATCTCCAGGGCCTGATGGATTCACAAGTGAATTCTACCAAACATTTAAGGAACAATTGGTTCCAATTCTATATAAACTCTTTGGAAAAATAGGGAAAGATGGAACTCTGCCTAACTCTTTCTATGAAACCAATATGGTGTTGTTACCTAAACCAGGAAGAGTTAAAACAGAGAATGAAAATTATAGACCTATTTCCCTGATGAATATAGATGCAAAAATCCTAAATAAAATCTTAGCAAAACGATTACAAGTTATCACTAGGATAATACATTATGATCAAATAGGATTTATTCCAGGAATTCAGGGTTGGTTCAAAATTAGGAAAACTGTTAGTATACTCAATTATATCAACAACAAACCTATCAGAAATCATATGATCATATCAATAGATGCTGAAAAAGCTTTTTGACAAAATACAGCATCCATTCCTATTAAAAACACTAGAAAGTGTAGGAATAAATGGACTGTTCCTTAAAATAATTAGCAGTATCTATCTGAAACCATCAACAAGCATTATATTCAATGGGGAGAGGCTAGAGGCATTCCCAATAAGATGGGGGGTGAAACAAGGGTGCCCATTATCACCACTACTATTCAATATTGTATTAGAAATGTTAGCATCAGCAATTAGAGAAGAAAAAGAAATTGAAGGAATTAGAATTGGGAAAGAAGAGACAAAACTCTCACTCTTTCCAGATGACATGATGGTCTACCTAGAGAATCCCAAGAAATCATCCAAAAAACTACTGGAAACAATTAGCAATTTTAGTAAAGTTGTAGGTTATAAAATAAACCCTCATAAATCCTCAACTTTTCTTTATATGTTCAGCAAAATACAGCAGGAAGAGCTAGAAAGAGAAATCCCATTCAAAGTAACCTCAGACAATATAAAATACTTGGGAGTCTATTTGCCAAGACAGACTCAGAATCTTTTTGAAAACAATTATAAAACACTTCTCACACAAATTAAATCAGATTTAAATAACTGGGCAAATATCAACTGCTCATGGATAGGGAGAGCTAATATAATAAAAATGACAATTCTACCAAAACGAAACTACCTGTTTAGTGCCCTACCAATCAAAATTCCAAAAATTTACTTTAATGAGTTTAGAAAAAATTGTAAGTAAATTCATATGGAGAAATAAAAAGTCAAGAATTGCCAGGAGCTTAATGAAAAAAAAGTGCAAGCGAAGGTGGCTTAGCCCTACCTGATCTAATATTATATTATAAAGCATCAGTCATCAAAACTGTTTGGTATTGGCTAAGAAATAGAGTGGTGGACCAGTGGAATAGACTAGGTGTAAAAGCAGGAGATGATTACAGTAATCTGCTGTTTGATAAACCCAAAGAGTCCGGCCATTGGGATAAAAACTCCCTCTTTGATAAAAATTGCTGGGATAATTGGAAGTCAGTATGGAAGAAACTTAGATTAGACCAACACCTCACACCCTTTACCAAGATAAGATCCAATTGGTTACAGGACATAGACATAAAAAACAATACTATAAGCAAATTAGAACATCAAGGACTAGTCTACCTGTCAGATTTATGGAAAGGGGAACAGTTTATGACTAAGGAAGAGTTGGAGAACATCACCAAAAACCAATTAGATGATTGCAATTACATTAAATTAAAAAGCTTTTGCACAGATAAAACCAATGTAACCAAGATCAAAAGAAAAGTAGTAAATTGGGAAACAATCTTTACAACTAATGATTCTGACAAAGGACTCATTTCTAAAATATACAGAGAACTGAGTCATATTTTTAAAACAAAAAGCCATTCCCCAATTGACAAATGGTCAAAGGATATGCAAAGGCAATTTACAGATGAGGAGATCAAAGCAATCCATAGCCATATGAATAAATGCTCTAAATCATTAATTATTAGAGAAATGCAAATTAAAGCTTCTCTGAGGTACCACCTCACACCTCTCAGATTGGATAGTATGACCAGGAAGGATAATGATCATTGTTGTAAGGGATGTTGGAAATCTGGGACACTATTACACTGTTGGTGGAGCTGTGAACTCATCCAACCCTTCTGGAGAGCTATTTGGAACTATGCCCAAAGGGCAACAAAAATGTGCATACCCTTTGACCCAGCAATATCACTACTGGGTCTATACCCTGAAGAGATGAGGAAAAAGGTAAAAACATTACTTGTACAAAAATATTTATAGCAGCCCTGTTTGTCGTGGCAAAGAATTGGAAATTCAGTAAATGTCCTTCAATTTGGGAATGGCTTAGCAAACTGTGGTATATGTATGTCATGGAACACTATTGTTCTATTAGAAAACAGGAGGGATAGGATTTCAGGAAAGCCTGGAGGGATTTGCATGAACTGATGCTGAGTGAGATGAGCAGAACCAGAAAAACACTGTATACCCTAACAGCAACATGGGAGTGATGTTCAACCTTGAAGGACTTGCTCATTCCATCAGTGCGAAAATCAGGAGCAATATTGGGCTGTCTGCAAAGGAGAGTGCCATCTCTATCCAGATAAGGAGATGTGGAGTTTGAACAAAGTGCAAGGACTATTCCCTTCAATTTAGGAAAAAACAGGTATCTTATTGTCTGATCTTGTCACCTCTTAGACTTCTCTTCTTTAAGGATATGATTTCTCTCTCATCACACCCAATTTGGATCAAAGTACAACATGGAAACAAAGTAAAGACTGACAGAGTGCTTTCTGTGGGGAGGGGTGGGGGGAGGGAAGCGAGATTGGGGGGAAAATTGTAAAACTCAAATAATATCTTTAATAAAAATTAATTTAAAAAAAGAAAGATACTTAAAGATTAAGGAAACTTTGCACTTAGGAAGGAATAAGAAAGGGTCAACTAAGAACCATGTTCAAAAGCATTTTTATCTTGTAAATTTTCCTGGAGACTAGATTCCAGAATCTCTTCTCTTTCCTAGGGTTGCATTAATTTGTCACAGATGTGGCTTCTTGGAGGCTGAATAGCTGACCTGGGCAATCAGGTACAAGATGATGCAGCTGTTAATTAGTAAGGGCAAATTTCTTGCTCTGAGATAGAAGACTGCTATTTTGCCAGTTGGGGGACAGATGAGGTCCAGTCAGCCTTTTGAGTGCTCTGTCACAAGGACACCAGTGGGACAGGAATAGCTACTTTGTCCCTAGTCAGATGAATCACTCTGTTTTGTGCCAATCCAATCCAATGTTCATATTGTCAGTGTATTCATCCCACTACTCTGCTATTCTTATAGTGACTTCAGCCTGCTTATTTAATATACAATTTATCTGATGGGTAGTGACATTTGGTGACATTCTTTACAAACTAATGTAAGTAGTAGGAGGCAAAATTCCTTCATTAATCTTGACCCCAGTGGAGAGATCTCTTGAGCGTTCAAACTTATTCTCTCAAGGCCCAAGATCACCTAGCCAGACTCATAGTCAAAGCCATGAACCAGAGTAGTTAGATGTTTTTTTCTGCCTCATCTCTCAAGGTTTTCTTCATATTCCATAATGCAGCCAGAAACTCAACCCCCTAAGAAGACTTACCAGGACCCCCATTTCCTAAGGTATCCTCTGTCATTGGATTAATAATCTGATGAAGCCCAGTTCCTAATATCTCTCTTATAATGGATGAATCTACAGGGAAATTAGGCAAAATAATATTCCTCAGGAGCTAGATCCTGATAAATGGAGGCTCATTGGTCTAACTGGGGAGGCAGAATTCTAGAACCTGAATTAGAGGCCTCAGTTTCCGACATAGTGGTCACCTTTTTGTGAAGGGCATTTATTTATAGCTGAGGAACTCCAGTAAGCACAATTTTCAATTTACCATTTCCATTTAGCAATAGAAGCCTCTTGTAGTACTACCATTCTTCTTAGAGGAACCATTTTTCATCACCCAATTCATAATACTTATAATAGGCAACACTAAATAAAGAGTGATTATATAACCCTGTGTCATCTGTTCGGTAGTAGTTAGGTCTAGTAACAGGCAGCTACTTTACATGAGTGGTGTAGTGAGTGGAATCATGTGGAATGGCAGTTCTAGAAGCCTAACAGTCACTTATTCTGTCTAATTTTGGTGTCCACCCAAATGAGGAATATGGATTGTCCAAAATCTAAAGATTCCAATAAGTCTCTGAGCTTCCTTCTGAAATTATGGGGAAGTTTCAGTAGCCTGCTCAGTAAATGTCAGTAGCCTGCTCTGGATTGTGCCTGGAATCTGCTGGATTTTTCCCCACTCTATTAATATTTTCCTCAAAATTTGACTGTT
The DNA here is from genome assembly GCF_037893015.1 of Macrotis lagotis. NCBI lineage: Eukaryota > Metazoa > Chordata > Mammalia > Peramelemorphia > Peramelidae > Macrotis > Macrotis lagotis. Next base: position 185,550,946 of record NC_133661.1, on the reverse strand, counting down.
GGACACTGCTATTTCTAATGGTTTGCTTCCTTCCTATTCCTTGTGCTTTTTATGATCCACTATCTGATCTAAGGCTTCTGTCACCATGATTTCATTTGACTTGTTCAACATTATGTCTTCTATGTAGAGAGATACAATATCAATACCCTCATGACGAGAGGTCTATTTAGGTTTCTATCCATCACAATGTGACAATCAGGTAGCCCTGGAAGACAATAAAAATATCTTTGACTCCTTACCAGATGAAATCAAACTTCCTGACTAGATTCAGCCATAGGAAGAGAGGAGCAAGCATTGGTGAGACCAGTAATTCAGGCCATTTGCCCTGAACTCGAGCTAATATTGACTCGACTGACATTTTAGCAAGTTCTTCCACAACTGTAGTAAGGGACATGATATCTTTGCTCAGCTAGCTCCTAGTACTCTACAATAAATTGCCAGGTGCCATCTGACCTCCACAGGCAACATACACTTGTTATAAAGGGAGTTGAAATAATGACATTCCTGGTTGTTGCCAGTAAGTCCCTATGCCTATTACAAGAGATCCTTTCACTTGCCATATCTACAGTGCCCTCAACTTCCCCTTGGCCTTCAAACTGCAGTTGCTTAGAAGCTGAGAACTCTGTCTCCAGTTACTGAATTCACTGGGACCAATTTGCTTTTAATCTTAGTAAGCTGTCAATCCAACCTATTCAAGACAGTCAACCACAACCAGAGATTATTAGGCTCACAATTCAACAAAATTTCTTAGATAGTATTAGTCTCACTAAGTTCAAGACTAAAATCCCACCACCTGAGCTAGTATCTGGGGAACCTGGATTCTCAGGACTTCCCAATTGTTTTAGCTGTAACATCTGTTCTAGAATCCTGGGCTTCAAGTTCCTCAGGCTCCAACATCAGGATCCAGGAATCCACTGCCAGACCTAGACTGAAAAAGAAAAACTGTATATAGCAATATCTCAAGGCTTTTCTCAGGGTACTGGGGTTAACATGGAACTCAGGCTTCCCTTCACTTTGCAATATGGTGTCAGCAGTTGTAAATTAATAACTTCTTCACCCCTGGAGGCAGCAGGAAAAAAAGAATGCCAAATTATTCCAATCAAATAGTTTTAAAGATTCAGTCAGTGGAAAAAGTGGACTCCAAATCATATTGTAGACCAATTGAATGTCCTTTTCTGCAACAGTCCTATCTCCCCTCAAACTTCCTTTTTTTCGCCTGTGTATTTCCATTTTTTTTTAGTCGTGTCTCCATTTGGTGTTTTCTTGGCAAGGATATTGGTGTTGTTTAAGCCATTTCCTTCGCCAGCTCATTTTATAAATGAGGAAGTGAAGCAACTATAAATGACTTGCCCAAGCACCCAGCTAATAAGTGTCTGAGGCTGGAACTTAAGAAGATGATCAGGAAGGCTAGGTGGCACAGTGGATAGAGCACTGGTCCTGGAGTCAGGAGTATCTGAGTTCAAATCTGGCCTCAGACACTTAATAATTATCTAACTGTGTGACCTTGGGCAAGCCACTTAACCCCACTGCCTTGAAAAAAACCTAAAAAAAAAGATGATGATATATCCCTGTGTTCTATCCACTGTGCCTCTTTGCTGTCATTTTTTCTTTGCAGGTGCCTCCATCTTGGTCTCATCCTGCTCCAAACCCATTAAATAATGCAGATATAGATGTAGATATAGATTATATATTATAATATATATATATTATAGAGATATATCTTTATATCTCTATATAAAATATCCTATAAAGTACTAAACAGTGAAAAGATTGGAAGTAGCTGGAAGGACTGCTTCTTGGGATTGTAACTGAAGAAAACAAGAGGAACTAAGAAGCACATTTGAATAAATTTCTTTTATAAGGGATACCAGTGCAAAATCATGGGAGACAGAAAATAAAGTGTCTCATGTGAAGAATAGCAAAACCATAGACCAATATGGCTAGATGTTAGAGAATGTGAAGGGGAATTAATGTATAAAAAGACTGGAAAGGTAAGAGGGGACCAGATGATTAATAAACATGATACCAACTTATATATACCAACACACACACACACATACACACACACACACACACACACACACACACACACACACACACACAAACATATATATACCAACCAAAATATATATTTTATCCTACATAGGAAATGAGAGGAACTTTTTGAGTATGGGTTAGGGAAAGGAGTGACATGATTAGATTTATACTTGAAGAAAACCACTTTGCCAATTGTATGGAAGATAGAGACTTGAGGGAGAAAGACCAAATAGGAACCTTTTGCACAAGAATCTAGGCATGAAGCAATAAGGGTCTGAATGAGAATGTTGGCTATGGGAGTGGAGAGAAGGGAACATGAGAGAGAGGTTGTGGAGACAGAAACAAAATTTAGCAACTTATTTGATTTGTTAAGTGAGAATAAAGATGATATTGACATTGTAAGCCTGTGTTACTAGAAAGATAGTGATGGCACTAAAATAGGAAAGTACTTGATTATGCATTTTTGTCACAAGGATTTTGTTTTTCTTTCCTTTTTCAATGACCGAATTGGGCTGAAAGGGTATTCCTCACCCCTTCAAAAACAAAAAGATAGACCAGAAGAAATTATAGAGAAGCCAGACAGCTTTGAAATGTATTGATTTGATGCTTTTTGTCCTTTTTGTTATTAAAAAAAAGAACAAAATGACATTATTATGTGATGTGAACAGTTTTCAGACAAAGAAATCAAAGCTATCATAGTCATCTGAAAAAATGCTTCAAATCATTATTAAATAGAGAAATACAAAATAAAACAATTCTGAAGTATCATTCCATTCCTATCAGATTGGTTAATATGATAGAAAAGGCAAATGATAAATGTTGGAGGGGGTGTGGGAAAATTGGGTGGATTTGTGAACTGATCTAACCATTCTGGTTGCTCTCCAGATTCTTGAGAGCAATTTGAAACTATGTCTAAAAGGTAATAAAACTGCATACCCTTTAACTCAGTGATACCACCACTAGGCTTGTACCCCAAAGAGATATTTTTAAAAGGAAAGGATCTATTTTTACAAAAATATTTATAACAGTTTTTTTGTGGTGGCCAAGAATTAGAAATTGTGGGGATGTCCATCAATTGAGGAATGGCTGAACAAACTGTGGTATGTGATTGTAAAGCAATGTTATTGTGCTATTAGAAATCATGAATGGGGTGGGGCGGAGCCAAGATGGCGACAAGAAGGGATCGAGTCTTAGGAGCTCTCTGATAAAACTCATCAGCTAAGGACTCTAACTAAACTTTCAAGAGACAGAACCCACAAAGGGACCCAGCGAGGCAGTTCTCCTACTCAAGGTAACCTGGAAAAGAGCAGAAATGCTCTGCTCCCTGGGATCGGAGAGGCGGCCTGCCAGAGGGATGGCCCACCAGAGCCAAAGAACATCAGCCTCCCAGAGGCAGCCCCAGGGCACTGGGAGCCCCAGCTCACTGCGGGGGAGTCTCCTGAGCTGCACCCTGGGGAGCACCAGGCACAAAGTGGGGGAATAGCGGGGGACCTGTGCCAGAGCGGGCACGTGGAGCCCAGCCCTCAGGGCATACAGCCAGCAGCTTGGTCTTTCAGCAGCCCAGACCAGGAAACAGAAGCAGGCAGAAACAGTAAGCAGGAGCCCCCAGGGCATGAGCCCATTCAGCTGAGGGAGGAGAGTGAAGAGAGACTGCTGAGCTCTGTCCTCTGCCTCTGGAACAGGACTCTGGGGCTCTGACCACATGCAGATCCTGATCACAGTCTAGCCCCCCCCCCAGAACAGTAGGGCCGCCCCACCTCAGTCCCATGGCAGAGGGGGGCGCTTATGGTCATTCACAGACCAGGAGGGAGGACAGAGCCTCACACACTGAGACCCTTGTGGGAGTGTCCCAAAAGCTCAGGAAGCACCCCAAAACCAGGACCAGGCTGGGAAAATGAGCAAGCAGAGAAATAAAAGGAACACCATTGAGAAATATTTTGCAAATGAGCCCAAGAAGGATCAAAATACTCAGTCTGAAGATGAGGAAGCACAAGCTCCTGCATCTAAAGACTCCAAGAAAAACAGAAATTGGGCTCAGGCTATGACAGAGCTCAAAAAAGACTTTTGAAAATCAAATGAGGGAGTCAGAAGAAAAACTAGGAAAAGAAATGAGAGAGATGCACGAAAAACATGAAAATGAAGTCAGCAGCTTAGTCAAGGAAATCCAAAAAAAGCTGAAGAAAATAGCATGCTAAAAACCAGCTTAGGTCAAATAGATAAAACAGTTCAAAAAGTTATTGAGGAGAAGAATGCTTTAAAAAGCAAAACTGGCCAGATGGAAAAAGAGATAAGAAAACTCTCTGAGGAGAACAAATCCTTCAGACAAAGAATAGAATTCAGGGAGATTGATGAATTTACCAGAAATCAGGAATCAATACTTCAAAACCAAAAAACTGAAAAATTAGAAGAAAATGTGAAATATCTCATTGAAAAAACAACTGATATGGAAAACAGACTTAGGAAAGATAATTTAAAAATTATTGGAATACCTGAAAGTCATGACCAGGAAAAGAGCCTTGACATCATTTTCAAAGAATTACTACAGGAAAATTGCCCTGATGTTCTAGAAGCAGAGGGCAAAGTAGAAATGGAGAGAATCCACTGATCCCCCAGAGAAAGAGATCCCAAAAAAACAACCCTTAGGAATATTATAGCCAAGTTCTAGAACTCCCAAGTCAAAGAGAAAATATTACAAGCAGCCAGAAGGATCACACAGGACTTAGCAGCAACTACAATGGAAGCTCGTAGGGCTTGGAATACAATATGCCAGAAGGCAAAAGAGCTAAGAATGCAGCCAAGAATGAACTACCCAGCAAGGCTGAATGTCCTCTTCCAGGGAAAAAGATGGACTTTCAATGAACCAGGGGAATTTCAAATGTTCCTTTCCTTTTGGAATGGCCAGAGCTGAACAGAAGGTTTGATCTTCAGATACAGGACTCAGGTGAAGCATGGAGATTGGAGGAGAGGGGGGAAATATGAGGGACTTAATGAGGATAAGCTGCATTTATTCCTGCATAGAAAAATGACACTGATAATACTCATATGAACCTGCTCAGTTAATAGAGCAGCTTTTATAGTTGAAGCACAGGAGAAAGCTGAATTCGAAGATAAAATATGGTGTAAAAATGGAGTCAATAGGAAAAAAAGGGAAATGGAATGGGAGAAAGAAAAAGGAGAGGGGGAATAGTCCAAGATATTTCACTTAAGATTTGTTTTTATTACAATGACCTATTGCAATGATAATGGAAGGGGGGAGGCAAGGGGGAATGAGGGAACCTTTGCTCTCATCAGAGATGGCTAGGAGAGGAAACAGCATATATACTCAATGGGGTATAGACATCTGGAGTAAGAAGGAGGGGGGAACAGGGGGAAGGGGTGGGGATGTGAATAAAGGAGGAAAGGATGGACCATGGGGGGAGACTGGTCAAATATAACACATTTTCTTTCTTACTTCTTGCAAGGGGCTGGGATTGGAAGGCCTGCCCAGGACCATAGGGCCAGGTGGATTCTGGGCCTAAGGGGTGGTATGAGGGCTCAGGGCTTCTTGGCCCCAGGACCAGGGATCTGTTTGCTGAGCCAGTCAATGATCCTACAGCAGAGTCAGAGTGAAAGGAGAGAGAAAATAGAGTACATGGTAGTGGAGAAATAAGAAAGGAGGGAGTTGCGATCAGCAATGGCAACGGTGGAAAAATATGGAAGTAACTTTTGTGATGGACTTATCATAAAGAATGAGATCCACCCATGACAGAGTTGTTGGTGTTGGAACAAAGACTCAAGCACATTTTTTGTTATTATTATTTGGGGGGAGGGTGCAGGGCAAGTGGGGCTGGATGGCCTGCCTGGGGCCACATAGCAAGGTGATCTTTGGGTGTCTGGGGCCGGATTTGGACCCAGGTGCTCCTGGCTCAAGGGCCAATGCTCTGTCTGCCACCCAGCCACCCCTACTATTATTACTATTTTATTTTATTTTGGGTCTTTTTTTTTCTTCTTTTTGGTTTTTGCAGGGCAGTGGGGATCGGGGAGCTTGCATGTCACATGGCTGGGTGATTGTTGGGTTTACGAGGCTGGATATGGGCTTGGGTGCTTGTGGCTCCCAGGGCTGGTGCTTCATCCATTGCACCACCTGGCCATACCTACAATTATTACTATTATTTTTTTTTATTTTAATTTTTTTCTCTCCCCTTTACTTTTTTTGCCCAAGCAAGTCTATCTATATTCATGGGGGAAGAGGGGTATTTTGTTTACTTGTAAACAAGAATATTTTATTAATGTAAAAAAATTTTGTACAGAATGAGAATAAAAAATAAATTAAAAAAAATAAAATGAAGATGAAATTAGAAAAAAAAAGAAATCATGAATGGAGGGGAGGCTAGGTGGCACAGGGGATAGAGCACCGGCCCTGGAGTCAGGAGTACTTGAGTTCAAATCCAACCTCAGACACTTAATAATAACCTAGCTGTGTGACCTTCGGCAAGTCATTTAACCCCATTGCCTTGAAACACCCCCCCCCAAAAAAGAGAATCAAGAGAACATTTTACCAGGTAACAGAAATATTGTAGGATGAACAACTGCAAATGACTTAGTTATTCTCAACTCTTTCAACTTTATAAAAGACAATCCCCAAGGACTCATGATGGAAATGTTATCTATCTCCAGAGGAAGACATCTTATTGGCATCTGAATTATAGATCAAAGAACAGCAATTTTTTACTTTTTTTTCCCTTTCATTTTTTTGGTCCAAGTTTTTTCCACAAAATGACTTATTATAGGAAATATGTTTTACAAGATTGCTTGATATCTCAAGGAGGAACGAGGGAAAGGTGAGAAAGGAGAGAATTTGGAACTCAGAACTTTTTAAAAAACTGAATGTTAAAAATTGTTTTTCTATGTATTTGGGAGAAACAAAATACTATTTCTTAAGAAGTTGTATTACACACTTTAGAAAGAAAGGAAAAAAAGAAAGACAGACTGACAGAAACAAACAAACAAACAAACAAAGGTATACAAAAAATTCACAGTGGGTTTTTTTTGGTATAATCTTTGTTTTACTAGGTATATATAAATACTTGTTTTATTTGATATTTACTCACTTTAGAATTGTTTTAAAAGAAAAAAAAGAAAAAAAGATGGAAAATGGAAATGTTCCTATGAGTTTCTGTCACATATTTAAAGGTACATCCATTCTTTAGACAGAGGCAAGATTACCATTTTTCAGCTATGTTATCAGGGGATCTCCTTTTGAGTATAGATTACTTAAAATGGATGCAGAGGCTTCTTCCAACTATTAAATCCTGTCATTCCTTTGTACTTTGGTTGTCCATTTGCATGAGGAAATACTGCCAGATAGAATCCTGAGTATGCTACAGAATCTAGATTAAGATTTTATAATCTGAAGTTCATGAACTTGTTTTTTCAAAATATTTTGATAACTACTATCTATAATCTGCCTCCCAAGTCAAACCCAGAAAGTGTGCGAACACACTAACAAAATACTTTTCACACAAAAAAGTCAGATTTAAACAATTGGAAAAATGTCAGTTGTTCATGGTTAGGTTGAACTAATATAATAAAAATGACAATTCTACCCAAATTAAATTACTTATTTAGTTCCATACCAAACAAACTACCAAAAACCTATCTTACAGAGCTAGAAAAAATAGTAACAAAATATATCTGGAGCAACATAAGGCCAAGAATATCAAGGGAATTGATGAAAAAAATGTAAAGACCCTAATAGTAACATAGGGATGATGATCAACCTTAATGGACTTGCTCATTCCATCAGCAATCAGGAACAATTTTGTGGCATCTGTGATGGAGAATATCATCTGTATCCAGAGAAAAAGAATTGTGGAATTTAAACAAAGACCAAAGACTATTACCTTTAATTTAAAAAAAAAAAGTTATCTTATTATGTAATTTTATTATTTCTTATACTTTATTTTTTTTCTTAAGGATAGGATTTCTCTCTCATCAGATTCAACTTAAATCAATGTATACCATGGAAACAATATAAAGACTAACAGACTGCCTTCTGAAAGGGGGTGGGAAGAGGGAAGCGAGATTGGGGGGAAATTGTAAAATTCAAAATAAATAAACAAATTTTTTTGAAATGTAAAGAAAGGTGGCCTAGTTGTACCAAAACAAAAGCTTTGTTATAAAGTGGTAGTCCTGGTACTGGTAAAGAAATAAAGAAAAAAATAGTAAAGGACCAATGGATTAGAATAGATATTGCAGTAAATGACTATAGTAATCTATTGTTTGACAAACCCAAAGACAAAAGTTTCTAGATAAGAACTCACTATTCAACAAAAACTGCTAGGAAAACTAGAAAATAGTATGGCAAAAACTAGGCATAGACCCATATCTCATACCTTATAACAAAATGTTAAAATGGGTACAGAATTTAGCAATCCCATATATTAGTTGGCACATCAAGAAAAATTCTATGTGTCAGATCTATGGAAAAATGAGAAATTTATGACCAAACAAGAAATAGAGAACATTATAAAATATGAAATGTTGATTTTGACTACATTAAATTTAAAAGTTTTTGCACTAATAAAACTAATGCAGCCAAGATTTGAAGAAAAACAGAAAGCCGAGAAACAATTGTAACAGTTAGGTGTTTTGATATGGCCACATTTCTAAGAAATATGGATAATTGCATCAAATTTATAAGGCTACAAGTCATTCCCCAATTGAAAAATGGTCAAAAGATATGAACAGGTAGTTTGCAAATGAAGAAATTAAAGATATATAATATATATATATGATCACATGAAAAAATGCCCCAAATCATCATTGATTAAAGAATGTAAATTAAAATAACTATGAGGTATCAACCTATCAGGCTAAGATGACTAATAGGGAAAATGATCAATGTTGAAGAGGATGTGGGAAGATTAGAACATTAACACACTGTTGGTGGAATTGTGAATTGATCCACCATTCTGGAGAATAATAGGGAACTATGCCCAAAGAGCTATAAAATTGATCATACCCTTTGACCCAGCAATCCCATTACTAGACCCATATCCAAAAGAAAATTTTAAAAATTAGAAAAGTCACACATATTCAAAAATATTTATAGCAGCTCTTTTTGTAGTGGTAAAGAATAGGAAATCGAGGGGATGCCCATCAAGTAGAGAATTGCTGAACAAGTTATTGTACGTTAATTTTATGAAGTATGATTGCTCTATTTAAAAAACCATGAAAGGTCAATCTTTAGAGAAGCATGGAAAGATTTACAGGAACTAACACAGAACAAAGGAAGCAGAATCAAGAGAACATTGGACAAATTAACAACATTGTGAGCTGATCAACTATGAGATATGCACCTCCTCTCAGCAGTTCAGAGATCTAGGACAATCCTGGAAGACCTGTTATGGACAATGTCATCTTCATACAGGGGAGAACAAAAACAAACAAAAACCACAGAATCTTAATGGATACTAGTTTTGCTTTTTAAAAAACTTCTCTTATGTTATATTTTCCTATCCCATGGTTTCCTTTCTTTTCCCTTAGCCCTAATTCCTCATACACAAAATGACTAATATGTAAATATGTTAAAAACCAATGTTTATGTACAGCTTTTACTAGATTGTTTGGTTCTAAGGGGAGAGAGGTAGAAAGGAATGGTGGTAAATAAATGTATAACTTATAAATATGGATATGAATAAATATAATTGGAAAAATAAGAACACAAACAAAAAAATTATTAAATCTCATTTGGTCCTCAAAATTTACCTAGAAGGTAAATGCTACTATTGTTCCCATTTTAGTGACTTCTTTAATGACTTGCCCAGGATCATATAGTTAGTGAGTGTATGAAGACATCCTAGAACTCAGAATTTCCCTAATCCAGGTTCAGTGCTCTATCTACTGCTCCACTAGTGAGTGATAAAGATAAATAGTTCCGAGTCTAGATGCTTTTTACTTTTACAGTAAAAGCATCTGGTGGGTAGGCTCAACTCTGGACCACAAATAAAATTCACTCGGTGTGTTTCAAAAAAAAGCATAATATTTCTAGGGGTATCTCAAAGAAGTAAAGATGTGTAGAGCCCAAGATGAGAACCTAGAAATTTGATTTACAAATGGTCTTCAGGAGCAAAGACTGGACTTCTTTGGGATTTCCTTCAATTTCCTCTCCTCTTATGGAATATTGACAGCAATCCTGGAGAAGAGAAAAGCAAGGGATAAATTTTAATCCCAGTTGCATGTACTTGCATGTACCAGTAAGACTTTGCCCAAATGTAGATTTCCATGAGCCCATCTCCATTTTTCAGACAAGGAAGAGAAGAATCTTGCAGGATCATCTTTCACTGCCATTCAAGATGAAAAGAAAACCTCCAAAATCCTCCTAGTTTAACTAGTGCCAGTTCTTCCTTTCCTCTGGCTCTTTCCTTTGCTTTTCCTCTCTCCTTCCAATCTCCACCAGATGCCAGCCATGCTACTTTTCATGAATAACCTCAATTCATTCTCATTCTTTTAAATCAGCAGAGAAAGGGGAAAGGCCATGATGTTTCCAATAAGATTAAACAATTATGTAACTACTTATTTCCCCATACTAACTCCATCCGCATTGGGGCTTTTTTTTTTAAGTTAAAGACTTTTATTTAAGTTTTTTTGTTTTATCTTTTTTTTTACATTGCCAATGTTTAGAGATCCAGTGGTATGCTGGGGTCAACTCATACTGGCTCAGAGTGTCAAATGTGAAATTTTGAATATGAGAATTTATACCTTAGAAATCAGCAAGCAGGGTGGCTAGGTGGCACAGTGGATAGAGCACTGGCCCTGGAGTCAGGAGTACCTGAGTTCAAATCCAGCCTCAGACACTTAATAATTACCTAGCTGTATGGCCTTGGGCAAGCCACTTAACCCCATTTGCCTTGCAAAAATCTAAAAAAAAAAATTAGCAAGCACTAAAAATCCTCATATCTTATATCTCAATAGTATTCCTTCACATACCATAAGATACAGTCATTCTTCAACTGATGGACATCCTTTTAATTTCAGATTGCTAAAATGTTGCTAAAAATATTTTTGCATATATAGAAACTTTTCCTATTTATTTGTTCTCTTTTGGGATATAACCTAGCAGTGCATGACATGGTTTTAGCCCAGAGTGGGGTTCTTCGCTTTGCACTTTCTCACAAGTCCTGGCTCACATAGGTAGTTTTACAGTTCAACCAATGAACCAACAGATATTTGGAATATTTTGAATTCTTTGAGGGTTCACCTATGGCACTCTAACTCTCAGCACTGGCCTATTTTATTACATTGTCCAGACAAGGCTCTTGTAATGTCTCTTATATAATTAATTTGCTGATCAATAAAAACTTGATTATTAAGCACCTACTATGTGTCAGGACTGTGCTTTGCTATGTGTGGGCTCTGTCTCTTGAATAGTCTGTAAGCTCCCTAGCAATATAGACTAGAATTCTGTAACATCTCTTACTACATATGGATTAAAATACACTCAAAAAAATATGGTGGGTTGACTAGCTTCTACTCATAGATCATAAGAACAGCATAAAAAAACAATCATCATGATGTATTCTAGCTAAAATATTTCAGAGGCATAGTTACTCATGTAAGGGCAGCTAGGTGGCACAGAAGATAGAGTGCTAAGCCTGGAGTCAGTAAGATATATTCCTGAGTTCAAATGTGACCTAAGATACTACCCAACTCTGTGACCCTGGGCAAGTCACTTTACCTGTTTGCCTCAGTTCTTCATCTATAAAATGAACTAGAAAAGGAAATGACAAACCACTCCAGTCTTTTTGCCAAGAAAACCTCAAATGGGGTCATGACTAAAACAACTGAAATAGCACAAGCTATTTGGAAGAGAAAGTCTAGCCAACCAAAGCCCTTTGCTAAGCAGAGAATGCTCTGACTCAAGGAATAGCCAGCTCACATTTTATAGTAATTGTGACAGATGAAGAAATTCTGCATCAATAAAAGAAAAAAAGATGTAGTTTTCATCTGTGATTTCTGAATAATGTCCCCCAAAGGGATAATAGTAATGTAGGCACATCCCTGAGGAAGATCTGTTTTCTTAGGGCAGTAAGACAAATCCCTCTGTTGATTCCCAAGGAAATTAAAAACACTCATTATCTTAATTTGATTTACTTTTCAAGGGAGAACAAAAACATTAGACCAAGGATATAGTTGCATTAATCTGTACCTTTAAAAAAAAACACAATAGAAACCTTAATGCTGTATATCTTTAGATTAAATTTCTGTGATACTCATATAGTCATTTATTTTTTCGATGATGGAACCCCAATACTTCCCTCTTTGAGATCTTGCTCTTCATCTTTACATACTTAAACTTTCTAAGTTGTTCTCTCATTATTCTAGTTTCCTACATCTTTTTCTTGTCACTATTCTAAAGACAAATTCAGTTGAAGGAAGGTATAGTCTTTTTTTCCATGTCTCCACCTGTCTTTTTTTTTTGACAACTTTCTTCAAATACCTTTAACTTGCCTCCAATTATCCCATCCCAAGAACATGTACTTTCTGCAATCTACACCAATTGGTCAAAGTCAAATAGAAATGAATCCCTTCAGGTTGCATATTGACTTAGAAAATTATAAATTAACATTATCCTTGTTATATTTCCAATTACAATTTTAATCTGGCTCTACCCAGTAGTTTTGCAGTAGACCAAGACCCAATGAGTTTGACACTTCAGAACCAAAATACTTATTCCAAAGCTAAATTTGTGATCTAGTTTCTGAAGAACAACGATGTGAAAGAGGCACTGAAGTAGGAGTTGAATGCAAAAAGAGTATAGGAGGGGCTAGGTGGTGCAGTGGATAGAGCACTAGCCCTGCAGTCAGGAGTACCTGAGTTTAAATCCAGCCTCAGACACTTAATAATTACCTGTGTGGCCTTGGGCTAGCCACTTAACCCCATTGCCTTGCAAAAAAAGAAACAAACAAACAAACAAACAAAGAGTATAGTTAACATGGTGCTCATGGCCTTGCAACACAGATTCATGGCTGCAGTAAATGGAGCAATTTTTGTGATAGATGCTCACAGATGCAGTTCAGTTGTATGTTCCATCATTGTCTCTGTGTGATGCTTCAACTCATTACATTATGACAAGTGGGAGTATCAAGAAACCTGCAAAAGGATTTTCCCTAAATATTTGTACCAACATAACTTCACTGATTGTCACTGTCTAATTATAGTTCTATTAAAGAAGGTCCAACCATTTTTCTAAAAAAGAATGCAGAATACTTAAAAGTCAGCTGTTTCCATAATAAATACATCTCTGTGCTTACTCTGAAGTCTTTGATAATACATAAATGCTGTCCTATTTCCTTTCCAAGGACTCCTCTTTGACTAATTATTTGAGAAAATGTGGGGGTTTTATTTTGTTATTGTGGACTACTTTTTTGGGGAGCAATCAAGGTTAAATGATTTGTCCAAGGTCACAGAGCTAGTAAGTGTCTGAGGTCAGATTTAAATTCAGGTCAGGACCTCCTGACTTAGAGTCAGGCTTCTTGTTCCTTTCATGGCACCAACGAGTTGTCCCTTTTTAATTAACTTAATTAAATAGTTGATTATTGTTGCTTAATTAAATAGTTACTGTAACTTTTACAAAGCATACTACATTTATATAGTTTTTAAAAGTTTGTCAAGCATTTTGCTTCCAACAAGCATATGAGCTAGATATAATTTCAATTTGACTAATAAGGGAGCCCTCGAAAAATAATAATGTGCCCACAATCATGTAACTAATAAATGAAGGAATTAGAACTTGAACTCAAGTCTTTTGTCACCAAGGAAAATGATTTCTCCACCACACAATTCAGGTTCACAAAACCCTTCAATTCAAAAGGCCAAAGGAATGTAATGTCATATTGTTCTTTATTGACTTTCTGATATTTCTTGATATCAAGCCTCCTGGCTCCAAGACAAGAATAATTACTATAATTGCTACTCCTTACTTATCTGGAAAGAATTATTTAAAAACAGCATAAAACCCCTCCAAGAAAAAGAGAATTAACTTACTTCTCTAAAAAGATTGCCCTGGAATTATATATCTTTAAACTTGTTGGAATTATGGAAATAAAGTTAACCATGGGGGAGGCTAGGTGGCACAGTGGACAGAGCACCCCGGCCCTGGAGTCAGGAGTGCCTGAGTTCAAATCTGGCCTCAGACACTTAATAATTACCTAGCTGTGTGGCCTTGGGCAAGCCACTTAACCTCATTGCCTTGCCAAAAACAAACAAACAAACAGACAGACAGATAGATAGATAGATAGATAGATAGATAGATAGATAAATAAATGAATGAATGGCTAAATAAATAAATAAATGAATGAATGAATGAATGAATGAATAAATAAATAAATGGAGTTAACCATGTTATAGGACTAGATTTGTATGGGACCTTAGCAATCATTTAATCTATTTTCAAGGATCTGGGGCTATTCCTTGGATGAAATATTGGATATTCCTTCTGCTAATATAGATCATAACTTCTTGCCACCTTTATAGACAATCTTCATAGGTTGTTGAACCTTTCTCTATCTGCTTAACTGGTTCTCCAACAAGAAAAACCCTTTACTAGATCCATAGTCAAATTCCTTACAACATGGCAGGACCTATCAGAGCTTGTACTACATTAGCACAGCTCAATGAGGTATCAAAATAATATTCTAGTGAAAGAATAAGGAAATGTCTTTATTAGGAAATACTTATTAGCAAATTCTCTATTTGGAATCATTTAAATTGCTCTTATCAATCAAAAACTTCAGGGTTTTGCATTTTACTGAAACAGGTTTATGCTATTTTAAGTAAAAGTGACATGAAAATCTCAATTTACACGAAAAATAAATGAAGATTTTTTTGCTCTATGATTATATGGTTTATAGAAGGTATCACCACAGAACCCTTAGGGTAGACTTGAAACTCATAAACACTGGGGCCAAGGACTTTATAATACAATCACTAAGGGTATTCTACCCTTAGCAGTAGCCATGAAAAACCAAAGTTTGTCAAAGAAAGAATATTTTAGGGAATAAAGATAGTATGATATGATGTGGTTCTTTCTCATTTTGGATTAAGCTGAGATGGAGAATGGTTTAGTTGTTCCTGGATTCCTATCTCAACTGTCAAGAGTATAAATCACTGTGTAAATGTTTTAGGTAAAAAGCTGTAGGGGTACAGGTATCTCCATCCATTATCTCTATTCTGAGGAGTTTGAAGATACTGCTGATGGTGATGGTAGTGATGGTAATGATGATAACAAGATTAATAGCAGATAGCAATTTTAGATTTCTTTGCATGTTATCTCATTTGATCTATACAATGACTCTTCAAGGTGCTATTATTATCCCAATATTACAGATGAGAAAAATAAGGCTGAAAGATGTTAAGTGACTTAATCTAGAGCTAAGTAAATATTTAATGTAGGATTCCAATTCAGGTATTCCTAACTCCAGGTTCAACACTTTATCCCCACAATATCTAGCATGATGTCGACTTCACACTATTTTTCTTTTGAAAGTAAAAAGTACCATTGGTCATGAGTTTAAAAGAGATCCCCTCATATACTGAGAAATTAAATGTTGTGTCATGTATATTTAAATTCTACCCTTCTGCCAAATGCTGTCTTACTTATAATGCTGACTTACAAACTATAAAATTAAGAAAAATTTTAGCAGAGATTACAAGTTATTACTAGGATAATATACTATGATCAGGTAGGATTTATACAAGATATACAGGGATGGTAAAAAACAATCAGTATAATTGACCATATAAACAACAAAATTAACAGAAATGACTTGATTATCTCAATAGATGCTGGAAAAGAATTTGACAAAATACCATTCCTATTTAAAAAAAACACTAGAAATTAGAAATGGAGTTTTCATTAAAATGATAAGCAGTATCTATCTAAAACCATCAGCAAGCATTATATGTAATGGGAATAAACTAACAGCATTTCCAAAAAGATCAGAGGTGAAACAAGGATGCATATTATCATCACTATTATTCAATATTGTATTAGAAATGTTAGCTTTAACAACAAGAAAAGAAAAAGAAATTGAAGGAATTCAAATAGGAAAGGAAGAAACAAAACTTTCACTTCTTTGTAGATGATATAATCGTATACTTACAGAACCCTAGAAAATCAATTTAAAACCTACTTGAAACAATTAACAACTTTAGCAAAGTAGCAGGATATAAAATAAAACCTACATAAATCTATGATCAACAAAAATCAAACAGCAAGAATGAGAGACACAGCATTAAATATAACTATAGACATAATAGACCAAGAGAATCCCAAAAAATCATCTAAAAAACTACTAGAAATAATTAGCAACATTAGTAAAGTTGGATGATATAAAATAAACCCTCATAAATCCTCAAAATTTCCATATATATACATGACAAGCAAAATGCAGCAGAAAGAGCTAGAAAGAGAAATCCCATTCAAAGTAACTTCAAACAATATTAAATTCCTGGGAGTCTACCCTCCAAGGCAGAGTCAAAAACTTTTTGAAAACAATTACAAAACACTTCTCACACAAAATCAGATTTAAATCAACTGCTCATGGATAGGTTGAGCTAATATAATAAAAATGACAATTCTACCAAAATTAATCTACTTGTTTTGTGCCCTACCAATCAAAATTCCAAAAAAATTACTTTAAGAAGTTAGAAAATATTGTAAGTCAATTCATATGGAGAAATAAAAAGTCGAGAATTTCCAGGGATTCAATGGAAAAAAGTGCAAAAGAAGGTAGCTTATCTCTACCAGATCTAAAATTATATTATAAAACAACAGTCATCAAAACTATATGGTAGAGGGGGGCAGAGCTAAGATGGTGACAAGAAAGGATCCGGTCTTAGGCGCTTTCTGATAAAACTCATAAGCTAAGGACTCTAACTAAACTTTCAAGAGACAGAACCCACAAAGGTACTCTGCAAGGCAGTTCCCCTACTCAGGGTAACCTGGAAAAGAGCAGAAAGGCTCTGCTCCCCGGGGTCAGAGGGGCAGCCACCCAGAGCCCACCCGAGCAAAAGAACTTCAGTCTCCCAGAGGCAGCCCCAGGGTGCTGGGAGCCCCAGCTCACAGCAGCAAGGGAGTCACCAGAGCTACATCCCAGGGAGCACCGGGCACAAAGTGGGGGAAGGGGGGGGAACCTCTGCCAGAGTGAGCACGTGGAGCCCAGCCCTCAGGGAACACAGCAAGAAGCTTGGTCTTTCCACAGCCCAGATCCAGAAACCGGCCCCAGGGCATGAGACCATTGAACTGAGGGAAGGGAGTGAAGAGACTGCAGAGCTCTGTCCTCTGCCCCTGGAACAGGACTCTGGGGCTCAGAACACATTCAGATCCTGATCCCAGTCTAGGCCCCCCCATAGAACAACAGGGCCCCCCTACATCAGCCCCATGGCAGAGGGGGTGCTTATGGTCATTCACAGACCAGGAGGGAGGACAGAGCCTCACACACTGAGACCCTTGTGGGAGTATCCCAAAAGCTCAAGAAGCACCCCAAAACCAGGCTCAGGCTGGGAAAATGAGCAAGCAGAGAAATAAAAGGAACACCATTGAGAAATATTTTGCAAATGAGCCCAAGAAGGTTCAAAACACTCAGTCTGAAAATGATGAAGCACAAGCTCCTGCATCTAAAGACTCCAAGAAAAACAGAAATTGGGCTCAGGCTATGACAGAGCTCAAAAAAAGACTGAAAATCAAATGAGGGAGTCAGAAGAAAAACTGGGAAAAGAAATGAGAGAGATGCAGGAAAAACATGAAAATGAAGTCAGCAGCCTAGTCAAGGAAATCCAAAAAAATACTGAAGAAAATAGCATGCTAAAAACGAGCTTAGGTCAAATGGATAAAACACTTCAAAAAGTTACTGAGGAGAAGAATGCTTTAAAAAACAAAGCTGGCCAGATGGAAAAAGAGATAAGAAAGCTCTCTGAGGAAAACAAATACTTCAGACAAAGAATACAACTCAGGGAGATGGATGAATTTACGAGAAATCAGGACTCAATACTTCAAAGCCAGAAGAATGAAAAATTAGAAGAAAATGTGAAACATCTCATTGAAAAAACAACTAATATGGAAAACAGATTTAGGAAAGATAATTTAAAAATTATTGGAATACCTGAAAGTCATGATCAGGAAAAGAGCCTTGACATCATTTTCAAAGAATTACTACAGGAAAATTGACCTGATATTCTAGAAGCAGAGGGCAAAATAGAAATGGAGAGAATCCACTGATCCCCCTGAGAAAGAGATCCCAAAAAAACAACACCTAAGAATATTACAGCCAAGTTCCAGAACTCCCAAGTCAAAGAGAAAATCTTACAAACAGCCAGAAGGACATAATTCAAATACCGTGGAGCCGCAGTCAGGATCACACAGGACTTAGCAGCAACTACATTAAAAGCTCATAGGGCTTGGAATACAATATACCGGAAGGCAAAAGAGCTTAGAATGCAACTGATAATCAACTACCCAGCAAAACTGAATGTCCTCTTCCAGGGAAAAAGATGGACTTTCAATGATACCAGGGGAATTTCAAATGCTCCTGTTGGAATGGCCAGAGCTGAACAGAAGGTTTGTTCTTCAAATACAGGACTCAGGTGAAGCATAGAGATTAGAGGAGAAGGGGAAAATATGAGGGACTTAATGATGATGAACTGCATGTATTCCTGCATAGAAAAATGACACTGATAATACTCATATGAACTTTCTCAGTTAATAGAGCAGGTAGAAGGAGCTTTTATAGATGAAGCACAGGAAAAAGCTGAATTTGAAGATAAAATATGGTGTAAAAATGGAGTCAATAGAAAAAAGGGAAATGTAATGGGAGAAAGAAAAAGGAGAGGGGGGAATACGCCAAGATATTTCATATAATAAGATTTTTCTTTATTACAATGAGCTAATGCTATGGAGGGGGGGAGGCAAGGGGCAATGAGGGAATCTTTGTTCTCATCAGAGGTGGCTAGGAAAGGAAACAGCATATATACTCAATGGGGTATAGACATCTGGAGTAAGAAGGAGAGAAGGGGGATAGGGGGAAGGGGGGGGATGTGAGTGATGGAGGTAAGGATGGACCATGGGGGGAGAGAGTGGTCAGATATAACACATTTTCTTTTTTACTTCTTGCAAGGGGCTGGAATTGGATGGCCTGTCCGGGCCCATAGGGCCAGGTGGATACTGGGCCTAAATAGTGGTATGGGGGCTCGGGGCCTCTTGGCCCCAGGACCAGGGATCTGTCTGCTGCACTAATCAGCTACCCTACAGCAGAGTCAGAGTGAAAGGAGAGAGAAAATATAGTACATGGTAGTGGAGAAATATGAAAGGAGGGAGTTGCAATCAGCAATGGCAATGGTGGAAAAATATGGAAGTAACTTTTGCAATGGACTTATCATAAAGAATGTGATTCACCTGCAACAGAGTTGTTGGTGTTGGAACAAAGCACATATTTTTATTATTATTATTTGGGGGGGGGTGCAGGGCAAATGGGGCTGGGTGGCCTTCATGGGGCAGGATAGCAGAGTGATTGTTGGTTGTCTGAGGCCAGATTTGGTCCTGGGTGCTCCTGGCTCAATGGCCAATGCTCTGTGAGCCACCCAGCCACCCCTACTATTATTACTACTATTTTATTTTATTTATTTTATTTTTTGGTTTTTGCAGGGCAGTGGGGTTGGGGTGGCATGCATGTCACACAGCTGGGTGATTGTTGGGTGTACGGGGCCAGATATGGGCTCGGGTGCTCCTGGCTCCAGGGCTGGTGCTCGATCCATTGCACCATCTGGGCATACCTACAAGTATTGCTATTTTTTTTTATTTCAATTTTTTTCTCTCCCCTTTACTTTATCCCTCAAGCGAGTCTATATTTTTTGGGGGGAGGGGGTATTTTGTTTACTCTTAAACAAGAATATTTTATTAATGTATAAAAAACACTTTTTGTACAAAATGAGAATAAATAAATATTAAATATAAAAAACTATATGGTATTGCCTAAGAAACAGAGTGGTAGATCAGTGGAATAGACTAGGTGCAATAGCAGGAAATGATTATAATAATCTGCTCTTTGATAAACCCAAAGGGTCCAGCTATTGGGATAAAAATTCTCTCTTCAATAAAAACTGTTGGGAAAATTGGAAGTTAATATGACAGAAACTCGGATTAGGCCAACACACCCTATACCAAGATCAAAATGAATATAGGATTTAGATATAAAAGACAATATTATAAGCAAACTAGGAGATCAAGAAATAGTTTACCTGTCAGATCTGTGGAAAGCTGTTTATGACCAAGGAAGAGATGGAAAACATCATTAAAAACAAACCAGACAATTTTGGTTACATTAAATTAGAAAGCTTTTGTACAGACAAAACCACTGTAACCAAAATTAAAAGAAATGTAGTATATTGAGAAACAATTTTTACAACTAGTATTTCTGGCAAAGGATTCATTTCTAAAATATACAGAGAATTGAGTCAAATTTTGAAAAAACAAGCCATTCCCCAATTGACAAATGGTCAAAAGATATGCAAAGGTAATTTACAAATAAGGAAATCAAAGCAATCCATAGTCATATGAAAAATTGCTCTAAATAACTATTATTAGAGAAATGCAAATTAAAGCATCTCTGAGGTACCACCTCACACCTCTCAGACTGGCCAATATGACCAGAAAGGACAATGATCAATGTTGGAAGGGTTGTGGGAAATCTGAGACACTGATACATTTTAGGTGGAGCTGTGAACTCATACAACCTTTCTGGAAAGCAATTTGGAATTATGCCCAAAGGGCAACAAAAATCTGCACACCCTTTGATCCAGCAATACCACTACTGGGTCTATACCCTGAAGAGATCAGGGTATAGGGTGAAAACATCATTTGTACAGAAATATTCATAGCAGCCCTGTTTGTGGTGGCAAAGAATTAGAAATTAAGTGAATGTCTTTCAATTGAGGAATGGCTTAACAAACTGTGGTATATGTATGTCATGGAACACTATTGTTCTATTAGAAATCAGGAGGGATGGGAATTCAGGGAAGCCTGGAAGGATTTGCATGAACTGATGCTGAGTGAGATGAGCAGAACCAGAAGAACAATGTACACCCTAATAGCAACTTGGGGGCGATGATCAACCTTAATGGACTTGTTCATTTCATTAGTGCATCAATCAGGGACAATTTTGGGGTATCTGCAATGGAGAATACCATCTCTATCTAGAGAAAGAATTGTGGAGTTTGAACAAAGACCAAAGACTATTACCTTTAATTTAAAAATAAGTTACCTTTTTATGTAATTTTGCTCTCTTATACTATTTTTTTCTTCCTTAAGGATATGATTTCTCTCTCATCACATTCAACTTAGATCAGTGTATACCATTGAAAAATGTAAAGACTAACAAGACTGCCTTCTGTTGGGGGTGGGGGGAGGGAAGCAAGATTAGAGGAAAAATTGTAAAATTCAAAATAAATAAAATATTTCATATATTTAATATATATATATAATAGACAACATGAAATACTTGGTAATCTATTTTCCAAGACAAACCAGGAAACTATATGAGCATAATTACAAAATGCTTTTCACACAAAGTCAGATCTAAGAAATGGGACATATGACAATTGCTCATGGTTAGGTCAAGCCAATATTACCAAAATGACATTTCTATGTAAATTAAATTGCTTATTCAATGTAATTATCAATCAAACTACCAGAAACCTATTTTACAAAGCCATAAAAAAAATGTGAAAAAATTCATCTGGAGCATCAAAAGGTCAAGAATATCAAGGGAATTAATGGGGAGAAAATGCAAAGGAAGGTGATCTAGCTATACCAGAACTAAAGGTATAATATAAATAGCAGCTATCAAAATTGTCCAGTACTAGCTAGTAAATAGAGAAGTGGATCAATGGAATAGATTAGTTAAAAAAGAAATAGGGGTGGCTAGGTGGCGCAGTGGATAGAGCACCAGCCATGGAGCCAGGAGTACCTGAGTTCAAATCCGACCTCAGACACTTAATAATTACCTAGCTGTGTGGCCTTGGGCCAGCCACTTAACCCCATTGCCTTGCAAAAAAAAAAAAAACCTAAAAAAAAAAGAAATAGTAGGAAATGACTTTAGTTATCTACTCTTGATAAATCCAAAGATTTTAAGAGATCACTATTTGACAAAAACTGCTAGGAAAACTGGAAAATAGTTTAGCAAAAACTAGGCATAAACCCACATCTCATAACCTATACTAAAATAAGACAAAAATGAGTAGAGGATTTATATTTTGATATAAAGAATGTTACCATAAACCAATTAAGAGAACAAGAAATAATCTATCTGTCATATCTATGGAGTGGGGAGAAGTTTATGATCCAACTAGAGATAGAGAATATTGTAGGAGATGGAGCCAAGATGGTGAAATAAAGGCAGAGAACATTATAAATTGCAAAATGGATGATTTTGTAGCTAGGTGATGCAATTGATAGAGCACCAGTCCTATAGTCAGGAGGAACTGAGTTAAATTTGACCCAAGAACTTAATACTTGCTTACTTGTGTGACCATGGGCATGTCACTTATCCCATTCCTTTTCAAAAATCCCTCCCCCCCCAAAAAAAAAGATGATTTTGATTATATTAAATTTAAAAGGTTTTGGACAAACAAAGTTGAAGCCAAGATTAGAAAGGATGCAAAAATCTGGGAAACAATTTTTTCAACTAGTGTTTCTGATAAAGGACTCATTTCTAAAATTCATAAAGAACTAAGTCAAATTTATAAGAAGTCAAGTCATTCTCCAATTGATAAATGGTCAAAGGATATGAGCATGCAGTCTTCAGATGAAGAAGTTGAAGATATCTGTAGTCATATGAAAAAATTCTCCAAATTATTATTGATAAGGGAAATGCAAATTAAAACAATCTTTCAGATTGGTTAAGATGGCAAAAAGGGAAAATAATTTTGGAGATATAGGAAAAGAAATAAATTTTCATATATTAACCTCCAGAGTTTGTCTTAATAATGAACAAACAGTATTAGGCCAACTTGGGTTAACCCCCCCAGAGGTTGATCTTAAGAGGTATAGAGATTTGGTTAACTTGCATGTTTAATTGCTATTCTAAACTCTGCAATCCAAAATGCATAAGCATGGAGGGTCTGACTTTTGAGACTGGGCCCCCAGAGTGATATCTTAGGTTACATACTTTATAGGAAATAGACAAAAGACCATAAAATGATTAGCAGCTGTCAATGAAGTCACAGTATATGTTTTAGGTCCCTTCCCTGGTATCTGCCTCATGTCACGTAGTCACCCACTAGGGGGTCAAGAATTTTTCTATCTTAACTCAGGATATCTGTTTTGTGTTTTTTTGGTTTTTTTGTTTTGTTGGGGGTTTTTAGATTTTTGTGAGGCAAATGGAGTTAAGTGGCTTGCCCAAGGCCACACAGCCAGGCAATTATTAAGTGTCTGAGGCCACATTTGAACCCAGGTACTCCTGACCCCAGGGCCGGTGCTCTATCCACTGCGCCACCTAGCCGCCCCATTAACTCAGGATATCTGAACCTTACCAAGATTTCAAAAAAAAATGAGATTCTCCTCTTCAAGATATCTATGCCGTTCTGTCACAATAAGAGATTTACAGTTACTATCAGACAAATTATCAGTCAAATTTCCTGTTCTTCAAGGAAGAGGCTGATATCTTTACACTCAGATATTAGAGGGAGAAAAAAAACTTTGACAAGAAATATAAATATATATTATATATTATCTTTCATATATATATATATATATATGCGCATGAAACTCACTGGTCACATTGGAAAGCATCTAAAAGGGCAAATTGGTGATTACAAAGACTCAGCATGACTTTAACAGGTATACGTCATTCCAGACTAACATCATTTCCTTTTTTTTTTAACAAGACTACTAAATTAATAGATGAAGGTAATTCTGTGTATGTATTTTATCTAGATTTTAGCAAAGCTTTGTTAAAGTATCATGTCTATACGGGTCCTTTTTTCTCTTTCCCTCTTTTTTCATTCATCTTTTAAGATCATTAAGATGTGACAGAAATAACCCCAGTCCTTCTGTCTAATTACACTCCTTTTACTATTTCTGATGTTGATAGGGTTCACAGGGAACACATGGGAGTAGGGAAGTAATATCTATGAGTTGATAACTTAGAAACTGTTTAGAAGAGAAATTTAGAATTGGTATCCTAGAAGCTTTAATGTTATGAGCATTACAGATTAAAGCAGGAATATGTAAGTACTGAATGTCCCAAAAGACTTAGTGCCATTTTAAGCTTTAATAACTTCAGAAGTATAAATACGACAAACCTAAAAAATGATATTTGAAGGCTTAATTATTTAAATGTACAATCCTTTTAGTTTTCTGAGCTCTGAATAGTAAATTAAAATTTTTATGATATGGGAATACCCATTTGCATTTTATTTACAACAGTATATAGATATATTTTCTTATATCAGTGGAGCAACTGATTAAAGTTTTTACAAAGCTCAAAAATTGACTAGAATGTTGAATATGTTTTCATAAGAAGGATATGAATATTTTAAAATTTTAAATAAATGATCTTTCAAATGTTTCCAACAAGCTTATAGAATGTAAACGTCTGAAGTTTAAAACTTTAAACTGCACTAAAACTTTTGGGACACCTTATATAAAGGCCATGAAACAAAGAATCAAAGTCTAGAATAGACTGAAAGAAAAATATGCAGAGAATTAGGGGAAGAAACCTTAAGGAAAATACCCAGAAAATGAAATTTTAAAAACATTTAAAACAAGTTAAAGGGGGATTTAACTTGCATACTTATCCATAAAAAAGGGGGAAAATGGAGAAAAATAGATAATTAAATAAAAGAGAGGAAGAAAAAGGAACTAATAAGTTAAGGAAAACTCCAAAACTAGAGAAAAGGATAACAAACAGGAGGGTGGTATTGAGGGTAAAAGGAAGAGAGACACACTGTGAACAAGATTGCCTTAAAGTAGATTATCCTAAAATATTAGTAGAAAAAAGTACTGTCTTTATAAATGAATAAGGAAAAAATCCCAATTCACAAAAAAAAATAGAGACAAATGAAAGAAAATATAATTCTCTCATAACTTTACGTTTGAATGGATTAAATAATTCATTAAAATAAAAAAGCAATAGATAGTACTCCCAAATCTGTTGCTTACAATAACTATACTTTTTCAAAGAAGATATATATAAAATCAAAATATTTGACTGGAAAAAGTTTAGGATGTGTATCACATAAATCTAAAAAGCAATTGAAATCATGCTATTAAACAAAGCAAAATAAAAAAATTCAGAAGATAAAGGATGGATATTATATTGAAAAGAACCCCCAAAAAATAAAAAAACAAAAATTTTAAATTAAAATATTAAAAAAAGAAGCATAGGGGCAGCTAGGTGGCACAGTGGATAGAGCACCGGCCCTGGAGTCAGGAGTACCTGAGTTCAAATCCAGCCTCAGACACTTAATAATTACCTAGCCGTGTGGCTTTGGGCAAGCCATTTAATCCCATTGCCTTGCAAAAAACCTAAAAAAAAACTCCAAAAGTTTAAAAAACAAAAATTTAAAAATTTAAAAATTAATAAAAGAAGCATGGGGCGGCTAGGTGGCGCAGTGGATAGAGCACTGGCCCTAGAGTCAGGAGTACCTAAGTTCAAATCTGGCCTCAGGCACTTAATAATTACCTATTTGCATGGCCTTTGGGCAAGCCACTTAATCCCATTGCCTTGCAAAAAAATATATAATAAGCATAGTTACCAAAGGAATATGGATATCATAATATATTCCAAATGCCTTAGCATCTAAATTCATGAAGGAAAAATTAATTGAACTACAGGAAGATATTAACAGTAACAAAATAGTAGCAAAAGATTTCAGTATCCCTGGTAGTTTTGTCTAAGTCTAAATAAAAAAAAAAAGGGAAAAACATATAGAATTGAACAAATTGAGAAATTAGAGCTAAAAAAAACTTGTAGTGTCTTCTAAAGAGAGTACAAAAGAAAACAAGTATTTCTCCATTTCACATAGAACTTTTACAAAAATTGACACTATATTAGGGACATTGGAAACAAATATAAAACAGAGAATTATAAAACATGTTCTAGAGACTGTCAAAATTTAATAAGTTTTTATAACTTTTATTTCTGGCCAAAGTCTGCATTCTTAGCCTCTAATTAATAGTTATAAATCTGAATGTTGTCTCTGTGTGTAAAAATGTGGATCTACTATGTGAAGGACTACTCTTCTCCATTTGAATGTTGACTTGGCCTGTGTCAATACAATCTGGTCAGTCTTATAATAGCATCAATAAATTCTTTTACTTGGATCAATAAATCACAAGTTAAGAGATATCTTGGATGAGAGAGCAAAATTCTGTTTCTATGTTTTCTCTAACCTAAATGAGATCTTTATCCATAAGAGCCTGAAGTATATAATATAATTTATCAGAGGATCATAATATATAACTGTGATCTATATGAAATCCCATTATTTGTCTAAATTTAGCTTTATGACTCTTTGTCCTTATTGTTTAAATATGACTCACAAACTTTGCATCAGGGTAGCCATTAGCTTGAATGGCTTCCATCTCTAGGTTTCTAAGTAAATCTTAGAGAATAAACCTCTTAGAAAATCTAAATTTGATTTTTAGCCCAAAATAATTAATATTGAAAAATCCATAATGCAATAAAAATAGCAATCAGCTCAAGGAGTATTAGCAAAATGCATGGATTCAAGAGGAGACTTAATGATGAAATCCTAAATTATGAGGGATTCAAAGAGCAGATCATAGAAATAATTATCTGAAAGAAAATTAAAATACTGAAACAACATACCAAAATTTCTGGGATACAAATAAACAGTCCTCAGGAAGAAAATTAGATTGCCACGAACATCCAATAACAATATATAAAAAAGAGAATACTCTACCCACTATACTACTTAGTTCCCCCTTCTCTTTTTGGCTTTCTTTAGGTTTGTTTAGGGGGAACCAAGTAGTATAGTGGGTAGAGTATCAAGTCTGGAATTAAGAAGACTAATTTACCAAGTTCAAATCTGGTTTCACACACTAATACTGTATAACCCTGAGCAAATCACTTGACCCTACTTGTAGAAATTTCCTCATCTGTGAAATGATTGAGAAAAGGAAATGGCAAACCACTCCAATATCTTTGACAAGAAAACCCCAAATGAGGTCAGGAAGTCAAACAACACTGAAATAACTCAATAATAACCACAAAGTAAACCTGGGAAATGTTAAAAATTAAATGACAAAAGATAAACTGAAAATAAAAAGTTGAACACTGGTTCTTCTTTTAAAAGATTAATGAGGTTGACAAAATTTTGGCAAACTTGAACAAAAAGAAGGTAGAAAATTAAATCAGCAAAACAGTAAACAAAGTGAAATCACAACAAAGCCAGAAGAAATAAAAGAATCATCAGAATGTACTATGCAGTTTTATGCTAAAACTGAAAACACAAAATAGAGAATTTTTAAAAAAAAATATGATACCCAAACTGAGTCAAAATAATGATAATGATCTCAAATTATCTTAATGATCTTAGTAAAATGTGTATATATATATATATATATATATATATATATATATATATATACTTACTGCAAAAGAAACACTGGGAGGCAAAGAGATGAGGTGCAAGGAGAACTCCTATTCCTGATAGATTCATAGGAAAATTCTATTAAACTCTTAAAAAACAATTACCAATATCCCACAAATTATCCTCAAAATTAAGAAATAAAGCAACCTATCAGTTTTTATGAGAAAATTTAATTGTACTACCTAAACTAGGAATGGAAAAAGCACCAAAGAACTATAGACCAAGGGGCGGCTAGGTGGCATAATGGATAAAGCACTGGCCCTGGAGTCAGGATTACCTGAGTTCACATCCGATCTCAGACCCTTAATAATTACCTAGCTGTGTGGCCTTGGGCAAGCCACTTAACCCCATTTGTCTTGCAAAAAACCTAAAAAAAAAAAAAAAAAAAAAAGAACTATAGACCAATATCATTCCTGATTATTGATTTTAAATAAGACACTGTCAGATGGCCTACAGTGATTCATCTAAGAAATCATTTATCAGGCCCAAATTGGATTATTACCAGCACTGCAAAGATGATTCAATATTAGGAAAATAATTGATAATTGTATTTCACTTTGGTTCAATTTTATTTTCAATTTTAGAGTTTCTCCCTCCCTTCTTTCATCCATTAAGAAGAAATACAAAGCCTATTATAAATATGAAATCATGCAAAAAGAAAGGAAGAAAGGAAATGAGGAAGGAAGGAAGAAAGAGAGAAAGGGAGAGAAGTAGGAAGGGAGGAAGAGTGAGAGGAAGATGC
Source organism: Macrotis lagotis (assembly GCF_037893015.1). NCBI lineage: Eukaryota > Metazoa > Chordata > Mammalia > Peramelemorphia > Peramelidae > Macrotis > Macrotis lagotis. The sequence goes on along the minus strand of NC_133661.1, from coordinate 185,522,514 downwards.
TTGGTCTGCCCTCTGAGTCTATGTTTTCAATCTATGATAGAGAGCATTTTTTCACCCAGAGTCCTGTAGAATAGGGATAAGTCATTGTTTTGATCACTTATTCAGTCTTTCACAGTTGATAATCCTTACAGTGTTGCTGTTACTGGGTAATTTATTCTCTTGGATCTGCTCCCTTCACTTTTTTTCAGTTCATACAAGCTTTCCCAGGACATTGTGAAACTATCCTCTTTATTATTTCTTCCATAAACTGACTTTGGTAGCTATTTTCATTTTTATTGTACTGGCATGGCCTATCTATGAGTGCTGTGCACTCCTCTAGCTATTTTAAGATTTGCTTTTGTTTTTAATTGAAGGAGCATTCTGTAATTTAATATATACAAGTATGTTGTGTACTTTGATTTCTAAATATTGTATGCAATTTGTTATTTGAAATGGAATTTTCTTGTTACCTTAGCAAATTACTTAACTTTTCTGAGGATGACTCATTTTTCTCATCTGCAAAAAGGAGGGAGGAGTGTATTGTACCATCTTTCAAATCCCTTCTACCTCAGTCTTCTGACCTCATGTTTAAAAGTTTTATGGTTTGTTTTTTTAATTGTCATAATTCCAAGCTCCCTAGCCCTATCCTTCTATCAGAGAACAAAGGAAAATTTCCTGCAGAGCTGAAGAATGAGGATAATTCTAAACAGGCATAACAATTCTTGAAGGTACTACTATTAGTCCTTCCTATAGAAGACCACACCAACCAAACAAATGATTTGAGCACTGAGTGGCAACTGACTCTCACTAAGGATAGATGGGATACAGTTGCAACTAACTACTTTTAATTAAAATGTTAAAAATTAGGCTAATAAAAACTAAGAGATCAAGGAATAGTTTAACCTGTCAGATCTATGGAAAGGGAAGCAGTTTATGACCAAGGAAGAGATGGAGAACATTAAAAATAAATTAGAGATAAACCCAAAGAGTCAGGCCACCAGGATAAAAACTCCCTCTTTGATAAAAACTGCTGGGATAATTGGAAGTTAGTATGGAAGAAACTTAGATTAGACCAACACCTCACACCCTTTACCAAGATAAGATCCAAATGGTTACAGGACATAGACATAAAAAACAATACTATAAGCAAATTAGAAGATCAAGGACTAGTCTACCTGTCAGATCTATGGAAAGGGGAACAGTTTATGACTAAGGAAGAGTTGGAGAACATCACCAAAAACCAATTAGATGATTGCAATTACATTAAATTAAAAAGTTTTTGCACAGATAAAACCAATGTAATCAAGATCAAAAGAAAAGTAGTAAATTGGGAAACAATCTTTACAACTAATGATTCTGACAAAGGACTCATTTCTAAAATATACAGAGAACTGAGTCATATTTTTAAAACAAAAAGCCATTCCCCAATTGACAAATGGTCAAAGGATATGCAAAGGCAATTTACAGATGAGGAGATCAAAGCAATCCATAGCCATATGAAAAAATGCTCTAAATCATTAATTATTAGAGAAATGCAAATTAAAGCTTCTCTGAGGTTCCACCTCACACCTCTCAGATTGGCCAGTATGACCAGGAAGGATAATGATCATTGTTGGAAGGGATGTGGGAAATCTGGGACACTATTACACTGCTGGTGGAGCTGTGAACTCATCCAACCCTTCTGGAGAGCTATTTGGAACTATGCCCAAAGGGCAACAAAAATGTGCATACCCTTTGACCCAGCAATATCACTACTGGGTCTATACCCTGAAGAGATGAGGAAAAGGGGTAAAAACATTACTAGTACAAAAATATTTATAGCAGCCCTGTTTGTCGTGGCAAAGAATTGGAAATCCAGTAAATGTCCTTCAATTGGGGAATGGTTTAGCAAACTGTGGTATATGTATGTCATGGAACACTATTGGTTCTATTAGAAACCAGGAGGGACGGGATTTCAGGGAAACCTGAAGGGATTTGTATGAACTGATGCTGAGTGAGATGAGCAGAACCAGAAAAACACTGTACACCCTAACAGCAACATGGGAGTGAGGTTCAACCTTGAAGGACTTGCTCATTCCATCAGCGCAACAATTGGGAACAATTTTTGGCTGTCTGCAAAGGAGAGTGCCATCTGTATCCAGATAAGGAGCTGTGGAGTATGAACAAAGTACAAGGACTATTCCCTTTAATTCGGAAAAAAAAAACCCAGATGTCTTATGGTTTGATCTGGTTACCTCTGAGAATTCTGTTCTCTTTAAGGATATGATTTCTCTCTCATCACACCCAATTTGGATCGAGGTACAACATGGAAACAAAGTAAAGACTGACGGAGTGCTATGGGGGTGGGGGGAGGGAAGCAAGATTGGGGGAAAACTGTAAAACTCAAATAATATCTTTAATAAAAATTTAAAAAGAAAAATAAATAAATAAATGAATGAATGAATGAATAAATTAGAGGGGTGGCTAGGTGGTACAGTGGATAGAGCACTGGCCTTAGAGTCAGGAGTACCTGGGTTCAAATACGACCTCAGACACTTAAGTGCCTTGGGCAAGCCACTTAACCCCATTGCCTTGAAAAATCTAAAAAAAAATTAGATAATTTTGATTATGTGAATTAAAAACTTTTGCACAAACAAAACCACCATAACCAAGATCAAAAGAAATGTAGTAAATTGGGAAACAATTTTTACAACTGGTGTTTCTAACAAAGGATTCATTTCTAAAATATATAGAGAACTGAGCCAAATTTATAAAAAAAAAAAAAGCCATCCCCCAATTGACAAATGGTCAAAGGATGCAGAGGCAATTTACAGATGAGGAAATCAAGGTGCTCCATAAGTATATGAAAAATTGCTCTAAATCATTACTGATTAGAGAAATTAAAGCATCTCTGAGGTACCACCTCACACCTCTCAGACTGGCCAATATGAACAGAAAGGACAATGATCAATGTTGGAAGGGTTGTGGGAAATCTGGTATACTAATACATTGTTGGTGGAAATGTGAACTCATTCAGTCTTTCTGGAGAGCAATTTGGAATTATACCCAAAGGGCAACAAAAATCTGCATATCCTTTGATCCAGCAATACCACTACTGGGTCTATACCCTGAAGAGATCAGGGTATAGGATAAAAACATCACTTGTACACAAATATTCATAGCAGCTCTGTTTGTGGTGGCAAAGAATTGGAAACTGAGAGAATGTCCATCAATTAGGGAATGGCTGAACAAATTGTGGTATATTTATGTTATGGAAAAGTATTGTTCTATTAGAAACCAGGAGGGATGGGAATTCAGAGAAGCCTGGAAAGACTTGCATGAACTGATGCTGAGTGAGATGAACAAAACCAAAAGAACATTGTACACCCTAACAGTAACATGGGGTGATAATTAACCTTAATGGACTTGCTCATTCCATCAGTGCAATAATCAGAGATAATTTTGGGGTATCTGCAATGGAGAATACCATCTGTATCCAAAGAAGAATTGTGGTATTTAAACAAAGATCAAAGTTATCTTATTATATAATTTTTCTATGTCTTATATTTTATTTTTTCCTTAAAGATATGATTACTCTCTCAACACATTCAATTTTTTTTTGCAAGGCAATGGGGTTAAGCGGCTTGCCCAAGGCCACACAGCTAGGTAATTATTAAGTGTCTGAGACCAGATTTGATCACAAGTATTCCTGACTCCAGGGCTGGTGCTCTATCCACTGTGCCACCCAGACACCCCCACACACAGACACACAGACACACAGACACACACACACGCACACACACACACACACACACACACACACACACACACTCAATTTTGAAACAATGTAAAGACTATCAGACTTCCTTCTGTGGGGGATGGGGGGAGGGAAGTGAGATGGGGGAAACTGTAAAATTCAAAAAACAATAAACAAAGAAAAAACAATTAGGCAAATAGAAATATAGGAAATTCTTCTCTCTCCCCTGAGTTAAACTAGTTTGCTCTTTCACAAAAAAGTATTTAGTAAGATGCTCAAGCACCCAAGGTATGGACCTGGCAACAAGCAGAGGAGGTTATTTTTTCATTTTCTCAACCTACACACTTTCCTAACCTATCCTAAATATTAAGGCTTTGGCAATTATTTCCTCAACCAGTTCATCTTTCTTGGAATCTTTCTGTTCTATTTCTACTGATTGATTTTGTCTGGCTTTCTATCCCATAATCCTGTTCATAACATTATCTTATCAAAGCATCACATTTTTTTTCACCTTTCTAAGCCTTGGCACCTGTCCATCTCAAAACCCTATTTGCCAAGTGATCACATATTTTCCAGTGGTGGCATATAATTTCTTTAGTGTCCAGGCTTCCTAGGATCCCTAGGTTATTGGCTTTAGAATTTTCTGTGGAGAAGGCAGTGGATGTCAAGCCTGAGGTTAGGAAGGCTCATATTCCTAAATTCAAATCTGGCTGCATACACTTACTAGCTGTATGACCCTGAGCAAGTCATTTTACCCTGTTTGCCTTAGTTCCTCATTTGTAAAATGAGCTGGAGAAGGAAATGGCAAACCACTCCAGTATCTTTGCCAAGATAATCCCAAATGGAATCACAAAGAGTTGGATACAACTGAACAATAACATGTATAAAAAAAAGGACACAAAAGGATTCTGCACAAAATGACTGAACAACAACATGACATGGGTAGCTATCCAACAGAATGATGATGTTAACAGAATTTTATTGAACCAGTCTCTAACTAGCTCTCTAACTCCAACCTGGGAGTGAAAACAGAACAGTGCAGAGATAGAATGCCAGTAATCAAGTAGCTGTTTAATTAATTAGTGTCAGAGTAGGGAAAGTAGGAATACTGATCTCCCTCAGAATTGCTTCATTGTAGTGAGGCAGAGAAAATATAAATATAAATCATAAGTGGGAAGGGAAGAGGAAGGTGAATCACAGTACAATCATTTCTAAGTCATGAGAGGTTTCTCCCCAAAATCCATCTGTACAGGACTATACAGGCATAACAGTTCTTGGGGGTACTATTAGTTCTTTCTATAGAAGACCAAATGTTTGGAGGCATGAGTTGCACAGTTATGTTTATTATAATGAGGGGTATGATGTGCCTTCTCACTTGCCTTTACCAGAACTATTCCATCCCCAAGTCCTGATTTTTAGGAAACAGGACTATTGGAAATAGTCTGCCTACTGTGGGAGTCTCTTGGCCTTCAATGGTTTTAATTCCTCTCATATTAGTGAGGCAACAACAGCACATCAACCATGCCAGGCAAGCACTATCCTGGTCTAAGTAATGATAACATTTGATAACCTGGTACATACTAACTTGTTCCTCTATGAGCTAATCATCAGTACTGTCTTTCCTCTCAGATCTTCCATCTTTGAGTTGTGATGGTCAGAATTACAAGAGTATCTGATCATCTTCGAACTTTATTCAACAGCCTAACATACTAACTTCTCACTTGAAGGACTAATGGTCAGTATGATCTTTTCTCTCAGATCTTACATCTGAACAGTGGTTGGACATGGGTCAGTTGATCCTATGGGGTAGGCAAATGCCGAAGTTCCTCAGGGACAGGCAATGACCTCCATTGTCCCTCAATCAAATGGGAGTCATGTTCAGATCCCCAAATCCAGAGCGGTTTAGACAGGCGCATACCCAGTGCAGTAAGGTGACCAATCCTGGAGAAGGGAGAGAGTTTTCTTTTCTTTATGAAGGCAGGACCACCCTGGAATGGGTTTGCCTCAAGAGAGGGGCTTGCACCTTGGAAAGGATCCACAATTCTGGCAATGTCCAGTAAGCTGAGGATCAGATATCATTCATAGTTCTGACCATCTCAACTCAAAGATGGCAGTTTTAGAAGAAAGACCATATTGACAGGTTGGGGATGTACCAGGTTGTCAAATAAGATTCGAAGAAGATCAAATATCATTATAATTCCTACTATCACAACTCATGAGAGTACATTGGTAAGATGGGAACAGGTTAGGCAATTTTTGATTGACTTTACTTAACACAAGTAGACACAGTATGGTAGCTTATGGTTAAGATTGATTAATAACTCAAGCTGCATTGCATGTCTGGCTCCTAAGCCAGAGTCTGCTGGGAAAATGGATCTCTAAAAACCAAATTATTAGTAAATTTATTACATATATTGATCAATATGAAAATCACAAATTATTTTCACAATAGTAACAGTTATTATAATGGCCTAAATCACTTAATTAAGTTGTTGAATTCAAAAGTCATTCAGTCCTACTTTTATCTAAACAAAATCCTTTTTTTACCATTTTCAAGTCATCATCCAGATTCTACTTGAAGGCCTCCTGTGAAGAGAAAAATGCCACATTCCTGGGAAACTCAATCCTTTTTATTTTTCTCATTTTTTTTAGTTTTTTTGCAAGGCAAGTGATTTGTCCAAGGTCACACAGCTAGATAATTAGTGTCTGAGATTGGATTTGAACTCAGGACCTCTTGATTCCAGGCAGTGCTCTATTCACTATGCTACCAAGCTGCCCCCAACTCAATCCTTTTTGCAAATTTCCACTGTTGGGAATTTTTTTTTATCAAGCTAAAATCTGCTTCTCTGCAACTTGTCTACAATGCTTCTCATTCTGCCTTGTGGGACCAAATAGCACAAATCTAATCCCTCTTCCATTTGTCAGTCTTTCAAATACTTGAAGATAGTTAACATATATCTCCATACCTATACACAAGGCAAATCATAACCCAAAAGAGATTTGGGGTGTGTGTGTGTGTCTGTGTGTGTGTCTGTGTATGTCTGTGTATCTGTGTGTCTGTGTGGCTATGTGTCTCTGAGAGTCTGCATGTACTTTAATAATATTAAAAAACTGACCAACATTGCTCTCATTCCCCCAAGGATTTCTTTGCCAAATTTTATATGTGACAGGAATTTAGAGCCAACACAAACCTGTTAGCAGCCTAACTAGTTCTCTAGTTCTCTAGTTCTCTCTCTCTCTCCCCCTCTCTCTCTCCAATTGGGATTAAGTAACCTGATCAAGTTCACATTGATAGTGTTTGAAGGTTGGTTTCAAACTCAGGTCCTCCTGAGGGCTAGTGGATTACCTTTCTTTCTATAAACTGTTAGCTCATTTTTTCTAATTAATTCTCATCCCAAGTAATTAAGGGGGTATGTTTTGATATCACCATACTAATTACAAAAATTTCAACCATTTTCTAAATAGAACAATTATCTCTTAAACCTTCTTCTCCACACATAATTAAGTGCATATTATTTAAGAAAAATCTTTTGCCTTAAGAATTTGCTCATTTCTAATGATATATATATATATATATTAAACCCTTTAATCCTCAAGGCTTAAATAAATATCAATTGCTGACAATACTATTTATTAACAGTGTAAGCAACATTAAAACAAAGACACAAATGATTATTTACAATGTTTCAGCTGGGAAAACGATAAATAGTCCATCTCTTTTAACTCAATACATCTCTTCACTTCAATTCCATAAACACAATTGTACCATTCAGTTCCCTTTAGATAGTCTTCTCAAGAATTCTCTTCATGTTTCTTTGAAAGATAAGGGTTAAATTCTGTTGACTCAGGAAAAAATTCTCTTCACCCTTTTTCTTTGTCCTTTTTTCAGCCATAACAGTTAACAGTCTTTCCAGAATGACAGTTAAACTCCCAGTCTCCTTACAGACTCCTCATTGAATGACAGTTAAATTGTCACTCTAAGATCCCATTACTGCTTAAAAATACAATAACAGTAGCTTCAGTCTCCGGGAGAATGTCCTGAAGTTAGAATTACCTGAACTTCACAAATGACTTCAGAATCAATTAGGCAGCTGACTTGGTTTTATAGACTTATAAGGCCAAGGCAAGGATTTGAGATCTGTGTCTGAGATCTTTGCTTTACTCCCTGGTCATTCATCCCAGGCAATCACTTTACAGGTGAAGACTCATTTCTCTAGCCCCAACCTCTGATAACATCACCAGTTTGTCTCCTAGTGCTGGAACTGAAGATGGATAAAATTTGAGTCATATGTTACCAAATGAGGAAAAAGAATGATTGTAGAAGTTTGTGGTCCAGGCAGAGCACTTAAGAAAGCTTGGATGGGGGCAGCTAGGTGGTGCAGTGGATAGAGCACTGGCCCTGGAATCAGGAGGATCTGAGTTCAATTCCAGCCTAGCTGTGTGACCTTGGGCAAGTCACTTAACTCCACTGCCTTAAAAAAAATTTTTAAAAAAGAAAGCTTTGATGGAGGTGCTTAGAGAAGTGCTTCAAATACTTGAAATGATTTGTGGTTTCAAGAGTGTAAACATTCCTTTCACTGATGTAGCTATATATAGATCTTGCTAGTGTTCTGGAGTTGCTGGGGCTAAAAAATATTCATCATCTGGTCAATTCAACCTTCTTGTGATGAGTTTTTCCAAAGATAGCCAGGTTAGGGGAGGATAGGTGGCGCAGTGGATAAAGCACCAGCCCTGGAGTCAGGAGTACCTGGGTTCAGATTCGGTCTCAGACACTTAAGAATGACCTAGCTGTGTGGCCTTGGGCAAGTCACTTAACCCCGTTTGCCTTGCAAAAACCTAAAAAAACAAACAAATAAACAAACAAAAAAAAAGATAGCCAGGTTGGTTGTAAGATCATTAAGATTTTGACCTGGAAAGGACCTTAGAAATAATCTTCTTCAAACTCCTGTTTTTATAGATGAGAAAGCAGAACCATGATTTGAATTCAGATCCTTGGATGAGTTTCAAAAGCTACAAACTCAAAGCTTTCCTAGCATGCTAGCACTAACCAAAGCCTGCACTTTTGACCAAAATTGATCTTAAAACAAGCTCCCAAAATGATAAGAGCAAAACAAGATATTAGGAGAAAAACAATAAAACAAAGCAGTGCAAAACAATATAATAGAATAGCAGAAAACCTAATCTTTAAGCTACTCATAATTTAAGTATAGATAGCAGTACAGTTCAAGAAGGCAATAGGTTTATTTAATAATAATTTTGTTAGACATTATTATAGCCCTTTAAGTATTACAAAGTCTTCGCCTCACAACTGCATTGTGAAACAGGAAAAAAAAAAGTAGTGATCTTATTTTACATATAAGGAAGTGAGACCCTGAGAACTTAAGTGACTTCTACCTGATCAAATAGCTACTGTCTTAGGTACAAATTAAACCAATTTCTCCTGACTTAAAATCCAATGCTCTTTCCACTGATCCCAAGGATTTTGTCAATAATACTGGAAAAACTTTACTCTCCATCCCTTGTTACTTTTACCACTGCATAGGTTTAGTCTTGCTATACAGCTACTTGGAAATGGCCATATCTATGACTATTCCCTTGGCAGCATCTAATGTTAAAACTTTGCTCAATTCCATCCGATTTCCGAAATTGAGGATCCTTTTTATATCTTTTTGGAGCTGATATGCCCCCCACCCCCAGATTACAGATGAAGCCTGCAATTCCTCCTTCTGGATCAGTCACCCATGCCAAGTCATAGACTGCTTCAATATCCTTTTCCTAGAGGCAGTCTTGCCAAATCTCAAGGCTAGGAGGGATAACATTAATGGAACACCTTGACTAAATCTAATGCTTCCATGGCTTCTTCACAGTCCCAGATTTTTAATTCACTATATATTAAAAGTAGCTTTGTTACTTATATAAGTCCAGGATATGCTGGACAACAGAATCTTTCATTTATCATTAGTAGAATTCTGATCAGCAAGCAACAGGATGGAGGATTTTTCCTCTTATCTCATCAACTTCTGGATATAGAAAATAAAATTCCATTCACTATTAGGACTTGACAAGGACTTGAAAGGTGCCACTTGTGGTAGAAATAAACCCACCATAACAAAAACTGGTAATGATATCCATGTGGTGTCTATTGCTAGTAGCATAGAACTGGACTAATAGGACAATATCCAGCACTTCTTGAGCTATAAAATAAACTTGCCCCATGTTTGCCACTGGTTCGATGGTACTGCACCAGCCAATTAATTCCCAATACCACAGGAAGAAGAGGAAGACAATAATGTATAAACTTGATATTTCCCTACTAGTACCTTTTAGGGGTTAATGTCCTGGGTCACTGTTCCAAAATACACTTGATACTCATTTATTATTTTTGCAATGAAAACGCAGAGTTCCTATTATTTTTTCCTATATGTACATGCACATTATTTAAACTCATACACAATTTGTAAAATTCAATTTAATTTTTTAGTTCCAAATGCTCTCCCTCCCATTTTACCACTTCCCTACCCATTGAGAAAGCAAGAAAAACCAAACCCATTATAAATATGTATAGCTATATAGATAAAATTCCTACACTTGCCATGTCCAAAAATGGAAAGAAAAAGAATAAATGCCTCAATCTGAATATTTCATCATGAGTCCTTTGAAATTATGTTGATCAGCTAAGTCTTTCAAAATGTATTATCTGCAATATTCCCTTTACTATATATTCTCCTGATTCTGCTCACTTCATTTTGCATTTGTTCATACACACATGGTTCCAGGTTTTTCTGAATGATTCTCGACTTTTTTTATAACATATAGTATTCATATTAATATGCCATAACTTGTTCAACAGTTCCCCAATTGATAGGAATCTCCATAGTTTCACATTCTTACCACCACAAGAAAATGCTATAAGTATTTTTATATAGATAACTTATTTTCTTCTTTGATCTCTTCAGGGTATGGCCCTAGAATTTCTACATCAAAAAGTATATACAATTTAATGGTTTTAGGGGCATAGATCCAAATAGCTTTCCAGAATGATTGAATTAATTAAAGCTCTACTAAGAGTGCATTAGTGTACTTGTTTTCCTAATACCTTTAGCATTGGGGATTTTCCTCTTTTGAGCATCTTAGCCAATATGATGTTTGTGAGATGGTTCCTCTGAGTTATTTTAATTTGCATTTCACTAATCATTAGTGACTTAGAAAAATTTTTAATATAATTATTCAAAGATAAGTTTCCTTTCCTGAAAACTGCTTATTCAGATCCTTTAACCAATTGGGAAATGGTTTTTACTCTTGTAAATTTGACTCAGTTCCCTACATATCTTAGAAATTAGTCCATTACCAGAGAAATGTGCTGCAGAAATTTTCCCCAGTTTCTTGCTTTTCTTCTAATTTTAGTCATATTCATTTTATTTGTGTAAAAACATTATAAGTGTATATAATCATCATTTTACCTCTTATGAATGAACCTTTCCATCATTTGCTTGGTCATGAACTCTTCCACTATCCATAGATTTCACAGGTAATTTCTTCCATGATCCATTGATTTAAGATGTTACCCTAAATCCTATACTCATATACTGGGTATAGTAACAACCACATAGTATGTTGATCAGCTATCATCTCTTCTCAGTAATAGAGATCAAAGACATTTTTTTTTTATTTTTGCAAGGCAATGGGGTTAAGTGACTTGCCCAGGGTCACAAGGCTAGATGATTATTAAATGTCTGAGGCTGTATTTGAACTCAGGTCCTCCTGACTCCAGGACTGGAGCTCTATCCACTGTACCATTCAGCTACCCCTCAAAGACAATTTTATTTTTTTTATTTTTTTATTTTTAGGTTTTTGCAAGGCAAACAGGGTTAAGTGGCTTGCCCAAGGCCACACAGCTAGGTAATTATTAAGTGTTTGAGACCAGATTTGAACCCAGGTACTCAAAGACAATTTTAAAAGGTGCTATTCACATCCAGAACTATGTAGTTTAAATGCAGATCAAAGCATACTATTTTCAATTTTTATTTTTTTATTTTTCTTTATTGTTTGTTCCCCTCTTCTTCTGATTCTTCTTTCACAAGATGACTAATTTGGAAATATATTTAAGATGATTGTGCACATATAATCTATTTTAGATTGCTAGTTTGATGAGTGGGAAGGAAAGGGAGGGAGGGAGAAAAATTTTACAAAAATGAATGTCAAAAGCCATCCCTATACGCAATTGGAAAAAATACAATTAAGATAAAAAAAATCACATACCCATTTTGAACATATCTTATTATAATGGTATTAATATTCATTTATATCTAGTTTCTTCCACACTTTTTTCTAGTTTTCCCAATAAATTTTGTTGAAAAATGAGTTTTTCCCACAATAGCTGGGATCTTTGGGTTTATCAAACACTGGGTTAATGTATTCATTTGCTTCCATATATTGTACACCTAATCTATTCCAGTGATTAATCATTTTATTTCTTATACTGTACCATTTTAAAAAATAATTATTTTAATTTTTATTTATAATATATAATATATAAATAAATAATGTAACAAGATAATTACAAATCTTTTAAAAATTTGATGCTACCAGTTCCCTCAATATTCTTAAACACTTGTTCCTCCAGATGAATTTTTCAAATTAATTTTTCTAGTTCTATAAAATAATTCTCAGGGAGTTTGATTGGTCTGGCACTGATTATTAGGTAGCATTGCCATTTTTATTATACTGATTCAACCTATATATGAGCAAGACAATTTCCAAGTACTTGTGATGAAAAGTGCTATCCTCCTCCAAAAACAAAACTGATGGAAAAACTAGGGGACAGAGCCAAGATGGTAGTGTGAAGGCAGGAATTCCCGGAAACTCTTTCCCCAAAAAACTCCAAAAGCAGTTAAATTATGACTATAGCCAAAATTTAGAGGGACAGAACCCATAGAAAGAGTGATACAATTTCCCAATCCAAGACAACTTAGAAGTTCCACAGGAGGAGTTTGAATAAAGACTAAGGATTATTATCTTTAATTTAAGGGGAAAAAACCTGATATCTTATTGTCTGATCTTGCTAATCTCTTACACTTGATGTTTCTTCCTTAAGGATATGATTTCTCTCTCATCACATTCCATTTGGATCAATATATAACATGGAAAAAATGTAAAGACTGGCAAATTGCCTTCTGTGGAGGGTGGGGGAAGGGAAGTAAGATTAGGGGGAAAATTGTAATACAAAAAAATAAATAAAATCTTTAAAAAAAAGAAAAAGTTCCACAGGAAAGGTCTGTTCTACCGGGACCAGGGGTTGGAAAAAGTCACAGCACAACTGAACCACAGCATAGCACAACTGGGTCACACCCCTGGGTCCATGGCAGAGGGGGCAGTTTCCCCACCTCTTGGCCCAGAGATTTTCAGGCACAGCTGGAAGGCATGGTGAGAGAACTCTGCTGCACTAGAGTGGAGCACTAGCCTCAGAGCAGCCCTGTGAACCTGAAGCAGGAGTTGGCAGAACCACCTAGCATGTCCAGAGCTCTCAGACCATAGAAGGACTGAGGGGGAGCTCGGGGGGCTTGGGGGAGACTGCAGAGATCTCTATGCTCTCCCTAGGATAGGACTCAGCTGTTTGCCCATGCTCAGATCCAGGTTGCAGTCTGAGCCCCCACTATACCACTATAGCCAAGCAGGGACCATCCTCACAGCTCCAGGGCAGAGGGGAGGGCCTGAACACAGGCAAGAGAGCAGTCAGAGCTCTCATAAGACATTAGAGGAATTAAGATCCCTGTGGATTATCCCCCAAAACCCCCAAAGCCTTGGAAATGTGTTATATCAGTCACAGGCTGAGGAAATGAGCAAATAACAGAAAAAAAAAAGAACCTGACCTTAGAAAATTACTTTGATCCCATGGAGGATCAAAATACATACTCAGATGATGACAAAATTAAAGCTTCTATATGCAAAACTTCCAAGAGAACTAGAAAATGGGCTCAGGCTATGGATGACCTCAAAAAAGAGTCTGAAAAGCAATTAAGGGAGGTATAGGAAAACTGGGAGGAGAAGTGAGAGCGATGCAGATAAATCATGAAAACCAAGTCAGCAACTTGGTGAAAGAAATACAAAAAAAAAAAAAATGAAGAAAATAACATATTAAAAACCAGTCTAGGCCAAATGGAATAAGCAACACAAAAGGTAAATGAGAAGAATGTCATAAAGCAGAATTGGCCAGCTGGAAAAGGAGATTAAAAAAAATCTCTAAAGGTGTGGCTAGGTGGCATAGTGGATAAAGCACCAGCCTTGGAGTCAGGAGTACCTGGGTTCAAATCCGGTCTCAGACACTTAATAAATACCTAGCTGTGTGGCCTTGGGCAAGCCACTTAACCCCGTTTGCCTTGCAAAAAAAAAAAAAAAAACCCTAAAAAAAAAGCTCTCTAAAGAAAATGACTCATTCAAAAGCAGAATGGAACTAAAGGAAGCTGTTGACTTTGTGAGAACTCAAGAAGAAATAAAAGTATAACAAAAAAATAAACTAGAAGAAAATGTGAAGTATTTAATTGGAAAAACAACTGACCTTAGAAACAGGTCCAAAAGAGATAATTTAAAAATTATTGGGCTACCTGAAAGTCATGACCAGGAAAAGAGCCTAGATTTCATTTTTTTTTTTAGGTTTTTGCAAGGCAAACAGGGTTAAGTGGCTTGCCCAAGGCCACACAGCTAGGTCATTATTAAGTGTCTGAGACCAGATTTGAACCCAGGTACTCCTGACTCTATGCCACCTAGCTGCCCCTAGACTTCATTTTTCAAAAAATAATACAGCAAAATTACCCTGAGATACTAGAAGCAGAGTGTAAAAGAGAAATTGAAGGAATTCACTGATCATCTCCTGAAAGAGATCCCAAAAGAAAAAACTTCCAGGAATATTACAACCAAACTCCAAAACTCCCAAGTCAAAGACAAAATACTAAAATCTGCTAGAAACAACTACTGTGACTCTCTTGTTTCCCCTCTTGGGGGAAACATAGATCTTGGAATATGATATTGTGGAAGGCAAAAGATCTTGATTTACAACTGAGAATCAACAACCCCACAAAACTGAATGCCCTCTTTTAGGGGAAAAGATGGACTTTCCTTTTTTTAAAATTTATTTATTTATTTTGAATTTTACATTTCCCCCCACCAATCCCCTAATTGTTTCCCAATTTACTACATTTCTTTTGATCTTGGCTACAGTGGTATTGTCTGTGCAAAAGCTTTTTAATTTAATGCAGTAAAAATTATCTAGTTTGTTTTTAATGATATTCTCCAGCTCTTCCTGGCTCATAAACTGATTCCCTTTCCATAGATCTGACCCCCCCACACACAGAAGGCTGTCTGATAGACTTTTTTTTTAGGTTTTGCAAGGAAAATGGGGTTAAGTGTTCTTGCCCAAGGCCACACAACTAGGTAATTATTAAGTGTCTGAGGATGGATTTGAACTCAAGTACTCCTGACTCCAAGACCAGTGCTCTATCCACTACCAGCTAGCCACCCCGTCTGTTAGTCTTTACATTGTTTCCATGGTATAAATTGATCTAAGTTGAATGTGATGAGAGAGAAATCATATCCTTAAGAAAAAAAATAAAGTATAAGAGATAGCAAAATTAAATAGTAAGATAACAGTTTTTTTAAAAAAATTAAATGTAATATTCTTTGGTCTTTGTTCAAACTCCACAATTCTTTCTCTGAATACAGATGGTATTCTCCATCACAGACAACCGGAAATTGTCCCTGATTGTTGCACTGATGGAATGAGCAAGTCCATTAAGGTTGATCATGACCCCCATGTTGCTTTAGGGTGTCCAATGTTCTTCTGGTTCTGCTCATCTCGCTCAGCATCAGTTCATGCAAATCCTTCCAGGCTTCCCTGAATTCCCATCCCTCCTGATTTCTAATAGAACAATAGTGTTCCATTATTCCCCAACTGATGGACATTCACTCAATTTCCAATTCTTTGTCATAACAAACAGGGCTGCTATGAATATTTTTGTATAAGTGATTTTTTTACCCTTTTTCAGGATCTATTCAGGGTATAAACCCAGGAGTGGTATTACTGGATCAAAGGGTGTGCACATTTTTGTTGCCCTTTGAGTGTAATTCCAAATTGCTCTCCAGAAATATTGGATGAGTTCACAGCTCCACCAACAATGAATTAGTGTCCCAGATTTCCCATATGCCTTCCAACATTGATCATTGTCCTTTCTAGTCATATTGATCAGTCTGAGAGGTGTGAGGTGGTACCTCAGAGATGCTTTAATTTGCATTTCTCTAATAAGTAGTGATTTAGAGCAATTTTTCATATGACTATGGATTGCTTTGATTTCCTCATCTGTTAATTGTCTTTGCATATCCTTTGACCATTTGTCAATTGGGGAATAGCTTGTTTTTTTAAAATTTGACTCAATTTTTTATATACTTTAAAAATAAGTCCTTTGTCAGAAATCCTAGCTGGGGGCAGCTAGGTGGCACAGTGGATAGAACACTGGCCCTGGAGTCAGGAGTACCTGAGTTCAAATTCAGCCTCAGACACTTAATAATTACCTAGTTGTATGGCCTTGGGCAAGCCACTTAACCCCATTACCTTGCAAAAAAACTAAACAAAAAAAAGAAAAGAAAAAGAAATACTAGCTGTAAAAATTTTTTCACAATTTACTACATTTCTTTTGATCTTGGTTACAGTGATTTTTCTGTGCAAAAGCTTTTTAATTTAATGTAATCAAAATTATCTAGTTTGTTTATAATGATGTTCTCCATCTATTCCTTGGTCATAAACTGCTTCCCTTTCCATAAATCTAATAGGTAAACTATTTCTTGATCTCTGAGTTCACTCGTAATATGTTTTTTTTAATGTCTAAATCCTGTATCCATTTTGATCTTAAGAAGATGGACTTTCAATGAAACAGGGGCCTTTCAATGTTACCTGTTGAAAAAACCAGAGCTGAACAGAAAGTTTGCCCTCCACCTCACTCAGGTGAACCATAGAGGGGGTGGATGAGAAGGACTAATTATGAGGAACTTAATGATGTTGAACCATTTGTATTCCTGCATGGGAAGAAGATACTGATAACTCATATGAACTTTGTCATTTATAAGAGCTGTTAGAAGGAGCATATATAGACAAGGCACAGGAAGGATCTGAATATAATGGTATAATATAGTAAAAAGATGGATTCAATGGGTGACAAAGAAAAGTACTGGGAGGAAGAGAAAGGAGAGGAAGAAGGGGTTAAGATATTTTACATAAGAGTCAAGAAAAAGCTTTTACAAGAGTGGAACAGGGGAAGATGAGGGGGAATGAGTGAGCATTCATTCTCATCAGAAATGGCTCAGAGAGAAAATTACATACATACTTAATAGGTTTTAGAAATTTATCTTGGGGGTGGGAGCCAAGATGGTGAAAGGACAGTCTCTTAGGTGCTCTGGAACAAAACTTATAATTTAAGGACTCTAACTACATTTTCAAGAGCCAGAACCCACAGAGGGAGTTCTCCAACCCAAGGTAACCTGGAAAAGAGCAGAAAGGCTTGGCTCCCCAGGGTCTGAGGGGTAACCCACCAGAGGGGAGGCCTGCCAGAGCAAAGGAACTTCAGTCCCCTGGGGGCAGCCCCAGGATCCTGGGAGCCATGGCTCATGGCAGCACAGGCAGTTTCCTGAGCTACACCCCAGGGAGCACCAAGCACAACTTGGGAGATCAGTGGGGGACCTCTCCCAGAGTGAGCATATGAAGCCCAGCCCTCAGGGCACACAGCAAGCAATGTGATCCAGAAGCAGAAGCTGGTAAGCAGGAGCCACCAGGGAATGAGTGCTGAGCCTAGGGAGGGGAGTGGAGAGAGATTGCCAAGCTCTGTCCTCTGTCCCTGGAACAGGACTCTGGGGTTCTGACCACATTCAGATCCTGATCACAGTCTAGGCCCCCCACAAAACAGCAGGGCCCACCCACCTCAGCCCTGTGGCAGAGGGGTGTGCTTGTGGTCATTCACAGACCAGGAAGGTAGATAGAACCTCACACACGGAGATCCTTGTGGGGGTGTGTCCCAATAATACTCAAAAGCTCAGGAAACACCCCCAAAACCAGACACAGGCTGGAGAGATAAGTGAGCAGAGAAAAAAGAGGAACAGCATTGAGAAATACTTTGCCTGTGATCCCAAGAAGGTTCAAAACACTCAATCTGAAGATGAGGAATTACAAGCTCCTCCATCTAAAGACTCCAAGAAAATCAGAAATTGGACTCAGGCTATGACAGAGCTCAAAAAAGACTTTGAAAATCAAGTGAGGGAGACAGAGGAAAAATTGGGAAAAGAAATGGGAGAGATGCAGGAAAAAGAAGTCAGCAGCTTAGTCAAGGAGATCAAAAAAAAAAATGCTGAAGAAAATAGCATGTTAAAAATCAGCATGGGGGGCAGCTAGGTGGTGCAGTGGATAGAGCACCGGCCCTGGAGTCAGGAGTACCTGAGTTCAAATCCAGCCTCAGACACTTAATAATTACCTAGCTGTGTGGCCTTGGGCAAGCCACTTAACCCCATTTGCCTTGCCAAATCCTAAAAAAAACAAAACAAAAAAAAAATACAGCATAGGTCAAATGGATAAAACAGTTCAAAAAGTTATTGAGGAGAAGAATGCTTTAAAAAGCAGAACTGGCCAGATGGAAAAAGAGATAAGAAAACTCTCTGAGGAAAACAAATCCTTCAGACAAAAAATAGAACTCAGGGAGATTGCTGAATTTACGAGAAATCGGGACTCAATACTTCAAAACCAGAAGAATGAAAAATTAGGAGAAAATGTGAAACATCTCATTGAAAAAACAACTGATATGGAAAACAGATTTAGGAAAGATAATTTAAAAATTATTGGAATACCTGAAAGTCATGATCAGGAAAAGAGCCTTGACATCATTTTCAAAGAATTACTACAGGAAAATTGCCCTGATATCCTAGAAGCAGAGGGCAAAATAGAAATGGAGAGAATCCACCAATCCCCCTGAGAAAGAGATCCCAAAAAAACAACCCCCAGGAATATTATAGCCAAGTTCCAGAACTCCCAAGTCAAAGAGAAAATAATAAAAGCAGCCAGAAGGACACAGTTCAAATATCGTGGAGCTGCAGTCAGGATCACACAGGACTTAACAGCAACTACATTAAAAGCTCGTAGGGCTTGGAATATAATATACCGGAAGGCAAAAGAGCTAAGAATGCAACCGAGAATCAACTACCCAGCAAAACTGAATGTCCTCTTCCAGGGAAAAAGATGGACTTTCAATGAACCAGGGGAATTTCAAATGTTCCTGTTGGAATGGCCAGAGCTAAACAGAAGGTTTGATCTTCAGATACAGGACTCAGGTGAAGCATAGAGATTGGAGGAGAAGGGGAAAATATGAGGGACTTAATGATAATGAACTGCATGTATTCCTGTATAGAAAAATGACACTGATAATACTCATATGAACTTTCTCAGTTAATAGAGCAGGTAGAAGGAGCTTTTATAGATGAAGCACAGGAGAAAACTGAATTTGAAGCTATAATATAGTATAAAAATGGAGTCAATAGATAAAAGGGAAATGTAATGGGAGAAAGAAAAAGGAGAGGAGGAATAGGCTAAGATATTTCATATAATAAGATTTTTTCTTTATTACAATGAGCTATTGCAATGATATGGAAGGGGGAAGGTGAGGGGGAATGAGGGAATCTTCTCTCTCATCAGAGGTGGCTAGGAGAGGAAACAGCATATATACTCAATGGGGTATAGACATCTGGAGTAAAAAAGGAGAGAGTGGGGACAGGGGGAAGGGGGGTATGAGTGATGGAGGAGAGGATGGGCCATGGGGGGGGAGAGTAGTCAGATATAACACATTTTCTTTTTTTACTTCTTGCAAGGGGCTAAGAGTAGATGGCCTGTCCGGGACCATAGGGCCGGGTGGATGCTGGGCCTAAGGGGTAGTATGTGGGTTAGGGGGCCTCTTGGCCCCAGGGCCAGGGATCTGTCTGCTGCGCCACTCAGCTACCCTACAGCAGAGACAGAGTGAAAAGAGAGAGAAAATATAGTACGTGGTAGTGGAGAAATACGAATGGAGGGAGTTGCAATCAGCAATGGCAATGGTGGAAATATATAGAAGTAACTTTTGTGATGGACTTATCCTAAAGAATGTGATTCACCCACGACAGAGTTGTTGGTGTTGGAACACAGATTGAAGCGCATTTATTATTATTTTGGGGGAGGTTGCAGGGCAAATGGGGCTGGGTGGCCTGCCTGGGGCTGCACAACTGAATGATTGTTGGGTATCTGAGACCAGATTTGGACCTGGGTGCTCCTGGCTCAAGGGCCAGTGATCTGTCTGCCACCTGGCTGCCCCTACTATTATTATTATTACTATTTTATTTTATTTTGCGTCTTTTTTTTGGTTTTTGTAGGGCAATGGGGTTCAGGTGGCTTGCACAGGGTCACACAGCTGGGTGATTGTTGGATGTCTGGGGCCAGATTTGGGCTCAAGTGCTCCTGGCATAAGGGCTGGTGTTCTGTTCACTGCACCACCTGGCCATACCCATGATTATCATTATCATTATTATTATTATTATTATCATTTTATTTTTATTTTTTCTCTCCCTTTTACTTTATCACTCATGTGGGTCTATATTTTGGGGGGAGGGGTTATTATGTTTACTCTTAAGCAAGAATATTTTAGTAATGTATTAAAAAAACAATATTTGTACAAAATAAGAACAAATAAATAAATAATTTAAAAAAAAACAAAAGAAATTTATCTTACCCTAGAGAAAAATGAGAGGAAAGGGATGGAAGAAGGGGGGGATGGGGGGAGGGAAAGGGGAAGTAGGTGATAGAAGAGAGGGAAGATCATGGAAGAGGGTACTCAGATACAACATATTTCTGAACAGGGACAGGATAAAAGGAGAGAGAGAGAATGGAATAGATGAGAGTAGGGAGGAATAGAGTGGAGGGATATATCGTTAGTAATAGCAACTGTAGGAAAAATATTGAAGCAACTTCTCTGGTGGCTATAATAGGGAAGGCAATTCATCCCAGAGGCAGAGCCATTGGAACCTGAACACAGACTGAAGCACAGTTTTTTTCTTTTTTTCTCTCTCTGTCTCCTATTCTTGAGGTTTCTCATCTTTTTTTGGGGGGGGGAGTTTATGATTTCTCTCACAACAAGGTTATTGTAATAATATAAAATAAACAAAAACTGATGAACGCATTATAGATTGAAAGATAATTTTTCATTATATTTGACTTACTTTCTTTGCAACATGATTAATATGGAAATATATTCTGCATGACTTCATGTGTCAGATTTTTTGTCTTCTTCATAAGTGGAGAAGGGGTTAGAGGGAGGGAGAGAATTTGGAACTCAAAACTTTAAAATGTTTTTAAAAAAAGTTTCATCATAGACCTTTTCCCTGGTTAAAAGCGATGAATCTACTAATTTGCAAGCTTGTCTTTCAGGGTAGGGAGAGTATCAAGTTTCCTTAAATTGCCATAGAACCCCTTCACAGTAAGAGTGGGCTATTATCTATCAATGAGTGAATGTCTCAGTGGTCAAATTGTTCCATGAAGCAGTGTGCCACAAAGCCTCCAGTTTATAGGGAATTCCTAGAGTTAGTGATATATAAACAGGGGCAAATTCCACTTATTTATCCACAGTTTGGGAAACTCCAGCCCTCTGTTTCTAAGCAGTAACTACGCTAGAAATCTATAGTCTCCAGTATCTCAAATGCATTTGATATCAATGCTTGTTTTTCTAACATCTGCAACAATGTCAATCACATCTCTATGGTCTCTGGAGCCTACTACTGGGCACTAGAAATATAGCAAGCAATGCTGCCATTACAATGTCTCCCTTACACAAAGGTCACATTTACAGTGAGAGTCAAATATTAATGCCATAACCAATAGTACTTGGTGTGAGGAGGGGAACAATATTACTCAACTGGGCAAAGGAGGAAGCAAATTCTGAATTAGAAGGATAGGAATCCCAGATCAATTGCTGAGCCATGTACAGAGTATCTAAATTCAAAGGAATAAGACAAAGACATAAATGTTAAATGATTAGAGGATCTAGAATCGAAGGAATCCATAGGAAATTAAGAAATCAAGAAGTTGACATTTTATCAAACTAAAGTGATCCTCCAATATTACTCTTTTTTTACTACAGCAATTTACATGCCTGCATCCACTTGGTTGATTTTGATGTGTCTACCTCATTACTCTCAAGACCCAATATGCCTTCAGTCACTCACCTAAGCCAGAAATCTCTACAAGAATGTCCTGGAACCTGTATACATTTCCTTTATTTGCCTTCCCCATGGATATCAATTCCAACCATGTTCTTATATTGAATGGTGTCTGAGTTGTTTGCCAATTCTCCCTCACACACTTAGATATTCACCAAAACTCTGTCTTTAAAATGCAACAGTACTACAATACTGTTAACTTGTAGTAATAATAAACAATAATCATCAATAGTAAAAGAAGCACCCTTTCATTACATCTTTACCAAATACAATAAAATCATGAATATGATTATATCTTGTGCTCTTAGAGTGAGCCAGTGAGGTAAACTAAATGAGATTATAGTTTGGAAGAACAATAATTTAGCTTATATAAAGTCAAGTCTTCCTATTCATATTATCATCACATTATTCTTACCTCTCCTCTGCATAGTCGAACAAATAAATAAAAAAAGATAATTCCTCTTTCAGGTGATAAGACTTTCAGAGAATTGATTGAGGTAGGGAGGTATGGCAGTGAATAAAAAAGCACAAAACCTGGAGTCAGGAGGACCTGAGTTCAAATCCAGTCTCAGTCATTAGACATTTACTACCTTTGTGATCCAGGGCAAATCACTTAATTCGAATTACCTGGCCAAAAAAAACAAAAACTAATGATTTGGAGAGATTCAGAGTTCCTCTTTTTTCTATTTCAAGGAGTCAGCCGCTGAAAGTTGAGTTAAAATTCTTTATTGACTTTACCCAACCTTACAAGGAATCTCTTGACCAGGGGTGGAAAAGCTTTTGTCTACCAAGGACTATCTGTATATTTATAACAACATTCAGGGACCATACAAAATTATCATCTTAAAAATTAGCCTGCTATATTTGTTCAAATATTTAATTAATTAAACCCTAAAAAGTTCCTAGATCTATTGACTTTTGAGTCTCACCTGTGGGACTCATTTCTCAAGCCTTATATGCTTATCCTGCTCTAATCTAAAGTGAATTCTATTCAGTCAAGCTTGGATGAAGACAATCCTTTTCATCTGAATTTCTCAAGACTAGGGGTAGTCTAGGTATAGAGATAATGTCTGTCCAAGCATGACAGGACAACACTATCAGCCTCACTGAGGTATTTTTTCTCTCATTGTTAATTAGTTAAGGTCGATTCTCCCCCCTGGGGAAAATCTACTTTTAGAAGGGTATATATATAAACTGTGAGTTTCCCCAACACATTCACCCATGATTGTTTTTGGTCTAAGAGAGATGTCTAAATTATCGTTCTTTTATTAACATACATGCTTGCCTTCTATATAAAGTAATTACTTTACCCAGAAATTGTCTCTCAAATACTTGAAGATATCAATCACATCCCCCTTAAATTGTCTCTTTTATTTTTTGTTGTTGCTGTTCAATCTGTCTGACTCTATATGATCTCATTTGAGGTTTACTTGGCAACGATACTAGAGTGATTTGCCATTTCCTTTTTGAGGAAATTGAGGCAAACAGACTCAAGTGACTTGGAGGTTGGATTTTAATTCAAGATGAGTCTTTCTGAGTTCAGTCCCAGGACTCTCCCCATTTTGCCAACTAGATGTCCTGCATTTGTGGTTTTTCACTAGTTTAGTGATAACTGACTCTTCGTGAATCTATTTGGGTTTTCTTGGCAAAGATATAGCAGTAGTTTGCCATTTCCTTCTCCAGCTCATTTTGACATGCCCAATCACTTTAAATGATTTTCAAATGGCATGAATTTTAGAGTCCTTTAATATTCTATTTACTTCCCCTGGATGTTCTCTAACTTGTCATTCTCTTCTAAAAATGTAGGTCAAAGAACAAAACACTATTTGGTAAAAGTGGTCCATCAGGTCAGAATACAATAGAATTAACACTGCTCTAGTTCTAGTTTATACTCTGATTTCAGTCCCTCATCTCTGCCTCCTAGCTTCCCTGAAATCTCAATGAAAATGACACCTTCAACAGGAAAGTTTCCCTTTATTTATTCCCAATTTCACTTTATTCTGGAAACTTTTCTCTGTTGATTATTTCCAATTTAATTTGTACATAGTTGTTTATTTGTTGTCCCCGTTCCTTAAGAGCATGAACTGTTTTTTTAGTTTTCTTTGGAACTCCAAGGTTCAGCATAATGCCTGCACTATGGTAAGAATTTGATAAATATTTATCAACTATTGACTGACAAATTACCTGGTGTTTAGCTTTCCCCATATTTATTTTTTTTTCTTTATGAAAGGCAGTGGGGTTAAATGACTTGCCCAAGGACACATTGCTAGGTAATTTTTAAATGTCTGAGGCTGGATTTGAACTCAAGTACTCCTGACTCCATATTTATTTTTGAAGTTTATTTTTTGAATATGTACATGACTTTATATTTGATCTATTATTTTTCAGTATAATAGAATTGGCCCAACATTATGGCCTAGCAAGATCTTTTTGGTACGAGGGCCATCCAATGTGTCCTTTATGTTTCCTAAAGTTAGTGTCAGTTTATTTCTTCCCTCTCTCCTCCTTACCTCACCATCTCTTGGATGAAAGTCCTAAGGGAGACATGAACATGCCCAAAAACAAAAAAGAAAAAGGAAATGGCATTTAATAATCCCTCTTAAAGTCTACTTACTAAGGAGGTCAGTCACAAATTCTCTTTGATTGACTCCCAAGAACCAGGACAAAGAATACCATTAGAGTTTCTTAGTTGGGCACAGAGGTACTTGTAACACACCTCAGAAGAATTTGCACATAACCTCCAAGTTATCACTTCTATACATCAATAGAGAACCTTATGCCATTTAATTTTTGACATGGATATTCACCAGAACAATAGCAAACACCTTTGCCAAGAATATTCTTTCCTATTAAAGCTCATTTGATTATCAATTCGACACTGATAATCAGCATTTTATTAATAGTTATTATTGAATAGAATAAAATAGTTTATTGAATCAAGGAATCTAGTATAGTTTTTAATATAAATCTTTTTGGAGGTGGAATCAACAGATGATGTATTTTTCTGAGATTAAGAAACAATGGGGGTGGCTAGGTGGAGCAGTGGATAAAGCACCCTGGAGTCAGGAGTACCTGGGTTCAAATCCGGTCTCAGACACTTAATAATTACCTAGCTGTGTGGCCTTGGGCAAGCCACTTAACCCCATTTGCCTTGCAAAAACATAAATGAATGAATGAATGAATGAATGAATAAAATCATCTTGAGTTAGTTTGAAAATTCCTCTCTACTTGCTTTGAAATTTGTCTACCTCTAGAACAAATTTCTTCTGTGAGTACTAAGTCAAATTCAGTCACTCTCTAAATATCTTGAAAGCCATTTCCATTTGTTCTAATAACAAAATGGATGTTGAAATGATAGCTTTTCTGTGAAGTCTTTTGGCATTCATGTCCATTACCTTTTGATTCATCTTGAAGTAGGTACTCATAATAGATCATTAGGAGGTTGTTGAGTAATATACAAGCATATTTAACTTCTTTTTTATTTTTAAAATTTTTTCTCAGTTCAAGTAAAAACAAGTTTAAGCATTCATTTTTTAAACTTTTAGCTCCAAATTCTCTCCCTTCTTCCCACTCTATTCCCCCTCATTGAGAAAGTTAGTTATTTGACATAGGTTAAAAATATGTACTCATGCAAAACATTACCATAATAGTCATGTTGCAAAAATAAACATAGTCCCCTTTCCCTCAAAAAGAAAAACCCTCAAGAAAAATTAAAAAAAATATATGCTTCAATCTGTATTCAGATACTATCAGCTCTGTCATTGGGGATGGATAGTATTCTTTATCATAAATCCTTTGGAGTTGTCTTGGGTCACAGCATTGCTGAGAAAAGGTAAATAATTCACAGTTGGTCAGCCTGCAATATTATTACTTTGAATGTGGTACATTTCCATTGCATCTGCTCATGTAAGGCTTTCCAGGTTTTACTGAAAGCATCCTGTTCATCATTTCTTTTTTTAAATTTTTTACTTCTTTTTTTTTTTTTTTGCAAGGCAAATGGGGTTAAGTGGCTTGCCCAAGGCCACACAGCTAGGTAATTGTTAAGTATCTGAGGCCGGATTTGAACTCAGGGACTCCTGACTCCAAGGCCGGTGCTTTATCCACTACACCACCTAGCTGCCCCCATTTCTTTTAGTAGAATAGTATTCCATCATAATTGCCACAATTTGTTCAGTCATTCCCTAAATGATGGGCATCCCCTCAAATTCCTTGCCATAGAAAAGAGCTGCTATAAATATATTTATACATAAGTCCTTTTCCTTCCTGTTTTTCATCTCTCCTGGAATATAGACCTGTTGGTGGTATTGCTAGAGCAAAGGATAGACATGATTTTGTAGACCTTTGGGCAAATTGCTTTTCTAAATAGTTGAATCATTTCACAACTCCAACAGTGCATTAATGTACATTTTCCCTACATCCCCTCCAACATTTGTCATTTTCTCTTTCTGTCTTAGCCAATCCAATAGGTAGAAGGTAGAACCCCATAATTGTTCTAATTTGCATTTCTCCAATGAAAAGTGAGTCATGACATTTTAAAAATAGGGCCAACGATAGCATTGATATTGATAGAAACAAAGTGCAAAGACATATATTTTTGGACATGAAATCAGTATGGATACATTTTACTTGACTATACTTATTACATATTATCATATGCCCAAAACTTTTTCCCCTTCTCTCGGTTTTTAATTATGGGAAACTGAACAGAGTTAAGATTAGTAAAGTGATGCAAATCCTAAGCTAGAATGTTAGACACATTTTTGTCTTAATCCATGTACACCGTGTTTATTTATTTCTTGCATTTTTTTCCACTTCACTGTAAAAATTGTATGTGTACATAATGTTTTATTGGCATAGTCTATGGAGAACTGCAAAACTTCAGAACATGTGTATGTATTATTTGGACTATGGATTCAGATTTTTGCATGTTTATATCTTTCGTTATGGATAAAATATTTACAAAACAGGTTTAAAACAAGTGACATTTGATTCAATTGTTGAGCTGTAGTTAGAATACCCAATTTTAATTTTTTAATTTTAATTTAATTTTAATCTTAATTTTAGTTTTTTTGTTTGGGGGAGGGAGAAAAGGTCTTAGCACAAATGTTTTACATAATTTGTACCAAAAAAAGAAAGGGGTGGCCTGATACTGGTGGCACTACTAAGTGTGTGTTTAAAAAAAAAAAGCTTTTAAACTGGAGAGACTTCTGACAACAGCTTTGCCTCTGTATTGTGTACCAGAATATAAATGATACACCTCTGACCCCAGAGTTCTGAATAAAATGCTAATTTTGGGGGGAAAAAAACAACAGATAAAACCATTACAATGTTCTTTAAAATGCTTGGAATAAAACAGGAGACTTGGAAGAAAGTATAGGCCAGCCAAGAGGGCAGAGTTGAAGTAGATACAACCAAGCTCTCCCCAAAAACTACTTCTTAAAGATCTGCCCTAGACCACATCCTGTTCAAGAAATCCAAGGGAAAAAAAGTGAACTATTACTTTTTTAAGACCTGCTGCTTTTTAAGACATGTTGGGAAAAAGATTGAGCTGGGAACAGAGTCTACCTAGGAGCAAGCTGTGAGGAATAGTCCAGGAGGGGGCTTAAGGAGGGCCTGACTTCAGAGAGGTCCCAGATGTGGCACAGAAGAGTCTGATCTTTCAAAAGGAGAGCAGGAAGTGCCAACTGGTGGCTCTGGTGTTCACAGCCCAAGTTGGACCACAGATCCAAGGCAGAATCAGGAGGGCATCTATACCTGGGAGTAGTCATCTAGGGCAAGGATAATTCCAGGGTCAAAGTTTGTATGTTAGGGAAGTAACAAGAACAGAAGTAAGCTTAAATTTTATGACTGTCACCAGGAATAGAGTCAAAGCTATGATCCAGGCTTCTATGATCCAGGCTTCCATCTTAGTCTAAAGGATATTGAATTATCTTATGAAGGTAAACGTAAGCAAACAATCAAAAGAGACAAAGATAAACTGTTTATATTCTGATAGAAGGAAGATAGAGGAAATCATCTCAGATAATTTGGAGGCATAAAGTAGAAGACTCAACAAACAAGAAGGGGTGGGGAGGGATGAGCAATTCCCACTTGATTCTTTCATCTGAACTGGTTAAAAAAGGGAAGAAAACATGAATATATTTCACTCAACCAGGAATATTAGCTCTACCTATCCACGAGCAGTTGATATTTGCCCAGTTATTTCAATCTGATTTAATTTGTGTGAGAAGTGTTTTATAATTGTTTTCAAAAAGATTCTGAGTCTGTCTTGGCAAATAGACTCCCAAATATTTTACATTGTCTGAGGTTACTTTGAATGGAATTTCTCTTTCTAGCTCTTCCTGCTGTTTCCTGCTAGACATATATAGAAAAGTTGAGGATTTATGAGGGTTTATTTTATAACCTGCAACTTTGCTAAAATTGCTAATTGTTTCCAGTAGTTTTTTAGATGATTTCTTGGGATTCTCTAGGTAGACCATCATGTCATCTGCAAAGAGTGAGAGTTTTGTCTCTTCCTTCCCAATTCTACCTCCTTCAATTTCTTTTTCTTCTCTAATTGCTGATGCTAACATTTCTAATACAATATTGAATAGTAGTGGTGATACTGGGCACGTTTGTTTCACACCTGATCTTATTGGGAATGCCTCTAGCCTCTCCCCATTGAATATAATGGTTGTTGATGGTTTCAGATAGATACTGCTAATTATGTTAAGGAACAGTCCATTTAGTCCTACACTTTCTAGTGTTTTTAATAGGAATGGATGCTGTATTTTGTCAAAAGCTTTTTCAGCATCTATTGATATGATCTTATGATTTCTGATGGGTTTGTTGTTGATATAATTGAGTATACTAACAGTTTTCCTAATATTGAACCAACCCTGCATTCCTGGAATAAATCCTACTTGATCATAATGTATTATCCTAGTGATGACTTGTTGTAGTCTTTTTGCTAAGATTTTATTTAGGATTTTTGCATCTATATTCATTAGGGAAATAGGTCTATAATTTTCTTTCTCTTTTTTAACTGTTCCTGGTTTAGGTAACAGTACCATATTGGTTTCATAGAAAGAGTTAGGCAGAGTTCCATCTTTCCATATTTTTCCAAAGAGTTTATAAAGGATTGGAACCAATTGTTCCTTAAATGTTTGGTAGAATTCACTTGCGAATCCATCAGGCCCTGGAGATGTTTTTTTAGGGAGTTCAATAGTGGCTTGTTGAAGTTCTTTTTATGAGATAGGGTTGTTTAGGTATTTAATCTTTTTCATTTAACCTGGGCAACTTATATTTTTGTAAATATTCATCCATTTCACTTAGATTATCGAATTTATTGGCATAGAGTTGAGCAAAATAATTTCGAATTATTACTTTAATTTCCTCCTCATTGGTGGTGAGTTTACCTTTTTCATTTATAATACTAACAATTTGGTTTTCTTCTTTCTTTTTTTAATCAAATTGACCAGAGGTTAATCAATTTTATTGTTTTTTTTCATAATGCCAACTTTTGGGGTTTTTTATTAATTCAATAGTTTTTTTGCTTTCGATTATATTAATTTCTCCTTTAATTTTAGAATTTCTAATTTTGTATTTGATTGGGGATTTCTGATTTGTTCTTTCTCTAATTTTTTTAGTTGCATGTTTAGTTCATTGATTTCCTCTTTCTCCAATTTATTCATATAAGTATTTAGAGCTATAATATATCCCCTGAGAGTCGCTTTGAATGAATCCCATAGGTTTTGGTATGTTGTTTCATTATTATAATTATCTAGGATAAAATGGTTAATTCTTTCAATAATTTGTTTTTTGGTCCACTCATTTTTTAAAATGAGGTTATTCAGTTTCCAATTTGTTCTGGGTCTATATCTCCTTGGCCCAGTATTGCATATGACTTTTATTGCACTGTGATCTGAGAAAGATGTATTCACTATTTCTGCCTTTCTGCAGTTGATCATTAGGTTTTCATGTCCTAGTACATGGTCGATTTTTTGTATAAGTCCCATGTACTGCAAAGAAAAAAGGTATATTCCTTTCTATCCCCATTCAGTTTCCTCCATAAGTCTACCATATCTAATTTTTCTAACAATCTATTTACCTCCCTAATTTCTTTGTTTGTTTTATGATTCGATTTATCTAGATCTGATAGCAGGAAGTTGAGGTCTCCCACTAGTAGAGTTTTGTTGTCTATGTCTTCCTGTATTTTTTTCAGCTTCTCCTCTGAGAATTTGGGTGCTGTCCCACTGTGTGTATATATATTCAATATTGAAATGACTTTATTGTCTATGGTACCCTTTAGGAGGATAAAGTTTCCTTCCTTATCTGTTTTAACACTATTTTTGCTGCTGCTTGTCTGAGATAAGAATTGCTACCCCTGCTTTTTTTACTTCAGCTGAAGCAAAATATATTTTGCTCCAACCTTTTACCTTTAATATATATATCTGCTTCAAATGAGGTTCGTGTAAGCAGCATATTGTAGGATTCTGGTTTTTAATCCATTCTGCTATTTGCTTACGCTTTAAGGGAGAGTTCATTCCATTCACATTCAAGGTTATGATTACAAATTCTTTATTGCCCTCTGTGCTATCTTCCCTCTGTTTGTATTTTCCCCCTTTCCCCTCCTTTTATCCATATTCCCCAGTCTTTTGTTTCTGAATACCACCCCCTTCATTGTGTTTGCCTTCCTATATCACACCCTCCCCTTTCTTTCCCCTTTCCCTTTTCCCTTCACTTCCTTTTGTTATTTCCACTTATTTCCCCCACTCCCCTTCCCTTTCTCTATTCCCCCTCCCCTTTTCCCCTTTTAATACTTAAAAGGTTTAGATGGTTTATAAGTTAACTGAGTATGTGTAGGTTGACTTTAAGCCAAGTCTGACGAGAAGAAGATTCAGGTGTTTCTCCCCTGCTCCCTTCTTCCCCTCTATTACCATAGGGATTTTGTACCTCTTAGTGTAATGAGATTTGCCCCATTCAATCCCCTCCCTCCTCCCGTCTCTTTCCTGTCCCCCTTTTTAGGGAGGTAGTATTTTTTTAGATCATTCTATCTAAGTCGTAGAAAATTCTGAGTGTCTGTCCCTTCTAGTTCAGTATATTCTATTGCATAGAGTCAAAATTCCTGAGAGTTATTAGAGTCTTTCTCCCAAGTGGGGTTAAAGCCAGTTACATCCCATTAGATAGAAGTTTCGTGGATAGGTTATTAATGTCCATTATTTCTGGCTAGGTATATTCTCTCTGTTAGAGTTACATTTCTCAAGATTTATGAGAATCTTTTTTTTCCCTCATGCCGGGATATAGCCAGTTTCAACTTGCTGAATTGCATTTTTTTTCCTTTTACTGCCCCCCCCCTTTTTTTTTACCTTTTCATGTGTCTCTTGAACCTCCTGTTTGATGTCCAAATTTTCTGTTTAGCTCTGTTATTTTCATCAGAAATTTTTGGAATTCTTCCATTTTGTTAAATGTCCATCTTTTTCCCTGGAAGAGAAGGCTCAGCTTTGCAGGAAAGTAGATTCTTGGCTGCATTCCAAGCTCCTGTGCTCTTCGAAATATCTCATTCCAGGCCCTTCAATCCCTTAAAGTTGTTGCAGCCAGGTCCTGCGTGATCCTTACTGTGGCTCCTTGATATTGAAATTGTTTTTTTCTGGCTGCTTGCAGGATTTTCCTCTTTAATCTGATACTTCTGGAGTTTAGCCACAACATTCCTTGGTGTTTTCATTTTAGGATCTTTTTCTGGTGGGGATTGATGTACTCTCATTAACTACTTTGCCCTCTGATTCCATGATATCAGGGCAGTTTTCCATCACTAGATCCTGTAATATTAAGTCCAGGCTTTTTGTCCTCTTCAATGTTTTCAGAAAGTCCTATAATTTTCAGGGTGCCCCTCCTCGATCTATTCTCGAGGTCAGTGGTTTGGTTGATGAGGTATTTTACATTTGCTTCTATTTTTTCTACTTTTTGATTTTAACTGACTCTTGATGACTCATGGATTCATTAGTTTCTGTAGACTCCATTCTTTTTTGGGGGGAGGAGTTTTCTTCATTTACCTTTTGCAAATCCTTTTCCAATTGGTCAATTCTACTTTTGAAAGAGCTTTCCACTTGACCAGTTGAGGTTTTGAGAGAATTAATTTCTTTTTGCATTTGCTCATTTGAGGATCTGAGAGAATTATTCTCATTTTGTAATCGTCCAATTGATGATCTGAGAGATTTATTCTCCTTTTGTGTTTGTCCAATTGTACTTTCTAAGGTTTTGTTTTCTTGTTGAAAGGTATTGTCTCTCCCAAATTTTTAAGCTCCTTCCTTATTTCTTCAAAGTCTTAATGTGCTGGAGACCAGATTGTATTCTCCTCAGAGGTTCCAGGTCTCTCTGAGTTGGGGTCTTTCCCTTCCAGGAATTTTTCTATGGATCCACCTTTCCGCTGACCCTTCTTCATTATGCTAAGACCTTGAGCTGGGGGGCGGGGCTGGTTTCACCTGGGCTTGGGATCACTAAAGGCTTTACTCACTAAGTGCAGTTTCTCTTGCTGGCCAGTAGGAGGTGCTTGTTGCTTTCTCTGGAGTGTCTGTGACCTTGGTTAAGAGGCCTTCTCCCTTTGCTTGAGGGAGATAATTGGAGCTATTGAATTCTTTTCCCTTCAATCAATGGTGGGCTTTACCCTGGCCTGAGGTCGTTCCTCAGCTGGGCTGGTTCCTCTGCTCACACACCTGGGCCTGAAGCAGAAGTAGTAGTTTGCATCCATTTGTTTGGGAAGAGGCCTCGTGCAATGGAGGCATGGACTCAGAGTTTCTCAGACCTGAGGAGCCCAGGAATGGTGTCCCCAGCTCTCCTGAACCAGAACTCCACCCCCAGCCAGGTCCCCAAGCTCCAGGGGGACAGCACCAACACCAACACCTCTGCTTCCCCACAGACCCAAGCCCCTTTCATCCAGCCCCATCGCTGATCCAGCAGGTCAGGCTCTCGGGTCCTCAGACTCCCTGTTCCAATTCAGCTGTTAATCTGGCTGATCCAGGGCTGATCCTCCCTCTGAGCCCAGACTCACCCACCCGTACACAGCCAAAGCTGCTGCAGGAGACAAATCCTGAGGTAGATGTCCTTTCTCCTGGCTTTTCTTTCTGGGTTTTGTGGGTCAGATTGTTTCATGTGATAGATGGGGAAGAGATCAGGAGACTTTAGAACTGTGCCTGTCTTCTCTCCACCATCTTGGCCGGAACACTACTACACTTTCTAACATGAGAGGTGATGGACTTAGGGTGCAGACTGACATATATTTTCTGTATATAGTCAAAGCAGGAATTTGTCTTACTGATTAGGCCCATTTATTGCAATAATTTTTCTTTTATTTTATTTTCTATTGGATAGCAGGGGGTAGAAGTGGAAGAAGGAAAAAGTAGATTTTTATTAATTAAAAATACAATGAAATTTAAAAGAAAAGAGGGTGTAGGCAAGTACTACAAAGATCAGAAGAGAAGAAATTAACTGAGGGAAAAATCTTTTTTCAGCAAATTTCTCTGATGAAAGTTTAATTTCACAAATATATAAGGTGGGGCAGCTAGGAGGTGCAGTGGATAGTGCACCGGCCCTGGAGTCAGGAGTACCCGAGTTCAAATCCAGCCTAATACACTTAATAATTAAGTAGGTTTATGACCTTGGGACAAGCCACTTAAGCCCATTTGCCTTGCAAAAACCTAAAAAAAAAGTGGGAGAAACCTAGGTGGCACAATGAATAGAGCATCAGCCCTGGAGTCAGGAATACCTGAGCTCAAATCCAACCTCAGACACTTAATAATTACCTAGCTGTGTGACTTTGGGCAAGCCACTTAACCCCATTGCCTTGCAAAAAAAAAAAAATTCATAGAGATAGATAGATAGATAGATAGATAGATAGATTTATGTAGGGAGCAGCTGAGTGGCACAGTGGATAGAGCATTGGCTCTGGAGTTAGGAGGACATGAGTTCAAATCTGACTTCAGACACCTAATAATTGTGACCTGGTCAAGTCACTTAACCCCATTGCCTTGCAGAAACCCAAAAAAAAATTTTATGGAAAAAAGTCATTCTTCAAATGATGGCCAGAGTATATCAAAAATAATTTTCTAAGGAAAAATTTTAATATCATAATAGAAATATGAAACTCTTCCAAATGACTAAGCTTGAGAAATGAAAATGACAGTTACTTTAAACTTAAACGCTTCAGATTGGCAAATTGGTGGGAAAAAAGAAAAGCAGCTTTTCTTCCTGAGTCAAAGAACTGGAAATTAAGGAAGGTGCCAGTAATTCATAAATGGTGGAAAAATTTTTGGAAAGTGAATGTAAAATACCACCGAAAGAAATCATGGAAGAGGGGCGGCTAGGTGGCGTAGTGAATAAAGCACCGGCCTTAGAGTCAGGAGTACCTGGGTTCAAATCCAGTCTCAGACGCTTAATAATTACCTAGCTGTGTGGCCTTGGGCAAGCCACTTAACCCCATTTGCCTTGCAAAAACCTAAAAAAAAAAATCATGGAAGAAATTATTTCAGTCAAAGAGTCCAGCTATTGGGATAAAAACTCTCTCTTTGATAAAAACTGTTGAGAAAATTGGAAGTTAGTATGGCAGAAATTTGGATTAGACCAGCACCTCACACCCTATACCAAGATAAGATCAAAATGGATAAAGGATTTAGACATAAAAAAAAAAATATTATCAGCAAACTAGGAGATCAAGGAATAGTTTACCTGTCAGATCTATGGAAAGGGAAGCAGTTTATGAATAAGGAAGAGATGGAGAACATCATTAAAACAAACTAGATAATTTTTATTACATTAAATTAAAAAGCTTTTGCACAAACAAAACCACTGTAACCAAGATCAAAAGAAATGTAGTAAATTTAGAAACAATTTTTACAGCTATTATTTCTGACAAAGGAATCATTTCTAAAATACTTAGAGAACTGAGTCAAATTTTTAAAAAGACAAGCCAAGGGGGCAGAGCCAAGATGGCGATAAGAACGGATCATGTCTTAGGCGCTCTCTCATAAAACTCAAACTAAGGACTCTAACTAAATTTTTGAGAGACAGAACCCACAGAGGGACCCAGTGAGGCAGTTCTCCTACTCAAGGTAACCTGGAAAGGAGCAGAAAGGCTCTGCTCCGCAGGGTTGGAGGGGCAGCCTGCCAGAGGGGTGGCCCATCAGAGCAAAAGAACTTCAGCCTCCCGGAGGCAGCCCCAGGGCACTGGGAGCCGTGCAGTGGGGGAGTTTCCTGACCTATGCCCTGGGGAGCACTGGGCACAAATTGGGGGAAGGGGGGGACCTCTGCCAGAGGGAACACATGAAGCCCAGCCCTTAGGGCACACAGCCAGCAGCATGGCCACTGCATTCCAGATCCAGGAAACAGAAGCAGGCAGAGCCAGTAAGCAGGAGCCCCCACGGAATGAGCCCACTGAACTGAGGGAGGGGAGTGAAGAGAGACTGCCAAGCTCTGTCCTCTGCCCCTGGAACAGGACTCTGGGCTTCTGAACACATTCAGATCTTGATCACAGTCTAGGCCCCCCCCCATAGAAGAGCAGGCCCCCCCAACCTCAGCCCCATGGCAGAAGGGGGCACATATGGTCATTCACAGACCAGGAGGGAGGACAGAGCCCCACACATTTAGACCCTTGTGAGAGTGTCCCAAAAGCTCAGGAAGCACCCCAAAACCAGGCTCAGGCTGGAAAAATGAGCAAACAGAGAAACAAGAGGAACACCATTGAGAAATATTTTGCATATGAGCCTAAGAAGGATCAAAATACTCAGTCTGAAGATGAGGAATCACAAGCTCCTGCATCTAAAGACTCCAAGAAAAACAGAAATTGGGCTCAGGCTATGACAGAGCTCAAAAAAGACTCTGAAAACCAAATGAGGGAGTTGGAAGAAAAATTGGGAAAAGAAATAAGAGAGATGCAGGAAAAACATGAAAATGAAGTCAGCAGCCTAGTCAAGGAAATCCACAAAAACTGCTGAAGAAAATAGCATGCTAAAAAAAACAGCTTAGGTCAAATGGATAAAATAGTTCAAAAAGTTATTGAGGAGAAGAATGCCTTAAAAAGCAAAATTGGCCAGATGGAAAAAGAAATAAGAAAACTCTCTGCGGAGAACAATTCCTTCAGACAAAGAATAGAACTCAGGGAGATTACTGAATTTACGAGAAATTGGGACTCAATACTTCAAAACCAAAAGAATGAAAAATTAGAAGAAAATGTGAAACATCTCATTGAAAAAACAACTGATATGGAAAACAGCCTTAGAAAAGATAATTAAAAATTATTGAAATACCTCAAAGTCATGATCAGGAAAAGAGCTTTGACATCATTTTCAAAGAGTTACTACAGGAAAATTGCCCTGATATTCTAGAAGCAGAGGGCAAAATAGAAATGGAGAGAATCCACCAATCCCCCTGAGAAAGAGATCCCAAAAAACCAACCCCTAGGAATATTATAGCCAAGTTCCAGAACTCCCAAGTCAAAGAGAAAATATTACAAGCAGCCAGAAGGACACAATTCAAATATTGTGGAGCTGCAGTCAGGATCACACAGGACTTAGCAGCAACTACATTAGAAGCTTGTAAGGCTTGGAATATAATATACTGGAAGGCAAAAGAGCTTAGAATGCAACCGAGAATCCACTACCCAGCAAAACTGAATGTCCTCTCCCAAAGATGGACTGTCAATGAACCAGGGGAATTTCAAATGTTCCTGTTGGAATGGCCAGAGCTGAACAGGTGTGATCTTCAGATACAGGACTCAGGTGAAGCATAGAGATTGGAGGAGAGGGGTAAAAATATGAGGGACTTAATGATGATGAACTGCAAGTATTCCTGCATAGAAAAATGACACTAATAATACTCATATGAACCTTTTCAGTTAATAGAGCAGGTAGGAGATTTTATAGTTGAAGCACAGGAGAAAGCTGAATTCGAAGATAAAATATGGTGTAAAAATGGAGTCAATAGGAAAAAGGGAAATGTAATGGGAGAACGAAAAAAGGAGAGGGGGAATAGGCCAAGATATTTCATATAAGATTTTTCTTTATTACAATGAGCTATTGCAATGATATGGAAGGGGGAAGGCAAGGGGGAATGAGGGAATCTTCGCTCTCATCAGAGGTGGCTAGGAGAAAAAAGAGCATATATACTCAATGGGGGTATAGGCATCTGGAGTAAGAAGGAGGGGGGAGCAGGGGGAAGGGCAGGGATGTGAATAAAGGAGGAGAGAATGGACTATGGGGGAGAGTGGTCAGATATAACACATTTTCTTTTTTACTTCTTGCAAGGAGCTGGGATTGGATGGCCTGTCCAGGACCATAGGGCCAGGTGGATGCTGGGCCTAAGGGGTGGTAGGGGGGGCTCGGGGCCTCTTGGCCCCAGGCCCAGAGAACTGTCTGTTGTGCCACTCAGCTACCCTACAGCAGAGTCAGAGTGAAAGGAGAGAGAAAATATAGTACATGGTAGTGGAGAAATACGAAAGGAGGGAGTTGCGATCAGCAATGGCAATGGTGGAAAAATATTGGAAGTAACTTTGGTGATGGACTTATTATAAAAAATGTGATCCACCCACAACAGAATTGTTGGTGTTGGAACACAGACTGAAGCACATTTATTATTATTATTATTATTATTTTGGGGGAGGGTACAGGGCAAATGCCTGTTTGGGACCACATAGCAGGGTGATAGTTGTGTGTCTGAGGCCAGATTTGGACCCCCGTGCCCCTGGCTCAAGGGCCAATGCTCTGTCTGCCACTCAGCCACCCCTACTATTATTACTATTTTACTTTATTTTGGGTCTTTTTTTTCTTTTTTTTTTTTGGTTTTTGCAGGGCATTAGAGAAAAGAGAAATGCAAATTAAAGCATCACTGAGGCACCACCTCACAATGTTCAGAGTGGTCAATATGACTATAAAAGACAATGATCAATGTTGGAAGGGATGTAGGAAATCTGGGACACTAATACACTGTTGATGGAGCTGTGAACTCATCCAACCTTTCTGGAGAGCAATTTGGAATTATGCCCAAAATGCAACAAAAATGTGCATTTTACAATTGAGGAAACTAAGGAAAAGAGAGTTAAGTGACTTGCCCAGAGTCACACAGTATGAGGTCAAATTTGATAAGTCTTCCTGGCTTTAGGTTCTTATTCTTTTTCCACTTCAGATCAAGTTGCTCCAAGCAGGAACAATAAATATTGGAAATGTTGGGAGAGAAAAAATCAGTTTCATATAACATTTTTCCATCTGTACGTGTATCTTTAGCATTAAAGAAAAATGAGCAGAAGCTGAATGAAAGAATGATCTTGAAAATGTCCAGTGTTTTCAATGACTTTTCAGTGTTACTTAACTGACTTAAGAAAACTCCATCTTTTTATATCCAGACTTCCCAGTAATGCCAGAAGACTGTAAATCATGGAAAGCCATAATCTCAGAAAAGAACAATCACAGGTGATTGTTGGGAAAAAAACTCACATTAGACTGAAATATACTTTAACAAGGTTAGATTGTGTGTGAGAAGCAGCTTATCAATGATCTAAATGGGGGCAGCTAGGTGGCGCAGTGGATAAAGCACCGGCCCTGGAGTCAGGAGTACCTGAGTTCAAATCGGGCCTCAGACACTTAATAATTACCTAGCTGTGGGGCCTTGGACAAGCCACTTAACCCCATTTACCTTGCAAAACCCTAAAAAAAAAAAAAGAAAAAAAAAGTAGACTATGTAAGGTTAGGGTATAATTTAGAGCTATAGGAGACCTTGAATTTAATTCCTCCAAATATACAAATTGTTGCAGATCAGGAAAACAAAAGACTGCATAATTTATCTAGTCATAATGGTAGTAAGTGCCAAAACAAACTCATTCAAAAATTCCAAATCTTGTACTCCCAAGTTATCCACTATATGAAGTACAGCCCTTTAGACATAGCTTCTATTTTGTCAGGAACAGATTTATCTTACCACAATCTCTGAAGACTTTGTTCTCCTAGTGAAAGAACCCAGTATATTGAGTGGGATTGTTTATGGAAGATATCCACCTGGACATTGCACAGGAGATAGGGTTGAAATGATTTCAAGCTACACTAATCAAGAAGTATTTGAACTAAGTATAACTTTTAGGTCCACTGATGTATCAAGACTTTGTCAAACCTATGGCAGGAAGCAAAATTTCACAGGCTTCCATGACCTTGAAAGACACCTAAAAACAAATTAGTCTAATGGTCTTTTCTAACTTCACATACTATTTAATTTTAAATCCTTTTCAGAAATCTGACAAGAGATGCAACTTCACCTTGTTTTTTATTCATCATACTCAGTTTAAAGATATATAATATAAAAAGAGTTTAGCAATTCTTTGTTCTCGGTCAATATTGTCATCATATTTTAAGGGCCTCAGTATTCCTATTTCTCTTCTCCAGGTAAATCACTAGTTTTCTTTAGCATCATTGTCAAGTCATGGCAGATTCTAGAAATCTGCCTACCCTACATATAAACCATCAGAAAATTCTGTGTTCAGTCACATTTGGATCAGAAGTTCTTTTCCTTTGTGAGTAGTAAAAAATTCCAGTTTTTCAAGTTCCCATCATTCTTAAATTTTTATTTTTTCCAACATGTTACATGCATAAATATTACACATTTTCCTACCACCCTCTCTAACTTCCTCCCCTCAATGGCCGTCTGGTAAAAGTTGTATGAGTGCATTTGTGTTTTAGCATGTGTACATATTAGATATCTGTGTATGAGGAATTAGGATCAAGGGAAAAGAAAACTATGAGATAGGAAGGAAAAACAATTTTTTTAAAAAAGTAAACAGAGTAGGGGTGGCTAGGTGGTGCATAGGATAGAGCACCAGCCCTGGAGTCAGGAGTACTACCTGAGTTCAAATTTGGGCTCAGACACAATAGTTACCTGTGTGGCCTTGGGCAAGCCACTTAACCCCATTGCCTTGCAAAAAGCCTAAAAAAAATAAAAGTAAACAGAGTATCCATTCAGATTCTGAGGGGTTTTTTGTTTTTTCTCTAGATGTGTATGGTGTTAACCATAATAGGTCTCCCAGGGTTGTCCTAGATCTCTGAACTGCTGAGAGGAGCAGCACTCATCAGTTGATCAATCACAATGTTGTTCTTAGTTTGGCTGCCTTTCCTCACATTTGGTTCATGTAATTCTTTCCATGCTTCACTTAACTCCCACCATTCATGGCTTCTTATAGTACTCCATACATTCATATACCATAATCCATTCATCCATTCCCCAATTTGATTGGCATCCACTCTCAATTTCCATTTCTTTGCTATTACAAGAGCTGCTTTAAATATTTCTGAACATGTGAGAATTTTCCTTTTTTTGTGCTTTCTTTAGGATATAGGCTTGGGGTCCTTTCATTATTTTTGAATTATTCAGGTTCTGGTCATTAATTTATCTTTATATTTTGTTGTATTTCTAAAATATAGAACACACACACACACACACACACACACACACACACACACACACACTCCTGTTAAAAGGATATGGTCACTTTCTCCCAGTGTTTTCCTCATTCCAATGATAGACATCACATTTTATTGGTTAAAATCAACTAACTCCAGAACAGACCATTTTCAATGGAATGTTTCAGGTGTCAAGGTAACATTCTAGCTGGTAGAATCGATGCCCATAGTATGATTTACTTGCTTATCATTTGATCCAATCTCTAGTAATACTCAATAGCTTGTTTTCCTCCTCATATCAAAGGATTCATGAACCTCCAATCAGATATGCACCAATAGATTGGTACAATAGAAAGTGATGGGGAAAAGGAAATCTAGGTTTAAAGGCCAGCTCCACTTACTATATAAAATGTCTTCAGTTAATTACAAATTGAACTCTTAAGTGTCCTTGTGAAGAGGTTTTTCCTATTCATACTTATTAGTAAAAGCTTAATAAAGGTGTTCTTTCATTCAGCAGTGGAGCTAGTTTCCCATCCTTTCTTTGATCTCACTCAACAGCACTGCTAAATTTGTTTTAAATTTTATTTAAGGCAATGGGGTTGTGACTTGCCCAAGTTCACATAGGCAATTATAATATAAAATGACTGAGAGCAGATTTGAACTTCAGTCCTCCTGATTCTAGGGTCAGTGCCACTGTGCCACCTAGTTGCCCCCACTGCTAAAGTTGTGAGGTTGCTCAAAACACACCATAGACTTCTGCAGTTCATTTTCTAACAGCTCATCTAATTCCTTTGTTGCCTCATCTTCCTACCTGAATTGACATTTGTATAGCACTTGAGTGATTTTTACCTGACAATTCTGCCTTTTTACCAAGCACTTGATTCTTCTACCCAAGTGAGCCTTCAAAATTGCAGTTAGGCAAAGCCCAAGTATCAAGTGATGTTCCAGAATGTAGTAAAAGTATATGCAAACCTCTCAGGAAGATTCTCTAGAGATGCTGCAGAATTATGGAAATAGTTCCAAAGCCTAACCTATCTGTAAACTGGATGGAGGGCAAGAGTCATGGATGAAAAGACACGTATGAATAATTTTAGCATTCATTTTGTACTTTGGCTTCTCCATGATGTCCCCAGTATGCTTCCTGATAGCAAATATCTTGCAAGATCAGTCTTATTATCGCATTTTACAAAGACCACTAACATCTCAGATATTTCCCCAACCAGTTACACGAATTTTGAATATGCTTCCTTCCCCTCCATTCCCCAACTTTTACTTTTAAGTCTTCTTCCAATTAGATCTTGTGCTACTGGAAGGTTGAGATTTTATCTATATCCCTAGCTACTAGCAGAGGTTAAATAGGTAAAAATGCTTGACAAGATTTAAATGTGTAGTTCCTACTATACTCAAGAACTAGCTGGCATAGTCAATTCAGGTACTGGGCTTGGAGAATCAGAAAAACTCACCTTCGTAAATTCAAATCTGGCTTCAGACACTTAGAAGCTGCGTGGCTCTGAGCTTAATTAACACCGTTAGCCTCCATTCCACATCAATAAAATGAAAGAGTAGGAAATAGCAAAGCACCCCATTATCTTTGGCCAAAAAAATGCACAATGAGGGCAGTCAGGCATAATAGAATAATTTGAGGAAGAGCCAAGATACTTTTTTTCCCCCTAGATTTCTCAAAGCAATGGGGTTGTGGCTTGCCCAGGGCCACACAGCTAGGTCATTAAGTGTCTGAGGCTAGATTTGAACTCCTGACTCCAAGGCCAGTGCTCTATCCACTGTGCACCTAGCCACCCCTAATTTTCTAAGGCCCTTTCATATTTATGTATTATCTTGACTTATGCTTCAATCTTGCCACCCTTACTTTTCTGGAAGATACATGTTCACCACCATATTACTTTCATTTTGATCCCATATTTCTGATCAAGTCTCCGACAATTGAAAGACATCAGATATAATGGTCACCAGGGAATAGTCTTAGTCTGGGGTAAACCAAATTGAAACAGTGGGAAGCAAAAAGGCATTTGGAATAAGGGGATCAAAAATGTCATCTGTGGAACTTACTCTTACCACATAGTTTTGACAATGAATTTAACCATTCTAGTCTTGTTTACTCATCTATAAAAAAGCCAAAATTTTACTTCTAAGCCCCTTCTAGCTCTCCTATAATCTGAGAAGGCAGTGGTAGATAAATACTTTGCTATAGCTAAAGTAGGTGGAATAAGTGGCAAAATGCCTGGACAACGGCAGGACAACAATCAAGGCAGAAGCTCCATTAACTTGAGGGTTGGGATCTGACTTAACATGACAGCTAATACTAAATTTTTATATTTATATATATATATATATATATATACACACATATATATATGTTACTAATTGCCATCTTTTTGCTAACTAAAGCCATCTATTCCTTCATATTAAGGAATCTTCCCACCATGACCAATTTAAAAATGGAGACATGTGAGGCTTCCCATTCCTTTTTCCCCATTTCAAAGGAATTTTTTTTTTTTGCATCATTAGTTTTCTTTACCTGATATGGAAATCCTTGGGTATCACAAAAACATAAGCACAAAATCACTATTAAAAGGAGCACGGACATAAAGGGAGATCTGTGTTTTTATCCTAAGCTTGACCTTTACTAATTCTATGACCCTGGTGATAGGTTTTAAAGAGTAGAAGCTTCTAGGCATGATCAGGAAATGTCCTTCCAGGTTTTTTTTTGTTTTTTGGCAAGGCAATGGCGTTAAGTGGCTTGGCAAAGGCCACAACAGCTAGGTTCATTATTAAGTGTCCAAGGCAAGATTTGAACATAGATATTCGTGACTCCAGGGCCTGTGCTCCTAGCAGCCCCCAAATGTCCTTCCAGTTCTGAGGGATTCGTATTTGGTGCTTGAGAAGTACCTTTATTCAATTAAATTAGTATTATAACCTTTAGACTTTTTCCAAGGCAAATGGGGTTAAGTGGCTTGCCCAAAGCCATAGAGCTAGGTCATTATTAAAGTGTCTGAGACCGGATTTGAACCCAGGTACTCCTGACTCAAGGGCTGGTGCTTTATCCACTGTGTCACTCCTTGGGTTAACGTGAATCCCTGACTACTCAAAGTTGCCACTTTTATTAGGTTATTAAGTCTGCCCCCCCCCTTCATTTAACTTTTGTTGTAGCTCAGTAATTTCAACTGTTCATGTTATTTGAGGTTTTCTTGGCAAGGAATTGATATTCTATTTTCACACATAACAAAACTGAGGCAAAGTGATTTGTTCAGTGCCACATACCCAGCTAAATGTCTGAGACCAAACTTCAAATTAGGAACATGAGTTTTCCCAACTCAGCCCAGCATACTCTGATTTAACTAACCCTTGCCAATAAAATACTGTTTACATCCTTGAGATGTTAACTTTCTATTTGACAACTGGCAGGAAAGATGAAAATAGAGAAAATATGTAATGAATGTAAAGTAGGAATGGAATAGTAAATAAGGCAATATTTAGCTTTTAACCAAGAGTTCTCTAGATGACATTTAGCTAAAAACCTGGCAAAGTACATATTTTACACCAATATGTTTAAAGGAACTAGAGGAACTTTTAATGCACATATAAACTAGAAATGTTTTAAGTTTTTCCTTTTGTGTGTGTGTGTTTTAGATTTTTGCAAGGCAAATGGGGTTAAGTGGCTTGCCCAAGGCCACACAGCTAGGTAATTATTAAGTGTCTGAGATCGGGTTTGAAGCCAGGTACTCCTGACTCCAAGGCCAGTGCTTTATCCATTACGCCACCTGAAATACTCAAATTCATGACACTCAGGTTCAGCCTGATAAATGTATTTAGGTAGTAGAATGCTCATAAATTCAAAATTTAATTAAGATCTTTTTCCATATTAAAAATCAAATATCCTGTGAAGATTAAGTCATTAAAATAAATTAATTTAATGAGATATTTTCCCTAATCCAACTGTAAAGTTACTAGAACTAAGGAAGTGGACATTTTGAATGAAAACATTGAAACATGGGACACTTTCAAATAGGGTCAAATTGGGGGATATTTTATTCAAGCCCAGGAAGATAGCAAGAAAACATAGGGTACTTGCAAAGATAGAAGTCATCCAAAAAAATTTAACTACTTCGTTTTTTATTTATTTCTCACTCATCCTATGTGCCAAGAACAATTATATCCATTCTAAAGGCTCACTCTGGCTTAGATTGAGGACATTTAAGTTGTTTCTTGATTCCAATGAGTGAACAGGAAAGCATAAATTTAACTTGACGCCAACCTAAATGTCACGTTAAATTGGAATCTGACACCAAAAATTACTAATCTAATCGTTTACTGGCAGGATATGAACTTAAATGGCTAACTTATTATCGTTTAGTATTTTATAAAACTGGCTTTTGTAACAAGATCCAGAAAAGAAAACTGAGTATTATGTATAGTGAGCTGGAAATCCTTGCAAACTGGTTGGGCTTTGGAAG
The DNA here is from genome assembly GCF_037893015.1 of Macrotis lagotis. Taxonomy (NCBI): domain Eukaryota; kingdom Metazoa; phylum Chordata; class Mammalia; order Peramelemorphia; family Peramelidae; genus Macrotis; species Macrotis lagotis. The sequence continues at coordinate 185,477,656 of NC_133661.1, read as the reverse complement.
AATAATGACATTATTTCTCAGCTGGTGGACATGTACTTTGAACTTCTAGAAAGAAAGCATTCTGACAAATTATTTGACATATCTCTTTCCAAATGGAAAAAAAAGAAAAGCTGAGGAATTATGTTCACTATGCTCCAATTAATGGCCAAACTAAGAAATACCAACAGAAAACATAATATGACTTTCCAACAGTATATTTTTTTACAACAACTAGTACCAGTACAAAATAAGGAAAAACTGCTTGGAGAACTCCTTCTACACTTTGGCCTTTGCTTTGCTAAAATGATACTGTTAACATTAAGTTGTTACAAGTATGAAAGAGAAATAAATGTACATGCACACCAATCTCCCCTGAATTAACAGGATCACCTGGAAAGGGAATGGGAGAACATTGTTTAAGAATCTCATTTTCCCTATCCGTGAACTGACACCAGTCATCTAACTCCACTTCTTATTTCATTTAGCTAGTTAAGTCCTCTTAATAATCCTTAATTCTTTCCATAAAGAACATTATTAAGGAACATAATCCTTAAAATGTCACAATGAATTCAAATTCCATTTTCCTGTCTCAATTTTTTATCTTTTGGTATTACTAACTAGTATGAAATTTACAGTCACCCAAACTGAATTAAATAGCATGCAAATACCATCTAAAAAAGGATTTTTTTTTGAGGTGGTGGTAGTGGTAGTATTTTACCTTCCTAAATTCACACTACATAGAACTCAACTCAGAACAAAAAATTGTCCAGTCCAAATGCAGCCTTTGGAAGAAACAAAATTTAAACAAATAACAACTAATATGTGCATTAGAAGACATGACTAAAGGATAAGTAGTAATTCTTAATAATATACCTGCTAAATTCATGCTAATTTCATGGAAGTTTAATAAGCAAACAATTATAAAACAATGAAAAACTTTTGCATAAAGAAAAACCAGGGAATGGGGTCATTTTTTCCTCGTTAAATTCCTGGTTTAATATAATTTTTTTTATTTTGAGAAAAAAGTTCCAAACATCAGGCTTTTTCACATGAATAACCCACAATATCAACTTTAGAAAACAAAGTCTATTTAAAAAAAATATAAGCACACACTAATTCCTCTTCTGAAGTACCTCTTTATGCATTTCTACTAACAACTGTCATTCACAAAAAAAATTACATTTTTGTAGCCCCCACATCATAATTTTAGGTAAAGATACTCAAAGTTCTCAGATACAGGGAGCTGAATCAAATGAGATTGCCTTTTCACTTTTGGAAGTAGCTACTAGCCTCAAGTTAGAATTTGAACAGAGAACTGTGCTCACTCCCTGCATAACAAGAGATTCCTTTGGAGACAGCTGATAAAAACCATACATCCTTTTTATTGTTAAGTCATAAAGAGGTATCAAAATTAAGAGCAAAATTACAGGAGACTTAATATAACTACTAGGAGAATTGAAGGAAATGGGAAAGGGACTAGGCGCAGGGCAGAATTAACAAACATGGGAAGGATAAAGTTGGGTACAACAGTGAACATGTGCTGGAAGATACTAAGGGAGAGGATCTGGTGAAAAGTTTGATCATAGACAAGCGCCTAGGTAAAGAAATAATGGGACGAGTTCTAAAACTCCCAACATGTGCTTAAGAGTCGTCTTCGCCATTAGCACTGTCTCTGTCATCCTCTCCTTCTTCAGCTTCTTTTTCATCATCCTTGATCAACTCCAGCTACAAAAGAGACAAAAGGACAGTTAGAAACATTCCAGGTGTTCCTAGTTCCCCCCCTTCCACCATATCTTTCTTTCCTTCCCCAGTTTTCACCTGGTCATCCCCCCGATCTTCATTATCATCATCATCCAGTAGGTCCCCCTCCTCAGCAGAGTCATCTGCACCCCCCTCAGACTCCATCTTCACATTAGTCTCATCTTTCTTCAGGGAGCTGCTGCTCTGCTCCTCTTCTGACTTATCATTCTTCATCTCTACTGGGGATGAGAAGGACAAGTCTGTCTAGGGGGCAAGTAATGTCCACAGGATGTAGACAATCCCCAGCTAATAATCATACAACTGCAGCACGAGTCTAAATCCTCCCACAAAAATTCCATTCCCAATTTCACAGTTCCATATCCCATTATTTCAGCATACTTTCAACTACCTTTTGTGATGATAATAGTAACCCCCCCAACAACTTCTGAGAGACAGAACACCATTTACCTGTTTGCTTGCTTTGTTCTTTCTCAATTTTTTCCAGGCTCTCCAATAAAGAATCCACTTTCTGTTTTATCTGGGTTAATTCCTTCTTAATTGTTTGAAGATCATCACCTTTCACTATAACCCCAAACAAACCACAAGGTTAGATTCAAGAAAGAAATCATAAGAATCCCCACAGGACTAAGTAGACACCAGACCATTATTAGGTAAAGCCGGAGTTGGAATCAATGAATTTGTGAGAATCAGGGTGAATTCTACTTTCTAAAATCTGGCAAGAGTATTATTCTTTATCTCACTCAGTCTATTTTAAGATCTCTTTCCACTCTGCTTTACACCTAACATTATAATCAACTTCAAAAAAATAATAAAAATAAAACCAAAAACATTTCTCTAAAAGCATGTAAATAAACACTTCCAGTTCAATTTACCCTGAAAGGTGGTAGAATAAAGAAAGAGATAGGTATATGAAAGTAGTACCAAAATTCCGTTGATACTTATTGCACATTGATGATCTACCCCTTTTTATTCCTATATACTTAAGAAAGCCTGACAATCCTTAAAAGATAAAATTAAGAAAGTTGTAGTAATTAAAATAACTTACATTTGCCAGATTTGGATGAAGAGCCCCGCTGTCCACTCTTGGAATTAAAGCCACTTTTGCCTCTGCGTGAAGTGTTTCCTGACACACGCTGGCGTTTTGAGGGCACTACTGCACGAGCAATGGGAGGAGGAGGTGGTACACGTGCTGGGTAGCTGTACATCCTATAAGAAACAAACATGATAAATTTCTTTCACATTTGCAAAGGAAGAAAATTTTAATACCTAAGATATAAAATAGGAAATAGGAAAATATTAAACAGTAAATTTACATTATCTTATCCACGGCTTTCTGGGGGGCTTTGGGAGACACCAAGATCTTTCATGTTCTTGAAGCAATGAAAAAATGAGAGTGAAACAAAGAAATTCCTATTTCCTAAAAGATGGTGCAAAAACTATTCATAAAGGTGTTAATTGTAAATCCCAACTGGTTAAGATTTTTATTTGCTAAAATCTGTTCATTTTAGAAAATATTTAAAGTAAAATTTAATATATGACTAGTTTAGAGAACAGCCTTTTTGACCTAAAGAGGAGGCATTTATGATTTCAAATAAAAAATGCTTGTTAAACAATGGAATGGTTGTCAATTTAAGTGTATAATTCAGAGTATAATAATTTGCAAAAATGTAATAACTTCCATTTAGAATCAATTATAAATAAATAGTAATAAAGTAAATTTCTACAAAGTGAAAAAATTATTGGTTAATCATATTAAACAGAGCAGTAAATGTCAAATGTCAATCATTAACTATCATCTTTAAACATTCAAAGATAGTGTTTATAAATTACAATCATGAAAGGAGAAAAATATGCAATTCAAAATCTTGGAAAAAGGTCAATGCTGAAAACTATCTTTGCATGTTGTTGGAATAAATTAATTTAAATTTCAAAACAAAATAATTCCTTAAGTATTTATTTACCTTAAAATTTGTCTAATGCAAATTAGACAGCTATAGAAATTTAAGGACTGGTAGATAGAGCACTAGACCCCAGTCAAGAAGCACTGAGTTCAAATCTCACCTTACTTATTACACATGTCAAGTCATTAGTCATTGCCTCAATTTTTCAAGTGGAGAAAGACAACAGAACCCATATACTTCACAGGGTTATTGTAACAATAAGTTGGTGGTGGGAGTGAGGAATAATGGTTGTTTCTAGGTACAGCTGTATAAATGCTAAAAAAATGAAATATTTTTACTTGTATTATCTACTAGTCAGAACTGTTTTAGAACGCTCTTAGTAAAATAACATTACAAATGAGCCATCACTCACTGATAAAGGAAATCTTAAATTTCCTAGTTTTCATTTTATTAACAATATTTAGTTTGCTGAACTTAATAAGGATAGGGGAAGGGCAAGGGAAATGAGGAAGAAATTATATATCAAAGTGCCTTAATATTGGCCTAAACACTTCTGAACTACTTATCTACTATTTTCTCTTATTTAAAATTATACTAATGCATCACAATGGAGAGTTCAAAATTGATTCGTATGTGTATGTGTGTGTATGTATATGTATATGTGTCTGTGTATATATATATATATATATATATACCTAAAAATTCATTTATATAATATATACACACACATTTTTATAAATATATAAATATAAATCCTTTTACTCCCTTACTGGCTTGCCTTTTTTTTCAAAATAGATGGCAAATATACTTCTCAGGATCTGAATAAAAGGAATTTTTCCCATTTATTATTATTATTATTATTACCAAAGATTTTGATAAACATTAGCAAACTCAATCTTGACAGGAAAGAACTGATTTTGTAAGTGGAAGCAATTTCAGAATCAATTATGAGTGAGACTATCAATATCAAAGATCAAAATCAACATGAAAGAGGGGAAAACAAGACAATATAATTCAATGAGCTGCTGACAATCTGAATGGCTAAAAAAATTAAAAAGATACAACTCAAGCTATTACTTAGACATAAGTGGTGCAAAACAATCTAATGGACGAGGAATCTTTTCAATATAAAAACTTGCATGTTCCAGATAATCAAAATCATGACATCTAAAGGCAATACTGTTTTAAAATACAAGTTCATTAGCAAAATATGACAAATCACATGGTGAAGTATAAAGTTTGAGGTATCCACTAAGTCAAATTGATGTTGATAAAATGGAATGAAGGCAATAACCAAAAAGTTACTATATATTTTATTCTATTCATCAGACCAAGTTAGACTGAAAAATAAGAATAGACTCCCTGCCATTTTACTTTTTGGGGTAGGAATGTGGATATAGAATAATATTACATTTGGGGGTCAGATGTTCTCAGTTGAGTTGTAAATCAGTTTAAGTTCTTCAATATCTATTCTTCACTTTCACTTTTAGTATTTGCTATAAGGAAATGAACTGTTTTAAAAGGAAGACACAAATGTGACAAAAAAAACATAAGACAAAAACAATTAAAACAACTGCTGAACCATTAAAACAAATGTACACAAATGTAATGAAAGATTATGTTGCCCAGCACAGTAAATGGGAAGCACAAGAAGTACTGGAAAAATGGCTGACTAAATTTAGAAAAAAACATTAAGAGCTACTAGATGTACTACTACAGAGTAAATAAACCAAAAAAAAACCTAGAAAAAGAAAACTACAAAAACTAAATTAAGAAAATGTTACCCTCATTCCATTTGGAGAGAATATCGTATATTGTTAAAACATAGTTAAGGGTTTTGTACAACTCTTTAAATGCACATCCTCCATACTTTTGCTTCAAAGATTCATTTTAAGACAAGGTCAGGCCGTCCTTTCTTCATGAAGCCCTTCATGAAGCCCTTCCTGATCTTCTTAACTGCTACAGCTCTTACCCAAACTTAACTTTTAATCTTTAATTTGTTACAGATTGTTTATTTAGCTCTCTCATTAGAATCAACTCCTTATGAGTAGAGACTGTTTCATTGTGTCCTGACATAAAAGGAAGTTAATACTTGTGAAGTGAGTTTATGTTTAAGAAACATTTGTTAGTTAAAATATGCCCAAATATTATATCCATTTTGAAATTATTGAAAAAGGATATCCCTTTAAATGACTGTCTCAAGACTACTGTTACATGAAAATTCTTAATTTGAGTTCATTCTGTATGCTTTAACTTTGTTGGAAGCTTTCATCTCAATTAGTATTTGCAGATAATATAGAATTATCAGTAAGAAGGGAGTTTTCTCTGTAATCTTCAAGACTTATCTAATCTTTACCTAAGATGTACGCCATTAATGGCTTTCTCGTACTGCTATTCCAACCTTTCTAAAACTATATGAAAAAAAGAGCAAGAATAAAGGACATGGGGAACTAGGTGAAGCAGTGAATAGAACATTAAAATGATATAAGCTTTCAAAGGCAAAATGCTCAGCAAATAACCTGAAAATGTAGGAAATAAAATAATTCAACTACCTAGAGCTACTGAATACAGAAAATAAAGGCATGAATCAAGAATTCAGATGGACTCTCCCTGCCCAAAAAAATTAAACAGATCTCAAATGCCAAGACAAATGGTAACTAAATTGAACATTTCTAATGATAAATTCTGGAAGAAGGACAGACTTTCGAATATAAAGGAAATGAAATTCACATTAACTCACTTCAAATGGAAGTGAGTTCCTCATTCCAATCCTTGGAGCTTCAAATAATATGGTACATAAACAAACATGTAAAAGATTCAGAGTAGATGGTAAATAATTTTATTCAAGTGGCTTCAGTAGGTGGGGGTGGGGTGGGGTGAACAGGGGTCCACAAAAAAAAATCTACAGAAGGTGAGATCTGAGCTGAGTTTTCAAAGAAACAAGGTAGAGATGGGGAAAGAGCAATCCCAGTATAATGCAAGAACATGACAGTTCATATTTGATTCTAGAGATTTATCAGAAACCACTGAAATTCATTAGAAGACTAGCTAGAAAATGGTCAAAGAAGTTTCAAGAAAATTACTTAAGGAGGTAAATGACGATCAGCATGGGAAACTAGGTAGGAAAACTAATTACAACACTATACTATAACAGAAAACAATATTCCAAATTTAAATGATGCATTTCTACCAAACAGGATTGTATATTTCTCATTCTTTTTTTCAAGGCAAGAAGTAATGAAGGTCTGAAGTAGAACTGGCTATTCTTGTACAGAGAAAGTGATCTAAATTTTGAAAGTGCTAATATCAAAATTTGTCAATGTGATGGGATCCAATCTACCATCCATAATATTAATGTATATTAATTATGTATACCTCAAATGAATATATACCCATTGAGGTAAAAAATAATATTCCAACCATGTAGTATACTAAGTACTAGAACATAATAAGAATTTATTGAATGAAAACTTGTGGAAGTTACGCCCAAAGGACAATAAAAATGTGCATACCCTTTGATACAGCAATACTGCTAACTGGGTCTAAATTCTCAAGTGATCATTGAAAAGGTTTGTAAAAACAGGGGGCAGCTACATAACTAAATGGATAGAGCACTGGCCCTAGAGTCAAAAGTACCTGAGTTCAAATGCGGCCTCGGACACTTAATAATTAATGCCTAGTTGTGTAACCTTGGGAAAGTCACTTACTCCCACTGCCTTAAATTTTTTTTTTTTTAAAAGTAAAGACATCACTTCTACAAAAATATTCATAGCAGCTCTGTTTGGGGTGGCAAAGAATAGGAAACTGACTGAATGCCCGGCAATTGGGAAATGGCTGAACAAATTGTGGTATATGTACATTATGGAACACTACTGTTTAACTGAAGGAATGGGAATTCAGAAGCCTGCACCAACTGATGCTGTGCAAGATGAGCAGAATCGCTGATCATCAACCCCATGTTGCTGCTGTTGTGTACAACCATACTTAACTGACTTGCTGATTCATCAGTGCAACAAGGAGGTACAATTTGGGGGAATGTGCAAAAGAATACCACCTTAATCTAGAGAAAGAATTGTGGACTTTAAAGATCAAACAACTATAATTTAAAAAAGAAAACCATTTCTTATTACAAAATTTTGCAATCTCTTACCAATATATAGCATGAAAACAATGTAAAGACTAACAGACTGCCTTCTATGGAGGGGTGGGGAGGGAAGCAAGATGAGGGGATAAATTGCAAAATACAAAAATAAATTAAATAAAAGCTGAAAACACTTTACTAAAGGAAAATTACTGGCAAATATTTAATTCATAATAAAACCTATGAATGGGAAGAAACAAGCTTATCACAAACTGAGAAATAGTAAGAATAAAAAATAACAAAAAAAGGCCTACAGGCTTCCTGGTAGATTGTTCAACAGTAGATTCCTCAACAGAATTATGGATGGATTAAGGGCCCTTGGTTTGTATGAACTCTGATATACATTACTAAATAGACAGCCACAGATGCATCAAAGTAGAAAAACAAAAAAAATGGTAAGGATGCCTTTCTAAAATACCAAATTTTATTATTTATAGGAAACAAACTTAGGGTAAATTTCATGCCTTTTTATGAAAGCAAAACAAAAGGACAGAGAGTACTCCTGGAATCACTGAGATCTAGATTCAAAACCAGCCTTATAGACTATGTAACTCTTAGGTAAATCAACCAGAGTAAACCACAAGAACATCTGTTAAGTACACAAAAAGTCATAAAGATGTCTCACTGCAATAGTAGAATCTTCCCCTAATGAAATCAACAGCTCTAGTTACAACCACTGCTGAAGACATAAAATTTACACTGATAACTGTCAATATATCACACTCCCTAACAAAATGTACACTCATAAAATGGACCCCATTCTTGGGTTTGCAATTTTGGTTTACCTGATAGTTCTATAATTCCTTTTAACTATCTAGATTCTGTAATTACCTTATCCTGGGTTTCACTTGTCTGAAAATTAAGTTCACCTTCAGTAAAGAAACACTGAGCAAAGCTACAGTTATGAAGAATGATAGAAAAATATTCAAAGGACAAATTACAAAACCTCTCGAAACTGTTCATGACACTCCTCATTCCCAAGGTTGAAAAATATTCAAAGTATTATGAAATTCACATAACACTTCCTCAAAAGCTTGACATAATCATGAACAGATTGTTCATATTCTAATTCAATTACCACTTCCTACATGTGGCTTTTTTGATATCCCTACAGTTGAAATCTCTTTTCTCTTAATTATCAAGTCACTCAGAAATTTTTCATGTTCTTGCGTATTATATACCTTGTTGACATCTTATCCCCCTCTTTAGAAGATAGACAAAGTAGTCCTGCTGGATCCAAAGACATTTACAGTTTTATTCCCCAAAATTGTAAGCAATGTGGGAAAATTGAGACACTGATGCACTGTGATGGTGGAGTTGTGAACTGATCCAATAATTATGGCGAGCACTTTGGAACTACTCCCAAAGGGCAATAAAACTGTACATATCCACTACTAGAGAGGTCAGGGTCCTAGATTTTTATAAAAAGGGGAAAGATCCACATGAACTATATGTATAAAAACTCCTCGAGATGGCAAAGAAGGGAAATTGAGGGGATGTCCATCATTTGGGGAATGGCTGATGATCTTTCTAAATAATGGATTACAATTGATCTCTTAAGTAATCATGAATTTGGAAAGACAGAGTGGAAGTGAGCAGAAGCAGGAAAATAATTTGCTTCTAGAACTTTGAGGATTGGATGGGAGGAAATTGTGTACAGTTCATCAGTCAAAAAAGTTTAAATAACTGAGACTGTAGACCTCATGTAAATGTATGAAAACTATCACATGGTAAACACAGATATGTGACCTATTATGTATAAGGTGCCTACTTAAATAAAGCAATTTTCAGAGAATTTTCAGACTAATAATAAAAACAAGGCATTCCAGTATGCAAAGTGTTTTATATCTTATTTGCTCCACAAACAATTGTGTGGTATGTGCTCTGTTTTAGGAAGAGATAACCCAAGGTTGAGAGATTAAATAAGTTTCTTTACCAGATTTTTACAACTCTAGTTCAAGAAATGAAGCTACTATCTTAGTATCAATAAACTATTTTGTTGAAGTTTTTGACCAAGAGATTTGCACACTGGAATTCAAGAACAAGGATGCTCCTGATAAGAAAATATCAAAATACATCAAAATATTTTTGACAGCATTCTTGTGACAGCAAAGAATTAGAAATAAAGTAAATGTCTATTATTTGGGGAAATAATGATACATGAATGTTATGGAATATACTATAAGAATTGATATGAAGTCAGAGACATGAAATGATGTCAAATAAGTACAACTAAACAAAAAAATACAAAGGCAAATCAAATGCTGCAAATAACAAGCAGTTTGTCATATGCAAAACTAAAGAAAAGACACCCTTTCGAAACAGTATATGAGAAATGGGCATTCTACATCAATAAGTTTGCCCCCTACCTCTTTCTCTGGTCTTTTAAATATATCCCATGGCTCTCTTTGGAGAAGCAAGGATACTAAGGATAATGTGGTGAAGGAAAAAAAATGTTACTTGAAAAGCTACCTCAAAACAATGCATATGGGGGGGGGGGGTGGCTAGATGGTGCAGTGAATAGAGAACCAGCCTTGGAGTCAGGAGTACCTGGGTTCAAATCCAACCCCAGACAGTTAATTAGCTAGCCCTATGGCCTTAGGCAAGCCACTTAACCCCATTGCCTTGAAAAATCTAAAAAAAATGCATATAATAATAATCTAAAATTTCAAGAAGAAATGGAATTTCAATGCTTAGAAGAGGGAAGACATCGTGACCACTTTACTATTTTAACTCATCAGGTGAAAGAGACAACTGAAAAATTATGCTAAAATGAAAACATAGTGCATAATCATTCCATGTCCTTCAATATTTCCCTGAAAGTCTTTTATAAGTAATTTGTGTCCATGAAAGAAATTGAGACTAGAATATGATCAACCTTCCTTGAAAATTCTAGTTTCAATTAACAGAGCAGGTAGAAAGAGAAAGCTGAATTTGAAGATAAAATATTGTGTAAAAATGGAGTCAACAGAAAAAAGGGAAATTAATGAGAGAAAGTAAAAAGGAGAGGGGAATAGGCCAAGATATTTCATATAATAAGATTTTTCTTTATTACAATGAGCTATTGCAATGATATAGAAGGGGGGAAGGCCAAGGGGGAATCTTCACTCTCATCACAGGTGGATAGAAGAAAGCATATATACTCAATAGGGTATAGGCATCTGGAGTAAGAAGGAGGGGGGAGCAGGAGGAAGGGGTGGGGATGTGAATAAAGGAGGAGAGGATGGGCCATGGAGGGAGAGTGGTCAGATATAATGCATTTTCCTTTTTACTACTTGCAAGGGGCTGGGATTGGATGGCCTGTCCGGGACTATAGGGCTGGGCAGATGCTGGGCCTAAGGGCTGGTATGTGGGTTCAGGGCCTCTTGGCCCCAGAGTCTGGGATCTGTCTGCTGTGCCACTCAGCTACCCTACAGCAGAGTCAGTGAAAGGAGAGAGAAAATATAGTACATGGTAGTGGAGAAATAAGAAAGGAGGGAGTTGTGATCAGCAATGGCAATGGTGGAAAAATATGGAAATAACTGTTGCGATGGACTTACCATAAAGAATGTGATCCACCTATGACAGAGCTGTTGGTGTTGGAACAAAGACTTATTACTTGGGGGGGGGGGGGGTGCAGGGCAAGTGGAGCTGGAACCTGCCTGGAACCGCATAGCAGGGTAATCATTGGTTGTCTGAGGCCGTATTTGGACCCAGGTGCTCCTGGCTCAAGGGGCAATGCTGTCAGCCACCCCTACTATTATTACTATTTTATTTTATTTTGGGTCGTTTTTTTTCCTTCTTTTTGGTTTTTGCAGGGCAGTGGGGATCGGGTGGCTTGCATATCAATGGGGCTGGGTGATTGGTGGGTCTACAGGGCTGGATGTGGGCTTGGGTGCTCATGGCTCCAGGGCTGGTGCTTCTTCCATTGCACCACCTGGCCATACCTACAATTATTATTATTTATTTTAATTTTAATTTTTTTCTCTCCCCTTTACTTTATTGCTCAAGCAAGTCTATATTTATGGGGGGAGGGGGTGTTTCGTTTACTCTTTAACAAGAATATTTTATTAATGTTAAAAAAACCATTTGTACAAAACGAGAAGAAAAGGAAAAAAAAAGAAAATGCTAGTTAACTGTTTTCTCCACTTCAAAAACTGAAGTTCAGAGGGGTTGGACACAGATGGCAAGTGTTTATTAAGCATTAGCGCTACATCTTCTATGATCTAGCCATCTCTAACATTCATCCACCACATATCTTTAGGCTAGCTATTTTCCATACCTCAAGTGTGCTCACTCCACACCACAGAATCAGCTTAAAATTTACCTTATGCTTGCAACCTCCCAGGACCTTTTTCCCTACTCCCTGAAGATTCAAATCTTCAAATTTCCAGCTAACTCTCTGAATCCATCTTGTAAAAATGTGTGCACAAACACTCTTATGTACACACAAAACCAGCTATACTAAAAATAAGGAAAAACAAAACCATTTTTAAAATAAGCAAAGTAAAGCAAATGATCACATTGTCCATGTCCAAAAATGTGTCTCTTCTTGCATTTTTAGTCCATATCTACAAGTTAATGAATAGAATTCTTCACCATGAGAACTCTAAAAAAATTATGAATGATTATTGTAAATGGTAAGCCTTTCTAAGTAGTTTGGAAAACTCTCAACATCCAACAGGAATTCCTCTACAACTTGGACTCTTCTGACCATCCAAAGAAAAAAAATTAGGTGGATGAATAAAGTGTGAAAAATCATTTAAAATGATGTCTCTGGCGGCGGCTATGTGGTGCAGTGGATAAATCACCGGCCTTGGAGTCAGGAATACCTGGGTTCAGACACTTAATAATGACCTAGCTGTGGGCAAGCCACTTAACCCCATTTGCCTTGCAAAATCCTAAGAGTTTCTCTGAAAGCATGTTTATCTGGTTGAAAACAACAAAAATGAGTCTAAACTTTTGGCAGGAGAAAGTATAGATTTCCATAGAGAAATGTCAAAGTTCCATTAATTACCAAAGTCTTTCCCATGCAAGCTTGTCCCATATTGTCAATGCCAACATTCCACCAGATATTTTATGTAGCACTAAGATATGTGATACATACAAGTCTATGAAAAGATTCCATTAGGAAATCAGTCTAAACATCTCTATCTCTTGATCTTTTATTTTTTAAGGTTCTTGCAAAGCAAATGCAGTTAAGTGGCTTGCCCAAGGCCACATAGCTAGGTCATTATTAAGTGTCTGGGGCCAAACTGAACTCAGGTACTCCTGACTCCAGGGCCGGTGCTCTATCCATTGGGCCACCTAGTCATTCCAACATCTCTATCTCTTAGCTCTCCCTGATTTAGGTATCAAGATCTTATTTGTATCATAAGATAGGGATGATTCCTTATATTCCTACTTTTGCAAAAATTTTATGGAAAAATTTTGTAAAATGTTTAAATCAGCTTTATGTCCAACCTGCCCAGCAACTAGATTTGTTTTTGTGCTCACATTTATAGTTCTTGCATTGTCAACATGAATAATGAATTTCCTGTGGAGTCCTAGATGGATTTTTCTTGGGTGGATAGGACCAGAAGAGCTAAAATGATGAATACCCCTGGATTTAAATCTATATAGTACCAGTTTTATTTCACTTTAGGAGTATAGTTATTATTTGTACATTTCCCCACTAAGATTACATATTTAAATTCTCTATTTCATGTTCTGTTAATTTGGGAACAAAATTAAAATTTAAAAATTTTAATGTCATAGATGGGAAAAATAATTTCAAATCAATTGCAATAATAATTTCAAATGAATTTGTTGTGAATAGTCCTTTTCCAGATGTTATTAACTCATGTTATTAACTCCTACAACATAGCTTAGAAAAAAGATCACTTTGAAGATTAATGAACTCTGATCAATGAAATGACCAATTATAAATAATTCTAAAGGATCAATGACAGATGAAAGACAAATTATGCAAAATGAGACACAGTTTTGGTAGCAGCTAATGTGGAAATGTATATGCTATGTATATTTTCTCCTAAGATTCACCCTTTTCTGAAAACCCAGTGAAAATGGGAAAATGAAAATATGGAAGAATTTTAAGCTATCAATCAAGTAAATGTGAGCAACCTCCACTGCGATCATTAAATGAAAAGGTATTCAGAATCTCGAATGGACATTTTCCATGAAATTACAGCAAGAAAATGGACAACAAAAATTAACCCAAACTGATGAAATGATTACAGCATGGGGAGAATCAAAATTTTCTAAGCTTATACCTAATTAATTCATTTGGATTATGATAAAATAATAAAAATGAGACAACTATAAAAAGTCAGTTTTTAGTCAGTTCATGTCTTTGGCATCTACTACCTGTACCTTGCCTGTAAACGTTAAGGACAAGGCTTTGAATTCAATTGACACCACATGTCAACATAGTGCAAAAACTAAGTAAAATGTATGAGATTGATTATGACAATTTTTGCCATCAGGGTGAATAAGGTTCTATTCTCATACTCACAAGATCAACAACCACAGGATATTCTCATTGTGACAAAATCAAAAATTCATGCTATAAGGGAAAATCAACAACCATCTAGTACAACCTATATATCCAAAGTAATCTCCTCTGTGCCATCTGCTATGTAAATCATCTAGGCAGTGCTTTAAGTTATTCAATGAGATTGAACTCTATGACTTCTTAGTGATTACACCATTCTTATAGCCACTTTTAGATAGCTCTAAATTGAGATGAAATTTTCCTGACATGACACCCAAAGTCTCTTTGTTTTCAAATTACATCAATTATAAAAAAGGAAAAGATCCACATGGTCTATATTCATAACAACTCTTCGTGATGGCAAAGAAAGGAAATTGAGGGATGATCATCATTTGGGGAGTAAGCTGATGATATTTCTAAATAATGGATTAAAATTGATCTCTTAAGTAATGATGAATTTGGAAAGACAGTGTGAAGTGAACAGATCCAGGAAAATAATTTGCTTCTAGGAACCTTATTCATTTCAGGATTGGATGGGAAAAGAGGTGTACAGTTTATCAGCCCAAAAAGTTTAAATAACTGAGAGTGTAGACCTCATGTGAATGTAGTCTGGTTCTGTCCTCTGGGATCTAATAGAAAAAACTACTGGAATAGAAAGAACTTTAAATGATATATAATTACAACAATTAAGTTTATCCATGACATTCATCTCTTTGCAAGGACTATAACTGTAAAATGCTGCATATACTGTCAGACTTGGTTCACTGGTTGTATTAGGTTTGCTCAACTGTGTTTTCATAACAATGTTTTTAAAGTATAATGGATGAGCCTCTGATAAGAAAGTGATTATATATATATATATATATACATATATATATATATATGGAAATTGATGTTTATTAAAAGTCATTAACAATTCAAAAAAACTTTAAAGGCCAAACACTGAGCAGGAAGCCCATATTTAAAGCTCAGCTTTAAAGGATAATGTAGAGCCCAAAAGTGAATAATCTTTTAAAGGATCAAGGCAGGCTTTGTGGATTATGTAACATTATGACTCATCCTGTGATGAATAGAAGTAGAAGGAGATAGATGCAAAGGAACAGGAATCATTTTTGGCACCAAATATGTGTGGCAAGTATAGTGCCATTGGAAAGCATGTAAATGTACGAATCAAAGATCTGAGTTCAAATTCAGGCTAACAATTGTTGCCTGGTATGAGTGGTCAAAAACATTTTTTTTTTAGTTTTTGCAAGGCAATGGGCTTAAGTGGCTTACCCAAAGCCACACTAGTTAATTATTAAGTGTCTGAGGCAGTACCTGAAGTCAGGTATTCCTGACTCCAGGGCCAGTGCTTTATCCACTGCGCCACCTAGACACCCCAGTCCAAGACAATCTAACCTCTCCATGCCTCAGTTTTTTTCATCTTTAAAAATGCAACCTATTTTTTTCTTTCCATTTATAAAGGGAGTAAGAGAAAAAAGGAATATTCGCAAAAAGGAGAGAAGGAAGCACTTAAGCAACTATAAAAAGCAAACATTAAATAACTGACAAGGAAGAACTATTAAAATATAAACTGCATAAACAAGGCTTATCTTATTTGGTGCTTAAAATATTAAATTATTTTAAAATTGAAACAAAGAAAGAACTATTCTCTTCCAATTCTAAGATCGGTTGATAGAGCTAAAAAGGAAAGCTAAAACACCAGTTTATAAAACATATCACCCTAGGCAAAAAACCCCTAAGCCTTAGAAAGCTAAAAGGAATTTTTTTTCAAAGTACAAGCAACTGGGGCTGCTAGGTGGCATAGCAGATAGAACACAAGGCCTGGAATCAGGAGTACCTAAGTTCAAAACTGGCCTCAGACACTTAACAATGCCTAGCTATATAAACTTGGGTAAGTTATGTAACCCCATTGCCTTGCAAAACAAAAAAAACAAAGTTCAAGGAACTTAAAGACATTCAATAAAGACATTTAGCAATTAGAGCATGAAGGATGAAACAGACATGAAGAGGAAACACACTGGTAACTAGGGTCTAAAACTAATATGATAAAAACATGAAAAAGGCTTATCAACTAGACTTGGTAAGTGGAAGGGACTGTCTCTAAGATGACAATGACGGTATAAAATAGGATGGTGATGTCTCAGCCAATACAGTAAGAGAATTTGGAAAGCCATTTTAAAAACAAATCCTAAGCAGTACTGTTTTAAGACACTGAATTAAGGACACGTGGGTAAAGATGTCCCACAGGCAGGCAGACATGTTACTTCTAAAGAACTGATCTTTATATAGATCATCTTAGTGCAGTAGTTCTCAAAAAGTATAGTCCAGGGACAGCTAGGATTGGGAGATGGAAACTATTAGGAAAAAACTAATTTTATAATAATATCGAGATTTTTATGATAATACTAAGATTTTAATTTTAATGGAATAAAGAGACAAATATAATCCCCTACCACCACTTCAGAGGTGAATTTCAACTGAGCACTTAAACCAAAGCTACAAAAGATAGAACCATAACCAAGATCTCCGGACATTTCATTTACTTTAACAATACATATATAGATTCCTAGTTCTCATCACTACTGTGTTAGGAAGCATTGTGCTAACAGGAATGAGTTTAGGTACTCCTTTCTTAACCAGAAGGCAATATATGAAAATCATCTTGTTTTGTTTCACAACCAGATCTGATTTTTTTTATTCAAAAAAAATAATTAACATAGGAAATGTGTTCTATTTGTTGCAAACAACAAATATCATTTGTTGTATGATTATGCAGTAACAAATTCATCTGACCCTTTATATTCTGCAAATGGGCTAATTATGCTTTTGTTTCTTGAGTGAAAAGTTGAAGACCAATAATCAACAAAATAAGATGAACCACCAGCAAATGTCTAAAAATGTGTCATTCAACAGCTGAAGTATTGCCTCAATAAGGCAAAGCAAAGGAATCATGGCATACACTTTTATTAGTGCTGTGTTCAGGGTCAGAACAGACACCACTTCAAACATTATTCAGATTCAAACTTGGTGAATTATATTTTAACTTTAAATTTCATTAACTTTCTCTTCTTCAGTTACCTTATCTGTCAATGGAAATTCAGTGCACACCTCAGAGCTGTCATTTGTTATAAGGATCAAAGGAGATAAAATTATATGTAAAAACTTAAAAAGACCATAAATATTAACTATTATTATTCATTTAAAATGCAGTTTATATTTGTTTTTATTCTAAATCATTTAAAAAATTTTGATATTTGGAAACTACTAAGGAAAAAAGATCAAGAAGTTAGCGGTGTAGTCTTAAGTGTGTATCAACTCCAAGAAGGATGTCCTAAATCAATCTCACATGTCAGTCTATATAGGAGGAAATTTCTCATTACAAAATACTTATAGCTTGATGGAAATACTGTCTAATATTTCTTTTTGGTTTGACTATCAAGTATTTGTGAGGCATATTCATGTCCTGCTGTAGAACTATCAAAAACATGGGGAAAAAAACATCAATTTACACAATAACCCAACAACGTAAAGGGGAGGGGAAAAGCTTAAATTGCTTAAGAAAATCTATTTTGAATCTAAGGTCAAGAAAAAATTCTAATTGAATTCAATTGGAATATTCCAATCATATATGATCTACTTTAAATTGACATGCCAAGCAGAAGAGAGAAATCTGCAAAAATAACTTTTTTTTTGGAAGGGATGTTAAGTGGTGGAAAACATTTTTAAATCTTTACCTATCTGAATAGAAATCAAATGATAGAACAACTCCATTTAAATGTCATATCTTGGGGCAGCTAGGTGGCGCAGTGAATAGAGCACCGGCCTTGGAGTCAGGAGTACCTGGGTTCAAATCCAACCTCAGACAATAATTACCTAGCCATGTGGCCTTGGGCAAGCCACTTAAACCCATTGCCTTGAAAAGTCTAAAAGAAATAAAAAATATGTAAATAAATGTCATATCTGCTTTTCTGACTCAATAAAGCAATCTAATACAGTAAGATACATAGCAAAAGAGAATGCCAGGTAAAAGGAATTATAAAATTTCAATAGTTCTGAATGATAGTATTTCCATGAGATTATGGACTTGGAAGATGGGGGATTCTCTCCCAATATAAAATAGAGATTCTGATTTATGCTAGATTTTTCAAAGTTTTATCACCTTGGGTGAACTGATATAATATAGTTTTTAAACTCATGCTCATTCTGAATTAGAATAAACCAACTTTACAAAAAAAATAAAAATATTACAAAAAATAAAAATAAAATAGAAAAAATTAGAATAAACCAACGAGGTTCAATTCAAGGATTAGACCAGTTAACACCATTTTTTTTACTACATTGTTGTACAACACTTTGACAATTAAAAGACAAAAAACAAAAACTAAAATAAAATAAAGATAGAAGGATGAACATATTGAGTCCTGAGTTCCCTATTTGGAATTTTCCACACTCTAGAATACAAATTCCATTACTTTCTTATTATCAAATAACTGTAAGTCAAGAAGGAAAGCAGTTTCCTCCCATACTTGTATCAAGGGCAAAAAAAAATAAATTGGATGTTCTTTTGTATAGAGTAGTACAAAAATGAAACTAGAGAATTAACTAAGAGGTTTTGGAAAATATTCAGTTGTTCTCTTTAGAGATGAAATATTCTAGGTTAAACAAATATAAAAACATGAAAATTACTATATATTATAAATTATGATGAAATTCGATAGAATGATCATGTAAAATCAACTAATCTCTATTATAGAATTGGAAGGGACTTAGATAAATTATCTTTTGAGTCCATTATTTATCCTAATTTTAAATCCCCTCCCTCCACAATTTACTCTTCACTGTGAAAGTATAGCTAAAACAATACAAAAATGACACGTAAGTCATCTGATGATAAAGCAGGTCTCAATTTATACAGAGTGTATAACATGCCTGCAAGAACTGTGTTACATAGGTAGTTCTGCATTCCACCATCAGATCTCCAGTTGGGGATATTTTTCTTTACTATGCTCATTAAGCAAAGTCGTCTTTTCCTTCTGCTTCAGTTTGAGAATTCATTGCAAGTTTGTCCGAATTTTTCATACTTGCAACTTCTGATGACACACTTATTTCTTTACAGAAATGTAACAATTTTGTTCAGTCATTCCCCAACCTGTGGACACCAAATTGATTTGAGTATTATTTGCTACCACAAAACTGCAGCTTTACTTGTGAATCTGGGATCATTCCTTTTTAGCTTTGACCTCCTTGGTCTATTTAAGCAAAGCAGTTACTAGGCCAAAAATTTTGCAGAGTATAGTGACTTTTCTATCATGATTCCAAATTGTTTTCTAGAATGACTGGTTGTCACACTTCACAACTACTAATTACTTTAGGGTGTTTTCTTCTACACAATCCCTTAAGCATTACTATTTTCTTCTGTCCAAGCAGTGAGGAATGAAATTTCAGAAATATTTTAATCTGTTACAAATCATTATTATGAATTTGAAGCATTCTTTCAAATGGTTGCTGGAAAGAGGGAGAAAGAATTGAGAGGAAAAAAGAAAAAGAATTGAGCAAGTTTGGCTTAATGGATATAAGTTGGTCCCTAGACTACTTCCTAGACTGTCTCTGATACATACTGACCTGACTTAACAGTTAATATGCTGTTCTAAGTCAGACTGCAAAACTGGATCAACCAGATTAAAATATAATTAGGAAATGTTTTGTGTACAATTTTCTAAGTTAATAATTGCTGCCCAGAGGTTCATTTCTATTTGAATCAAACATCACTGCTCTAAGTTGTAGAAAAGTAACGAATATGAATTTAACATAATTCTTTAAGGAATAAAACTCAAAAAGACTAAATAGTCCAAAAAATAAGCTATCTCATTAAGAAAAAAGGGGGCGGCTAGGTGGCCCAGTGGATAAAGCACGGACACTGGAAGTCAGGAGTACCTGAGTTCAAATCCTGTCTCTCAAACTTAACAATTACCTAGCTGTATGGCCTTGGGCAAGCCACTTAACCCCATTTGCCTTGCAAAAACCTTAAAAAAAAAAAAAAAGACACCAGGTTCTGAGGCCCTGGATTGCTGTGCTATTTTTCAAAGTCAAAAAGATGCTGACTGATCATGAAATTTGTTCTGGAACTACTAAATTCCAAGCTGGCAAAGCAAACTTTGTTAGAAAATATGAATAAGATACTTATTTGCAAGAACAATTACGTATAATACATTAACTTTCACTTCTAAAGGAAGAAAATCTACTAATTAGAATAATGGGGTAGGTATCAGAAAACCAAATAAAAAAATTGCAATAGCTTACTGTTTAATTTCCTTTTCAGTAACTGGTTAGACAGGGACCTATAAGTCATGCATAAATTCTTCTAAACAAAGCATACTATTATATAGAAGACTCATATATAATATTGTAAAAGACTCAGACACTCCATGAAAACACAACCATCATTGCAGCACATTCAGAACTCAAATAACCTTAGATAAATTTTGACCACAAAGCTAACTTAAGTTTTTTAAGTTTAAGATTTTCCATAATATGATCACAGCCTGTTCATTAAATTCACTGTGAATATTCAATTTTTGTCTCGTATTGTTTTAAAAACCTCTACACTCTGGTTCATTTCTCCCTTTACACTAGGAATTCATCAGATAAACCCGTCTTTCTCTTAGTGTCTAAAGCTCAAATATTCAGACTAATTTCATCAACACGAGTAAATTACACAATTTAAACTAACTTGGTAATTGCCTGAGGCATTCAGAAGTTAAGTGTTCCTTTTTCAAGTGAGGCACCATTTCAGGACATGTCGCTTACCAAACACATAATTTAAGGGTTTTTTTTTTAAAGAAAAAGGCTTCCTCAGATACAAAATGACTAATATATAACCATTTAAAGACAAATGAACATGTACAACTTCTACTAGACAGTTGGCTGTGGTGTGGAAGGGATAGGGAAGGGAGAATAGTAGAAAAATGTGCAACTTATAAAAATGTTGAAAAACATTTTTATCATGTAATAGGAAAAATAAAATACCAATTAAAAAAATAAAAGGTAGGGAGAAGCAGTGAAGGAGTATGGTACTGATTTTTATTCTACTCTCACTTTTACCATTGATTGCATGACTGAAATCAGCCTTCTTGCTTTTGCTGGTTGGCAAAATAAAGACAATATTAACTTTAAATGAATATATAAAAATACACAAAGGCAGCCAAAAACTCACATCCTATGACAACTGATTAAACTGACTGCTTTGGTTTTTCACTTAACAATACATTTTAGGTTACAACTTTTTAAAACGTTATGTTTTTGAATCTCAGAGGTATACTATTATTAAAAACTGATTCATTCTTATTTCAGAAGAAGAATAAAATCCATACCTGTCATAATAATCTCGTTGAAAATCATAATCCAGATCAAAGGAAGAGCTGAAAGACAAATTACGAAAAAGACTGTCAGTGTGGAGTTGTTACCACAATATCACAAAAGCAAAATGGAAGAGATAAAGACCAAAAGACAAATAGCTCAACACACTCCCAAATCACTCATACAATCAATCCCTTAAACATAAATTCCTTGCCTCCAAATGAGTTCCTCAGCACCCTGGGCTACAACATAACTTATCTAGATAGGGAAAAGCTCAGTGAAATGTTACTTTCAAGTACAAACCACAAGTTTAGCATTCTAGATAATAAATTAAGCCCAAAGTCATAATGAAATACTTAATCCCGTTCCATTTTAAAAATACAATTTCCCAATTTCTAAAGAGTTATTTTTTGAAAAGCAAAGTATAACTGCAATACTAACTTTTCTTTTATACAACATACACTAAAGTAAAAAATGGAAGGAATATTAATTCTTGGAAGTAAAGTAAAAAAGGAGGCTTGGAAAAACAAGTCTAAAATACATTCAAGCTAATCTGTACACAAAATAAGCATTACACATCACTTAACCCTCCCACTTCCAGAAAACAGATAGAGAAGAAAATGTCCATGGATGGACGCAATGCATTTATAAATAATAAAGTTCCGGACCTGAGTAGAGGGGACGGAGAAGGGTGTTCTGGTACTGACCCGTACATCTCCGCTGCAGAACGCTTCACACCTGCTTTTCCTCGGTTCACTTTTGGCTCTGCGGCCAGATTAATATCTGAAAAGAACCATAAATCTAAATGACAACTCCATCAAGGGGGTTAAAAATACCATGTAATGAAAAAAAAAGTGTCTTGGTAAAATCAGTTACCCCCCAATTTTTCAACAGTATAGCAGTCTTCAAAAGGGCATTTATTAAGTAGTTGGAATACATGGGATCTCCTTCATCATGGAAGAAAATTTGATTAAAAAAAATCAAAGCAATGTTTGAGCAATTTGATATTTTTATTCTAAACGAGACCTTCAGCTGTAACTAAAAGAGCAAAAATTCATTTTTTTAACATCATTAGAAAAATATTTTTGGCGAAGACTACCAAATCTCTTTAAATCATTACTGCCCATTACTGGCCTTATCTAGAAGGTCAATTAATCCTATGCAGACAGGAGTAATTTTAAAATATATGCTTGAATGTGTTTAAATAACCTCCTTAATCTAAGCACCCTAAGTTTTTAAACTGAGGGAAGGACCTTCCAGTAAAACCTCTAATTAAAGTTGGTGGAAACTACCTGTAGACAACTATTCTCGGGGCTTCCTTCCTCTTTTAAAGATAACCTACAACATAGATATATATTGCCTCACATCCGGGCAAACCTCATCTGGCCACTGGACAGATAGCTAGCTATGAAGTAGAAAGAGAGAGCAGTGACTAAGTGCAACACTCCCCTTAAATACAATGGACAAACATCTTCAACAAACATCTTCAACATACAGAATTCGGTAACATCCTTAGCAATTTAAAATTAGAACTTTCTAAGAAATTGAGCATATATAGTGAGATTCATTCTCCAAACAAGAAGTTTTTTATTTTGTGCAATTTTATGGGTCTCTGTGATAGTTTGAACATTATGAAATTCAAGCAAACTTAAAAAAAGAAATAACTTGGCCCATTTTTTTTCTTTACCAGGCTTGTCATTTGAGATTTTACAATCTCTACTACAAATTAAAATAAATGAGGTCACTCTACTACATTAATAATCTATTCCCTCCTTCTACTGACTTACCTATGATCTCAGGTCATTAGATAAATTTATGATGTACACCATAGTAATTTCACACTGACTTGCACTAATGAATGAATATATTTTATAAGTATTCGAAGATCAATTAAAAATTTTCTGTCGATTACAACTTACCGAGAACCTGGCCAGCAATCATTCTGCCATCCTCTCCTGCCACAGCAGCTCGGGCATTTCGCTCATTAACATATTGAACAAAGGCAAAGCCCTTATGAACAGAGCAGCCCACGATCTTGCCATACTTCGAGAAGATGGCTTCAACATCAGTCTTCTTAACAACCAGAGTGTTGAGATTCCCAATGAAGACACGGGAGTTCATGGAACGGGGGTCAGTCTTGTTGGTGACATTGCTGGCCATGGTGTTTGATGGAAAGGGTCAAACAGCCACAAGCTATCAAATCAGGAAGGAAAATAATTATTCAGGTGAACAATTTTTTTAAAAGCCCTAAAATAATACTTTCTATCCTGAAGGATTTAATATTTTACTCCTAATGCCAGTGAGTACTTCCTTAAAAGAATTCTAGTAAAATAAGATCACGAACAGTTATCAAACCATGTACAAAAAACCCTGTTTATCCCAAGATCAGTAGACTCCCTACCAGACTGCCCACCAAAACAAAACAAAAAAAAACTTAATTCTTACTTGGCTTGTGGACATTATATGTAAGCTTCTTTTTCTATTTTAAACGTCTCAAACTAGACTCAGTTCCCTAAAGTTCTTTTAGACAAATTACCAATTTGTCCATAACTCCTTAAAACTATCTTTGTAATTTCCTTGATCAATCAATACTAACCTAACTTGTTCTCTATAGTTTCAAAAAATTCTACCTTAGTATATGCTGTTTCTCTAAATACAGAAATTCCCAGGCCTACCCCAAGAAGTCCCAGATTTCCTTCCAAGGATGAATGCCCATAATATAACTGAACACTATTCATAAGATTTCTATTTATATACAATCAGCTTGTATAACACACTATAGATATCATGTAGTAATCAGCATGTCCCCATCAAGGTCAATTCTTTGTAAACTTCAGCGACTATTTCTTATCCTATCTATAAAGAGCCTAATACATATACATGCATAGGACAACTTGATAAAATATTTGATGATGATGATGATAAACTAGCTAGCTGAACCCTGCATAAATTAAAGGAAAATAAAACTAAGGAAATACAAATTCCTTTAAACTAATGATTCCTTTAGTCAACTTCATTTAATATGAGCCCACACTAATAGTCCATACATACAGGTTAGCTTTTGTAAAAATTTGGAAATGTAAATCTATCAACATCCTGAAGCCTGTCCCATGGTAGTTGAGGGAATAAATTATCAAGATTCCATTATTTAAAAATATTCAAATCTTTTCAGTATTTTGTAACTAAGCCATTTTAAATCCTAATAATAAATCCTGCTCTATACACAACAGTTTTACATACAAATTCTTTAATTATATGTGCCAAAGAACCTCAAAGACTGGGGGAGTATCTGATTTCTACCTTGCCTCAAAATTTCTAATGACTAAATAAAATGATTTTTTAAAATCACATTTGATAAATTACTACCATTGTTAAAAAGTCAGTCTAGCCTGTGCCATCTAAACTTTCTTAAAACATTCTTTCGTTTAAATTAAGCATCTTGATACTAAAAAGAACTTATTTACAAAAATGGGAACTGAACTACTTTGGTTAACTGCCAATTGTATTGGATACCCATACCACTTCATATTGAGAACTGTCTGGTATAAGAAATTAAGGTAAAACTATGTCAAATCATTGTCATGAGATCTCTATTAAAGAATACTTATATATTTACCTATGTAAAGAGAACTAAAATTAATTCTCTACACTTATGAAAAACACCAACTAGAGCTATGCTACAATTCCATTCACCAAAAAGAATAATTAATCTTCTACACAATATTTGAATGAGACAATGAAGACAGAAGAATCAAGTTTTTAATATACAATCAGCAGGTTTTCTCAATTTCCTTCACAAATAAACCTTGAATTTAATGGTAAAATGTAAGATGGCATCCAAAAAGATATCCTGATTACCTAGCTGGTGTGGCCTTAGGCAAGCCACTTAACCCCATTTGCCTTGCAAAAAAAAACCCTAAAAATAAGATATCCTAAGGGGCAACTAGGTGACACAGTGGATAGAGTACTGACCCTGGAGTGTGGAAGACCTGAGTTCAAATCGGACCTCTGACACTTAATAACCTAGCTATGAAACCATGAGCAAGTCACTTAATCCCATTGCACTGTAAAAAAAAAAAAAGAAAAAGAAAAAAAGAACCAAAAAGATATCCTGGAAACATAACCTATTAAAACTTGAACTGATGTTTATTATAGTCAACAAAAATTGAGGGGGTTAAAGAAATGGTTCAAAAAAATTACATTGGGGCAGCTAGGTGGCGAAGTGGATAGAGCACCAGCCCTGGAGTCAGGAGTAGCTAAATTCAAATCCGACCTCAAACACTTAATAATTACCTAGCTGTGTGACCTTGGGCAAGCCACTTAACCCCATTTGCCTTGCCAAAAAAAAAAATCTAAAAAAAAATTACATTAAATGGAAAGAAAAACAAATATTCTACTACAATACTGTTTAAAGACAGTAAGCTTGAAACAAGAAATATTTCATTATTTAAATGTGTATCCTCCAAAAACTAGGAGTGTCTCCTTATATAATAAATGCTCAATAAATGCTTGTAAACCTTACAGAAATAACTAAACCAATTCATTTGTTAAAGAAAAAATCTAGTCAAAGAATGTGACACAATTTCAGTATGGGACATCATTGCTTTTAAAGGGATTATAAGCAGAAAACTATTTCATAATCTGACTACTTAAATATCCATCCTCCCCAACCCAACTCTGACCTTTGCCTCTTCTATTCAATATTCAGTAGGAAATTAATCAAAATTATTTACCATCTGTCTTCCTGGAGATCCCAAAACTAGTGTCATTCATTACTTTCAAAAGTTGCTCAAACCATCATAGCAACCCATTATTTTTCCAGACCCTAGAGTTGCCATTGGATTCATGACTTAAAATTAGAGCTGGAAATGCCTCTTCTCAACTACAGTCTACATATATTATCATGAGGCATTATGCTTCCTTAAAGTGACACCTGAGAACAAATGGGTGAAATAATATGCTTGAAAGACACTACTGGGGCAGCTAGGTGGTGCAGAGGATAGAGCACCGGCTCTGGAGTCAGGAGGACCTAAGTTCAAATCTGGCCTCAGACACGTATTACCTAGCTGTGACACAGCTGTGTGGCCTTGGGCAAGCCACTTAAACCCACTGCCTAGCAAAAAACTAAAAAAAACAAAAACAAAACTACTGGCCAACATGAACAAATATGCCAAACAGCCTACCTGTTTACCAACCTGGTCCTACCTGAAACTACAAAATCAGATTTTAATCATTTCAATTTGAAAAATAAATTATTTACAAATTCATCTATTTTGAACCACTGATTTAACATTAAAGAGTTAAGAAAGGTTTGGCTCTCAAACATTTTAGACTCCTATTTTAATAGGAGTCATAAGACAAAGACAAATCTGAAGACCGAAAAAGGGAAAGCAGGATGCTTTACAAAGTCCACAATGTATTTCAATAGCTGCAAAGATAACATGGGGAAAATATAGTTCCTTGGATCTACAATACTGAATTAAAATTTCATTCAGAATTTAGTATTCTTGCCAGAATGTAGAAAAATTGAATTTTCTTTTAAATTTCTGCCAATCCTATTATATCACCATAAATACATAGAATATAAGGCAAAAAAAAAAACCCACTAATTGCTCATTTGTGTTTTTTTTAGGTTTTTGCAAGGCAAATAGGGTTAAGTTGCCTCATTTGTGCTTTTTGAAAGCAAAGATTGTATTATGGACTGGACTAAAAAAATTTATCAATATAACAAACCATAACACCTGGATTTCTCAAGTATCTTCAAAGAATGTCATTCTAAATAATTTTCAGATAACCAAATCTAAATTCTAAAGTGCTACTAAATTAAATGAACTTTAAAACAAATCTTTCAAAAATGTCAATCCTCACTGACTTCCCCTTAACATTTTCATGATGACTCAGGACCATCATCATAAACCTATTTTTTGCATGAAACCCTTATGGGATAGGTATTAGGCTATTTATCATTGCCACAAAAATTGCTGTGTCTTACTCGGTTTTTTCACCATCACTGTCAGGCACTGACAAATTTGTTCATCTCCCAAAACAAGTTACCATTTTTGTTTAGGATGTAGAATGAGAAAAAAATACTTTAGATGCAACATACTGAACTCACCCTTTGGGAATTCACTTAAACCATTGCCTTGCAAAAAGCAAAAGGGAATGAAATTTGACAGTCATGAATTTTGTGATATATTGTTAACACCTCAAAAACCTTCTGTTCCTTCAGGTTATCAACTTTGTAGTACATAGCTGTGAGTGGATATAGCTGGGGTTGCAAAACTAAAGGAATTTTTACTGTATTTTTGTTTCTTTAAACCTACTATAAAAAATAATTACCGGGGGAAGCTAGGTAGCACAGTGGATATAGAGCACTGGCCCTGAAGTCAATAGTACCTGAGTTCAAACCTGGCTATGTGGTCTTGGGTAAGCCACTTAACCCCATTGCCTTCCAAAAAAAAAAAAAAACACTAAAAAAATACCTAATTTTTTTCTTTATACCTGTGTACACAAAGGACACTCAGTTCTAATCAATCCACTCTCAAATAACTTCTGGATCATCTCAAAGAGTTATCGTATTTTTATTCAGAAAATTTATATACTGTTTCCTCCCCCCATTAGATGAAGATCCTAAGAGCAATGATATTGTTTTTTCTTTTTTTTTCTTAGGTTTCTGCAAGGCAATGGGGTAAAGTTGGCTTGACCAAGACCACACACACAGCCAAATAATGCTTGTCTGAGGCCGGATTTGAACTCAGGTACTCCTGACTACAGGGCAGGTGCTCTATCCACTGCTCCACCAAGTCGTCCCTTTTTTCCTTTTTCTATCCACAAGGCTTAGCAAAGTAGTTCTCATTGCTCAACAAATGCTGGTTAACTGCCTTCTTTGGAGACTATTTGTTCTGCACATTAACCCAGTTGCTTCTTCCCTATTTGTTCCTACTTGCCATCTGTGACTTTTAGTCCCTTCCTGACACCAGTCTTCTCCCTATGTGGTCTCCTTTAGAATGGAGACTAAATATTCCTTTTGGGCAGGGACTGTCGAGATTACTTTTTGTATTCAGACAACCAAGTACAAAATAAGCATTTTATAAATTGTTTTTCACTCCTTTTTTCACTAGAAAGTTTCTTTCAGAATGAAACAGAATACAATGTGCTTTCTGTTGTTAAAAATTTTTTAAAAGTTGTTACAGATAAGTTTTTGTCTTGGGACTTGTCAACAGGATTCATGAGTTGGGTTGGTACTGTGGATTTATCTGTATTATTTCTTGTGCTTGTCTGAAAGCATGGAACTTTTTGTTATTTGCCATGTGGGATCCAACAAGTCTACAATACAATAACAGAAGCTTACTCATGCTTAGCTGTCACATAGCCTAACTCCTGATTTCAACAAAGTGAGATATTTCCTAAACTTTAAAGCAGTTATGCCCCTTTTCATTAATAACAGAAACAGAACTAGTCCTGGTGAAAGCAAACAGTAAAGGCATGTCAGAAGAACATGGCAGAAATCAATGAAAAAATATTCAATTTTTAAAATACTTCTAAGGTGATAAAAAAATCAGAACATAATGCTCTGACTGGATTCTGATAATAATAAAATATGAGCAATGAAATTAGATAACACTCGAAAGAAAATGCCTGTAAGAGGTGCCATTTTAAGTCTATATAAATCAAAATGGATTCATAAGTTCTTTTAGAGGCAAATAAATGAATTACAAGAGTTGATTTTAGAATAACTGTTTAACATATGAAGATATTATAGTGAATCT
Organism: Macrotis lagotis; assembly: GCF_037893015.1. Classification (NCBI taxonomy): domain Eukaryota; kingdom Metazoa; phylum Chordata; class Mammalia; order Peramelemorphia; family Peramelidae; genus Macrotis; species Macrotis lagotis. The sequence continues at coordinate 185,448,274 of NC_133661.1, read as the reverse complement.
ACTCATTATCAACATAAACAAAATGACCAGAAAGCAGGAAAAATGTTATGGTGGTCCTGGGTTAAATTCCACCTCTATTAATACTACCTAGTAGGGGCATTAAGGTGGCACAGTGGGGCCAGCTAGGTGGCGCAATGGATAGAGTACTGGCACTGGAATAAGGAGGACCTGAATTCAAATATGGTTCTCAGACACATGATAACTGCCTAGCTGTGAAACCTTAGGCAAGTCACTTAACCCATTACTGTGCAAAACCCCAAAATAATAATAATAATAATAATAATAATAATAATTATGATACTACCTATTTTAGTGAAGTCTTTTAACATTCCAAGTCTCCATTTCTGCAAAATCAGTATGAGACCAAAACTATTTTCATAATAATAACAAATTATTTGTCAATTAGAAGTTTTGCCTTTTCCAACTACAGTTCTAATATCACATTTGTAAATATCTGAGCAAAACCTAATTGGAATTTATTTTTCAGAGTTATAAAGGGACCTGAGACCAAAACTGTGGGTTAAAACAAAATTAATGCTTCAAAACCAAATAAAAATTCAATTAATTAGCACCCCTCCAACCTGAGATAAACAATACAGACATTCCAAAATAGGGGGGGAAAAAGGAATCAAAATGATGCAACTCTAACCTATTTGGTAAAAGTCAGTACAAAAATGGAAGAGTTAAACACTGCCTCAGTTAACACCCATTTCACCTCTGTGACAAGTGGAAAGACAAGATGGCAACTAAGAGTAAAGCTAGTTTAGGATTTAAACTCATTTACAAAATTTCATGGTGGAAAGATGAAGATTATGAGGTAACATCAAAATCTACCTTAGTGGAACGTGATTTTTTTTCTATTTTCAACACTAGCATAGTGCCTTAGCATATAGTAAACATCTAAGGAAAAAATTCATTTTAATATTTATAACAAATACTTTTTCTATTAACAATTGCATCAGAATCTATGCTATTAAATTCTAAAATAAATTTATGACAAATTTTATTTTACATAAAAAATTAATTATTGAACCATGTCCTTTTCATTTCTACAAAAAAGGTCTATGTACAAAAGAACTGAAGGAATTCTGAATTAAAATGTAGAAAGGAAATAATTTCAAATATTAATTCTGAATTAATTTTGAAAACATATATTTCCAAATATATCCTTCATCTAACCTGTTAAACCCCTTTTAACAAAAATAATACAAAAATATAAAAAAAATTTAACAAAAATAATAAGTTCAGGAAAACCAATATAAATCTCATTAAGATCTATTATAGTCTCCATTTTTGCAGAACAAGTAAGGAGGAGCATTTTCTCAACTTCTGGCTATGGTTAAGCCTGATCATTAACAACAACTTTTTTTCATCATACAAAAGAACTATCCAATGTGACCCAATATGATGATTTTATGTGACCCACCTGTGGATTTATTAAATGTTTTAGTAAACAAGCTATCACATAGCTCTCACTAAAATAGGAAATCAGTATATAGTCATTCAATATTCTATAGTAAACATCTTTAAAATTATTCAGACTGAATGAAAAGTAAAAAGGCAAAAAACAGTTAAGTAAATGATGTACTTGAAAGGAGTATTGAAAATTCAGAATAATCTAAATGCTTAGTTTTTAGGAGATATTCCTATTTGCTAATGGCATTAAGATTGGGATACTGTAGCACCTCCTATATGGAACAGTGTTAAAAAGTTTTACTATCCATACAGAGAAAAAGATGGATGAAAAACACTTATAATGTATATATTGTTAAGACAATCCACAGAGCATTTATCATTTCATATTAAACACTGTAGATGGACATATACAAAATTGTTCCACTTTTGAAGACTCCCAAGTTTTTTCCTTGGGGAAAAAAGGTTAAAAAAAAAACACTATTCCAATAATGCTTCATGTCTGTGAATCAGAATATAACAATTTCCAGGACAATGAATCACTCCATGAATCACCCAAAGAAAGATAGAGTAAATAAATGGACATAAAAGAATTGTGGGCAAAAAAAATAAAGAATATTGCCCCTAAAGTCACTAGAATACGGAATTCCCAAAATATTTATGGGAGTACATGGACTACAATTACAAAATGAAAAGGCAAAGATAGACCTATACCATCCAGTGATTAGACTAGGGATGGATTACTAGTTCACTGCTAGCTAAATGTGAAAGAACTTCAGCCTCCCAGAGGCAGACCCAGGATGCTGGGAGCCACTGCCACATGGGAGTGTCCTGAGCTATGCCATGGGAGCACTGGGCACAAATTGGGGGAATGGGGAGGGGAATGCCTCTGCCAGAGAGAGCAAATGAAGCCCAGCCCTCAGGGCACACAGAGAGCAGCATGGCCAGCAAAGCTGAGTTCTAGGAAACAGAAGCAGGTGAAGCCAGTAAGCAGAAGCCCCCAGGGCATGAGCCCATTGAAGATAGGGAGGTGAGTGAAGACAGACTGCAGAGCTGTCCTAGAACCCTGGAACAGGACACTGGGGATCTGATCACATTCAGATTCTGATCAGAGTCTAGGCCCCCCATAGAACAGCAGGGTCCCCCCCCACCTCAGCCCCGTGGCAGAGGGGGGGGCACATATGGAGGGAGGACAGAGCTTCACACACTGAGACCTTGTGGGAGTGTCCCAAAAGCTCAGGAAGCACCCCAAAAACAGGCTCAGGCTGGGAAAATGAGCAGAGAAACAAGAGGAACACCATTGAGAAATATTTTGCATATGAGCCCAAGAAGGATCAAAATAGTCTGAAGATGAGAAACACAAGCTCCTGCATCCAATGACTCCAAGAAAAAAACAGCAAGTGGGCTCAGGCTATGATAGAGCTCAAAAAAAGACTGAAAAGTCAAATGAGGGAGTTAGAAGAAAAACTGGGAAAAGAAATGAGAGATGCAGGAAAAACATGAAATCCAAAAAAATGCTGAAGAAAATAGCATGCTAAAAAACTAGCATAGGTCAAATGGATAAAACAGTTCAAAAAATTAGTGAGAAGAATGCTTTAAAAAGCAAAATTGGCCAGATGGAAAAAGAGATAAGAAAGCTCCCTGAAGAAAACAAATCCTTCAGACAAAGAATAGAACTCAGGGGGACTGATGAAGTTACTAAAAATAAGGACTACACTTCAAAACCAAAAGAATGAAAAATTAGAAGAAACTGTGAAACATCTCATTGAAAAAAACAACTGATATGGAAAACAGATTTAGGAAAGATAATTTAAAAATTATTGGAATACCTGAAAGTCATGATCAGGAAAAGACCCTTGACATCACTTTCAAAGAGGAAAATTGGCCTGATATCCTGGAAGCAGAGGGCAAAATCGAAATGGAGAGAATCCACAGATCCCCCTGAGAAAGAGATCCCAAAAAACCAACCCCCAGGAATATTATAGCTAAGTTCCAGAACTCCCAAGTCAAAGAGAAAATATTACAAGCAGCCAGAAGGACAATTCAAATACCGTGGAGCTGCAATCAGGATCTCACAGGACTTAGCAGCAACTACATTAAAAGCTCCTAGGGCTTGGAATATAATATACTGGAAGGCAAAAGAGCTTAGAATGCAGCCAAGAATGAACTACCCAGCAAGGCTGAATGTCCTCTTCTTTCAATGAACCAGGAGAATTTCAAATGTTCCTGTTGGAATGGCCAGAGCTGAACAGAAGATTTGATCTTCAAATACAGGACTCAGGTGAAGCATAGAGATTGGAGAAGGGAAAAATATGAGGGACTTAATGATGATGAACTACATGTATTCCTGCATAGAAAAATGACACTGATAATACTCAAATGAACCTTCTCAATTAACAGAGCAGGTAGAAGGAGATTTTATAGATGAAGCACAGGAGAAAGCTGAATTTGAAGATAAAATATGGTGTAAAATGGAGTCAATAGAAAAAAAGGGAAATGTAATGGGAGAAAGAAAAAGGAGAGGGGGGAATAGGCCAAGATATTTCATATAATAAGATCATTTTTTTTTACAATGAGCTATTGCAATGATATGGAAAGGGGGAGGCAAGGGGGAATGAGGGAACCTTTGCTCTCATCAGAGGTGGCTAGGAGAGGAAAGAGCATATATACTCAATGGGGTATAGGCATCTGGAGTAAGGAGAGGGCAGGGGACAGAGGAATGGGGGGGGGGGCCTGTGAGTGATGGAAGAGGATGGACCATGGGAAGAGTGGTCAGGTATAACACATTTTCTTTTTTACTTCTTGCAAGGGGCTGGGATTGGATGGCCTGTCTGAGACCACAGGGCCAGGTGGATGCTGGGCCTAAGGGGTGGTATGGGGGCTCAGGGCCTCTTAGCCCCAGGGCCAGGGATCTGTCTGCTGTGCCACTCAGCTACCCTACAGCAGAATCAGAGTGAAAAGCAGAGAGAAAATATAGTACATGGTAGTGGAGAAATACGAAAAGAGGGACTTGCGATCAGCAATGGCAATGGTGGAAAAATACGGAAATAACTTTTGCAATGGATTTATCATAAAGAATGACAGTTGTTGGTATTGGAACTAAGACTCAAGCTCATTATTATTATTATTTGGGGGGGGGTGCAGGGCAAATGGGGCTGGGTGGCCTGCCTGGGGCCACATAGCAGGTTGATCATTGGGTGTCTGATGCCAGGATTTGGATGCTGGTGCTCCTGGCTCAAGGGCCAATGCTCTGTCTGCCACCCAGCCACCCCTACTATTATTACTATTTAATTTTATTTTGGTTATTTTTTTTCTTTTTGGTTTTTGCAGGGCAGTGGGGTTCCAGTGGCTTGCATGTCACACAGCTGGGTGATGGTTGGGTGTACTGTGCCGATCTAGGCTCGGGTGCTCATGGCTCCAGGGCTGGTGCTCCATCCATTGCACCACCTGGCCATACCTACAATTACTATTATTTTTTTATTTTAATTTTTTTTTCTCTCCCCTTTACTTCATCGCTCAAGCTAGTCTATATTTATGGGGGGGAGTATTTCATTTACTCTTAAACAAGAATATTTTATTAATGTATAAACATTTGTACAAAATGAGAATATTAAATAAAAAAGACAGTCTCAAAAGATAAAAAATAAATACAGATAGACTCTAAAAAAAACCCTAACTAATGAGGCAGCTAGTCAGGAGGACCTAAGTTCAAATCCGGTCTGAGACACTTAGTAATTACTTAACTGTGTGAACTTGGGCAAGTCACTTAACCTCATTGCCTTAAATAAATAAAAATTTTAAAGGAAAAAACCTAACTAGCAAATCTAGAATTGGGGTTTGCAGCAGGAAGGGGAGATGGGGAAAAAATTTGAAAACCATTTAGGTAATGGCTGAACAAATTGTTACATTTAAGCTAATAAAGACAAGAAAAATAACTTTCTTCAAATAATGACATTATCAATTAACAAGGATTTAATTTTACACAATTAGAAAGCATTCTGGTGTTGGGACTAACAGCACCTGGCTTCAAATCAAATACTGAAGTGAAACCAGGCCAACAGTCAGTTTACCCTCTGCAGCAGAGCTGAATAAAGTTCTTTATGAAAACCATCAAGTACAATAGAAATTTCATTAGAACCAATGAACATTAATTAGTAAGAAAACTCTTTACAAATTTCTATAATCAGAATTGACCAAAAATGTTAACAGGTTGCCTTATTATGCTATTAGAAGTATTTAAAGATTAAGATCATGTGATTCAGGGGCAGCTAGGTGGAGTAGTGGATAAAGCACTGACCTTGGTGTCATGAGTACCTGGGTTCAAATTTGGTCTCAGACACTTATTACCTAGCTGTGTGCTCTTGGGCAAGCCACTTAACCCCATCTGCCTTGCAAAAAAAAACCCTAAAAAAAACTGTTGGGAAAATTGAAGTTAAGATTAGACCACCACCTCAAACCCTATACCAAGAAAAGATCAAAATGGATA